>NW_024500349.1:24067793-24667793 GCF_017590055.1 Onychostruthus taczanowskii
CCCCCCCTGCGGCCCCTCCCCGGCCCGCCCCGCCGCCGCTCGGGCTCTCGCCGCCGGCCGCGCTATAAGAAGCGGGGCGGGCGGCGGGGCCGCAGCGGGCGCGGCGGGGGAACGAGATGAGCAGCGCCGGCGCCGCTGCAAGATGCTGGATGGACACGTCCTGCTGGGATGGCTCTCCTCCTGCGCGCTCCTAGGGCTGCTCGCCTGCGCCCCGCGGCCCTCCGCCGCCTACTTCGGGTAGGTGCCCCCCGCTCCTGCTCCTTAACTTTTGCCCGAGTTTATTTTTTTTTTGATGCTGAAGGGATTTTGCGCCTTTCGCGTCTCGCTCGAGGTGGGGATGCTGCGGACACCCTCCGTCCCTCGGGGGTGCGGGGCATCCCCTCCCGCGGGCGCTGACAGCCGGCCCGGGACAGCGACAGCGCCGTGCCCGCGGCTGTCCCGTGTCCCAGCGCCCGGAGCCGGGCTCCCGGAATCCCGTTGGATTTGCCGCTCGGGACCGGGCTCTCGGCGAGCCGCAGCCCCGCGGGAGCTGCCGGGCTGTGTCCCGCGGCCGCGGGCAGGAGCTGCCGGGGCCGAGCGAGCGCTTCGTTGCCCCGTTCCCCGCGGGGGCGAGGCGCACGGAGCGGACCTGCAGCGCACCAGCCGCGGGCTGTGCCCCCACCTCAGCATGGGACAGCGCGGAGAAAACTCCTTTTCCCCCGCAATCAAAGCGCGGGTTTCAACAGCAGGCGCTGGTGCTGCCGGTTGTTTTTTGGGGGGATCCGCGGGTGCGGGCGCATCCCCGGCGCTCACCTGTGCGCGGGGCGCGGCGCGGCCGGCAGGGGGCGCTCCCGGCCCGGCGCGCACCGCGCAGGTGGATCCCGCTCCCTTCCCGACCCCTTATCCCGGGGAATTATCCCCCCTTATCCTAGGGATTTATCCCCCTTATCCCGGGGTTTTATCCCCCTCTTTTCATCACCCTGATCTTGCTGTCCCGGCTCTGTGCGGTGAGCTGGACCAGCCAATTCAACCCGCTCTCCTTCAACGCCCCCCGCAGCCGCGCTGCGGAGCCTCCGCTCCGTGCGGGGTTTTCTCTCTGCGCTTTTTGGGGTGTCGCTGCGTCTCATCCTTAATTTTAAACTATTTGTCGCAAAATGTTGTCGGTTTGAGAGAGGTTTGACGCGAGCACCTGTGCAAGAGGTTTTGGTGTAAGTTTACACAACAGTGGGGATTCTTGCTTCTTTTTAAATTTTTTTTCCCTTTTTTTGGGGATGTTGTGTTGTGACCACTGGTAGGAGCCACTGGACCAGCCCTGGAGAATGTTTTAGCAGACTTGAGGTTTTCCCCCCTTCTTTCCAGTAAAACAAATCCTGGTGTTGAGGCTTGTCCATTGCTTGTGGTCTGGCAAAGTTCTCCAAACAGTGCTACTTACATCTTCTGTTTCCAACTCCAGAACCGTTTCACTTCCTGCTGCTGGGGCTGGTTTTCTAAGGAAACAGCCTGTCCTGTGTGTGCAGGTTTTTAGGAAAAGCCCTTTTCTCCCTCGGCAGCGTGCAGAGGGCTGTTCCCAGCCCGTTGGCTCATGTGTCTGCCGAGGACCACCGGCACTGTGCAGCTGAATTGTGCCTTGGGGACTGACGGGCTTTGGAAAGAGCTGGGCTGTAACTCTCCTATTAATCCCTGCTGTGCTGCTATCTGCTCTAGAGCAGCAGGTAACTCCTTGCAGTTCTTTCTGGGATTTCTCTCATGGCTTGGGGAGGTTTTA
Organism: Onychostruthus taczanowskii; assembly: GCF_017590055.1. NCBI lineage: Eukaryota > Metazoa > Chordata > Aves > Passeriformes > Passeridae > Onychostruthus > Onychostruthus taczanowskii. The sequence goes on from NW_024500349.1 coordinate 24,069,538, forward strand.
ACTTTAGAGGGGACATTCTGAGCCAAGGGCAGTGTCTGCTGTCTGTCCCGACTGCTTTGGGTTTTCCTCTGTCTTGGTACAGCTGCTCTTTCTGGTTTGAGACTCCCTCCCTGGCAGTGAGGAGGGGAGAGGAGATGCTGCCAGATGTGCACTGCAGGGCTGCTGTGGTGTGCAGTGGAGTTTGCTCATGCAAAGCCTCCTTGTCTCTGGTTAAAGCCCCAGAGAAGGAGCAGCTGATCCCCTCTTTGTTCTTCCAAGAGCAGAGGTTGCACTTGCAGGGCTGCTGGGGACACTGGGAATAGTCAGTGCTGAGATCCCAGCTCCTGATAACCCACAGTGAGACCTGACAAGTGTGTGTGGAAGAGCTGAGCCCTCCTCGCTGTGGGCTTCTGTCTGTTGGTAAAGAAAGAAATCCTACCTGGTAAAAGCTGGATGTTCCTGCACAACTTCCCAGTTCTCTCTGCAAGTGCCCTAGGAAGGCTGGTATTGATATTTTTTCTTCTGCCACATGCAAGAAGGAGCTGCTCCAGGTGAGGCAGCACATCTGTTCATTCTGATAAATCCTTGCTAACAACGTGGCTGAATGACCTGAGCTAAAACACACTCTCCAGGCAGGGAAAGGGATGCTTCTTTTGAGTCCCAAAGTCACCTTTTGGTGGCCTGCTGGCTGCTCTGGGTGCTGGCATCCCTGTGGAGGAGGTGGTGGGGCACAGAGTGAGGCAGTTTTAAGCAGATGTCACGCTGTGGCTGCAGCTTGGCTGCTCCCTTCCTCAGTCTGGAGTGGGATAGAGACAGCTGTGGATGATCCCTTCCCCCCCCAGCCCCAATGTCTTATTTCAGGGAAAGAATTCCATGTCTCCAAATGTGTGGCCTGGTGGGGAATTAGTGCCCAGGGACAGAAATGGGGCATGGTTACAGGATAATGAGATTGTGTCAGCATGGAGTTATGTCTGTGCCTGCCCTGGGGGGTGGCAGGAAGGGATGCTGGGCTGGGGACACCACGGCTGGAGGCTGCTGCTGCTTCCCTGGAAGTCTGCTCTGGTGTTCTTGGAGGGATGCACAAGCAGCTGAGTAGGATACATGCCCTCTGGAAGCAGAGTTTGGAGTGTGTGTGGGAGTTCAAGCTGTGGTGCAGGTGGGGCTCTTGCTGCTGTTTTGCTCCGTGCCCAGTCTGCGTGACTGGGAGATGTGCTGAAGGTGATGGTCTGTGGAGGGGGAGACAGCTTTCCCCTTTTTCTGAGGGGAATTCTGGCAGCTGGATGTTGCTGCCCTCCTCCCTGGAGCAGGTGCCAGCAGGACCCAGGGTTACTGCCCAGGAGCAGCACCTGCAGTGATGCTGACCTGAGCTGAGAGCCTGCAGGCACCTGCTCAGGAGGAGTTTTGAGGGGTTTGGCTCAGCCCTAACTCCCAGGAAACAACTGGAAGAGCCTGCCTGCAGGGATCAGGGACGTGGTGATGCTACAGCTCCTAAAACCTTGGCTGATAAGAAACTTTTTGACAGTGAGAAAAAAGCATGCCTGTAAAACTGAGCACAGCCCTGCTGGCTTTTTGTGCATTTAGAGCTGCCCTCAGGAGGATGATGATGAATTTTGTGGGAGAGGCTGAGCCTGCCCCAGAGGGGGAGGCATTGCCTCGGGCTCGGTGTCAGCCTGCTGGGATGCACTGGCTGCCCCAGAAGTGAGGCTGCTTTTATGTCCAGCCACGGCCTCTGCAGCTGGGCTGTCTGAGCACTAATTTGCACCATATTCCAGCAGCCTGCTGGGGGGGGGGGTTTGGAGCAGCCCCAGGCTGCCGGGATCCCTGAGAAAGCATTGCATTTCATTTTCCTCCCTGCTCTGCTTTCCCGGTGCCTGACACGCTCTGGGCGTGGGTATCTCCCCTCCCTCCCTTTCCTCTCTCCAGTGTGGCTGGGGGTGGTGGAAATGCCAGAGCAGCATCTGGGAATTGTGTTGGGACTTGCACTTCTGGGCTTTGGAAGTGGCAGGTGACAAGATTAGCCATGCTGGGGTGACAGGGTGGCTGAGGAACTTCAGTCCTGCTGTGCCCTGTGCTGGTGGGAAGGGGAACCAGCCCGTAGGAGCTTCTGCTTTCCTGAGCTTCCTGATCCGTGGGTCTGAGGTGACCCAGGCCATAAATCAACCCTCCTCGATTTCTGCGGGTTCTGATTTAGAATCTGACTCAGGTTTGTTGCACCTTTTTAAAAAAAAAAAATATATTTTTTTTTAATTCTTGCTGGAAGAAGTGTTTTTCCTGCCAGTTGGGATTTGCTCTGCTTTCCCTCTGGGAGCAGAAGGATCCCAGCAGCTCTGCCCCCTCTGCAAACACTTGTCAAGACAGTAGTAATGTTACAAGTGGCTCATGCTTACATAGTGTTTATATTGACAGATTGCAATGTTCTGCATAAATGTAACTGATCTGTCCCCTGCACGCAGGCAACAGGAACCCTCAAATGCTCACGGGGGGAGAGGGAGGGAGGGAGGGGAAGCATAGCTTGCCCTAATTTACCACCACAGCACTCCCGAGAGTGGTTTGCCGTGTGGGAAGCGCCGTGTATTTTTATTCCCTTTGGCAGGTGCAGGATAGGTGCCCTGCTCTGCTGTAGGATAGAAACCTCGCTGTTCAGGGTGTGATTTTGTTAAGAGAGCCTTAGAAAAGAGCGGGATGTTGGGTTTGAAGGGGCTCTTGAGGTGCTGTGAGCGCTCTGGGGTGGGTTCCTGAGTGGGGCGCGAAGTCACTGCGAGTTCCAGCGTCAGCTGGAATGTCACCTCCAGGAGAAGCAATCCCACACAGGCTCTGCCTGTTTTTCCAGCCCGTGGGCCGCGCTGGGCGATGGCAGGTCCCCTGTGTGTGTGTGGCTGTCACTGGAGGGTGGTGTGGGGCCATGTGCGGCCTGCAGGCCGTGGCCAGGCCGCGGTGGCTTCGCGGGCGCGCCCGCCGGGCTCTGGCGTGTGTGAGATGGAGCAGCTGCTTCCCAGCACAACCCAAAAAAACAAAACCTGGCCTCGGCTGGCGAGGCAGGAATGCAGCACGCAGGCAAACACAGCTGGAGTGCCCGGAAAGGACGGCTTGGCCATCCCGCCCTGAGCCGCGCGTTCTGCCGCTCCCACACGGCTCCGCGGGGTTTCAGCTGCTGGATTTGGGGTTTTCCTTGGAAAACTGGAAGGGTTTGCCTGGTTTGGGTGGGTGTTTTTTTGTTTTTTTTTCTCCCCTCCCTTGCTTTTTTGGAGCTGGGTGAGTTGTCACTGCCGTGAGTCCTGCCTGGCTTGGCTCCCAAAGTTGGCCTCTCTGGGTCAACTCAAAGCAGTGTTTAACCTCCATTCCTCTGGAAGGGAACCCTGTGCCCAGAAGCAGCATTTGCTTTGGAGGTGCCTGGAAGTGGCACTGGATTTGATGAGGTGCCACAAGGGTGGTGACAAAGCCGGGTATATTTGGAAAAATAACTGTGCCAGACCTGCATCTTCATCCCTGGGGAGCAGGATTTGCCCCACATCAGGCTGGGAAATGTCTGGAAGCTCCTGCTGCCTGCAGAGGATGGAGTAGCATTAACTCAGACAAAAATTAGTGGGTTTTTTTTTGCTTAAGTAGTTGATTGATCACATTGCTTGACATTTTGGAACCACTGCCTGGTGCCTCAGTTTCCCTCACCTGGGGCTGTTCCTCTCTGAGCTCAGGTTAATGATGAGCACTGCTACAGCCTCCATGTCCAAATATTGCATTTCTCTTTTCCCCAGCGCTGTAAATGACACCGTGGAGGGGGAAGATGGGTTGTTAGGAGAACATTGAGTGGATACCTGGCAAAGCAGGAGGCTGGTGACTTCCTTTAGCCTGACTGGTGATGCAGAACCAGAGACCAGGAATCCACAGGACTCTGGTCTCCTGCTGAAAGGCCTGGTCAATGATTAACTTGATTTCTGGAAGCTGCTGACAACAATAAAAGGGAGTCCAGCCCCACAACCCCAACACAAAGAGCCCCAGAGTGTTTAATAATTAAAGGCCTTGTGCTTTATCAGGGTAATGAGAATGGCCTTAAGGCTTATTTGGTGGCAGGTAATTGAATTAGGCTGTGGGATTGGGAAGGGGAAGCAGGTTAAGTGGAAAGTCTGGAAGACTGCATAGAGAAGCCTCTGTGATGCAGCTTAGTCAGAATCCTTCTGACCAGAGCAAGTTTTGTCAATTTTTGCTTATTTCTTCATTTTTCTGTCGGATTAATTCATTGTGCTGACAGACTTGGTGTAGTTGCTTCTTGGAGAATCATGGATTGATTTGGGTTAGAAAAGATTTTCTAATTCCACTCTCTGCCATGGGCAGGGGCACCTTCCACTATCCCAGGTTGCTCCAAGCCCTGTCCAACCTGGCCTTGGACACATCCAGGGGCAGCCACAGCTTCTCTGGGCACCCTGTGCCAGGGCCTGCCCACCCTCCCAGGGAAGGATTTCCTCCTAAAACCTCACCTAAACCTGTTTTCTTTCACTTTAAAACGTTCCTGCTTGTCCTATCACTATCTACCTGTGTAAAAAGTTCTCCCCAGCTCTCTTGTGAATATTCCTGGCCCAGGGATGCTCCACTCCATTCCCTTCATTTAAGGACATGCTACAGTGTTATTTCTAATAAACGTTGATATTTAAACATTCTTTGGTTTTTTTAAGTGGAAAATCTGAGTCAGAAGAAACTGCTGAGTTTAAGTTCTTGTGGGGGTGGCTGAGCAGCCAGAGGAGGTGCTGGACCAGTGAACATCACTGGTGTTCCCACAGTATGAGGCATCTGTGGTCCAGAGCTGCACAGGGGTGGTGGGACATGAAAATCTTGGCTCAGGAGAGCTCAAGACTGGATTTGCCTTCTCTGTCTCCTCTTTGATCCTTGTGCCTTGATGCCTTCTAAGGGGAAGTTAGATTGGAAGGGGATTTTGAATGTGTTCAATCAGAATATCCCCACTGTGGAGACCACCAGAGGTGGGAGGATTTCTGATGCCAAAAGCTCCATGTGGATCCTCTCTGCTCCAGTTCCATGGAATAACGTGGTCCCTTCAGGGCTTGGGTTCTGTGGCCGCCTGAGTTCTGTAGAAGAGAAAGGGGTCAAGCCTTCCCCTGATGATTGAGGAAGGGATTTGATGCATTCAGAGTGTCTTGATCTGCTCCCCCTCAATTTCTGTCCCCGTGGTTCCAGCTGCCTCCTGAGAGACCCCTCTGGGGTGGGATGGTGCCGAGTTCACACTGAAACCTTCCGTTAGACACGAACTTCCCAAGTTCCCAACTCCCAGGGCTGTGTTGGAGCACTCCAAGAACTCTCCTGGACCTGGTTTTCCAACCTAAAACCTGCTGAGCCTCTGGCTTCCCTCCACACTGGAGCAAGCCCTTCTCTCTGCAGCCAGAGCAGCTCTCTGGTGGCTTGTGGTGTGTTCCTACAATTGGCTCCTTGACCTGAGGAGCCCTCGAGACCAGGACTTGGTGTTTGCACCCCTAAATGGTCACGGGGGACCACTGCTCCTCCTGCAGAACGTGGCTGCAGGATCTGCACCAACATGAGCCAGGTAGTATTTGCTTTCCTGGCTTTTTCCAGAGCTCAGGAACCAGCTCAAGTCAAGCTGAGAGGACCCAGAAGTTATTAGGATTGTTATTATGGAAAGGGTTAACCCTTTAGAAGCTTTTTTTTTTTGACGTCAAGATGCAAATTTTTTTCCTCTTCTCCTGTTTGTAACTGTGCTTTTTAAGGTTCCTTCAGATGGTGGCTGTAAGTGCTAATGAGCCTTATCTCTCCAGATACTGTCATAAAACACACTTATGAAGTTTATCAGCTCAGCAAGCTTTACATTTTATTGTAATGTGTGTTTGCACTTCCCCAAGTGGAACAGGGAGTATTTTGACTCCATGGATAAACACAGCAGTTACAGGATTTGTGGGAGCTGATAGAAAAATCTATCCTGATTTTTTTATTTCTCTTTTTATTCCCTCAGCTCTTACCAGGAACTCTTGTTTCAAATGAATCCAGCAGCTCCTGATTGTGCTCTGTAGCCTTCCAGGCTGTTATTACAGACCATTCTCTAAGGTTTGGGGAGCATTTTGTGAATTCAGTTGCTGAAGCATTTTGAAGGAAGGGGAAATGACAGGTTAAAAAAAAAAAAAAACAAAACAAAAAAACCTGCTTTTTTTTGGGGAAGAACTCAGAGGAAAACCTCTTTCCTCTCCATCCACCACAGAAAATGCAAACTCAACAGTGTCTGACAGAAATGCTGAGTCTGGGATATAGCATGGAGCACCGAATTCCTCTTGATTCCCACCAGGCTGGATGGGAGTTGGCAGGAATTTTAGGAGCAGATTCATTTGGCCTAGCTGATTAAAATAGCATTAATTGGTCATGGAGTTTGGGGCAAACTTGTTCTTATTTCTGTGTTTGCCACACACTGGATGGAGCCATTTCCCAATTGGAGCAACTTGGAAAAACTCCTTGACACTGCTTTTTGTGCCAGCAGTGGCTTGACCCTCTCTGTGCTGGGAGGCTGCTCCAGAGAAATTCAGAGGTTTCAGCAGCACACAAAGGTTCTGGTTAAACTTCTGCCCACTCCTGCCAGGGCTGCCTCAGCCAGCCAGCAGGGAGGGTTTTCAGCTCAGATGTACCTGTGGGTCTCTTTCAGTGCTCCAGTCATGTCTAGAGGAAATAATTTGTTGCTCCACATCACCAAGGCCACCTCCTGCTCTGCTCCATGGCAAATTTTGCTGCTCCACTCTCTGGAAGAGCCCAAGAAGTTTTACCAAGTTGCCCCAATTGGGAAATTACTCCATCCAGTGTGTGGCAAATACAGAAATCAGAGCAAACTCCAAACCAAACTCCATGACCAATTAATGCTGTTTTAATCAGATTTTAAATGGATCTGCTCCTAAAATTCCTGCCAACTCCCATCCAGCCTGTTGGGAATTGACAGGAATTGGGTGTTCCATGCTGTATCCCAGACTCAGCATTCCTGTTAGCCTCTCCTGAGGCAGTGGGGAAGGGTGGGTGAGGGCTCATCAGACAAGGCTTTGAAAATTACCCAGATCATCAAAGAAAATGTGTTTCCACTTGAGTTAAACGTGGAAAGGCTGCTGGATTTTGGTGTTTCTCAGCTTTTTGACACCCTGGATTGGGAAGCTGGGAGCCAGCTCCGTGACTGCACTGGGGATGAGTGTCCACCTTGGCCTGGATCCGCTGGTGTTGGCTGCAGAGCCTCTCCCAGGGCAATCCGTGACTCCAGGGGACCTTTCCCAGCTCAGGAACATGGAGTTCAGCTGCTCTCCAGTGCTGCCCATCTCCTCTGAAAAGAAACCCAATCCTGCAGCCCAAACCCCTCTGGGGACAGTTCCCCAGCACTGATACTTGATTTAAAAGAACTGACTTGTTTGGCTTAATCTTGACAAAATTCTTTTCTAGCCCTAATCCTCTCCCAGTGTAAGGTGAGATCTTGAAATACCTGGCAAACCTCGAGCTCAGCTCTCTCTCTGCATCTCTGGGCCTCTCTGCAATCAAAGGTGAGGGGGGTAGGGGCATTTTCAGCCCCTGCCAAAGATCAGTCTCCTGCTGGGAGCAAGCAGGGAGCTCTTTCCCAGTCTGTGGTTAACAAGTTGATCTGACAGGCCAGAGGTGAAGCAGCCACTTGAGCTGAATTACAGGGTCTGACCAAAGATCCAACACTTCCTCTGGCTCGTTAGCACAGCTGTGTTGCATCCCTGGGGACTGTTTCTATCTTCTGGCTTGTCCCATGTTGACTCTGGAAATCCAGAGGCTTAGCATGAGTTTGGAGAGAGGACTGGAGCTGAAGAGCTGCCCTTGGGAGGGTGTGAGGAAGGCTTTGAGCAGTCCCTGTGGTCAGTGTTACGAGCTGTAATGTCCAAGCTGGTTTGTGGAGCTGAGGGAAATGTGTTTGCAGGCAGATTTGCCTCTCTGCAAGGTGCAGGATGGGTGCTGGGCTGAAGGTTTGGTGCTTGCAGGGCACTGGGACCAGGCATAATCCTGCACTTGCAGGGTCAGCTGAGCTTGCAGAGGGATCCCCAACCATGAAGAAACAAATCTGATGTTGTGGAGATGCCTTAGAAGTAGAAAATGCCCAGTGCCTGTGGGATTTTGTGTTCCCAGAGCACAGGCTGGGTTCAGCAGGGCTGTCCCAGCCACGGCAGGGTGGGAGGTACCAGGGGAGGAGAAGGGCATCCTCCCTCAGCCCTGCATCCCTGGGGCTGCTCCAGGCTCATGGAAAATCTGAGAGCTGGCGCTGGGAGGGGGCAGCTGAGCTGACAGCCTGGCCTGGGCTGACTCACAGTGACAAAAACGCCTCAGTTTGGGCTGCACGGGCTCGGTGACCCTGTGACACCACAGCTCTGGGGGTGTTTGTGCCAGGGGCTGGATGTGCCCCCTCACAGACTCACGGGGAGGAGTGGGGGGTGACTCCTCTGCTCCCAGAGCCTGCAGAGAGCCAGGACTGAGGTGAGCTGCTCCCAGGGATGCTCTGCTGCTGCTGGCCACATCAGGGACAGGTCAGTGGCCTTGGCCAAACAGCTGCTCCTCCCTGCCTGTGTGGGGCTGTTTACTCTGCTCCCAGGGCTCTCTGCAGGCTCTTTGCAAGTGCTTGGGATTGAAGTGGCTCTGAAGCTGCTGTCTGACCTGTCTGGATGTTCAGTTTTGCCCCGTTGTGGGTGAAGGGAGCAGAGATTGCTCAGGGTCTGTGTGGCACAGGGCTGTTCTCATAGGAAGCACCTCTGAGCTGAGTCAGGGATTTGGTGCACATCCTTTAAAGCCCCAAAAGTCTGTTGGGCTGTGGATTATATTCCAAAATGCCTTCAATATGTGCCTGACAAAGCAGAAGCCGCTGGGTTGGAGTTTTTCCTCCTGTTGCAGCAATCAGGGTGATCCAAAGACAGATTTATAGGGGATCCAAAGACAAATTTATAAAGGATCCAAAGACAGATTTATAGGAATCTTCCTGCTGAATTGGTGAGGTCTGAAGTGTTTAAAAGCAGGAAACACCAAGCTCCAGCTCACAAGATCTGGCTGCAAAACAAGATGAGTGGTGCAGGCTTCACTTTGGGGGTTCAGTGTTGCACCTGCTCTCCTTTCCCAGAGCCTCACTGGGAGATGCGTGGCTGGATTTCCAGGGCAGCTGCTGCCCTTGCTTCAAGCAGCAGCCACACGTTGCTGTTGCTCCTGTCAGCTGCCCGAGCTCCTCTGTTTGTGTGTCTAAAACTTGAAGGCTGGGAGAAGGAGGAAACCTGACCAGTGCAATGGAAACCTTCAATTCCCCGCGGTCCCAGGAGGAGCAGAGCAGCTCCAGGCTGGAGCTAGCAATGAACTCCGTTTGTACACTGCCTCGCCTCTCCGGGAGGAGCAGCAGCCAGGAAAAATATCAACAGTTCCATTAAAAAGTCTGCTGGTTTGCTAAAGTAGTGGAATAAACATACCTGTAGGTAAAGCGGCCCGAACCGCACAGGAAACATTAACGGGAGCGAACACACGCAGCCTCGCTGCCTCTCCCTGTGGATGTCCCCGAGAAAAAACACTGCATCCATGGCGATGGGGACATCAAACAGCAGCTGGGGGGATTATTCTTAGCTGGGGAAGAAGTGGCTTGCATGAAACAGGGGCTCTGTGGTTTCCTAGAAAGGCAAAACCTGGGTTGAGCCTGCCCTGTGCTGCTGGTGGGTCTGGGGAGGGGGGACCTGGAGTAAAAATCGAGGCAGGATGTGGTTTGGGGTGGTTGGGTAGCCTTTTGTTTGATTTTATTGCCCTTCTTAGCTTTCTGATTGCTGTTTCTGTGGGAGTTGTGTGGGGCTGACCTGCTTTTGCTCTAAGCAGTGGAGAAGCTGGGATGAAAACCAGTGGGAAGTGGGGAACACCCTGGGAGCTTGCAGAAGAGCAGGGTGGGTGTGGTAGCACTAAATGGAGGATCCAATCACCCCCATCCATCAGTGTGGGGTGGAGTTGGACCCTTCCCACCTGCACAGACCCCAAATCCATCCTCTGACCCCTTTGGGACAGAGGGAAAGGAGGGAGAGCTGTATTTGATATTTCAGTGAGGGGACGTGAGCCTGGAGCATGGCTCGAGTGGGAGGTGCTGCCCATAAAACCCAACTTCCCCTTGGCCATGCCCAGCAAATATGGTCTGCCCAGAAAATCCACGTGGAAAATGCCTTTGGTTGCAACCAGATGGCACCTGTCAGGCACAAGGAGACATTTCTATTAGTGCTCTCATTGGAGTGGTTTGGATCCCTCCCAGGCCCGAGCTGTCCTCCCTGGGGCAGATTGATGGGATTATTGCATGCTAGAGACAGTCCCTGTGCTCCCAGGCCTCATCTGCACAGCCACTTAGCACAACTAATCTGAAGTGACTTTTAAAGTGGATTAGTTCAATTACTCTTAACTAGCCCTGGTGGAAACACTCTCCTTGGGGATTAAAGGTCCTTAATTCACTTTAACGGACTTGATTTCAATGCAAAGCAGGCTAAACTGAATTAAGGGCACTTGAGAGCCTTGTTTGGAGGAGGCACTCCAAAACTGATGTGGTTTAACCACCCCACTTTGCATTCCTGGGCTCCATTCGTTCCAGCTGAGCATTGCTGGAGTGTCCCCTTACCGGTGACTAATGCAGGCAGCCTCTCACACAGGGAGCTGCAAGCTTTACCTCAGCTCATGTGTGAACCACCTCCTGCATCTGCTGAGCCACTGCTTAAAATTAGTGTTTTAGAGGTGTTTGCTCGCCTTAAATTTTTGAACTTTCGTTTTCTTTTCCAAATCTTGCTTTTATTTTTATTTTTCCCTTTAACTCTTCAACCCAAGCTCTTTGCTTTTTCACTTAAAAAATGCAGGGCAGTGAGTCACGCATCAGCTTTTCCCTGCTGTCCTGAAGTCTCTGGATGAACTGGGAATACTTGACCAACAGCACACTCCTACTTTAGCTGGGGAGTTTCTCTCCAGTTGAGGGTGAGCTGTGGTTGTGAAAGACTTTTTGGCCTCAGTTTTCCTGAAGTTTTTTGTGAAAAACAGTCATTCCATGTGGTGCCCTGGATAATTCTTGCTCTGGAGGGAGCTGGGTGGGACATTCATCTGCATTTGAAGTGTTGGATGATGTGGGTGTGGAGGAGAAGAGGGGAATCCTGCCAGTGCCAGGGAAGATCCCTGAGGGGAAAAATATCATGACTTTTTATTTCCTTCATGCTGATCCTAAACATTTTGACTCTGAAGGGAAGAAGATGTAGCACTGACCCTTCTGCAGATGGGGCTCTCCCCTCCTTGTCCTCATCCCTGCACCTCATTCTCTGACCTAATACCACCCTGACCCCTTGCCCTTCCCGTGAGATCCCTGCTTTGCATCCAGATTTAATCCCTGAGGAGAAGCTTCCAGCAGATTGTGGAGGGAATGGCTGCTTGGCACAGCTTTGCCACCTTTGCTTTCCAAGGAAAGGAAGGGTTAAACCCAGTGACTGAAGTGAGTGCCAGCATTGCTCTGGGTAAGGCTTCTCCAGCGTGCCAGAGCAAGGTTTATTTTACTAATAGCCCTGTGTAACTTCACCCTCCCCTCCTGCTCAGGATATTTCAGCTCCTCTCCTTAGTTCAGCATCACTTCAGAACTGGGGGAGCAGTTTGGGTGGCCACAGCAGCAGCTGCCAGCCGCGTAAGGATATTTTTTTTGGGGGGCGGGGGTGTGGTGGTGAACAAACCCTGAGTTTCTTTAGGTCGGGTTTTTCATGGCTCTCCTGAAGGGTCCCTGAAGGCTGTGGAGAGGGCAACAGACACTGCACACAGGCAGGACATGGATGCTGCTGCTGCCCTGATGGGCTGGGGCTGTGAGACCTCTCTGTGCTGCAGCTCAGAGATCCCTCAAAGGCCCCTCTGTGCTGCCCTGCAAAGGCTGTGTCTCACTTACTGCCTGAACCCTAAGCTGATTTCATCTCTTTTTCTTGCCACCAAGGAGCTCCTCCTTCCCTGTCCACACCAAGCTGCTCCTCAGGCCCTGGTGGCCTTCAGGCTTGGCTGGAGCTTGGCACAAACAGTGACAGTGTGGCTGCTGTGCTTCTGCTCCAAGTCTGGTTTCTGTGGTGAAGTTTTCTGGAGGGGGGATGGAAATCAATGGCCAGATTTGGGGAGGTGTTTCTTATTCTTACCATGGAATGGGTTGGGTTGGCAGGAACCGTAAAGATCACCCAGTGCCACCCCTGCCATGATCAGGGATACCTTCCACCATCCCAGGGTGCTCCAAGCCCCATCCAGCCTGGCCTTGGACACTGCCAGGGATCCAGGGGCAGCCACAGCTTCTCTGGGCACCTGTGCCAGGGCCTCACCACCCTCCCAGAGAGCAACTTCTTTCTAATATCTAATCTAAATCTCTGTTCTTGTTCAAAAAGTACCCTCAAAATGAAACAACTTTTTAATTTAAATTTTTAGTTATATGACATTGTTTTTAATTACCTGGGCCAAGAGCTCTTTCTCCCTAGGTTTTGGTGGCAGTGCTTGGTGAGTTTAGCACCATGAGGTGCTGCTCTTTTCTTCTTTGAGACACGAGGCCATTAACTTCATCTTTAGCATCTCTTAAGACTTCTGGAGACAGTTGCTCTGGGAAATACTGAAAGACTACTTAGAACACATCAATTTTGTGTAAGTGTCCAACTGAGAATCTCCTGAAAAGACACCAAGGTGTTGCTGAGAAATCCTTCACCTCAGGACACATTTTTATTTGGGAATGATGCTGGTTTTAAACCTCAGGATCTAGAAAGGAGATGCATTAATACATCCTTCAAAACCCTCTCCTCTCTTAGGGATACCTGGGGGTACCCCCATCCCTGGAAGTGTCCCAGGCCAGGTTGGATGGGGCTTGCAGCAACCTGGGACAGTGGAAGGTGCCCCTTCCCATGGCAGGGGGTGGAACTGGATGATCTTTAAGGTCTTTTCCAACCCAAACCATTCCCTGATTCTCTGTCTGTTCTAGGTTAGATTTTTGAAGGGCTCTTTGAGGTCAGGCTCGTGAAGTTTGAGTTTGTGACCATCATCTAAAGAGGGAGTCCAACAAGATGCCTTCGAGGTGGGAGTTGCTCACATCCAAGAGCAGCCCAGTGTCGTTTTCCATCCCTTGTGTCTTCCTGGAGGGATTGTAGAGCTCCAGAGCTGCTCTTGTAAGTAGTCAGGAGTGCTGGAAACCTAAATGCAAGATCTGCTTAGTTCTGAGAGGTTTTCATTTCAGACTCAAATTAAATGATTTCACTTGTGGTGCTGCTTCTTTCATCGTGTGTTGCTGTGGCTGTTGGGTGGGTGGGATAAAGGATCTGCTGGAGTGGCCCTAAAAACGGGCTTTCAGAAGGTAGAAGATGCCTGGCAACACCTAAACTGAATTTTTCTTCCTGTAAACTTTCAATCCGAGGGATGTTGACCTGTGGCATTCATGGGGTTGGTGAGATTTTCTGTGTAAGTTGCCCCTTTCTTTCTACTCCTGCAGCTTTTCCACAGGGATGGAAACTCTCTTTGAGGAGATCCTCAACTTCCATTTACAAAAATGAACTAATCACATCAAAATTGAGAGTAAGGGATTGAGTGAGATGTTGGTGTATGGATTTTATGGCTTTTTGTGGCTTCATGTTGGGAAGAACAAATCTAGGAAGAGCCTAAGTACTTAATGAGTTCTTGCTTTGATCAGCTGGTGGTTGGGTGGAGGAGCGGAGCAGATTTAAATCTGGAGCAGAATCACAGCCAAGTGCTGTCCCTTTGAGGATCCAAAGGGGAAATTTCTTTGCCCACCAAGCTCTCATCCAGTTATATGAAACCAACATCTTCCCTAGTAGTTCCAAAGAGAAAGATGATGTTCTCAAAATCACTGAAAACTCTTAAAATCACTCAAAATCTCTGCTGTGGGATTTATATACATCCTGCTTAATGGGTTCACACTGGAACACTTCTTGATCTCTTGCTGCCCTGTTTTCAGCAGCCTCTGGACAACCTGAGGGCTGTTGCATTTAGGTGCCAGGATAATTTGGTAAGGATTTGTCCTTTTTAATGGTTTCTTTCCCACCTCACTCTTTAAAGCTGCCCTAATTCCATGTTGCCCTAATTGTGATATGCGAACTTTAAAAGGAAAATCGCAGCCAATGTATTTTAAGATCCTTTTGGGCAAGCAGCCCCCTACTTAACGTGATAAATTTGGACAGCTTTTCTCACTAAGGAAAATAAAAAGCTTTCCAAATCAAGAAAATTATGTAAGCAAATCCGATGAGTGTGCTCTAAAATTAAACCTGCCTCGCAAGCTTTGGGACCTTTAGTGTGGAGCTGGTGTTGGGGTTTCTTGGGGATTTTTTGGTTGGATTTTTTTTTTGTTTTTTGGAAGCCATTAAACCTTGCTGGGGATTAGCCAGTGGTTTCTCTCTGATCCACCCATCCACTTATTATGACCAAATGTGGAAGAACATAGAATTATCAGGGACCATCCTTGCCCAGGACCCACTTCCCATCATCCTAAATGAGCCACAGTAGGTATTGGCCCAGAAATTTTCTGGAAGCAGTGGTTGCCTTGTCCTGTTCCTTCATGGATCTCCTGCCATGCAGCATCCAAAGGCATGACTCTCTAGAATTCCAGAATGGTTTGGGTTGGAAGGGACCTCAAAGCCCATCTCATTCCAACTCCCTTCCATCGACAGGGAGCCTTCCACTATCCCAGGTTGCTCCAAGCCCTGTCCACCCTGGTCTTGGTCACTTCCAGTGATGGGGAATCCACAGCCTGTCTAGGAACTGCAGTGCAGTTGTAGCTCAGTGTGGATTTTCTGTGCTGGTACCAAGTTGTGCTGTCTCCTCACCTGTGACCCAGATTGTCCTGTGTGAGGTTCCTAAACCTGGACTTTGCAAACTGCTACGGACACTCTACAAATGATAATTATTCCAGGATGAAGGTGGGATAGAAAGGTTTTTACTGGTCACTTTTCCATAAATCCCTGTCTCCTCATTCCATGTGCATTGGGAAAGTCTCTTTTCTTGCTGCTGTCTTCATCCTCCCTCCCACTGTACCACCTAAACTCTCCTGCACTTTGTCCAAGGTGTGTTTTTCTGTGCCATGTGGCTGAAGTTGCTTTGGGGACCTTCATTCCCTTGCTGCAAACTCGGAAGAGCTCAGCTTTATCCTCCAGGGACAGCAATCATCAGCTTCCTCCTGAGGGAATTGGAGGTGCAGCCACTGATCTCCTCTCTGTAGTTGATGCCTTGTGCAGGCTGACCTGGAGCAGAGGCTGGACAGAGCTAAAGAATAAAGCAGGGATTGATTCAAAGGATCTCCTCCATGGATCCACCTTGGGCAGCACAAGAGCCCAGCCAGGGCTGCACCCAAGATGAACCCAAATGGTCCCAAAATGCACGAGCGCTCACGGGGGCTCTCCCTGGGATCAGCTCTGCTCCATGTGCACATTGCAGTTCAGTGTCCAATTCCAGCTCAGCCCCTGCACTCCCATCCTGCTTGTTTTTCTCTCTCCAGCCCACGGGGGTTGTGCTCCTGGGCTGAGATTTGGATCATTTGTCCTTGGTGCCCAGCTGGAGCAGGAATTGTTTTGTCTCCCTGCTCTGTGCACAGAGCTCACTATGCCCTGATGTGAAGCTCAGACCCACACACTAAAGCAGCACAGAATCTGAAAATATAAAAGCTAAACCTGAGGCATTGTAGTGACCATGACAGGATCCAGAAGAACAGCAGGAAGCTGTTGAGGAGAGGGGTTTAGGTTTGGATATCTTCTTCCTCCAGAGGGTGGTGCGGCATGGCCCTGAAGCTGCCAGAGCTCCAGGAGTGTTTGGACAATGGTCTCAGGGACAGGCTGGGGTTGTTGGGGTATCTTTGCAGGGCTGGTGTTGGACTTCATGATCCCTGTGGGTCCCTTCCCACTCAGGATATTCTGTGATTTGAGTGTCTCCATGAGGTTTCCCCGTTGGGACTCTGATGAAATGCCCTTCCAGTTTGGAATGGGAGGGAGACCCTCAACTCTGCATACAGTTGGTTTTTTCAGCCAGAGCAGGAGTTAATTGACCTTCACATTTGTTCTGAGTCATCTTTGGGCTGTTGATAGCCTGGGGTGACCTTTAGGGGTTCATGGCACCTTTCCTGGCCAAAGCCAGATATAAACATCTGTAAAACTTAAGTATTTCACCCTACAGTCTCTCACACTGTGCTCTTCACTTGTTTCCCCCAACAGCTGTGTCAGCTCAGCCTCCCAAGGTGTTTCCATGTGGGGAAAATCTCCCCTGATCCTGTTTTACTCCTTTATCTGCAGCCTGGGGACAGGTTTCCAGCAAACACTCGGAGCAGTTGTTAGCGTTGCTATCCTTCTCCTCTCTTGTTCTTGGCCCTTGGTCCTCCCGAGCTCGTGCAGCCAGGAGACACTGAAATCCCAACTGTGCAGGACACGGGATGGATAAACATCTTAATCTCACAGATCCTTCAATCTAAATGTTTTCTGGGGCCCTCCTTCAGGCAGGATTAGCCGTGAACGGCGTCCCAAAGGTCGTAGCCTTGCTCTGACTCGCGCCGCTGCTCAGGATGCTGAACGTGTGTGAAAGCCTCAGCAAAAAGCCTGAGATGCCATCACTGTTCTCCGAGGCTCCGGGGAGCATCTGTGTGTCCTCTTGGGCTTTGGACTTAGGTCTTGGAGCTCTGCCTGCCCCTGTTAGCCATTGTGATAGCGTTGCCTGGAGCGCCCAAATGTGACATGTAGCAACTGGCATTTTGGCTACACTTAAGTGCAAGATTTTTCCAGTGTAGGTTTATATCTGGTTTGTTTTCTTTCTTCCCCTCTTCTCTCAAGTGTGTGCATATTACTGTTATGATTTATTTTCAGGCTCTAGCTTGGGTTTTATCACTTGAAATGCTTTGGAAACTTGGAGGGCTTTTTTTAAAATTAGTGGCATGGCCCTCTTTACCTCGGAGAAAAATTCCAGGGTGAAGAATGCTTTTGATTCGCAAAGAAATTATGTTAGGAAGGTTTTCCTCTTTATCTTTGTGTTCTTTGGGCATTACTTTTCTCCTTGAAGCTGCCATTTGCTTTGCTAAACTTCACTTTGCTTCTTGACAGCTCTAGAATGGATTCGGGTTTATTACTGGAATGCTAAAGCCCTCAACGTGGATATCCTTTAGCAGAAAGTTGGGTGAGAAGCCGTGATCCTGGGAAGATAGTCTTGAGTTCTTGCTTAAAGTGACACAGGAGGGAAGAAATGAGTACAAAGGGTATTTTGATGATTAACAGTAATAGTTTTGTGGGAGGATGGGTTATTCTTGCTCCCTTCGTCCTGAGACCTGAAAAACGAAGTAAACATCTCCCAGTTGTTCCCTCCCTATATCTCCATCATTTTGGTTTCATTTTTTTGTTGCTCCAGCTGCCTGTGAGCGATACATTGTTAGGGCACTTTCCACCACTGCTATTTTGGGGGCTGGACAGGGGTAAACCGAAGGGATTCCTTTCTCCACCACCAGGAAAACAAATGGCACCCTGGGGAGCGCAAAGCTCCCGCCGCGCTCGTTCCCGCGGTTCAGGCCGCGGCATCGCTCGCGGGGTTTTACAGCAGCGAGGTGTGGGACATGCGGGTTGGTGTCCCTGGGTATATGAGGGTCAGGGGATGGATGCTGGACACCCCCCCAGCCTCGGGGGAGGTTTGGCAGGAGGCTCTGGCAGCGGGGAGCCACCAAGGCTGGGAGTGGGACAGGGCTCTTGACACGGGGCCAGCGGGAAAGTCTCGGGCTCAGACGGAGAGAGGGGCTGGGGAATGTGATCCCGGCTCCCAGGGAACGGCGTGGCCAAGTTTTGTCACAGAGCTCTTGGGTTTCAGCTGCTGCTTCAGCAACGTGGTTGTGTAGGATTTGCTGAAAGAGCTGGGAATTCTGGTTGGGTTTGTCCAAGAAACCAAAGGTAGCTCTTACCCTGGGGTCTGTGTCTGCTTAAAATCTAAGTTTCCTTGAATCTCCTGAATTTCCCTTCAATTTACATTCACACCCTTCCTTTTAAATACATTTTGCCGCAGGATTCAGGGAAAAAATAATGACTCAGGCTAAATTGAAGTGCAAGCAGGGCTCAGACAGATTTGAACTTCTTTTGCCCTGAATTGTCTTCATGTATTGAGTGGGCAGCTCTGGTTCTGCTTATCCTCCCTGCTGAGGAGATTTATTCATGAGCAAGTTTTTATTTTAATTTTTAATTCAGAATATAAGTCTACTCTTGCTCCAGTATCATTATTAATATATTTTTTTGAGATTTTACTCTATAGCTGATCACCTTTGTGACACTTGGAAATTAATTGAGATCTTTTGGTTTTATTTTTTAAATATTTTTAGCTTGTTAACTCTAATTCTGATAGTCTCTGTGTAGCTGTGCCCTGTATCCTCTTGGGAATAATGACTCAGTGTCCAGATCCACAGAAATAGGTGGGATGTGGGATTTGTACAGCTAAGCCCACGTGCATTTTGGAGACAGATGGAAACTCCATTTCAGGCTGGGCTGCTCTGGTTGTGATTAGCTCTAATGAGCATCTGTTGATGGAGTAGTTCAAGAGGGGTTCTCAGTGTTCTTTATCCCTGCTCGTGTTGGAATATCGAGAGCTGAACTGAAAAGGAGGATTCAGGTTGTTTGTGAACACTTCCAGCAAAGCTGTCTTGCTTATGGAATATACCCAATGTGGGGGTTTTAATCCTTATTTAATTTTTATTTCCCTTATTGTTGTGCTTCCATACCGGACAAATTCCACCTGTGTTGTCAAAAAATTCCCTTTTTATTTATTCACACCCCAGGATTTCCCTGGTGTGTCTGTACCCTCAGGTACAGCCTGGACTCCCTGGAATTTGCTTGTCCCTTGTCGTGCTGGACACAATTCCTGGCAAATCCATGAAAAACTGAGCATAACCACCCAAGTGCATCTGCAAGTGAATCCAGCTGTAATTTATGATTCAATGCCAGCACCTCAGGTATCTGGAGACACCTTTTACTGCACGATTGCTGCTAATTAAGAGCTCAGAGTTTAATTTGGGAAGCTCCAGAGAAGTGTAGGAGTTACCTCAGTCATCCCCTCCGTGCCTGTACCCTGGCCATGGAATTTTATTCCGTGATTCCATGCAAGGTTTGTTCTGCAATTCCTCTCCTCTTGCAGTGAATGGGCAATTACTGAATATTTCTTTACTGTTCTCATTAACTGCCTGGCCCCAGGGCTGATTTAGAACACATTATCCATGTTCTGTATTCCATGGAAAACACATTTGGGTCCTCGTGGGTGTTTTTAAGGTGCTGTCTGAGACACAGAGCTCAGAGAAAGCTGTCAAGAGTCCACTTACTCCAGCATTGCTCCTGATGCTGAAAATCAGATTTCTTTTCATTACTTTGGAGTACTTGGAATTATTATAGGTCATCCTATATTTGGTTGTCACACCAGGGAAGCCTAAAGCCTGGAAAATGAGGAATGCTGATGACTTGGGAACAACTGTGAATGTTCTTTCCCTGAATTTGCCTTTTATTGTGACACTGTGAGAATGAATTTTAATTCTCAAAAATAAGTTTGCTCCTCCCATTGCCCACTACCTCCTTTCCCTTTAGTTGTCCTTTGGGATTTAGAGAAAAGATGGGAATGTGGAAAAGGATTCTGCTGCCTTGCAGAGTATGGCCATTTTTCTATTATTTTTAGTAGAATTGATTTCCTACTGCATACACAGAATTATGCTGATGTTTCCTGGCCCTCGAGTGGCTCAAATTCAGGTAATTTGTCTGTAACGATTTTGTTCCTTTTGCTTCTTCCACTCCTAGTTCCCAAAGGAATTTACAAGGAATAATTTAAACCCCAAACTTTAAAATCTCTTCATCTCTTTCACAGATGGATTCTGTAGCATTCTTGGGGTTTCAGAGGAATTCAGGGATGCAGATAATTATTTCAAATGAGATGTCAGCGCTGAATATTTAGAAAACTGATTGTCCAGGCCTGGATTGGGAATGGATCCTGTGTTTTCAACACAAGCACTTTATGTTGTGAGGCAGAGCATCCTCCTGGGTCAGGAGTTCTGCTGCATGCAGAAATTGCACCAGTTGGCTCTTCCCAAATGTGTCAGTTGTTGGGATCCACCTCAGCTGGGACTTCTGACCTCGCTGTAGTTTCTCACAGAAGAAACCCAACGCCTTCCATTCAGCTGAAACTCAGCAATCCTTCCAAAAGAAAAAATTCAAACCCTGTACTGGAGATTGGTTGGGGAATAGACCACCCCAAATCCCCCATTTCTGAGGTCTGAAAGTAAAACTGTTAAATCAAAGAGAAATCACAGAATCACTCAGTAGTTTGGATTAGAAGGGTAAAGGATAAATCATCTCATGCTGTTAGAACCCTGATTACTGAGAATTTTAGACTTTCTGTACTGACTGGCACTGACCCCCGGAGAACACTGCATCTGACCCAAGGCTGTGGAGAAAGCTTCCAAAATTAAATTATAAAACTAAGATTATGAGTGTGTAGCTTGAATTAAGGTGTATAATATCGTGTAGTGGAAAACTTAGAATTTAAAATTTTAGAGTGTAGTAATATATATAAAACAAAACAGAAGTTTTAAAACAGAAACTGATCCTTCTTCTTCATCTTCTTCTTCATGAGTTTAAGTAGTAGTAGTATATGATTAGATAAAAAAAATCCACACTGAGAAACATGACTAGTTAGTTATTAAGTTAAAAGTAAAAGTAATTTATGAAAAGATTCACACATTTCTTAATTAGACAATTTGTCCTTAAAAAGCCTTATGGAGAAAAAAATACAGCTCCATTTTGTAGTTTGTTAGTAAAGTACTGTAAAACTCACAGTTTGTGGGACTGTAATATAACTAAAATCTGATAAACATCTGAGTCCAAACAAGTCCATCTAACACTTTTAATTCCAACCCTAACAAAAAAAAAAAAAAAAAAAAAAAAAAAAAAACCCAAAAAAAAAAAAAAAAAAAAAGATAAAAACTCAACATCATGCCACTGTCCTGCTGTGGGCAGGGACACCTTTCACTGTCCCAGGATTCTCCAAGCCCTGTCCAGCCTGGCCTTAGGCACCCCCCCAGGCAGGAATTCCCAATTCCCAATATCCCATCCATCCCTGCCCTCTGGCAGGGGGAGCCATTCCCTGTGTCCTGTCCCTCCATCCCTTGTCCCCAGTCCCTCTCCAGCTCTCCTGGAGGGTACCAGAAGCATTTCCCTTTTTCCCCAAGTTCTTTGGGATTTGGAAATGCCCAGTGTGGGATATTGAAAGGATCCAGTCTTACACCAAGGCAGCTTTACTGATCTCAGTCCTGTTCAGCAGGTGAAATCATGGGTAACCCATGATTTAGGAGCTGCCTTTCTGCTCTGCTCCTCTTCTGAGCTTTTGATGGCTGTTTTAGGAAATGGGAACTCACACAGTTTGATTGAAGGTGTTCTGGATGATGTTTACCTGCTGGGATAACTCTAAACCTGTGGACACTCTTCCCATGAGAGTTTTTCCTTAAGATGCCCCCCATCATGTTTTCTTGCACTATTAAATTAGAATTGAAGATGTTTTTTCCCTTTAACTACAGGCACCAGGGATGCAGAGGACTGGCAGTGGGATAATGTTTTCTTGCACTTTTTAATTAGAATTTAAGATGTTTTCCCCTTTAACTGCAGGGATGCAGAGGATTGGCAGAGGAATAACATTTTCTTGAACTTTTTAATTAGAATTTAAAATGTTTTTTCCCTTCAGCTGCAGAGGATTGGCAGAGGAATAACACAGTGTAGCTCTGCTTTTGTTGGGACTTCCTTCTCAAGCACCCCCAGCTTGCAAATCAGATGGTTTCTTTACCTGCTCTGCTGCTCCTGAGGTCACCTTTTTTAGGCAGCGGTTGTAACTCGAGGCTTGCTCCGAGCTGCTTCTTGGAATTGAAGTGGAACAGCCCCAGTTTGATGAAGGATGAGTCTCACAGAGCTGGGCAGCAGCTCTCAGCTCCATGAATATGGATGCAGCTGCGGCATCCCACAGCTTCACATCCAGCCCTAAAGCCGGGCTCTGTCCCCCCAAAAGTAACCCGAAATCTCCCAAAACCCTGTGAGGAACAGCTGCCACATTCAGTGAGGATTGGGCTAGCGAGGCACACGGTGACATAATTTGTCTTTGCCCTCTGTAATCTTTTACCCCTTCCACCATCCAGGCACACAAGAGCCGATTCAATTCTTAATCTCGGTGTAACGAAACCACCTCGTGGTTCGTGTGTTTGAGTTGATCTAAATTGGGATGGCAGGAGCTCTTGAATCCGACAGCTTTAGGCTATTTTAGGTGGTGAAAATCTGCCATTGGCACTATGGGAGGCATTTATAAGTAACAAGCTAATTATGTAAAATGCACACTGTCCACTTGTTAAGATCTTCTTAAAGTTTCATAATCTAATCAGAATTTGCTATGTATAACACTTGGCTTGTTGTCCTCCCCCCTGCCTTTTTAATGCCACTTTGTGGGGTGGGTGGGTGATCAATACAGGAAGGAAATGCTTTCCTTAATACTGGTTGGTGGAGTGTGCCCCACGTGCTGCTTTAATGCACAAAGGATTTTCATTTCAATTACTGAGTACAAATGCATTGCTTTGAAGTGGATCAGAAAATCAGAGGTTGGGTTGGAAGGGACTTTAAAATTCCACCCCCTGCCATGGGCAGGGACACCTCCTGCTGCCCCAGGTTGTTCCA
Source organism: Onychostruthus taczanowskii (assembly GCF_017590055.1). Taxonomy (NCBI): domain Eukaryota; kingdom Metazoa; phylum Chordata; class Aves; order Passeriformes; family Passeridae; genus Onychostruthus; species Onychostruthus taczanowskii. The sequence continues at coordinate 24,092,202 of NW_024500349.1, forward strand.
AGCCTCATCCAACCTGGCCTTGGACACTTCCAGGTGTGTGGTGCCTTACAGGAAGAATTTCTTCCTTGTATCTGGTCAAAGTATCTCCTCTTTTAGTTTAAAACTCTTTCTACTTATCCTATCACTGTATTTAAAAAATTTCTCTCTCTCTTTCCCCATTTTTTATGGATGCTGTGCAGTCCACAGAATAAAACTGTGGCTTTCCCTGGCCTGGGGTATTTTGGTTTATGTGGCTCTTTGTTCAGACAGACTTTTTGTAGTGTAAAAAAAACCAAAAAACCAGGTATGTGCTGAACTCAGCATGTATCCTGAGGGTGTTCACCTGAAGTGTTGGCCAGGGTAGGTCTGGCTGAGGTCCTTGCCAATGCTCTGTAGTCAAGTCACATTCAAAAGGCAGCTGGGGTCTGTTAAAAACATCAATATTGATCTCTTTGTCCCCTGTGATTAACCCCAGTGCCAGCATCTGCTTCCCTTCCACAAAACTGGGCCTGGATGCAGCCCTTGGAGGAAGGTGGTGAAGGAACATCAGGAGGCTGAGATGTTCATGCTGTTTGTTCTTTCCCTTTTCCTCTTGCTGGGACAAGCTGAGGTGTGGAGGAGTAGGGCTTTGGGGGCTGGGGGAGCCCCGGGGAGATGTTCATGCTGTTTGTTCTTTCCCTTTTCCTCTTGCTGGGACAAGCTGAGGCGTGGAGGAGCAGGGCTTTGGGGGCTGGGGGAGCTCCGGGGCAAGGTGGGTGAGGAAAGAGGTGGTGATGAGGAAGGAAGGACCACACAGTGCTCCTGAGTCTGGAGCAGAACTTGGTTTATGGTGTTGGTGACTTCCTGGGAACCTCTTCCAGGATGGAGCAGCAAGAATTCTCCTGCACTGGTGGCTCTTCCTTGCCAGAGTTTGAAACTTTGGCCAGGGATGCTTTGTTTAGCTGGAGGTTTGACCATTAAAGTCCCATTTGGAGCTGGTGAAGCCTCAGGACTGCACGGCTCCTCCAGGAAGGCATTCACAAGAGACCTTTGGTCATGGGATGAGTTTCCTGCAAGAGCCTTCCTGTTGAGTTTTGTAAGGAATCAACCTCTGTGCTCACAAGGTATTCCCACAACCTGTGTTGGGGCTCAGGATGAGCATAAACTTCCACCACCCCATCACCCCAGTGCCTCTGGTGCATCCTGCTCTGTGCAGTGCCCTGAATGTTTGTTTTTTCACCTGTTTAGTTTTGAAACCTGCCACGAGGATAATGTGACATTAGAGTGGAAAAGCTATCGGGGCTGTGCAGGGGAGGAATTGCAGACCCGTAAACTGCTCCCAAAATAGCTGAGATGATGTGTCAAACCGCCCAACCATCCCAATCCTCCACGAGCTGACCTCCCAGGGATATCTAATAGGGGCTGGTAACGTTGGGAGGGGAGGGGGAGCTGACACCCCTCCTCCCTGAATCCACTTGCTTGTTTCTAGAAGTTGTCATTTATCCAGAACTTGACCAAGAGCCAGTCTCTGCTTCCAGCTGGGACCTCCAGGTCCTGGATGTAAAACCAGGGCTGGGGAAGGAGGAGGAAGTTCATTCTCCGGTTGTTTTTCTGTCCAAATGAACTCAATGAGCTCTTTGCACTCGCTGTGGTTCCCTCAAAGGTTTAATTTCATTTGTGTTGTCTGGAGAGTAAACTTGATTTTCTCTTTAGCTGCTGTGCTGCTGGAGCGTGTGTGTGTGCACAGGGATATCTCCAGGCAGCCAGGGAAGCTGCTGCCTTGGCTCCAAGGAGTTTCTTCCCTGGCTGCCAGGCTCTGTGGTCTGGGCAAGGGCAGCTCTGTGGCTGCAGCACGGGCTGGGAACAGACCGGGCAGTGTTCGGGATGGACGGCACCATTTATCCCACAGATGGGATAAGGCAGGGAAGGGCCCAGCCAGATCCTGCTGCTGCAGAGCTGGGCAGCCTTCACCCCCCAAAAGTGGACAAAAGAACTGGCTGAGGTGTGAGGGAGACAAGCAGGAATTCAGTGGGAAGTCAGATGCATTCCCTGGCAGGGGGAGACTGACACTGACACATGGCCAGGAGCCGTGCGAGCCGTGCCCACAGCCCGGCGTGCCCGGGGCTGCCGTGGGTGGGAGCCCTGCTGGAGACCCGGGAGCCTTGTGCTGGGATGGCTCCCACCCCCATCCAACCTGGAACGGACACTTCCAGGGATGGGGCAGCCACAGCTGCTCTGGACAGACCTGTTTTTCACCAGCCAAGAACTTTTTTGTAGCACCTCATCTAAATCTCTTTATTTGAAACCATTCCCCCATGTCCTGGTCCTGTTGGAACCCTGGCTGCTGAGAATTCCAGACTTTCTGTGCTGCCAGGCACTGACCCCCAGGAGAACACTGCACTGACCTGAGGCCGTGGAGAAGCTTCCAAAATGGAATGACAGAACTGGGATTGTGGGTGTGGAGTTTGAATAGAAGTGTGTGATATCACATCGTGGAAAACTTAGAGATTAAGGGTTTAGAATATAGTAACACATATAAAGCAAGATGGAGGTTTTGGGGTGGAGGCTGGTCCTTCTTCTTCTCCTTCTCCATGGATTTGGGTGGTTTTGTGTAATTGAATAAAAAAGACCACATTCCAGCCACAGGTGGATGGTTGTTGGGTTAAAAGTAAAAATAATTGAGGTGTCATTTGTTAATTGGACAGTTGATCCTTCAAAGGCCTTGCAGAGAGAGATGGGCTCCATTTTTAGTTTGTCAGAGTGCAGTGCTGCAGAGCTCAGGGTTTGTGAGACTGTGACATGGATAAGAACTGATAAACATTTGAGTCCCAACAAGAAATACCATCTCACACATTTAATCCCATCCTTGGCAGAAAAAGAAGACAAGATTCAATTTATTCTTTTCTTATTATCTGTAAAAAGTCTCTCTCTCTTTTATAAGACTCCTTTGAGCCCTGGAAGGCCCCAGTTGCACAAATATCAGTGTGGCGTGTGCTTGACACCTCTGGGGCCGTTCCTGCTGCCATCCAAAGGGTTCCAGAGTGCAGATGGGTTCAATGCTAAGTGTCCAAATGCTGTGGCTGGAGCAAGAAGCATCTTGCAGGTGGTTGGGAACACAACAGCTGCCGTTTGGGGTCAAATCCAAGGTTTCTCCAGACAGTTATGGATCTCTGGGGGATCCAAGGAGAGCTGGGAGCAGTGATGTGCCTCCTGACGTGTCCTGCTGGCAGCCTGTGGTTTAAAGTCTTCCTGAGCCCTCGTGTTTCATCACCCAACTGGCTGAACCTCCCTTTCCTGAGTTTGTTTAATCCCTTTTGGAGTCTGTTCATCATTCTGGGCTTCACAACATCCGGTGGCAGCGAGCCTTGACGTTTAATGATGTGCACTTTGGAAAAATGGCTCTCTCCTCAATGTCTGCCATTTATTATTATTATTATTATTAATTTTTTAAATTTTTTTAATGCTGTGCCTGGTCTGAGTCAAGAGGTCTGATCCCTTCACTGCCCTGAGCAGAGCTCTCCCTGTGGAGCTTCCAGCGCTGGCTGGATATGCAGGATTTGCTCTGGCCTTGTGTCAGGAGCTTGAGCTGGAGAGAGCCAGAAGGATGGGCAGGAGGTGTTTTGGGAGCTGGAATTACCCTTTTGAGGGAATGTCCTTACCCCCTGTAGGGTGCTTTCTGATTCCTTCTTGGTAAACCTGCTGGAATAAATAAAAAGCAGCATCAGTACAAGAAGCACAGGGAACAAACATTTATGGGGCTTTTGGGACTCCTTGTTTAGATTTCCAATGCCAAATATCGTTTATTCTGTGCAGCTCTTCCCAGATAAGGGAAACTAGTGAGAAGGATCATGAACTTGGATTTTCTTTGCTTGGAACAGAAAATCAAAGCTATTTCAGCAGGTTTATAGACTACATTTTGGCTTCTAGGAATTTGGGATTTGTGGTAGGAGCAGATGGGTTTCCATGGGGCTCAAGTTTGGCACGAGAAACTCAGACCATTGAGCACCTGAGCCACTTCCTTTGGTCTCCTGTCTTTAAAATCTTGTATAAATTCTTTTGCTGTGTTCTGTCATGTGATCCATCACATTTGTGGTCCTTTCCTGGTCCTGAATCCCACGAAAAAACAGCTCAAAAGCAAGGCAGGATGATGATGCATGTCTTGTATAAGTGGCATCTAGAAATGTCCTTTGTCTTCTATGTCATTTTAGGCCCAATTTTAGATTAAAAATCATGGAATATCTTGAGTTGGAAGGGACCTGCAAGGGTTGAGTCCAACTCCTGGCCCTGCACAGGACACCTCAACAATCTCACCCTGTGCCTGAGAACATTAATTTCTCTAACCTCAACAATCTCACCCTGTTAATTTCTCTAACTTTATGTCAGGGATGGAGCTGAGATCCTGGGATGAAAGGATATTCAGTAGTGTAAAAAAATGCCCAAAACCCACAAACTACTTCCCCCTGCCCTCAAAAAAACCAATAGAAAAGCACCAATAATTTTAAAAATCTAACTCCTTTTGGGCTTTTAAATTTTTTTTTCTGCCCTCCAGACCAGGTGAAGTTAATGGTTTAAAACAAAACCTTTATTTTCTTCTCTGGGTTAATTCTTCATCTTCCATCACACTGCTCTGCCTTTTCTTGCTTCCCTGCTCCAAAACTCCCAACTCCTCATTGCCCATGCTGCAGCAGGCTCTGGGCCAAAAGAAATCATATTAGGCTAAAAAAGAAATTAAATAAAAATAAGCAGTGGCTGGACAAGGAGCAGGGGTTTGGCCTGGGGGTCCAGGAGCTGTCCAGCCAAGGAGGGGACGGTGTGGGGGGATAATTCCAGGGGCAGAGCTAATGCCTCTTAACTCGGCAGTGAAAGCCCCTGTTGCCGCCTGGCCCGCGCATTCCACTGGCACCGTTGGGTTGAAAATCCTTTGTAAATCTCCCTGATTGCTGTTTCATTCTTGAGAGGATGAAGGGGAGAGGAAACAACCTTTCCCTCCCCGCCCTCTTTCTCTGCTTCTGCTTGTTTGTGGACAGAGTGGGTCGTTCCAGGGGAATTATGTCTTGGGGCTGAGGTATTTACCTAAAATCAGAATGTCTTTTGCTCTGATGGGCTGGAAACTTCCTGAATAAGGTTTGGTGTAAGGAGAGGAGGGGGGAAAAGAGGAGAAATTCTTCAGCCTTGTGGTTCAGGTGCACCACCAAAGACCCAAAATTGATTCTTTGTTGTGCTGTGGGATCTCTCAGAGTTCGTTCCCCCTCACTGGGGAAGGGAAGGCAAATCCTTCAGTGAGTTGGAATTCATAACCTGCTCTGCAGGAGAGGGGAATGCTGCAGCAGCTTGGAGCAGTTCTGGTGGTGCTCCCAATGGCCACAGTGCCAGAAGAGCTGTTCCTCATGGCAATCCATCCCATAAAGTCCTCTGCAGGAATGGGAGCATCTCCAGCCCTCCACGGCTGAACTGAGTCACATCTTCCCTGCTCATCCACTGAGAGATTTTTTCCTTTACATGTCACATGCCAAACTTTTTGGTAATTTGTCCAGGGGAAGGTGAGGGCCTGTTTTGGCAGGAAATTGGATGGAAGTTTGTTTATTTATACCTGCAGCAACCGTCCTGTATCTGGGAGAAAACCATCCATGTTTTGTCCCATTCCCAGAGAAATCCCTTCTGAACTGATTTAAAAACCTGCTGGTGGTTGGAATCCAGTGTTCTCCCCAGTGCAGGCCTGGGGAAATTCCTCTGTGTCAGCAGCCTGGAGAAATCTCCCAGCTTCCTTGTGAGCTTCATCTACACCTAAAATGGGAAACTCTGTGGTAGCATCCAAAAAGAACTTTGGGATCAGAGTGGTTGCTGAGTGCTGCAGGCACTCAGGAAAGCTGTGCTGGAAAAGGACAAGCTGGAGGTTTGCACCATTGGTTTATTTTGTCCAGAAACAGCCATTGTTTTCCTTTTTTGCTGGATGCTGGAATAACTCTCGGTAGGACCTGGGGTTGTGGATCCTTCCACATCCATGTGTCCATCCTGAGATGCTCAGAGAGGAGGCTCAGGAAGCCCCTGTATGGATCTATCCAGGCATGGTTGAAGAGAGCTTGAATGATTGAAACTACAAGAATCTTTTTTCCTTAAAAAAAGTCCCAAAAATCTGTTTGAGCAGATTAGATCTATCCAGGCATGGTTGAAGACAGCTTGAATGATTGAAACTACAAGAATCTTTTTTCCCTAAAAAAAAACCCCAAAATCTGTTTGAGCAGATTCCATAAGGAGACTGGTGCTTCCTTCCCTGGTCAGTGGGACCTGCTGGGTTGGAAGTTCCCCTGTGCTGTCACTTTTGTCCTCTCTCCTCCTCCTTCCCATTGCTCAGAAGCTGATCCAAGGACCTTAGAGGATTCCCCTCTATCCTCAAATCCCAGAATCTTCCACTAGAAAAACCCATCAAGCACATGCTCTCTTTTGGAGCAGGGCTGTGGGGCTTGGCTGCTTCCCCCCTGCATGCTGTGAGCTTGGAAGGCCCTGTCACCCCTACTTGGTGTTTTTGGGAGGGTGTAACGTTGTAGTAAACGCTGTGAGGAACCCCTGAGGGAGCTGGGGGTGCTCCCCTGGAGAAAAGGAGACTCAGGGGTGCCCTCCTCACTCTGCACAGCTCCTGAAAGGTGCCTGTGCTCAGCTGGGGCTGGGCTCTTTCTCCAGCAGCACTGACACAGCCAGAGCACACAGCCTCCAGCTGCACCAAGGGAATACAGGCTGGATAGCAGGAAAAAGTTTTTCACAGAAAGGGTGATAAAGTTGTGGAATGGCTGCCCGGGGAGGTGGTGCAGTCCCCATCCCTGGGGGTGTTTAACAAAGCCTGGATGTGGCACTGGGGGCCAGGGTTCAGTTGAGCTGTTGGGGCTGGCTTGGACTCCATGGTCTTGAAGGTCTCTTCCAACCTGGTCATTCTGGGAATTCTGTGATTCTGTGTGGCTAGTAGCCTCTGTGTTGCGGGCTGTGACTCCTCTAGAAGCTGCAACTGAGATTTGGGCACTGCTGACTGAGGAGGAAGTGACATTTGAGAGGTTGTCACCTAAAGAAAGCTCTGGCCACGCTATTGAGAGGAAGATAAGGATCAAAACAGCCATTGGGGCGTAATTGTGGTGGGAATTGCTGCACTCTTTGCTGGAGTTTCCAATTGCTTTGTTTCATGGTCTCCCACAGCAAGGCCTCATTGTTCAGGGACAATGACAGGGAGAGGTGAGCCCAGGGCAGAGCTGGTTGGGAATGGTCCTGAGGGAAGAGAACTGGCACGGCCGTGAGGGTCGGCGGAACTAGCAAAGATGAGTTTTAGCAAAGCTGGGTTTGATTTCTAGCTGGGGTTCAGCTCTGTCTTGTAAAGGCCTGGGTGGTTTGGATTCCCTCAGGCTGGGAAAAACACTTTTCCTCCTGTCACCTTCCCTGATCCTCACAATGTCACAGCATCCTCTCAGGAGATCACTGGGAAAATTACACTGGGAAAGGGGTGAGGTAGAAGTGGAGAATTCTGACAGAACCATCTTTGTGAACACTTGCTGAGATTTCATTTTGGAAGCCTGAGATTTGGAGAATCCATAGCCTTATTTTTCTGTAATCTAAGCAGATCTGGGTTATTTTAGAGTTCGTGTGGACACTTTAAACTGTAAACATTTAAAAACCCAAACAAGACAGTGCAGAATGAGGTGGTTGAGCCTTCCAGGTCCAGCTCTTCTTCCAAATATCAAATCTTCATCACTCACCCTGAAATTCAGACTTTTTTTCTTGGACTTTTGGGTTTTTATACTTCAAATATTCGATAGCCTTTGTGGGAGGAGGAGTGTGATAAATCAATTTAGGAAAGATTCATGGAGAGGGAATGTGATGATAGGAGAGAGAGAGAGCAACTGGAGGTTATTGGGTGCAAAATAAAATAATTTAGGCCTGGTGTCCAGCATAACTCAGACTCCTTGAGCTGTGCAATCATTAATTTAGGTGTTGTAATGAAGATTCGTGGTCAAGTTGTCAATTTTCCAAAAGCTTTTTTTTAATTATTAAAGGAAAAGTGGTGGAAAGAGAAGAAAAAGGGCTGGAAGTGTGGCAACTCCACAGGAAAAAATTAATGTGGAAAGTGGAACCAGAATTAATTCAGTCGTTGTACAGATGGACCGAAGAGAAATTCCTAATCCAGGAGGAAGTGGGATAGGAATGCAGATTTCAGCAGCCCCGTCATTCCAGATGGGAGCAGCAGAGGAAACAACTCACCTTGGATCCCAGCTCCAGTGGCACTTGCAAAGGAAACTCTGGAGCACCTCAAAACTGAGGGTGCACTCACAGGTCTGTGTTGGTGCCTTAGATCTGCCTCATCCTGCTCAAATCTCCACCAGGAAAGTCCCCACTTCAGCAAGGGAAAGTCCAGGGGCACTGATGGAAGTGTGAGCTGATGAGGCCGTAAAAGCTCTTGACCCCTGAGATGAGTGGGAAGCAGGATCTGTCTTGAATTGCCTCTTGGAAGGGCAATAATTCCATGATGTCACAGATAAAATTTGGCCTCTGTAGTGGCCAGGGCTCTGCTTGGGATCTCTCCCAAATCCTTGGGTGATTGAACTCCAGGAAAAAAAATTCAATTAGCAATGTTTGAGATGAAGTTCATGACCAAGGAAGTGACACCACGAGAGTGTGTGCAAACCAGATGGGTCTTGCTTTTTATGTCAATTAATGATAAACCTTCTGATTTCCCAGCTTCAGACTGGTGGGACTGGAATGGGAATAGCAGAAATGATGCTGCAAAGGTTCCTCTCAGCGTGGTGGGTGTGGCACAGGGCAGCCAGGTCCTCCTGAGGTTTGGATGTTGCACTTGGAGCAGAAATTGGGCAAGATTAGGTCAAAACCCACAGAACATCCTGAGTTGGAAGGGGCCTACGAGGTGCAAAATTCTGAAGCAGAAATTAAAAATCCTGAATTCTATGAACAGTCTCTTGACTCTGGAGGTTGATGTTGCTCTCAGAGTTAACTTCCAGAGAGGTAAAAGGGTTGTGTGCAATGAGCTGTTTGCTCTCTCTCCAGGTTCCTGGTGGACACACACACACACAATCCTTTGGAATCTAGGTTCAAACAGTTTGCCTTAGAAGGAATCTTAAAGATCATCCAGTTTCACCCTTTTTCCACTCAGAGGTGTCCACTCCATCTCCCACTCAGCCCCTTCTTGGAGCAAAATAACACAATCACAGGGTTCTGGCTGGCAGTTCCACCATAACAGCCGTGGCTTGAGTGTGTAAAAAACAAACACACACACGCTGAAACATTTCCTTGGAAAGAACAGCTTGGCCTTTGTGAGGAGCTGAGAAAGCGTCCGACTGACACCGTTGCCTTACAGGACCTCACTCAGCCGAGGTTGCATAAAAGGGCTTTATGGGATTAGAAGGGTTCCATGCAGCAGCGTGTCAGGTGGGGCAGCTCTCCCTGGCTCTGCCTGTGCTTTGTTATTGATGCCACGCTCTGGAAAGTGCCACCTCACCCCCCTGCTCCCAGGGCCTCTGGAATGTGCGTGCGGAGCCGAGGGCCCCCGTGGGGAAAATGTGTGTGTGGGTCTGTGTGTGTGGCTTCTGCTCTTCACCTGGCAGAGTTTCTGCGTGCTGGCGAGGGAAAACCCCTTCTCCCCCTCAGTTTGCTCCTTGGCTTGTGCCAGGGGTGCTTCTGAGCAATAATGCAGGCAGTGATGGGCAGATCTCTGTTCGTTGTTCTCCCAAAAGCTGTGGGAGAGTTGTGGCACCGTGAAGCACCATGAATCCCAACTGAGCAATAATGCAGGCAGTGATGGGCAGATCTCTGTTCGTTGTGGTGTTACATGGGTTGTTCTCCCAAAAGCTGTGGCACTGTGAAGCACCATTTCCTACCATCTGCTGGTCCCTGGATCTTTATTTTGTGTGTGTTTAGGTGACTTTTGTTGGTCAAAAGTCACCTAAACACGTTGCTATCAGCCAGCTTTGGAAGGCTGATCTGTGGGAAACTGGAACTTGAAGTATCCCAAAGCCAAGCACCTGAGGGGGGAAGGTGGGAAGAGGGTGAAAATCACCAACTGCTCTGCAGAAATCTTGGCTGTAGAATCAATTCCCATCTCCCTCCTCACTCCAAGAGGCATCTGCTACAGGACCCTCTGAGCTTTTTCCAGACCATTTAGGTGAACAATCCCTGCTCAGCTGGAAAGAAAAAATGGGGAGAGGGAGCTTAGGAAATGCTTGGACGCCTCCCTCCCTCTCCTTTGCCAGCTGAGGGCCTCTTGTGCCAACCATGAAAGTTTGCAGAAATGAATCTTTAGAGTACCAGGAAAGCCAGGAATTAATGTCCTGGGTATTTTGTTACAGATCTTTGCTCAAGTGAAGCTCAGACTGAGCTCTCTCCTGAATGAGCCTCCTGGGAGCTTTGGCTGAGTTTTGGGAGACACCAGGGCTGGGTGATGTCCCCCTTTCCTTGGGGAGCAGCTGGGACAGACCAGAAATGAAAGGGTTAAAATATGCTTCAACTAGACCTTGTTGTTTGGCCTTTCAGATTTTTTAAAATTATTATTTTGGGGGAAACTTGAGGAAAGATATTTTTCCATGTTTCCCACAAATCCCTCTTACCAGCGCAGGGTTTTTCTGGAGATATCAATACCTTTGGATGTAACTGGAGGAGAACATTTTCCTGCACATCTTTGTTCCAAATGTCCCACCTCAGCCATTTTTGCCCCCTCCAGAGATATCTGATATTAAATCACCTCATCAATGCCTCAGCAATGACTGGATCTGTACTGGATGTGCCTGGCTGGGACTCGGGTCAGGATTTTATGCCCATTGTGCACCAAAGTTTGGGAGTTAAAGCATTCTGAGTGCCTGTGCTGCTGGCAGGCTGCATCCCATTAATTAGACACAAATATTCATTAAAACCAGGAAATCACTGCTCCTGCAGGGCAGGAGGGGCTTTAAAGGGTTTCCAGCATCTCAGCAAAGGGGGTAAGGGAGCTCCCCTCGCATTCCCAACACCCCATACTTTCCCAGTGCTCCCGCAGCACTGGAGTTGTCCAAGAAGCCCCCAACCTTGCCGAGTGCAGGACTGCACCATTCCAGCATGTTCCCAGCCCTGGATCTCAGCCATTCTTCCTTTCTGGCTGGGGAACGTGTCTGCAGGTGCTGTGCGAGCCCGGACAGCGATTCCCATTGACTGTGGGGCCTGGCACCTGGCCGGAGCAGGGCACAGCCAGGACAGTACAGGGCCACAGCAGCCTGGCCAGCAAAGCTCTCCTGAGCCCAGCAGATGTTCCTGCAGCCTCTCTGCTCCTGGGGACCATGCCAGCCTGGTCCTTTTCCAGCAGCTCGTCACTCGACACCGGGAACAGTCCGCTGGCATCTTTTGTTGCCCACTGTGGAGTCAAGGACCTTGTGCTGGGAGAGGCAGGGGAGGGAGGGGACGTGGTAAAGGGACACAAATTTCTTTGGGTTGTGGGGTTTTTTTTTAGGTTTTGAGCTTGTTCTGTCTTGTAAAAACTTTTGGCAGCATCTCCTCGAAAGTGTATCCTGCTCTCCAGCCTCAGGCTCGCTGGGTTTTGTGTCAGGATCTCTTCTGCTGAGGGCAGGGTGGCTTCCTGTGCCTTCTCAGGGTGTCTCTTGGGCTTTGATGGGACAAATCATCCTCTGTCCCTTCCCCAGCTGGGTTCTGGTTCTGCTTGGTGGGCTATAATGATTGTTTTGTTTATGCCCAGGACAGTGACAGTGGTACTCATGTATTTTTGCCCAAGTTCATGCAGTGAGGCACCTGAATTGATTTCTTTCCACTTTCAGTCTTAAGCACAGTCCTGTGGTGGAAGTGGCTAAGGCTTTATGTCCAAACAAGCTCTGTGAAATCTGGTAGGGAGCATAAATCCAGATATTTCCTCTTCCCTTCTCCTGCTGCCACTTTGCACACACACTGTGAGGAGCCTCACTGTAAAATCAAGTCCACAGGGATGCCCAGCCAGGAGATCCTGATCCCACCAGTGACCCCATTTCTATCACAGGCTGTATTTCATAGAATCCCAGAATGGTTTGGCTTGGAAGGACCTTAAAGACCATCTAGATCCAAGCCCCTGCCCTGGGTGGGGATGCCTCTCACTGGATCAGTTTGCTCAGCATCCAGCCTGGTCTTGGACACTTCCAGGGATGGTGCAACCACAGACTCTCTAAGCAACCTGTGCCAAGGCCGCACCACCCTCACGGGGGAGAATTTCAGAGCTGGGGGTGCTCACCTGGAGAAAAGGAGACTCAGGGGTGCCCTCCTCACTGCACAGCTCCTGAAAGGTGCCTGTGCTCAGCTGGGGCTGGGCTCTTTCTCCAGCAGCACTGACACAACCAGAGCACACAGCCTCCAGCTGCACCAAGGGAAATACAGGCTGGATAGCAGGAAAAAGTTTTTCACAGAAAGGGTGATAAAGTTGTGGAATGGCTGCCCGGGGAGGTGGTGCAGTCCCCATCCCTGGGTGTGTTTAACAAAGCCTGGATGTGGCACTGGGGGCCAGGGTTCAGTTGAGCTGTTGGGGCTGGCTTGGACTCCATGGTCTTGAAGGTCTCTTCCAACCTGGTCATTCTGGGAATTCTTGCAGTAAGTTTTTGTTTTTCCTGCCCTCACCATGGTGCCCCCGTGTTTCTCGGCAGGCTGACGGGGAACGAACCCCTGACCATCCTCCCTCTGACCTCGGAAATGGAGGAGGCGGCCGTCAAGGCCCACTACAAGGTGTGTGACCGCCTGAAGCTGGAGAAGAAGCAGCGGCGGATGTGCCGGCGCGACCCCGGCGTGGCCGAGACCCTGATGGAGGCCATCAGCATGAGCGCCCTGGAGTGCCAGTACCAGTTCCGCTTCGAGCGCTGGAACTGCACCCTCGAGGGCCGCTACCGCGCCAGCCTCCTCAAGAGAGGTGAGTCTGGGGTCTTCTCAAGGGAGGTGAGTCTGGGGAGCTTCTCAAGGGAAATGAGTCTGGGGGGCTTCTCAAGGGAGGTGAGTCTGGGGGCTCCTCAAGAGAAATGAGTCTGGGGTCTTCTCAAGGGAGGTGAGTCTGGGGGGCTTCTCAAGGGAGGTGAGTCTGGGGGCTCCTCAAGAGAAATGAGTCTGGGGTCTTCTCAAGGGAGGTGAGTCTGGGGGGCTTCTCAAGGGAGGTGAGTCTGGGGGGCTTCTCAAGAGAGGTGAGTCTGGGGGCTGGGGGCTTCTCAAGAGAAATGAGTCTGGTGTCTCCTTAAGAAAGGTGAGTCTGGAGGGTCACAGGGGGGTCCTCAAGAGAGGTGAGTCTGGGGGGGGTCACAGGAGCTCCTTAAGGGAGGTGAGTCTGGGGGATCTCAGGGGGTTTCCTCAAGAGAAATGAGTCTGGGGGGGGTCCTCAAGGGAGGTGAGTCTGGGGGGCTTCTCAAGAGAAATGAGTCCGGTGTCTCCTTAAGAAAGGCGTGTCTGGGGGGTCACAGGGGGCTCCTCAAGAGAGGTGACTCTGGGGGACCTCAAGAGAGGTGGGTCTGGGGGGGTCTGCTGGTCTGGGGATCTCCTCAAGGGAGGTGAGTCTTGGCAGTTCCTCAAGGGAGGCGAGTCTGGGGTCTCCTCAAGGAAGGTGAATCTGGGGGTCTCCTCAAGAGAGCTGAGTCTGGGGGGGTCTCGGGGCTCTCCTCAAGGGAGGTGAGTCTGAGGGGTCTCAGGGATCCCTGCACTCATCTCCTCCTGCCCTGATGGCCAGTCTGGGCCATCCTTTGCTGGTGGTGCTTCCCCTGAGGACCACCAAGAGCTCTGTGCAAGGCTGGAGCTCATCCCTGGAAGAGCAGGGCAGGCAAAGAATGTGCTAATGGAGGTAATTTATGGGCTTGCCCTGCCTGCTTCCCACTGCTGGCCCTGGCTGCTCTCCTTGGAGGCTGGAGGTGTTTGTGCAGGTCTCTGCAGCCAGGAGCTGCATTTTCTGCCCATTTCTGCTGGAAATTGAGCTGCTGCTGGAGGAGAGGGTTGGGAAGCTCCCAAAGCTGTCCCCTCTTTATTATTTCTCCTATTTATTTCTCCTATTTATTTACCCTGTTTATTATGCCAGTCAGTCAGGAAAGAAGTTGAGAAAATGCCTTTTTTAAGGAAATAAGGCAAACCAGACTGTTCTGTGCTGTCCTCTTAGAGGGGCCAAGGGGAACCCTGTCACAGTACAGGGCAAAACCTGCAAATGGTTTTGTGCTGTTACTGCCATGGATGTGGGCAGTGGGTAATTCCCACACATCTTCCCCCAGCTCAGGTGGAGATAGCCAGAAATTAGGAGTGTTGGAGGAGAAGGTGATATTTTTAGTTCTTTTCTTTGTGTCTCCATATACAGTCCAGTTTCGTCCACCCTCCCAGCAAAATCCCGTTCTTATTTCCAGGCTGCAGCACCATTTTACAGACAGCGTTCTAGGGTCTCCAGGACTTCAGTGACTCACAGGAAGTCCCACACTCAGCAATGGGCCTGGACCTGCAAAAGCCATGGTGTGAAGCCTTTAAAGATAGGAGCAGAGGTTTGCAGGGCTAATTAGTGAGGAGGAGTAATTCAGAAGCACCGGGGCTTAACTAATGCACTGTCACTGACTGGTGGAAACAAGGAAAGTCCTTATGAAACCCAAGAGGTCCGGCCAGAGCTGCAAGACATTTAAAAATATCCCCGCATGCCAGAGGAGTCCCTGGATTAGTGGTGCCTTGGGGAAGCCAAGCACTTTCTCATGCTGACACCTGGAGGCCACAGCTCGTTCCTTCAGACCTGCCTGTCCCCTGGGCACTGCGGGGCAGCCTGGAGTTAAAAGCCCACAGAGACCCCCCCATGGCAGCCCTTGTCAGGGAGCTGTGTGATAAATGAGAGCTCTGAGGGCTGCAGGGCTCTGCTGCTGTCTCATCCTGCCGTGCTTTATATGCCTGCAGCATCTCTGCCCTGCCCCGGTGCTGTAAATCCTTCAGCTGGTGTTCCTGAGCAGTAACACAGTGCTCTGTAAATCTTCCTCCTCCTCCTCTCCGGGAGCTGCTGGCTCCTGGTTCAGCATTGCAGCAAGTGGTACCCCAGGGCAAAGGCTGGTGTGTATCATCCACTAGGACACAGCTTTCCAAATTCATCTCTGAGAGCTTGTTTCTCCTCCCCCAGGACTTTGCAGGGAGAAAGGAAAAAGGGGGAGGAAAAAACCCCACTTTTTTCACCTAAAAGTTTCTCCCTCTGTGGGGCAGAAACTTTTTTACACTTTGGTCACCAGACCAGCCCTGGCTGCTGGTTTGCAGCTTGGGCTGATGCAGCCCCGTTTCTTAAAATAACAGGGGATTGTTTAAGGGACTCGTTATCCTCTTTGGATACTCGTGCACAATTTTGGAAATGGCTGAAACTGGATAGCCAGGCCCGGCAGACTGTCAATGCACTGGGGCTTAGAATGCCTGCATTGATTTAAAGCTCATTATCTTGTTACAAAATATCTTGGTGCAATCAAATAGTGCGTGGTGGAGATGGCTTTAAAATCTGGCCAGAGCCAAATGTCACATGGAGCTCGTTGGGAGCTGTGAGATGATCCCCGTGCTGATGGGCACGGGGAATTTGGGAAGCTCTCAGTGGTGGAGAACGGGAGGAGTCGAAACAAAGCTGGTGGAAAGGGAGAAGCTGGCAGATGAGCTGTTCCTCCTGGCTTTCTGTCAGGTCTGGAATGCGTTGTGGTCGCACGGCGCTGACTTTCTGCTGGGATTCCACAACCGCTCCGAATTCAGAGCTGGGTGCAGAGCTGGGCTGCCTAATTAATCAATTAAGGCTGATGGCTGGGAGCTACGTGTGCAAGGCCAGCTTGGGTAGGGCTTGGGGCGTCCCTGCCCAAGACAGGATGGATCTCAGGGTCCCTTCCAACCCAAACCACGCCATGATTGCAGGCTCAGATCTCCAGGGCAGGGTTTGCACGCCCCATCCCACTGAGGATTCTCTGCTTGACACTGGCGCCTCTTCATTCCGTGTAGCTGTGGCAAGAATTCTCCAACCCGGCAGCACAGAGGCTTGGGAACATCTGTCCTTGATAGTGGCATCCCTCGGACAGGCCTGTGGGTAGTCTGACCTGGGGTGTAGAAACAAACCAAGGATTTTAGTAGAAAAACAGAGTTGACAAAGGATGAGAGATGCTTAGGAGGTATTTTCTACCCAGAGGAGGCATCTGGGTACCCATGAGTTTTTTGTTGTGTGAATTAAGGATTCTCTCGCCACTCCCAATGGAGTATTTGCAGTGCTGAAGGTGTTTCTGGGCTGTCAGAGGACATGGTCTGACTTCAGGGAGAAAAGAAAATTTGTTATTTTAGCTCTCACCACTCTTTGTGGTGTCCTCAGTGAGTGCAGAGGTGAACCTTTTGTATTTTAGTGTTGTTTCTGGTGAGGAAAAGGCTCTTGTTCTCCTTTTCCAGGTGAGCAGTAGAATGATTGGGTAATTCCTACCACAATCTGGGAAAAAGTAGAACCTCAGAAGCCTTGGGAGGACCAAACCTCAGTCTCCTGGGGTGGATTTTCATCAGTCTTCCTGCTTCTGGGAGTGTTTTGGGAAGGCAGACTCTGGGAACGACCACATGAGTTTGCTTGGACTGTCATGAACCTCCCAAGGAACAGTTCCAAAAATGACCTGGCAGTGTCTCTGCATGTCCTTGGTTGACACACCAGCTCACAGATATATCCACTACTGTCACCATCCACTTGTGTTATTTTTGAGTGGGGGATTTCTTGAGTCCCATCCAAAGCTGTTCTGGAATTGCATCTCAAATATGCAGTCGTTTACAGCTTCCATAGCTGGAGAATGGGCAGCTATAAATACTGCCATATTTGCTTTTTATTTCTGGCTTTTATAATTTGGATTGAAACCGTGGGTCCCTCTGGGTGTCATTTGCCTGTCGGGGGCGTGGATGCTGTCACATCCCTGCAGGTGAGTGTGGGGGTGTAAAGAAAGGCTGTGCATGGTAGGTTTGAGGTGTAAATTGGGGATTTTTTTGAGTGAGGTGCTGCGTTGGGTGACACATCTCCTGCTTCCCAGCGCTCAGGTGTCACCTGTCAGCAATTCTGCCAGTCTGGAGCAGGACCCAGTGATTTGATTCAGGAGGAGAGGGAAGAATGAGGAGGATTGGAAGTCTGTGCTGGGTTCCTGCAGTTTGCTGTCCCCTTGGTAGCAGCAGTGGTACCTCCATGTCCTGTCCCACTCTTCATGGAGTCAAACAATGCTTTGGCTTTGAGGGGACTTTGAAGCTCATCCAGTTCCACCCCCTGCCATGGGGAGGGACACATTCCAGTAGACCAGGTTGCTCCAAGCCCTGCCCAGCCTGATCTTGGACACTTCCAGGGATGGGGCAACTCTTGCTCAACTCTTTCCATTTTCAGGCAGAGACTGTGAGTGACACAGAGTGACAGCCACCGAGCTGGCCAGATTCCATTTGCGTTCCTGAATCCTGGCTTGTGCCACCTCTGTCCATCATTCCTTGCCCTCCCCCGTGCCCTCTTCACCATCAGTGATGCAAGTAGAGCTTGCCATGCTTTCAGGGTGTCAGGAGCACAGCCCAGGCTTTTGCCAGAGGTGCCCAGCAGTGCCACAGGAGGAACAGGCAGGAGCTGGTGCCCAGGAAATTCTACCTGAACTTGAGGAAGAACTTCTTTCCTGGGCAGTGACTGAGCACTGGTGTGGAGTCTCCCTCGCCAGGGACATTCCAGAGTGGTCTGGATGTAATCCTGAGCCCCGTGCTCTGGGATGGCCCTGGGATGAAGCAGGGAGGTGCCACCAGCTGCCCCACTGCGGTCCCTTCCAACCTTACCACTCCATTACCCCGTGACACAACTCACGCTCTTCTCCCCATAAGTTTTACCTCCATCTCCTGAGGTATTTTTTTTCCCTTTCTTTAAGCTGCAATTAGAGCCTCTCCCTCCTGTCCCTGCAGGTTTTAAGGAGACAGCCTTCCTGTACGCCATCTCCTCGGCAGGGCTGACCCACGCCATGGCCAAGGCATGCAGCGCGGGGCGCATGGAGCGCTGCACCTGCGACGAGGCCCCCGACCTGGAGAACAGGGAGGCCTGGCAGTGGGGAGGCTGTGGGGACAACCTCAAGTACAGCAACAAGTTCGTCAAGGAGTTCCTGGGGAGGAAGCCCAACAAGGACCTGCGAGCCAGGGTGGACTTCCACAACAACCTGGTGGGCATGAAGGTGCGTTGAAGGCGCCCGCAGGGTGGTGGTGGGGGGTCACGCTGCTGTGGGGTTTTGGGGGGAATAATGCTGCTCTTGGGTGTGGAATAGGAATGTTGGATGTGAAATGGATGGAGCGGTGCTCCTTCTGGAGGGGAGAAATCTGAGTTGCGGGATTATGCCCTGGTTTTCGCTGTGCAAAACCACTGGAGACCAGAGGGAAATAAATGGGACTGGTCAGGTTTAGGAAATACGAGGTGGAGACAAAGATTGCTGGTTTCCCACAGGGAGGAGAGGGTTTTGTATCACAAAGAGATGGAAAGACAGATTCCTCAGGCTTACATGGGGTAGGACATGGAGGAAGGATTTTATACTGCCACAACAGGTCCTTGAGGGACACTTCTCTAGCAGCAGTTCAGTAGAGCATGGACAGTGTAGCATCTCCTTGGCCAGGTTTCTTTAAAACTGGCTGGAGAAACAGCTGGCAGGGAACCAGGGTGGAGAGATTAATTTCTGGCTGACCTCAGACCTAACAGTCCCTTCAGTTTTGTCTTCTGGCAGAAACCTTCTGTGTCACCTAGAGCACAGAAACCTTCTGTGTCACCTAGAGCAGGAGATGGTGCTTGGTTATAGAGTCCCTTTTTTCTTTTCCCGTCTTTATCCTCTCTTCCTGCTCTTTACACCTCCTCTGAGGCTGCCTAGGGGCCTCCCTGCAGGACTGCCAGAATTCAGGAAGCATTTGGACAATGCTCCAGGGCACATGGTGTGATTTTTGGGTTTGTCCCGTGCAGGGCCAGGATTTGGACTCGATGATCCCTGTGGGTCCCTTCCAGCTCAGCATTTTCCATGACAGATGTAAAGGACAAAGTGTCTGCAAGTGCTGGGTCATCCCAGCAAGGGGAAAAGGAAGAGGCTTTCCACCTTCTCCCATAATATGCTTGGCTGTACCTAGCCTAGAGTTGCTCCAACACGAAAATCCCTCAGATTGGCCAGCACAGGTGCTTAGGATCAGTGTTTCATTGCACCAACCTCCAAGGGGGACATACTGCAAGGCCAGAAATAGCCCTCGAGCCTTGTTATTGTCTGTGTGATTGGATGCAGGCTTGGGGCTGGGATGGGGGACCTGGGTCTCCAGTTTCCCAGGCAAATGCAGCCCAGCCAGTTGTGCATTCTAGGAATGGCCACCCCAGCTCAGTTGTTGCTGTGTCTATGTATAAAATGTCATTCCTCGCGACGGAATTGGGGCATCGGGGAATGCCACCAGCCAGGGCTGGCCAGCAAAGTGTCTCCCCCTCTCCCCACTACCAGATGCTCCCAGACAGTGCTGAGATCAGGATTAGAAATATCCTGGATTTAGCTGGTGTCTGGTTTTGGCTGACAGCTTTCCTGCTCTGGATTAAAGGGCTCAGTGTCTCTGAACTCCTGTGGCAGCTCTTTGACGTGTGAAACAGGCTTTGCAGGATGATGGAACTTGTTTCAACCCTGGTGTTGGTTGCTCTGTCCCATCTTTTGGAGTTGAGTGTGTAGCAGATGGGATGGCAGTGGAGAAGGTGGCCCGTGGAGGCTGTGATTCCGTGCTGGATGTTTCTGTGAGATGTCCTGGTTCTCCTTTCATTCCAGAGTCACAGTCTCATCAAAACCTCCAAGGATGTGACTTTGGTTGCCACTGGCAAGTCCTTGTAGCTCCAGGAGTATCCACCAACAGTGGCAGGGCTAAAAGCCTCCCAGATGGGTTTGGCCCAACTCCCAGGGTTCCCAATCCCAGGAGCTGAAGTCAGGATGTCCATATGGCTGAGGCCACTCTTGGATTTAGGGTTTGTGTCCTTAATTATCATCTGTGCTCTACACTGCACGACTTTGAGCTAAACAAACTCCAAGGATGAGCAGGAGAGGTTCAACCTTCCCTTCTGTGTCCTGATCCTTGCGAGTTAGCTCCCAGGGGAAGATGCAGGACTCTCAGCATCCTCTGCCTCCACTTCCCTTGGCACAGTGGGACTCTGGCCACTGGCAGTGGTTTCACAGTGTGATATCTGCAGCTAAACAGCTGAGTAACAGTTGTGACAGTTGTCCAGACACCGAGAGCCCTCCTGGCAGTCCAAGTCACAGACCTCTGCTGCAGGTCAGTGATCCAGTGTTCCTATTTTCGTCCACCCACAACGTGTCTGTCGAGCTGGGATTGCTGTGTGACAGCTTTCCTTTGCCTGTTTGCAGCAGCAGTTGAAATCACTTCTCTGTTTGTGCTGCTGGATATAAGAATTCGTTGTGCCGTGGTGTGGTTGAAAGCCAAGCCAAGCACCCCACCAGGCTCACAGCACCACAATGGAGCCAGGCAGAGAAGGAGGGAATGTTGAGGAGGAAGCTTTCAGGAGGGTGGTGGTAGAAGATCAGGAGAACACACATCTGTATGGCTGGGATATGTGGCCCTAAACCCCTGGCACAACTTGGTGTCACTGAGACGATGATCAGAGATGAGGACCCAGGCTGGCTTTGTGACAACAAAGTCAAAACTTGCAATACTTGCTTCAGACTCTAGAATATTGAAACTAATTTGACCCTCTTGATGTGGTGGATGGATTGTCTTTGGCACTGCTTGCTCTCAGGGGTGGGTTAATATCAGGTTTGATCTCTGTTCATCCTCCTGTTCCCACTGCAAGTGCAGGGATGAGAGGATGGAGGCTGAGAGCACTACTGCATTCCTTGCTGAGTTTGTGGATAATTTCCTTGAGGAAGGTAGTGAGTTAAAGAGGATTCTCAGCACGTTTTCTGTGTCTTCAAAGAAGCTGCTCACCAACCAACTCCTGCCATAAAGACTTTGCCACTGTCAAGTAGGGTTTGCTCACCCAGCGACTGCAGCAGTCTGAAACCACTTTGGACTAACCTAGCGTGGTTATTGGAACAATAACTCATCTGGACTTGATTTGGGGTGGATCAAAGGCAGTATAGGGGTGCAGACAGCCTTGATTGGTGCCATTTTGGAGCTGAGCAGTTTGGAGCTGGAGTTCTTGCAGCGTGTGGATGTGTGTGTTCACTGAGGGAGTGGAGAAGTCTCTACGAATGACACAGCACAAGCTTGGTGGTCCCTCACTGATTTTTTACGTGTCATTTTCCCCATCTAATTACTCCCAACCATGGCAAAACATACAAATAGTCCCTTGAGACCCAGCAAAAAAAGGACCTGTGCTGGACTGACTAATTTGGCAAGCAACCTTCTCCCCTCCTGGTCACCACACCAGTTTCTCCATGGTGTCACACCAGCAAACAATCCGTGTGTTTCTGCGAGGGTGACATGATCCTATCCCGCCTAGTTTTAGTGTCTCTTGGTAGACGTTCTCATTTAATTATGATTTTACTTCTGCTTTTTACAACCTTGATGGGCTGCCTGTAATTTTGCTGCCACCAGTGAAATAATCACTGAACATGTTGTGCCCGTGGTGGCTCACCAAGTTATATGATATGACCTCAGTGGTTAATGAAAGGGTGAGCTTGTCTAGTGTGAGGATGAGGTAATTAGACCAGGACTTCTCCAGCCTTCTCTTTATTGAAAAGCAGGAGCTCTGAATAGACCACTTATTAAAAAAGCAATTTCCCTTCCTTTGCCAGATCTACTCTCCCTCATTCAGCCATTCTTTCCGAGGGGTCTTGGGTGGAGAGGGTGTTTTGGGGGGAGATGTGTGTGTGGAAGGGATGGGGGAGAAGTCAACTGTATTAAAGCTCTGTTGCCAGCAATGAAGTTTCTCTGAGTTATATTAAATGAAGCCCAGGCAGCCTTGCTAAAGCTCTCATCTTCTCTCTATCCTCCCCCCTTTTCCCCCTTGTACACACTAGTGCAGCCCTCTTTTGTAACCCATTAATGAAAAGGAGGAATATTAGAGCACTCAATTAGTTCCACTGGGCTTGAGTAAGTGATGTTTTAATTAAATTTGCCCAGTTTCTCAGCCAAGTATCATTAAACATGACTTTCCAACTCCCTCTCTGGAGCGTTGCTAAGTTTCTTAATCCCAGGAGTGCTGACCTCTTCCAGAGGTATGTCTGGTCAAGCATGTCTTACAGATCCAAGGGGCACAATTAAAAGGGGCTGCTGTTACCCTAGGAAAAAAAAAATTATCATGTTCTCATTGCCTTTTTCCTTCATCCTTCCAGAAGGAGGGACACAAACCTTTGCCTGAAGTTTGTGTGTAGCCACAGTTGTCTTGAGAGCCGAGCGCATTTAATACAGAATTATGGGGAGGTAGAGATGAAGAAGAAAAGATCTCTCTTCGAGCAGTTCCCTGGTTTGAAATTGGTTCCTTTCATGAGGCTTCATTGTTTTTTGCACAAGATGCTTTGGTCTGTGCAGAGCAAGTGTTTCTGAAGGATCCTGGAATGGTTTGGGTTGGAAGGGACCTTAAAGGTCGCCTCGTCCCAGCCCCCTGTCATGGTCCTTGTCACCCTTGTAGGCTTCAAGTCCAGACTCATCCTGAGACAGCTACACCTGAAACCATCTGGGATGCTCTGGAGAGGATAGTGGGAGGTGCCTGGACTTTCCTTTGCTGTTGACTTGCTTATTTTGGAATTCCATCTGAGGAATGGCTTTTCCCCCCAGGGCAGTGCTGGCAGGGATCTCTTCGGAGGGCTGGAGATGCACTCTCCATATCAGGGAGATGTTTGCCCAGCTATCATCTGTCTGAGGAACTTCATGAGCTATCACATAACACGTTATCAGAGCATGCCACCCCTCTTCATTTCTGGAGCTCCGTTGGGCAGAGGGGGGAAACTGAGACCCAGAAAGATTAAGTGACTCACTAAAGGTCACACACAGGCGGAGGGAGGCACAACTCTCCTGTTGCAGAGACAGTGTTTACAAGCACTGACCGTCCAGTCTCACACAGTTCCTGCTCATTAACACAGTTCCAGTCCAACTCCAGGTTTTGCTGCGCCCTCGTGATGTGTAATAATTGCTGTTTCAGAGCTTAATCCACTTGGTGAGTGCAAAAAAACACAAGGCATAAAGCATCCTTTTTGGCAGTTTTTTAGGGATGTGTTTGCAGTGAGAAATGGGGCATCACATGTTTACCAAGGTACAAATCAAACCCAGCAAATAACAGCCTGAGAAGAGCTCTTAATGTACAGATCAGTTTTCAGGGCCACCACTGGTATTAATTGCTGCAGGTTATGACAGGTAGGAATGCTCAGGCGTGCTCTCTGGATTTTCCTCTCCTTTCAGGCTGAGAATGGCTCAGCCAAAGCCTTTCTTAGGCCTGGAAATCAATACTCTGGAAAAAAAATTGCTTGCTGTGTCCCATAAGTGATTGCAGTTGGTTGTTTATGTGGAGCTTTTTTAGCATGGGAAGCATGCTAGGAATACTGAGCATGGGGAAAATACTTCTGAAGTTCTCAGTTTTAAGCAGGGTTATGTTGTTCTATGCTTAAATGTTTGTGTTTTAATACCTATGTCACTAAAATATGAATGTTCCTGTTTTTTAAAGAGGGAAGGGTGGTGGGAGGAGAAAACTGTTCTGAAAAAGCAGGTTGAGAACAGGCTGAAAAAAAAGTTTTTTTTAACAAGGTAGAAGAAAAAAGAAAGGACAACTTCTAACAATCTGTGAAACTTTTATAGTTCAGCCAGTGGCACTGGCCAGTGTGAAGGGACAAGTCTGGTCCACTGGTTGTGTGTGGGGACCGTGGCTGCTGTCCAAACAAACATTAATTCTTGAGCTGAGAGGATGACTAAGCCTATTTAAATTGAAGAGGGGGGATGGAGAGGATTGGGTTTGTGGGGAAGCATCCCAAAGCCCTTCCCAAAGCCAGGCAAGGCTTTTCCCTGGATGAGCTGCCTGCCAGGAGGGTTTGCTGCCTCCTCTCCCCCAAACCATAGCGAATGGTTTGAAGCCTTGGAGCCGCAGCCCAGCCATGACGACAGCGGAGCAATAAGCGAGGAATTCCCACGGCCGGGTGTCCGCCCTGGGCTGCTGCTGCCCAGACAAGAGTTGTCTGAAAAAAAAAAACCAAAAAAAAAAAAAAAACCACTGCCAGAGCCCCGTGACCCAGCTGGGAATGAATGGGAATCCTGTCCTCGGCGTTTCAGCTAAAACACTGAGAAATTGTGTGTTGCAGCATGTCTGAGACTGATCATGACGGGGGCACTTAGTCTGAGCTTCGCAGTGCACCATTGTTGGGAGGAAGGATTACATGTTGCATAGCAATGCTCTGCTGTGATCCCTTTTCCCCATGTAAAGCCAGTTGGGAAGGCAGTCCAGCAGCGCTATCTGATTTCCTCTGAGCAGGAAAACCCCAGGAAAAACGGTTCTGTCTTGCTTTGTGTTTTCCTCATTCTGCGTTTGTCAGTATTGGGTGTTCTCATGGCAAGGTCAGTGGGAATTTGTGTTCCTAAGTCAAGCGAAGTAGTGCGAAAATCCTTATTTTCCTCCCAAATTGTTCTGTCTGAGACTGCCAGACCAGGTGGTTGTTCAGAGGAGAGAGGGAGGACAGAATTCCCATGTGTGATGTCATCCCTGACCCACCACTTGTCTTTGTTTGGCTTTGTTTTCATGGTAGGAGCTCTCTACAGCAGACAGTACGAAAAGGATGCTCCTTCTTGCTGCTACTCCTGAGTTACTACAACCCCGGTGCTGTGTGGTAGCTGTGGAGTTGGGGCCATGGGGAGCACGAAATATTTTGTGCCTTGGATGGAAGCTGAGCCATTCTGCTTCACATCTGTGACAAAGGTGCAGGTGGCCACATTCTTGGTGTGGATGAAGTGGTTATTCAGTGGTGAGTTCAGAACAGGTTTAGGTCTGTGTAGGATGGAGGTAAATCAGGCTCTGAACTGTGATGAGCCTTGAAGAGAAAGCAGGAGCTACTACAGCTCTTGAAATATTATTTTATATGGTAAAACCTTATTCTTCCTCATCTAACCCAGAGATTTTTGGAAATAAAACCGGTGTTTTTCTATCCTGGAAGAAGGATAGAAGACCTTCAGGTTTGAAAGCGTGATCCAGACATTTGTCCCAGGATCCAGCCAGCAAAGCTTTCTCCAAGCAACCTGCTGACTTGGATCAGTCTTGCTCTGCTTCCTGAAGAAATGAGGTGGATTTAAGTGTCTCTGACAGGAGCTTGCAGCAAGAGGAGGAAAGGTCGTTGTGGAAGCTGGGGAGCGGGACGGGAACCAGAGGGGCTTTGCCAAGATTCATTTTGGCTCGTGGGTGGCTGGGGCCCGGAGGCAGCAGTTCCCCATCACGCAGCGCCTCGAGGAGCTGCAGCGTGACTGACAGCAGCAGGGGAGGCTGCCTGGGCAGGGAATTTTTCTAGGATTTTCACTCTTGCTGCCTCGTAACATTCTTGAGCCCGTCCCGGTCCTTCCAGGAGAAGGTTTACGGGGCGGTTGGGATGCACCGCGCTCGCACGGCAGCCATAGGAAAATCCACACGCTGGATTTCATGAACTGGTGCATTCATGGGGATAGGGACAATGGAAACCTTTTATGCTTTGGTCCACCAGAGCTGTCCTAGCCACTGCTTAACAAGGAGCTAGAAGCGAGTCAGGAAAATCCAGACTGGGGTTCATGTGGAACTTTGAGCCCAGATGAGGAGAACAGAATTAAATTACCTAAATACGCTTATTAGTACCCCTTGAGAGACCTTTATGCTGCTGCCAGGACAGCTGGTGCAAGGAGAATGTTTTAAAGCACCTCAGTTAGTGCTAGGTGGAAATATTTAAACACCTGAGTTTGGCCCAGAGGGTGGGATTCTGCTCACAGAATCCCCTGAACTGAGGTGCCTCTGTGTGGGCTGAGTCCCCAGGCTCCTGTTGGTGATAGAGATGTGCTCAGCTGTCAGTGGGAGCCTGGAGAGCTGTTCAGTGGAGCAGGTGTTTGCCTCACTGCAGGGTCCTCCCCTGCTTTGGCTGCCCTGACTGCGATGAGAGTTCTGATGTGTTTCTCAAACTGAGGTGTTTAAACTCGAGCGTTTGCCTCGGTGAGGTCAACCCTGGCTGGCTGGTGTGATTCAAGTGCCTAAACCTACATGCTTACACCTGACTGAAGGTCCTGTGCCATCAGCCAGCTGCCAATCCATCAGGATCAGGTTTTCCAACATGTGTTGGGCTGTATCCACCAGCCCCACGTGGATGCCTTGGCTGTAGTGCTCCTGCAATGTCAGCGCTCCCACAGAGCTCCAGAGAGGTGGCTCCTGACAAGAACAGCCCCGACTCCAGGTTCCCTTCCTGAGTTTCATGACCCTGTCTTGTTCAATCAGCTCCAAGCCCAGGAGCACGACTACAAGCTGAGCCAGTTCCCGTTGGTTTCTTGCCTTCCCAGCTCCTGTGCAATGGGGGTTGTCTCCTTTCCCAGGTGGAGCAGATGCAAATGCACTGGGGGAGGAGGAAAGGTTGAGGAAAGCCTGAACTGATGAATGACTGCAGTGTGCAGCCCTTTTCCAAGTATCCCAGCAATTTCTGCCCGGTTTGCTGATGGTGTGGGCGTGAAATCAGGTGGAGGAGCTTTGTTTCACACGAACTCAGCTCTCACTTCTGGACAAGCAGTGAAACGGGACTTTACACGAGGGAGGGGACGGGTGAGGGTTGGGGTTTTCCCCCCCCTCCTCGGTGTTGAAATGTGTTCTGCACGCTCTTGTCTGACATTGTGGGATTTCTTGTGGACTTGGCGAGACACTTTGGCACACAAAGCGTGACAGCCCTTACCCAAGCCATCCCAGCTGAGCGCTATAACCAGCAACACATCTCCCCCTGTAACCCGTCACCGCTTTGAATGCTACTGTGTATTATTGGATTGCACTTGCAAAGGTCTTTGGCTGTCACAGGAATGAAGTGTGACCATTGGACAGGCTCTGCTGAAGGCTGCATTATGCATATTGTCTTTCTAAAAATGTTTCTGGAATATCACAATTGGGCCAGGCCCCAATTCCGAGTCCATGACCTATTGCACGGTTGCACATGGGGCTCAGCAGGATTTGTGCAGCCAAATAATTAAGAACCGGATGGTCAGGAAATGGACTGCAGCCAGCTCTCTGCTGTCAGGAGGCCACAGCATAGCCAGATGCCATCATGGGCACAGGGGGAGGTTGTTTTCTTCTTTTTTAGGTACCGTAGATGCCCAAAGGAAGGGCACTCAACAGTACTTTGGTACCTTGTCAGGACCCAGCTCTGTCAAGCAAACTGTCCTTACCTGCTGTTTTAAGGAGTGGTTGTACCTTACCCATTTAAAGTCAACACAACCTAATTTTGGGGAAGGGGCAGGATGGGAGAATTAGAAATACAAATTTGTGTGTATAATTTGTGGGCAAAATGTAGGGTATCTGTGGCTATCCAAATAACATCTCTGCTCTTGAGTTGCCCATGGAGGTACCCCAGGTGTAAATCTCTCTCTGGAGAAGGGGAGCTGGAACATTCCAATGCTGTTTCGAAGTAGATGGATGTGGTTTTGTGCCGTGAAACTTCTTTATTGCAGTTGATTTGAAAAGGATGGGATCCTTTGTTTAGCATCAGTCAGTTGATGGTGCTGAACCAAGATTCCTTCTGCTCGTACTTGGGTTTGGGGTCCTGTGGTATGGAGAAGGTTCCTGTTGTCCACACTCCTGTTCTGGAGCATGTGTCACCCCACCTCCTTCCACTTCTTCCACTTTTATATCTTACCTACTTATTATTGACAAAGACAAATAGGTGTTAAAATATGTATTAATCTCTTAGTTGTATCACAGTTTCAGATCTCTGGCTACACAATGAGTGGCAGCACTGGACAATCTTTGTGCACCTTTCCAGTATCTTTAATTAGCCAATTAAGCAAGTTTTTGCGGGTGAACGTCATACTCTGGGAACTAAGAGCCTTTTGAAGTATTTCCTGTAGGATGTGTTTTCTGTCTGCTTCCAACAGATACTTTTTGTGTTGTCATCAACTTGGTGTCCCTGAAGCGTCTTCTAGAAAATGTTGTGTTTTACTTGTTTTGATTTCCTCCGCCATGACTGATTCTCTTTGGGGCCGTGTGTGTGTCTGCAGGTCATCAAAGCTGGCGTGGAGACCACCTGCAAATGCCACGGCGTGTCTGGATCCTGCACCGTCAGAACGTGCTGGAGGCAGCTCTCCCCCTTCCACGAGATCGGGAAGCAGCTGAAGCAGAAGTACGAGACCTCGCTCAAGGTGGGCAGCACCACCAACGAGGCCACGGGGGAAGGCGACATTTCCCCCCCTAAAAAATCCATCCCCGGCCACAGCGATCAAATCCCAAGGACTACGGATCTCGTCTACATTGACGACTCCCCGAGCTTCTGCCTGATGAGTCGGTATTCCCCCGGGACCTCGGGACGGAAGTGTTACAAGGACAAGAACTGCGACAGCATCTGCTGCGGCCGGGGCCACAACACGCAGAGCCGGGTGGTGACGCGCCCGTGCCAGTGCCAGGTGCGTTGGTGCTGCTACGTGGAGTGCAAGCAGTGCACCCAGAGAGAGGAGGTTTACACCTGCAAGGACTGACACAACCTGCGGCTTCTGCTGCACGGCCGCCCCCGGGGATGGGCCAGCTTGGAGAACTGCCTATGGAGACAAACAGGGTTTGATTGACCTTCTGGCATCTGGAAGCTATGTTGAGACATGAGCACTTTGTAGGGTACAGGTGACCCAGCTGTGTTGCTGTTTTGTTTTGGGGTTTTTTGTTTTGTTTTTTGTTTTGTTTATCCTATAGACTGAATTTTCATGAGGTCCAACCGTGTGGAAATAAGTGCCTGTCACACTGGGGTTAGACACCAGTTGACCTTCACCTTCGTCGTCTACGTAGTTTGACGGATCATTTCTCCTTGGAACGTTGTTTCAGCCATCCTCCATGAACTCCTGGGCTAAGAGATTCCCTTTGGCATGAATATCCTGTACTTCTTTATTCCTGGAGCTCACCCATCTGCTTAGAGAGCTGATACAAAAGATCTTTCCACTCTTGAGTGCGGTGGTGCCGGAAGCGGACATTTATTTCTCCTAAAACTGGAGAGGGATTTGTAGGGAATGATAGGTTCTTCCAGTGGAGTTTCTGCACATGGAGCAAACCAGGCTCTGACAAAGAGACCCACTGGGAGCGTCAGCTCTTTAATGACAGCTCCGGATCCATGTGCATCGTCACCACGTACAGCTTGGAAACGTTGGGTCCACCACGCTGCAGACAGAAATAGATCCAAGAAAGAGGTTGGGAAGACAGCAGAACACCAGATGTGCCTGTCCCCTTCAGTCCAGTCCCGTTCTTTATTTAAAACAATTCACCCAAATGCAGGCTCTTTAGCACTATCGCTGTCTTAAATTTAAATTTTTTTTTAAACCACTAGATACTTGTTTCATTTTCACTTCGCGCATGATTTATTTTTCTCTCCTCTTCCCACCTCTTGCTGATGGAGGTCAACCTGTGGTAACTGCTTCAGAAATCCCAACTGGAACTTGTTGAGTCTTATGCCAGCTGAATTTTGACGTGTTTCTCTTGAGTAGGACAAGAGGAATCCGAGTGCCTCTTGGAAGCCGGGGCTGTCTTGCCTTGTGGAGCAGCCATTTTGGCCTGGATCAGACCTCTGGAGGAGTTGACTTTTCTTTCCTAGGTCATCATTCCATTTACTCTAAACCATGGCAGTGGTACATGACACAAGCTGTATGTAAACCCTATGACCTTAAGATGATTTTTTTTTTTAACCACTAGATCAAGAGCTGTACTTTAAAAACACACCTGCTAAATCCTAACAAACTCATGGATTTGGAATAACCAATCGACACAGAGACAACCTGAGAGAAGCCAGAAATTTGACTGCAGGGGTTCATCACTCCAATGCTGTGAAACACATGACAACCTCCAGCATTTCTTTTTTGCTTGGAAGAGGAGATTTACAATCCAGGACTTGGCGTGCCAATATTCTTTGTATAAAAGTGGATTGGAGGCAGCCAGCAAATGCCTGAATTAAGCTTTCTAAGTTAAAAATGGGGAGCAGAGGGTGTTTTGTTTGATTTTTGGTAGCAATTTTTGATTGTCCAGTAGTAGCAATTTCCACCAAGTTTCTATAAGCCATTGATCTGGTGTTCAAAAGAGGAGATTCTCAAGCATTAGTAAATATTAGTAAGACAAAATGAGAGCAATTTGCCAAGACGGACTGTTATTTTTCAGTCTTTTTTTCCTTATTTTTATTTAATTCCGCCCCCCCCTAATTATAGCCACTAATATTTAAGCTGTTCATATGCATCTGCTGGGAAGAGAAAAGATAGATTTGGGGTTTTCTTAGTAACAAATACCTGCAATTCAACCTGGCTCATTGGCATCAAATCTTGAGGAGGGGGCAGCGGGAGTGACAGGGTGTTACTGTTTAATAGCACCATGGTTCTGCAGAGTGAAGCAAAATGTCTCTTTTTTGGTGTTTCCTTATTTGCTGTACCATTCTGGAGGTTGGGATAATGCTGGAGGAGCGAAGGTGGAATCCACATGTGGAATTCCCACCTTCCAAACCAGCAAAGCACCGGGAAGGTCTTGCAGCTTTTGAGAAAGTCACCCCCGAGCAGTTTATCTAATGGTTTAAAAAATAAATCACCTAGAAACCTATTATTCAGTGTGTATATATAGATATATATGCACACCTTGACACATAAATATATATATATATATATATATATATAAATATTGAACATTTATTTATTGTAAAGCCCTTCAGAAGGACCTTCTTATGGTTTCAATGTGGTATTATGTTAAATTCTCTTTCTCCCTCTGTCTCTCTCTCTCACACATATGTGCAAACTCACTGTTACATTTTTGTGTGTTCTAGAATAGCTCTTCCCCTTCAAAGTAAAGCCAGATCCAAACCTGCTCAAAACAGGAATTTTGGGGTCTGAATTACTATTTCTGGCTACATTCTTTCTTTCTTTTTTTTTTAATCTGTTCTTAATTAAAGGATGGGCCGCAATTTATGTGCATTATTATTATTATTATTAATTATTATTATTATTATTATTGTTATATTTAAACCATGGGCCTCATTTTCCTCCTTTTCACTGGTGTCTCTGTCTCCATTGACCTCGCTGGAGTAACTCCACATTGCACTGGTGTGAGAGGAGAATGAGTCCCTAGAAGAGAGGGGAGTGTTGGCATGGATATCCTGGCCAAAAAAATGCTGGGATAGGATGGGATGGGATAGGGAATCTTGGTGTGTTCAGCAGTGTGGGGGAGAGAGACATGGGTGGGAAATAAGGCAGATTGTCCAAGCTTGTCTAGAAGAAAGCAGCAAAGAGTGAATGAACTACTGAGTGAAAGAGCTCTTCTGTGTATTATAACTCACGCACTGAAGCCTGGATGCTTTCTGTAAGTATTAAAAAAAAAAAAAAAAAAAAAAAAAAAAAAAAAAAAAAAAAAAAAAAAAAAAAAAAAAAAAGAATAATAAGAAAAAAACCACCACAAATTGTATTTATGTTCATGTGGATATAGTACTTGCCTGTTATATATTGTAAATAGCAAGGTTTATTCTCCTGTGGTTAAAAAAAAATTATAAATAACTAAATAGTAGCGAGGCACATGTGTTAAATGTATAGGCAGTGTATAAAATATACTAACACTCTGAAATCAGGAGAACTTGTCTTCTTGGCCTTTTGACCTAGGGTGGTAAAACAAATGTGGGTTATTTTTCTTCTCCCCCCTGCACCACGCTGTGGGTGTGTTTTGGGCAGGGGGTCTTTAGTTCCAGCGTTTTCCAATGTTTGCCTTATCGTTGAAGAAGGAACTGGGGCAAAAGCCTCCTTCTGGAAAAATCCAGTGGAGCTGAAATAGGAGCTGGGAGAGAGATGTCAAACCATCTCAAAACCCTTTGGAGTGCTAGGCCTGGGTTTTCTGATGGTGAGAGATGTGTTGGAGTTGAATTTACTCATGGAGTACAAGTGCTACTCCATCCACAAGTCTGGAAAACCCTAAACAAGAGACTGGGAACTCCTGTATAAAACACTGCGGAGTGTCCTGCAAAACCTTTTTGTCCCAGCTGGATTAATCTGGATTTTTCCAGAGAGGCTGATTCTGCCACCACACCATTGGATCTCCAGTGCAATTCAGTGAAATTGCTCGGTTTTGTAAAACTACTTCAGCGGTGGATTTGGGTCCCGAACTTTTTCATGGTGTCATTTCATACGTATATATATCTATATATTAAAAAAAAAAAGTGCAAAGCAACTTTCCCCCTTTTTCGTATCCCCAGAGAAACAGGATTTTGCTCAGATGTAACTGGAGAAGGACAGATGGGTGGAGGGGAGATCTCTGGTTCCTGACCCCCTTTCACCCCCTGTCCCCCCAAAAGTGTCAAAGTGTTGGTTCTCCTAAGCTGATCCAACCCAATCAGTTTTGGGGTAGGGGGGTGCAACCATTATTTATATAACTTTTTTATTAATTTTTTAAAAAAGAGAAGTTAGCTGATGGAAGAATATTTTTATTGAATAGTGCATTTTAGTTATGTCAGAAATATAAAAAAAATATATAATATTTTTGTAAACAAGGCAAACTGAAAACGTTTGCTGTTTTATATTAGAATTTTCTATTAAAAGAAATAAAAACCCACAGAAATAATTGTTGCACCCGTCATCTGTTTTTTAACAAGCTTCTATTCTGTGTGACTGACTCATTTATGCCGGATGTGGAGAAATGCAAAACAAGTCCTAAACATTATGTTCTCCTTATCTTCCAGTTATCAAAAACTCCAGTTGGTGAAACAAACAGTGCTTAATCAAAGGGGATTTTTAATTATTATCATTATTAATGCTAAAAATGAGTTATGAAAAGCGAGTAGCTTGTAATGGAAAGATAAAAAAATCTCTCCTAAAATTTCAAGTTTACCCTTTTTTAGCTGAACATCCTGGTTTTGAGATGGGTCTGGATGGAGGAAATCCCAAATATATTCACAATTATCAGGGATTTGCCATTGAGCTCAGTTGGCTGGGGAAGAACAGCTCTTAAAAAGGTGGTTGGGGAAAATAAAATCAGAATCTGAGTACATTGCAAGGTTAAATGAAAAGGACCAAATTCCAGGCTTGATCCAACACAAGCAACTTTTATCTATTTGAATGGGGCAGTATAAAACTGGGGAGCCGGGGATTCGCTCTGCTGTGATTCAGGAAGTTTGCCCATCACCTTGGGAAGCAGGGAATGATTTATGGACCCCCTGTTTTCTTAAGAACTTTTGGGATTGCTGGTTTGGAGACCTGAGCAGGGGCTCAAATAATTTCTGAGGAGATTTTGTTGTCAGGCAGCTCGTTGACATCTGCCTCCCTTCAGGCCAGGTCTGGAATTCCTTTGTCCGTCGTTTTTCAGCTGCCCCGTTTTAGGGAACATACAGTCGGGTGTTTTGGCTGGGGTAGGCTTGGATGAGACCCCAGATGAAGGGACAGATTTCTCAAGGGTACTTTCATGGAGTAGATGCTGCTTAAGGTGATTTTCTGGTGGATTATGGTGCCTGTGAAAAATTCCTCAGTTGATGCTGCAGTAAAATCCGGTCTGTTCTGTACCCTGTGGAACAGGTGCAGTAAAGCTCCTCATTCCCGGTTTATCCAGCTCTGCAGACACATCTGTTGGGTTGAGTCTGGCTTCTGTGGCCAGCTCACCCTGGATTTCAGTTTTTTAGGGTGCTAATTAGGTGATGACTTTTAGAAAGTGACGTTTTCCCACAAGAAATACAAGATGTGGCCTTTCTGGACCGCATGTCTCAGTATGGCACAGGAATCACAGAATCATGGAATGTTTGGGGCTGGAAGGGGTCTTTAAGGTCCATCTCATTCCAGCCTCCTGGTTGAATCTGCTCAGCCCCCTGAAACCTGGTCATGGGTGTTACCACGGAATAGCTTTTAGATCTGTTTTTCACCAACTAACATTGGATTTGACCAAATTATTCACAAACAGAATATTTCTGAATAGAGCAAAGAAAAAAGGGAATCTTGAGGCTTTGTGGGTGGGGAGGAAAAGAAAATGGATTTGGCAGCACAGTTTTACTTTGGCTTCCTGTAACTACAATTCCTCAGGTGCAGGGAGGGAGTGGGAAGTGAGGCCAGAAATTATGCAGACACATCGAATTCACCTGTCAGGGGAAACATCGGAATTCTGCCTTTCTCTCAGTTGTTGCTGAGTGTTTTCAGAAATGGGGAAAACCCTTCTTAGCACTGGGCAAGGTGACCCAAAAGGCCAGGAGATGACTTCCCTGAGAAGTGTTGGGAGAGGTGTTTGGCACTGGTGTGCAATGGATCTGGAATAATTCCCCTTGGGAAAGCAGCCCCTGGTCTGCAGTCAGCGGGGGCACCAAAGGAAGGTGTTTGGCCCCTGTGGAGCTGCCAGTTTTCCCTGCTGACAGTAGAAGGGGATAAAGACATCCAGGTTAGCAGAGGTGAGATTGAATTCAGGAAAATCAGGAGATGTGTGGATAATCCTTCCAGCTCCCCCTGAGCATGGATCCATCTGAAACACCAATCACCAAACCAGCCCAGGAATTTCCCTTGGACCACCCCACCTTTAATAATTTAAAGCAGGAATGTAAAGTCTAGGATTTGTTTTGCACACCTGGGATGGCATTTCCTTTTAAAGGGAGGTGGGAATACTAACATGAAGGATTAGTATTTTTCTTGTTTTCCTTTTTGTTTTGTTTTGTTTATTTTTCCAATGTCTTATGGGAGCCTAAGTTATTTTTCTCTACCTCATATGTACAGCTTGTAGGTATAAATCTGATTCTGAGTGACTGTTGAGAATGTATTTAAGTTATTTAACATCTTTGTATAACAAAAAGAAAAAAAGCAAGAACAAATGAAACAATAAATGTATTTTAAATTATACTTGAAGTGTGCTCCTCTTTCTTCACATCTGTTGGGAAAGTCTTTTTACAGTGGTTGTGGGAGATCCTTCCTTCAGCCTTATTCACAAACATAAGCCTGGCCTTGGGGCTAATTTAAGCCCCAAAAGTGTTACCCTGAGCTGGAGAAATGCCTCTCCATCCTTTGTAAATGACATCATCAAACAAGCTCAGGAGGCTGAGGGACTCCATCGGCTTCCCATGGGATTCCATGGTCATCATGCTTTGCTGGAGAAGTCAGGATACCTTGGCAGAGTGTCACTGTCAGGATGTGATTCCAAAATAACTGGCTGGAGCTCAGAATAGGCTGGAGGTGGCCAAACTTAGTCTGGGGGAATGACAACAATTAAAAAAACCTGTTGTTATCCAGGCTTTGACTTGCTTGGCGCGTTGATGGCAATGTGTCCTTGCCTGGCACATTGTCCTGCTCCATCAAATGTCCTTTTCTTCACAGTGCACCTCTTGAGCTCTTCAGTTCCTCACTGCAGCTGAGCTTTAAATACCCAGGGTTGGGAGGGACCCACGAGGATCATCCAGTCCAACAATCCCAGCCTGTGCATCCCTGAGAGCGTTGTCCAAACCCTCCTGGAGCTCTGGCAGCCTTGGGAATCCCCATTCCCTGGGGAGCCTCGGCAGTGCTTCACCTCCCTCTGGAGGAAGAACCTTTCCCTGATACCTAACCTAAACCTTGGAACGAGACCATCTTTAAGGTCCCCTCCAACCCAGACGATTGTATGATTCTGTTACTTTGAAAACTCTCATTTGTGTCTCCAAAGCGTTTCCAAAGTCCCTTCAGCTTTCCAATTCTCTCCTTCCCATGCACACCAAATTCTTGCATTTATTCATTTGTTTTACCTCCCAATCTCATTTCCTGCTGTGGGAAAAGCGCCCAGGCTTTCAATCCACCCCTTCAGAGCTGGTTCCTTTACACAGAGTCAGCGCTGCCATCCTCAGACAGAAATGCTGGAGCTTTACCCAGATTGTGCTGGTGTTGGGATGGTATCCCACTGCTGTTCTCCTCACAGATTATTATTCACACAGGGAATTGTTCACTAAATCAGTGAAAATTCTACTCAACCAATGCTCCTTCTGCCTTTGCTTTGCATTGTCCATTCTTGTGGTGAGAAACATCAGCTCAAAGTTCTGAGGAACCAAGCAAACACTTTGATCCAGGTATTTTTCATACAATCATGGAATGGGTTGGGTTGGAAGGGAGCTCAAGGATTACCTAATTCCCATCCCCCTGCCATGGGCACCTTCCACTAAACCAGGCTGCTCAGCTTTTAAACGAGAAGAGCAGACAATTGGAGATTATGGCATGGGAGATGGATCTACCTTGGGTCTGCTTCCCACCAAACCCTGCAGGGTAACCCCCTGCCTTCCTAAGCTTCCCAACTGACCTCCCATTTACACTTCCTGGCAGTTGGGTAATGGGAACTGGCAGGTCTGGAGCCTCACAGGCAGCCCCTGAAGGAGCTGCTAATGGGAGTCGTAAAGCCGCAGGAGCCGAGGATGTGGCGGCGTTTGGACAGCTGTTCCCGCAGAGGAAGTGGGTGACGAGAGAATGCATTGTAAGAATTTGGGATTAAAACAAGGATCAGATGAGAGATTTCACCTCCAGAAAAATAAAATAGGTTTCTTTCCCCCCTTCTCTCCCGTTGCTTCCCTCAGCGTCACTGAGATGTCTTGAGGGTGGTTTCAGGGTGTAGCTGTGGATGTGCTGAGCAGAAGGGGAGCATGAGAAGTAAAATCCACTAAACACAGAGCTGCCTTTAGCTTAGAAAGAAATAATTACTTGCCTGAATGTCTTACAAGCTTCCAGGTACGCTGAGGGATGTGTTTTGTGTGGAACTGTGTGTAACCCAGCTGGGGAACTAGTGATGGAGCAGAGAAGAGTGGAGAAGAGCATGGGAGTAAAAACACAGAATGAGGAGAAAGAGAGAGAAAAAACAATGAGAGGACAAATTTTATACCGAGATTCCTTTTAACTAGGCATGAAAGACTAAAATCAGACTATTATTTGAACAAAATAATAGTCACCAAGAGATCACCAAGAGATGAGATGAAAGAGTCAGGTCTCAAAATCACAGAATGGTTTGGGTTGCAAGGGACCTTAAAGTTGCTCTCATTCCACCCCACTGCCATGGGCACGGACACTTTCCACTACTTCAGGTTGCTCCAGACTGGCCTTAAACACTTGATATTGATTCTTCATCATCATAATCATCATTAACATCATTAGCATCATTAACATAGCTCAAGTTGTGTAGTGGTTTTGAACATCTCCTTTTAGAGATCCTAACTGAGCTGCTTAAGAGACAGAAGCCATGCCTGAACTTTTTTAGTCTAAACAGAATGACAAACACAGGGCCAGAGAGGTGAAAGAGGGCCAGAAATGAGACATGACTTGGCCAAACTCATCCCTTAATCCCTCTGAGAGCTGAGGCCAGGTAGGGGGAAGTGCCCTCAAAGCTGTTTGAGATGTGGGGGCACCACAGGAGAGCAGGGCAGAGCCCCAAGTCGTGCCACTTTTCACAGTTCACATCCTGCTCTGTCTGTGGGATGTGGGTGGGAGAGCAGCAGGGTTTTCCTGCTTCCCAAGGGATTTGCTTCAAGCTGTCTCCTCCACTTCTGCCAGTGGCCAGTCCTGCGTGGGAACCAAAGCTGGAGGTGATGGGGAAAGTGTGACTCCCTCGTGTGCTGGTGGCTCCAGGGTGTAACTGCTGCCAAATGCAAAATGGGGAATTTCCCTCAGGATCTGGGATATCCAGGTGGTGGGAAGCTGCTTGGAAAAGAGGAGAAGCCATCCAACCTTCCTCATCCTCTCCCAGGCCATCTCTGCTCCTGCTTCCAGGGGTTACTGTTGGTACAGGGAGTGGATTGGACTTTTTGGCTACAGCTCCACGAATTAATTAAACACAAGTCTCCTGCTGATGCCACCTGGCCTAAACCAGCCCACACCCAACCTATGAAATGTCCTGGCCTTCCAGAACAAGGTGGCTCCATCCAAAATGTCTCCTGGGAATGGCCCTTGGCCCATGCCAGCTCCTGAGCCATGCCAAGGAATTACTTGGGAGCGTGCTCTACCTGAGCCAGAAGCACGCCAGGGATTTTCTAATATTTTAACAATATATTTGAGCGAGTTCCACTGCCCAGGAATGTTCATTGCCACTCTTTAAATGGGCTAAAATCGGTGCAGAAATTCAAGTGCTCCACAAATAACCCTCACAAGCCATGGCTGAAGTGTTTTGGGTTGGTTCTTTGATTCTGCTGGCAGAGAAACCACATTTCTGGAAGGCTGGCCTTCCTGGTTGGACTTAAAGAATTAAATGAAGGAATTACAGCAAGAAACAAGTCCATGGAGCTGCTCCAGCACATCAGCTTCTAGATACCCCTGAAGTAATGGTGAGTAGATATAACTGGACCTTAACAAACTCATAATTTTTTGTATAAAACATGTCCAGACCTTGAAAAAAGCCTCATATCAAATGACAAAGTGGGGGTGATCCATCTGGGGGATTACCAGTGTTTGTAGGCCCTTAAAACCCTTCCATGGCTTTATTCCACATTCTCAAGGAATGAACAGCCACAGCTTCCCTTAATTATTTCCATGAGGTCCTATCTGAGGAATGCAGGGGGTGCAACCTCCACCTGGGGTTGATGGGGGAGAACCAGTGGGAATTTGAATTAGAGATTTAGAGGGAAGTGGTGCCTTTCATCCTCCTCTTCCTCCACTCTTCATGCCTCGGGTTGTTGGTGTGTCTGGCCTCGCATTCATTTGTTTCTTTTTTGTTTGGATTCCCTGAAATTGGTCAAAAATACGTGGCTGTGGCACTTGGGGCGTGGTTAAATGGTGAATATGGTGGTGCTGGGTTCAGCTGGACTTGGGGATCTTAAAGGTCTTTTCATCCTTGATGATTCCCATTAATGATTTACATTCCCATATCCTATGAAGTTAAAGCCTGGCAGCATTCCCTGCAGAATTCCAAACCCAGGGACTGGTACAAAATCTTCTTGAGTCAGTACACAGACTCTGATGGCCCCTGACCAGACCAGAATCCCGGATCCACACAACTAATTCCAGAATATCAATTATAAATATCAGAATATCAATTATAAATACCAGAATACCAATTATAAATATCAGAATATCAATTATAAATACCAGAATACCAATTTTAAATATCAGAATATCAAGTATAAATACAAGAACATCAATTATAAATATTAGAATTCAAGTCCAGACCCTGCTTTTTAATCCATTTCCCACCTCTCCTTCGATGATGAACTCCCCAGAATGGCATTCCTCTTCTGGCTTCTCTTTCATTCCTGGCCTTCTCAGCTTCCCAGGGCAGTGTTAATTTGCAAGGTGCTAATTACAACAGCACTCAGCCTAAATTAACACTCATTTCTCCCTCTCACTTGCAGGGAAGAATCTCTGAAAGGATTAGGACAGGTTGGATGGGGCTTGGAGCAACTTGGTCCGGTAGGAAGTGTCCCTGCCCATGGGACAGGGATGATCTTTAAGGTCCTTTCCAACCCAAACCCATCTGGGATTCTACTTTTTAAAAGTAAATTCTACTTTAAAGCGTTTTAGGCTCTCCCTGAGTGATGTCCCAGGAGAACTGGACAGCCTTTTGGGAGGGCTGAGGGAATAAAATGAAAATAAAGTGGTTGGGCACTGAGGTGTTGACTAAAAGGATCTCCAGCCTAAAGAAATCCCCCAAAACCTGCTGGGAAATTTGACCATCTAACCCTACCTGGCGAAGCCTCTGTGTGTCTCAAATTTCACTTATTTTTGTAAGAATTAAGGATGAAAAAATGGGGTTTGTTACTTCCAACAAGGTAGCACTAAAATGATCATGGACAGAGCTTAAAAAAAGGCATAAAGAAGACATTTGAGACACTTTGTTTGATTTGGTGTCTTGGTTATGAATGGCCAAATGTCCCAAACATC
Source organism: Onychostruthus taczanowskii (assembly GCF_017590055.1). NCBI lineage: Eukaryota > Metazoa > Chordata > Aves > Passeriformes > Passeridae > Onychostruthus > Onychostruthus taczanowskii. The sequence goes on from NW_024500349.1 coordinate 24,132,057, forward strand.
AAGGCTGGTGTGGAATCATGTTTTCCGTGAGCCACCTCTCTCTTGTTCCTCTATTTGTTGTCTCCCGAGGCAAGGAAACTTCAATAAAACCAAAGTTTTCCCCTTCTCAGGTGGGAATGACCTCACTTGTGCCTGTTTTCCTTTGTAATTCCTTGTGACAGTCACTGGGACACCAAACCAGCTCCACAACTACAAGGCCACAATGAGGAGGGGGGTTTGTTTGTAACTGAGTTTTATTTCTGGATTGCATTCACCATTAACTTTGAATTTTCCCTCTTAAAAATCTTACTTCTATCAGCTGCCATTTGGGGAAAAAAAAACATAAAGAAGCCATTCCTGATTTTTTTTGGATGCTCTGGGCTGGTGGTGGCCTTGCCCAAACCATGTTTGGTTGAGTCTTCTTTGGTTTGTTGTGAAAATAAATTGGATTTTGAGTTGAAAGTGGGATCTGTAGTGGGAGGGCTTTGCTGGGGAGAAGCTGATCTGAAGGTTTCCACTTGCAGTCAGGGTTTGAGGCGGCAAAGGTGGGAGAAGCAGGCACAGGTGAGTTTTTCTGAAGTTTTGGCAAGGTTTGGTGACTGAAAATGAGCTGGGAAAGGTTATTTAAACAGCATAAACAGAACCCTGGTGAGAGTGGTTGCCGTGGATTGGATAATGTTTCGGGTTGTTTCCTTTTTATCTGTGCAAAAAGCAATTTTTTTTGGTTGAAAAACTGAAAAAAAAACAATTAGAAATTTCAGCTCATGCCTCAAAAATCAGAGTTATTTCCATTCCTACTTTCCCCAGTGGATTGGTCTGCTGGGCACACCAGATTAACCTGACGCATGAAATGTCCCCTCCATGGGACATTAATTGGCCAGGAAGTTTGGGCTGTGTCTCAGAGCAGTGACAGGAAAGATATTTGAGTTTTAATTCTCATTAAAAAAATAAAAATAATACTTTCAGTGCATGGAAGTACAAAGGAAAGGACAGCAGGGAGGAAATCTGATAAAATAAAAAGCAATATTTTTCATGAAAATCAGAATATATATAATTTAAAAAAAAGTGGCTCCACTGCAAGAATTTATGGGAATTTTTAGGTTGTCTGCAGATAAGAGGATTCTCAGAGATTGTCAGGATAACCCTGAAGATTCCTGATCCAATTTCTTGGCTCCTGATGCCAAGATCACCCAAACCACCTCAATTTTACCTCTCACTCACCCAAAATCACATCTGAGATGTGCTGCAGCACTCTCGGAGGGGGAAGGTTGTTTATGTAAACACATATTTCAGTTTTATTTTTGGATTCTGTATTGTGAATTTCTGAGAAATCCAGAGCCAGTTCTAGCAGGATAAACACACTCAAAATGCAAAACAAGCAGCTGTGTGGGAGGCCTGATAATTTAAGTATTCAGGAGTTATAGAACTGAAAATATAGTTCATAATTTAATTATTATTAATTTTAAATTAGTTATTTTTAAAATTCCTGTTATTTTCTGTACAAATGATCATTCTGGAATATTCTTGCTTTACACAGGGCCTTTAATTCCCTATATAAAATATCTGTGTGGAACATTTGCTGTAGGAATCACCAGTGGAAGGAATGTGATAGAGTTATTCCTGATTATTTTGAGGACAAAAAAGCATAAAATGGGAGTAGGATCTAAGTTATTTATTTATTTAAAACCTTTTTGCTGGATGCTCTCCCCAGTTCTCTGTCCAGCCTGGCTCCCATTGGACACCCACCTCAACTGTAATGGGAATTATTATGACAACTGCCAAATACCCTTGGGAATCAATCAGCAATTCCTGACTTCCCTGTGGTTGTTCCCAAACATTTTCTTTTATTCTGGAGGTAGGGGAAAAATTTGGGCTCCGACACTTCCTTTTTTCAGGGTGGGAATTCTCTCCATGCTCTCCCCTGCTCCAGGGAAGAGCCAACTGCACTTTTGTCTTGGTTTGAAAAGGATGGCAAATAGAACACACAATATCTTACACCCCAGGACAACATTCCATGTTCCATCCTGGCATGGGCACCTCTCCCTTCCCACAGGGATGTGCCCCAGCGGGTGGAGGATGTGGAACAGCAGGGAACACCCCTGCAGATCCCGATGGGGATTGGACTGGGACATCTGCTCTGCTGGTCTCCACGTGGCCTTAGCTCACACTGGCATGATTTACAGAATAAATGGGATTCTGTGGGATGCAGGGTTGTTGGAAGTGTTACCATGACTTTTCCTCCCTTCCCTACACTTCCTGAGTCCATATTGTCTCTCCACAGCTTCATCATTGCTTCCAAACCTGGAATTAGCCCCTATAGCTCCCATAACTCCCTACAAAGGCTCCACTTCCCACACCCTGATGTTTTTCACACCAGTGACCTCAGCTCCTGGCATGTGGAAGCCAGGGGAAGATCCCAAATGGAAGCACCCAGCATTCCCAAGCCACTTCCAGCAGCCATAAATAACAGTGTTTGGAATCAGCTTAATGATAGAAGTCAAGCACTGCATGTTTGGGTTGTGACATCTCAATTAGCCATGAGCCAGGCCCAGGAATTTTTGCCAGCTCCTGATTTTTTATAATTGAAGATGTTTAGAAATTAGGTATTTAAGTAAAAGTTGGGACTTTTTTATAATTTCATTTTTTCCCTCTTGTTTTTCAGGAATATATTTTGTTATGCATTTTAAAATATCAAATTTCTAGTATGAAAAAAAAAAAAGCCATTATTAATTCCTGCTTTTAGGGAGTGTTTTGCATTTCTGCAGCTACCTGGATTTTCTTTGCAATCTTCTCCCTCTCTTTCTGGTTTCTTTCTCTCCCCTTCTCTTTTTTATTCTTTATTTCCTTCTCTCAGATGCTAACAGCAAAAACCGGACAATGATGTTTCTGCTGCTGTTCTAATTGTGTCTGGAGAAATTTGTGTTAAGGCCTGGTCTGAGCTGTATTTTGGACCAGGAACTGACCTGATCCTGCAGATATTTTAATCAGGATTTATTTATTTAGTCATTCCAAGAGCTTTGAAGGGTCCTGCACTGATGCAGTGTTATCTCATGGTGCCTGTATCTGTATCTTATCTTTTTACAACCCCTTATCACTACAGTCATGTCAAATACACTGATAAAGCTCAAGTTATCTGCACCAGCGTGAGGCAGAGCTGCAAGCTCCACTCCTTCAGCTGGGAAGCAAAGCAGGACAGGTGAGACCCTTCAGGTTATCCCACAGGACACGAGACGCCCAGTTCTGAGCAGCTGGGTTCACTCTTGGACATCCCAAAGGCCAGTCTGGGAGATTTCACTGCTCTGGTCCCATTTGGAGAACCCTTCATGGAATCACAGATTATCCCAGGTTGGAAGGAACCTATCAGGATCGTCAAGTCCAGCTCCTGCCCCTGCACAGACCATCCCCAAAAACCACACCTCGTGCCCAAGGGTGTTGTCCAAACTCTTCCTGATGGCCTTTCAAGTGAAGACAAATTCAACCCCAAGGAAAATACTGGGAACAGCTGCCAGCCCCAGGCTCCCTCTGCTTTCTTCCCAAGTTCCTTCCTCCCAGCTGGGACTTCCCCATGGCACTCACCACAGGCAGGGGACAGGGACTGAATTTGCTTCCCTGTGCAGGGAAGGGCTGTTCCCACCCCAGAGGAGGAGTCACATCAGTGCCACCCAGAACGAAGGACTCAGTAGAAACAATCCCTGTCCCCTTGGAGCCCAACCCAGTGACCACAGCAATGGCCCAAATGTCCTTTTTGCCACAAGGTGGAGCTGGGAGAGAATTCCTTGGAAGGGGCCTGACAGCACCCCAGGATGAAGGCACAAACAAAGAGGAATTTTTGTTTGCCCCTCTGGTAGCTTCCAGGGCTTCTCCCAGAAAATTCTTGTCTTTCTCACAGGGAAATTTCCTAATGAAAAGCAAAAAAGGCGAAATCACAGACTGTTTAATTTGTAATGAATAAACTGGTCCCTCGGTTTGGGAAGGACGTTGAGACGCTCAACAGAATCCAGAGGGGACAACGAGGCTGGAGAGGGGCTGGAACACAAACCCTGAGAGGAACCCCTGAGGGAGCTGGGGGTGCTCCCCTGGAGAAAAGGAGACTCAGGGGTGCCCTCCTCACTCTGCACAGCTCCTGAAAGGTGCCTGTGCTCAGCTGGGGCTGGGCTCTTTCTCCAGCAGCACTGACACAGCCAGAGCACACAGCCTCCAGCTGCACCAAGGGAAATACAGGTTGGATAGCAGGAAAAAGTTTTTCCCAGAAAGGGTGATAAAGTTGTGGAATGGCTGCCTGGGGAGGTGGTGCAGTCTCCATTCCTGGGTGTGTTTAACAAAGCCTGGATGTGGCACTGGGGGCCAGGGTTCAGTTGAGCTGTTGGGGCTGGGTTGGACTCCATGGGCTTGAAGGTCTCTTCCAACCTGGTCATTCTGAGAATTCTGGGAATTCTGTTAATTCTGTGAACTTCTGGATGGCCTTGAAGGTCTCTTCCAGCCTGGTCATTCTGGGAATTCTGTGAATTCTGTAAATTCTGTGAACTCCTTCATGGCTGGTTGGAACTTGATGACATTTAGGATCTCTAAACCCAAACCTCTGTGGGATTCTGGGATTCTCTGGCTTCAGAGGAGCAGCGGGTACAGCGCTGTCATCGTTTACCTCATGCACGACTGCTCGGTCAGCATTCACTCATGCCCGTGGTCACTCACAGCCCAGGACCGTCCAAGCTTGCTGGGAACAAGGCTGGCTTCAAACTATTCCCATGGATCTTCTGTCCCATCCCTTGGTGACTGCTCAGGGGATGGGAGCAGGGTTCCTGAGCACCCTGGTTGGTTCAGCCCTGGGCCACTGGGTGTGGAAATGCTGTGCCCTTGCTGTTCTTGCATCCATGTATGAGACTCTCAACCCCAGGAGACACTGAGACAGCTTCTCCCACCCAACAGCTCATGGGAGCCCTTCTGTAGACAGATGGGGTTGGTCTTTTCTCCCAGGCAACAAGGAGAAACCTCCCTACCACCGGCTGAACATCCCTCACTGGGCAGAGCAGAGCAGAGCAATGTTTTGCCAGAGTGCTCACCACATCATAGAAACCCAGAATGGTCTGGTTGAAGGGACCTTAAACTCATTTCATTCCACCCCTGCCATGGGCAGGGACACCTTCCCTTGCTCCAAGCCCACCCAGCCTGGCCTTGATCACTTCCAGGGCCATACACAATTTCCCTGGGCAACCACCACCTCCACAGTAAAGGGTTTTTCCCTCTCAATTTTACTTGCACCCAACCAGGGTGTTTCTAGCCTCTCTTTTTTTGTTTCCCCCAGCTGTGCCATTCCTTCCTCAAGCTGGTTTATGTCTTTTCCATACACTCGGCATCTTTCACAGGGCTGCTGGAAAGGCTTTGCAAGCTCCCATGGAGGTACCCTAGGTAATAAAATTCATGTTACTGAATGCTGTGCAAACAAGTGAGGTCACTCTGTTTAGTAAATCTGTTTTTCCCCCGACTGAGGATAAAACCTTGTTCTCTCAGAATGCTGGAAAGTCTTAACACCTTCCTTTTTTCCCTCTCTTTTTTTTTTTTTTTTTTTTTTCCTCATTTTCAATTCCCTCCATCGGTTCCCCTTGTGAGTATCCCACCTATTTATCCAATGCTGTTATTGTTGTTGGATGACTGGAAAAGATCTGCCTTTGGTGAGCAGTCTCCCAGCCCACAATGCTGCCTTTTTCTCAGCAAAGACGCTGAGGATCACTAATACCAGCTTTATTTTCCTTGGCACTTCCCAGAGCTGGAGCCACCCAGCCTTTCCTTGCCGAGTGCTTCTTAATCAATATTAAAGGGCTGAGAGTGCAGGCAGCTTCCCTCTGCAAATAATTATTAATCAATGGTGTGGGGCTTTGGTGGGGAAGGGAGTTCAAGAAGCCTTTAGGATGGGAGGGTGCCTGAATTGGGTTTTGGCTGAGGGGGTGAGTGTTTATGTCAGTATTGCTGTTTAGATTAGATAGAAAAAAGGGCATTTTTTTACAATGAGGGTGGTAAAATGCTGGCACAGAGAGGTGGTGGAAGCCCCATCCCTGGAAACATTTAAGGACAAGTTGAACAGAGCTCAATTTAGTTGAAGATGTCCCTGCTCATGTCAGGGAGGTTGGAGTAAATGACTTTTAAAGGTCCCTTCCAACCCAAACCATTCTGTGATTCAAGAATCCACCTCAAGCTCAGACTTAATTTGAAATTCTGGAGTAGCTCAAGTTGTATATTGACATTTCTTTAATTTAAGGAACATTTAGGTTCTTAATTGAATCAATATATTTTGAAAACCAAGGGTATAAGAATTTAAATTCTGAGAAAATAAAGAATTGGCTCAATGTAAACACTGTTTGAATGTAGCCATCGGTCCTGCACTGCTCCTGAATGCACTGATTAAAATATTTAAATTCCTTCACTTTAAAAGGATTCAATTCCAATACAATAATTTTCTGTGAAATGCATCTTCTGGGAAAGCAGTAGTTGGGCAGTTGAAATTCTTGGAGAGCAGAAACAAAACCCACTCTTTGTGACCTTGATATTGCAAAGCCTTGCTTGCGAGCCAGTGGGAAATTTTCTGCAGGAATGTTTTCCCATTGGAAAAAGCCAATTTGATAAAACTGATATGGTTTGTAAACAGCAATTCTGACAAGCCTTCTTTAAAAAGATAAGTTTTGGTTTTCCGTTTCAGGAAGTGTTTTTATTCCTATATGTTTTTAGATGCTGCAGCATATTGTTTATATAAAAACAATAACCCTCAACTCAGTCCCAAATTTTGCCTTTATTGACATTTATATCAACTGCAAGTGTCCTTTTCCCTCAGAGCCCTGTTTAGTAGGAAATCTTGAAAACATTTTGCTTTCCCTTGCATCCAGACTGGAAAGATATTTGAAAGTATGGGATTTACCACAGAATGGAAAGTTGGATTCCTCTCCAGCTCCGGCGCTCGCAGGTAACGGGCGCTTCACGGTGCCTTTTGAAAAGGACACGGGACCAGATTGTGGAAAAGCCTTTCCAGGAACGTGGTAGAACCCCCTGTTTCTTGAGGAATGTTGAAGCTGATTTGACAAAGCCCTGGAGAATATGTTCTTGAGGGCAATTTGGGATTGGCAGGCAAGTGGACGGGTTGCCTTGAGACATTCTTTATGCTTCCATGAAGGGAGGACAAAATGTTTATTTTGGTTTCAGGGTTTAATAGGTTTGGAGATATTTCAAGCTACTGGAGGCTTCAAAATTATTCAGCCCAGAGACTTCTCCTTAGTTTTCTGGGGGTTTTTTTAGTACTAAGAGCAATCTGGGCAGTAACAAAACTCCAGCTATTGACACAAAACCTACCTCATATCACAGTTGGGGTCAAAAAGCACTTTTCCACCTGAAAAATGAGATTTTAGAGGGCAAAGTTTTCTCCCTCTGTCAATGCACTGCTAAATTTCCTGGAACCTTCAGTCAAATGGACTTGGGAAATGTTCAGTCTGAGAAATATAATCCCTGAAATGAATATTAATATCTCAAATGACCATTAACAGTTGTTTTCTGCAGGAGGGTGAATGTCTCATGGCCTCCTCGTCTCCGTTTCCGTTGGCTGTTGACGTTTCCGTGAGGCTTTGCAAGGAACCGTGTTTTCTCCAGAACGTGGAGACTTTCTTGCCTTTCAGTTTTCCAACTGCACGTCAGGGAGCCAAAGCCCTTGGAAATGTCAACTCCAAAGGGAAACAGGTGATGTGAACTCGCCATGAGTAAGGCTGGAGGGTGGCTGCAGGAATATGACATTCCAAGAGTTTTACATAAAAATGCCGATCTGCTGGAGCATTAAATGACCCTGCTGGTCTTTTTTTTTTTTCCCCCTTTTCCCTTCTTTTCCTGCCGCTTTTAATTGTGTGTGTCCTTTTCACTGTGCCGTGGGTTGTGTGTTTTGGATGAGGAGGAACCTCCTGGTCTCTCGTGTGACGGGATCCAAGGACGGGCCCACCAAGAGCAGATAAAACCTCGGGAAATCTCTGAATCCAAGTGTGAGTCACCAGAAGAGTTGATTTGAAAGGACAGCTGTACTAACATTGACTAAGATGCCTATTAAAAATATTGGCAACCATGGAGGGATCACTCAGTATTTGATCATCCATTTTGGAAATTAGTAAAACAATCCACAGAGATTCTGAATAATATTTTCATGTCAAGATAAGAACTTTTAATTTGTGGGCGTTTTTTAGCATTTTACGATTTCCTCCCAATTTTACTCAGGAAATCATAGAAACACAAAATACTCCTACTTTGGTGGAACTGATATTTGAAACAAAAACAGAAGCCTAGGCTACGTTTGGTGAACCTAATTATGATTTTCCCCCATGATCCATTATTCTCTTTATTAGCCTGTGACAAACTGCCTGAGGTTTCTGGGAAATGAGCAATTAATTCCATGTCCTCGGGGGCTCAGTTTGTGTGTGGTTAAATGCCTGGGTAATGCACAAGGTTTTGGGGGCACTTGGAGCCTTTCTGGGAAAATCCTCAGCGATGAGGATGCCTTTCCCATGGGACCAGAGGGACATGGGAGGATCTGCTCCATCCCTCAAAACCCCGTGTGCAGGTGTGGCTTTGGGACCACATCACAAGGTTTGTCCCTGAACCTGGCAGTCCTAACCCCCCCATGTGTTGTATCCATCAGGAATGGCTTGCTAAGCCCAGGAATGTGTCCATTCATTCAGAGAACCTCTGCAGCCAAGGCTGATCCTCAGATCCTTGGAAATAAGGAGCTGGTTGTTCTTCTGTGTGAATCCCCTGGCGGGAAAAACCTGGCTCCTCCCAAAGTCAGGTAGAAATTCAGGGAGAGGGTTAGGATGACTTTGGTGAGGAAGGACCCACAGGCAGATTCCTGGGACCAGGGTGAGCTTCCAGAAGGGATTTTCCTTGCGTTTCCCTCCAGGGAATCCCAACCTTCAACCTCTGCCTGTCCGTCCTTCCTGCTTCCCCCCTTGGCCCCTCATCCCTGGCCAGAGTGGGGTGCAGCAGTCTGGGGGCTTTGCTGTTTGCTCTCTCCAGAGGCTGGGATAAATGGCAGCACTGGATTCAGTGTGGAGACCTCTTGGGAACTAGGGAATTGTGGAATATCCTAAGTTGGAAGGGAACCACAAGGATTACCAGAGTACACTTCTGTAGATGCAGCATTTCTATTTTGGCTCACATTTCCTCAGCCCTCTGTTGTGTTGGGGGCTTTGGGGACATCAAGGTTGCTTTTTCTGCTTGTTGCAATAGAAATGATTGTTTTGATGAGAAAAAAAGTAATTTTTAATATGGAAATCTTCTTTAACTGAAGAGATGAAACTTGTCATTATTGGGGTTTTGTTTTCAGGTTTTTTGGTGCTTTCTTTTTGATTTGGTTTGGGTTTTCTATGTTTGCTTGAGGTTTTGTTTTGTTGGAGTTTTTTTTTTCTCCCAAAGGAGAGAGCAGCAAAACCTCTTTTCTTTTATCAAGTTTAACAGTTGGACTTTATGATCTCAAAGGCCTTTTCCAACCCAAATGACTCTGTGATTCTACATTTGTGCGAGCCTGCGTGCAAATGAAAGCAGAAGGTATAAATACTGTGAGTAGGAAAACACATTTTTTTTCCCAAGTGCCATAAATATGCTACTTTTTAAAGAGCTTTCACACACTTTTCTTACCTCAAAACAAAACTGAGCTAGCTGAGCACTTGTTAAAAAAATATCAGAGGCATGAGGCCCATGGGAGAACAGCCCAAGAACTGGTACGAAGAGTGACCAAGGATATGCTGAAATTGGAATTTAGACCTCCCATGTCCAAGATGATTTGCAGCCTCACACAGGGCTGGTGCTGGAGAGAGGGTTTTGGGTTGGATGACAGGAAAGCCTGGATTCTTTTTTCTTTTCTTTTCTTTTCTTTTCTTTTCTTTTCTTTTCTTTTCTTTTCTTTTCTTTTCTTTTCTTTTCTTTTCTTTTCTTTCTTTTTCTTTTCATATTTTCTTATTTATCTTATCTTATCTTATCTTATCTATATTTTCCAATAACTTTTGTCTTCCAATAACTGTCATTTTCTAATAACTGTTATTTTCCAATAACTCTTACTTTCCACTCAGGCCCTCAGTGTCTGTACACAAATTCTGCCATGCAGTGATCCTGGTGTTGTCCTCCCTATTCCAGAGGAGAGGATCAAGGGACAGGAGGGATTTCCACCCATTCCTTGTCCCTGCCTGTGCTAACACTAAATTAAAGTCCCTCTTTCACCAGAGATGATTTGCACTGCTCTGACTCGAGCCAGGCTGTCAAAACCTCTCTCCATGAATCCACATGTTGCAAAAAGTGGGGGAATCTTCTGCCTTTCCAACCTTTGAAGAAAATGGGAATGACTGGTGAAGAAATCCACTGCAGGAGAAGCAGAACTTCATCCCTCTCCCCAAAGTCATCCTCCCTCTTGCCACTGTGGTGCCAGATGAAATTCGGATTTGAGCTACTCCCTGATGAAAATCCATTTCCCCCGTGCTCCTGTTGACAACCTGCCAGGAAAGGTTATTGATACCATCCCTAAAGCCCGTGCACACTGACCTGTTCCGAGGGAATCAAATGAAAGCCCATTCCCACCCCAGCCTGGGCCCACCCAGGGAGAAGCAGGCTGGTGGCTTGACAAAACTCGGATTATTCTGTCTAGAAAGCTGCACTTTTAATGGATTAAACATCTCTGTCTTTTGTGGTTGCCTGCTTAAGAAAGAAAATCATTACAAGAAGAGAATGTTGAACTGGTGTATATTTTCATCTTTTGATTCAGAGTCATTTTTCTTTCCTCCCTGCCTTCCTCCTCTCCTGCTTTTCTCCGTACAGAGGAGTAAATTCTGCCTCCGTGATGTTTCTTTGGCTGAACATGATTCAGCACTGCTGGTGCTCTAAATCAAGGTAATCAAAATAATCCTGTTCTTTTAATCCAGCCACTGGACCCAACCCTGCGTACTACATATATATTTTTTTCTGAAGGTTTGGCTCTGACATCACTGAAATATTGCAGCAAAATATCAGGAATAAACCAGCATTGTTCGTTCCTGCTTTCATCCCCAGCCAAACACCCGCAGCTCTCCACAGGCCTCAAAGAAGACCTGGCTGCCTAGAAATGCCCGAGCAGGATTCCTTCTCCAGTGCAGGGCTGCTGCAGGAGGAGGATTCATTAAGGGGAAAAGCTGGAATTGAAGATTCCAGGAGAATTGCACGGTTTTAGGTAGGAAATGCAAGATGTGTCTGGGGCTGTGTATTCTATTTATCATGTCAGAGCTGGGGCAGTTCTCCTCTGTTCATGGGGCAGTTTTCTTTATCTCTGCCACAGCCAATCCTCCCTCCAGGAGATCTCTGCTGTCCATGGCCACTGAGTGTCCCTGCAGGGCTGATCAAATTCCAGCATCCCATGGGGAGATGCTCCGCCCAGGGGAGGAGCCAAGCATTCCTACCTGGATACAATCTGAGCCTGGAACAGCACAGCAGCCTTTGCCCACTGCATTCCCAGAGGAGCAGCTTTCTCCTGCCCTGCGTTCCCAGAGGAAGAGCAGGCCCATCTCCAGCAGCCCTGGAGCTTCAGAGGAAAACTGCAGCCTTGTGCAGGATCCCTGCTCCAGCAGAACCATGGCTGGCACTGCAGGAGGGCTGAGCCCCCATGGGATGGGACTGTGCCACCACTCTGACTCACAGGGCTCAGCTCCTGCTCTCACTCTGGCAGTGATGTTTTGTAGTACTGCATTTTTTATTTTTATTTTTATTTTCCTAGTAAAGAATTTCTATTCCTACTCCCATATCTTTGCCTGAGAGCCCCTTAATTTTAAAATTATAATTTAAAATTAAATTATATTTATTTATTTAATTATAATTAAAATATAATTAAAATATAATTATTTAATAAATAATCAAATTGTTATAATATTTAATTAAATTATAATTATAATAAATTAATGTCAAAAATATAATTTAGAGGGAAGGAGTTTACATTATCCATTTCAAAGGAGTCTCCTGCCTTCCTTAGCAGACACCTGTTTTTTCAAACCAAGACATGTACAAAGGAAAAAAACCCCACAACAACAACGACACAAAAATCAAAGAGGATCCTGGGCCAGCTCTGGGCTAATATCAACCAGCAGAGCTCTGACAATGTCCAAAGCTATCCCTGCTTAGCCCAGATGGAGATTTGACCCAGGATATTCCACCTGAGGCTCCTGTTTGCCATACAAGGATGTGGAGTGGTGGTTTTTGCCATGAAGCCCTGGAAACGAGCTCCTGGGTTCATTTTCTCCACATCCACCGAGCTCTGCTGATCCATCCCAGGCTCTGCTGTGCTCTCTGTCCCCTCTCCAGCCCACCCAGGCTGCTGAAGGTCACTTCCACCAGTGGGAATGGAGTTGGTGGAATGGATTTGCCACTTGAGGGACTGAGAGGCTGATGAAGAATTTGGAACTCCACCAGCAAGGCGGGTAATATCTGATATCCCAGATTTTGGACTTTGCTTGTGCTCTAAATCTCTTCTTTACTGCATGAGTGGCTTTCTCCTCTCGTTTCCACATCTAATCTTCCTGGAAAGCAGAAGTTTTCAGCTCGGATACAACATTTAATCCCAGCTATGTTGTTTAAAGGATTAAGCTGATATCTTTTGTCGTGCCAGAATGGATAATATGAGGAAATTGGACAAAACTAAGTATCAGTGTAAGATTCCATTGCTCAGTGGAGATGTTCCCAAGTTTTGAACCTTTTTTAAGAAAGGAAACACCTGCTGCCTTCCACGTGACCACTACAGGTGATTACCACTGTTAAAAATAGAAATTTTGGTGCCTAATTCTTAAAATGCAGAAAATTATAGATATTGATGTACCTAAATCCACAGCTTCTGAAAATTCTGTGTGTGTTCTTCCTGATTTTTTTTTTTTTTTTTATTTTTGAGAATATGAGGGCTGGAAATCAGCATGAACAGTTAAATTTTACACCCAGTCTCTCTCCACTGATATCAGGGAGGCTGCATCAATTCCTTGTTTGAAACCTTGGCTCTGGGAAGTTGCTAAAAGTTCCTGGGAAGGAACCAGCTCAGAGTTTCAAGGAATCTCACTGAGAAGTTATGAGTAACAGGAAAAAAACCAAAGGCCAAAGCTGGCTTTCCAGCTTACCATTTATTTTCCCAGAGAAGTCCCTTATTAATTTTTATGGTGTATAAATACCAGAAAACGAGACACCATTAATTAGTGACTGGTTTTGGTCTTCGTACTCAACTCAGTTCAATCCAAGCCAAACTGGGATTTTTTTTCCTTTAGTTTTTTTAAGAGTAAAAGAAAAGTTCAGATGTGGACTGATAGATAGATTTTGGTGTTTGTTTGATTTTCTGACCAAGTCTGATCCTAATTTAAATTAGTGCAGCTTTCTTTTTATTCCAGCCAATGGGACCCTCTCTCAAAAAATATTTTTCTTCACCTCCACCCCAGATATTCCAGGATGTGCATCATGGTGCTTTAGGGATGTATACAGCACCTGGAAGAGTGAATTCCACTTGGTTTAGATCTTGACCCAAAATCTATTGGCTGAACACAGATATCCATGGGCATCCTTAGGGTGGTGAGAGAGCCCTTTGGGAAGTGCCTTGCTGAGATGGATGAGTGCTGGATGTGCAATCCCTCCCAGACAACATTCCTACTTGAAAAATAGGACAAAAAGAGCAGGAGATAATCCCCAGCAGATCCCTGCACAGCCCAAGAAACATTTTGGCTGCCAGAGTGGCACCAGCAACATTTTCCTCTTGTGACAGAGGAATCCTTGGAGCTGACCTTCACCCCTCATCTCTCACAAGGGCTGTCACCCACAGGACTGGAATGGGCCCCTTGCTGTAATCCAGGGAGACAGAGATTCCCTCAGCCCTGATTAGCTGGAGTTTGGAGAAGACATCCCTGACAGACCTGGCCAGTCTGCATTTTCTCTTTGCTTTCAGTTGCTGGCAGGGGTTTTCCCCACGTGGAGCTTGGTTTTAGGCTTCTGTGAAAGACCCATCCTTCAAAAATTGCAGATAACCACACCAGGAATCTGCTCTACAAAATTCCTGAGCCTGGGAGGATTTGATGATGCCTCAGGTTTTAGCTTTTATATTTTCAGATTCTGTGCTGCTTTAGTGTGTGGGTCTGAGCTTCACATTGAGTGCATTGAGCTATTGGCCACTGGCACTGGTAAAGGATGATGTTCCTCTGAGCCTGCATCTGACAGTAAATAACACAGAAGTCCGACTTTTAATCCATTTGCATTTTGGAGATGTGCCTTAGGTGCTGTGTTCCCCTTTCTCTTGCCAGGCTGTGTTTCAGGGCTGGCTGCAGAGCTGATTCCAGCACGACTTCCAGAAGTCCACAAGGGGTTTAGAAAGAGCATTCTTCAGCACCTAAACTCACTCAGATACCAAGAAAAAAAAGTAAAATCTAAATATCTCAGCCCAGTTTGGTTTGAAAACCTTGGGAGATTGGATTCACTGGCAAGTTCACACACTCTTATGTGTGAACAACACATCCTCAACCCAAAGCAATAATATCCTCCTGCAGAGACCAAGCTTTGGCTTTTGTGTCAAGGTCTCATTGCAGGTCCAACACTTCTGCTCCAATTCCCACCAAGTCAGGAAAAGAAATCCACCTTACGAGGTGTTTTTCTGTATCCTCTACTGTCCCACTAGATGAAAGATTAGATTGGTTACACCTCATGCTGCTTTGAGGTGTAAAATTCTTGGGAAATCTCTCCATCTGGAACAGATTTGCTTCATTTGGGGTGAGGGTATTGCTGGAATGTGACTGGGTCCAGCTGAGAGATGAGTTACATTGGTCACTGCACAGATGGTCCAACAGCCAAGCTACAAATTTACCTTCCAAATAAAGAATTCCTCCTTTTCTCCCCCTCTTTTTAAAATTTTGCTTACACAAATGACCTCGCTACCTCTATCAGCTGGAGGAGTGTGCACATTTAGCTTGAAAAGCTGGGTAAGGACTGAAAGTTTCGAAGATTTCTTCAACCCCCAAAAGGAGGAGGTGGAAAGGAGGTGAAATGGACTTTTTCTGCCTCACTCCGCTGTGGTTCCCTCTCAGTGTCCCACCTCACCCACAGCTGTTGTGTGGTAAAACCATCATGGAACATCCATCAACCCATCCATGTCATTGCTTGGGTATTTTTCACCACTTTTTGATTAATGAGATAATTATTAAACAGAAGAATTAATTCCAGAAGCCAGCATAAATCAGAGCAAGAAGCACAGCGCACTGAAAGCATTTTGCCTCCAGGCTCTGCCAACACTTTGGAATGAGAAGACAATGTAAAAATTGGAGATCTGAGTGTTCAGACCGCAGAGCTGGGAAAACGGAGTTGTCTGAATGTAGGCTGGTGAGAAATGGTGTGAAAATTACAGGTCTTAGGCTGGAGCACAGCTGTAGAGCACCCAGGGGTATGTGCTACTCTGGCTTTCTGCTATTCTTGGCTCTCCTAGTCCCTCGGAAGTGGCAGATGACATCTTGAGAGCCTCCATGATCCGTGTGCTCTGGGAAAACTCTGGATTTGCTGTTTGCCCAGGGTAAAACCTGGAGCTCCTGGGGAAGCCAAACCTTGGTGTCACTCAGGGGAATTCATTCCCAGGAGCTTCAGGGATTTGGGAGCCTTGGGAAAGGCTTGTGGGTGTTCAGAGGGGTAAAAGTTCTCTCTGGGCTCTTCTGCCTTCTCTGCTGTTCCACCCCAGTGCTGGGTAACGTGTGTGGGCAAGGAGAGCTCTTCCAGAGGCTGGTTTAGAGCCCGGCGCCTTTACCAGTAAAACTGGGCTCATTTTTCAATATTTGCCTGAAATCACTGTTGACGTTACAGTTTAACTGAAGACAGACTCACTTGTGGCTTAGGAGATGTAGGTGCAAGTCCCAAGTGGGATTCTGGACAAGCCACTTGAACCTCCCCCGTGCCTTGACTTTTTTTTTTTTTTTTTTTTTTTTTTTTCTCAGAAATGAAATGTTTTGGTTTTAAGCAAAACTGTTTTCCCCTCTTTAAAATGTTTCTCCCTCCCATTTTTATATTTTTGATGGAAAATTTCTAAAAGTTGGGGTTTGTTTTGTTTTGTTTTCCCGGTTCCAGTTCCTGTTGGAGAACATTTTTTTGTGGAAAACACAACTTTTCCCATAAAGTGTTCTGAACCCTACCAGAGGAAAGCACAATATGAGTTCTATTATTCTTGTGGTGCAGCTGGGGTCAGGACACATCCACTGGTCACGTAGCCTTACCCAGTGTGCTCTCCTGGAATGGGAATGCTGATGGGAGAGGAGCCCTCAAGGACATGGTTTGGGGTTTTTTTGGGTCTATTTGCTCTTTAAACATTTCTAACCTCTTCTTAAATGCAGCCCTCTGCTCCCTTTTTTCAACTGTTTCCAAAGGGAGGCATCCCAAATCCATTCCTCAGGAGTTTTTTTCTGTGTGGAAGTACCACACACAGCTCTTATTACCCTCTTTAACCTCTCCCCATCCCCACTCCTCATCCTCTTCCCCCGATCCCTCCCAAACACTTGGGCTTGGCTCATTCCCGAATCCAGCTTGGTTTTCCTTCAAGGAGCCTTTCCGCAGCTCCTGTTGCAAACCACACATTAGCAAAGCAACGAGCTCCTCCAAGCCTCCGTGCTGTTGTGAATCCAGGAAAAAATAATAAAATTCCTCAAGAATAACAAACATCCCTTCCCCCCTCTGCAGATCTGGTGAAAAAATCAGGATGTTCCTGTCCCGAAGCAGGAGTTCATGGGGTCGGCATCCCTGAAATCCGCGGTGCGAGGGGGATTTTCAGGGAGTTGTGCCACAACACTGAACTCTTTCACCGACCCCTTGGTGGATTCACTGTCTGGTTTGGAGCAGAACCCACGACCTGGAAGGGAATGTTTAATTTAAAAGGGAACCTGGAGTTTAATTGTCCTTTGGTTTTGGCTGTGCTGCGAGCAAAGCCCTGGTGTGCGTCTTGCGGAGAGGGAGCAAACCCAAATCTAGTCAGGGCTGATTTCCTTCGGTTTATTTTGTTTAATTCGCATGAACGTAAACCAGAAATGATTTAAAAGTGGGGTGTCTGAGCAGAGGAGCCGGAATGTGATCAAGGAAAGGGACCAAGGGGTGATTTTCCAGCAGCATGTTCATCCCCAGCTCTCAGATCTCCAGCCACAACCTCTGGTTTCTCTTGCCCCCAGACAAGACGAGGAGTCAGGGCTGTAAGAAAGACACCAGGAGCCTTCCTGAGGCAGCGATAATGAACTCTAATTATTAGTTGGATGTCTGGGTTTCTACATGGGGATGTATCAGCGCAGTCATCTGCGGAGAGGCAGACTGGAAGGCACACAAAATGTGTGGGATCTGCCCCTGGCTTTGAAGAGAATTCTGTAACTTAAAAACACTGTAAACTTTCCCAAGAAGTTAATCCCCTTCCTTACCCTCTCTCTCCCCCAGATTGCTTGAATAATGAATCATTCCATCCTGCACATGGCAGATGAGGAAATTTTATTCTTAAAGCACCAATTTTCTATTGGTTATTTTTCCTAGAATAAAGTGTTATCAAAATTAATTTGTTTTCACATGATATTTCCATATTTTTACATGAAAAACAAACTTCCGGACTAAAACCTCTCAGGAGCTCGACAGCCACCAAGATTCTAACAAATTGTGTCACTGTTCCTTGCTTTGTCACTGTTGCTTGCTTTGTCACTGCTGCTGGTCAAAAAGCACTGTAAGAAATAACCAACCCGTGGTCAGACAGAGTTGGAATGTCCCAGTCAGCACCAGTGGGAAAGGCTCTGCTGGAAACATCACTGGCTCTTTTTTGGATACAAACCAACCTTTTGAGATGTTCTTTAGGTCACAGGTATCAGTGTTGACTTTCAAATGTTATAAAGTCCCTCCTTTCTTTTCTTTTTTCTTTTTTTTTTTTTTCTCTTCATTTTTGACTGATGTCTAATTGGTTATTTAGGGCTGCTGTGCCCAAATCCCTCTTTTTCCCACTTCCTTGTTTATGTGTATAACAGTGCCTTGAAGCAAGACTGTCAATGATGTTTTGCTCAGACATGCACGGACTGATGAAATCACAATTTAACATCCATACAATGTACAAAGAAGGAAATATTTTTGGGAGATAATGGGGACAGAGCTGGCTTGTCCTGGACACTGTCACCCTTTGGGGTGGATTGGTGGGGTGACCCTCTTTGCTCCCTGGATTCAGGGAGGAGTTTTTTTCTTTCAGCATTATTGGTTTTCCCACAGGGGAAAACAAATGGGGTTTCGCCACTCTTCATCCAGAAGGGCTGTTAACACAATGTTGGAATGGTTTGGGGTGGAAGGGACCAAAAGATCCTCCAGTTCCACTCCCTGCCATGAGCAGGGACACCTCCCACTATCCCAGGCTGCTCCAAGCCCTGTCCAGCCTGGCTTTGAAGAACTTCTTAATATTTAAACTTAACCTACCCACCTTCAGCTTAAAATCATTCCCCCTTTTCCTGTCACTCCGAGCCCTTGTCCAAAGCTCCTCTCCAGCTCTCTTGGAAGTTCCCTTTAGGCTGGAAGGGGCTCTAAGGTCTCCTGGGAGCTTTCCCTTCTCCAGGATGAGCAGCTCCAGCTTTCCCAGCCTGTATTTATCACTGCCCACCTCCTGTCCAGCTCTTCCCTGGCTCTGGCTGGGGCAGCCTTTGCCCTGCCCTCACCTCCTGGGTGACAAGTGCTTGATAAGAGTCATAAGCAGATGAGTTTTGGGAGGGTGTGGGGAGTGATGTGAAGTCAATGAGAGGAAATTAAATTCTCTTTATAATAAATCGCTCCAGAGCTCCTCTGTTTGTTGGAAATTTCTGCACATCCCCAGAAAAAGTCCACCCAAATCTGATTTTGTTCCATATTTCTTTTTTTGCCACATCTCTGCCCCTCCCTTGCAATGATCTCCATTTCCTTCAGAGCATTTTGCGCAATGAGTGTCATTTTCTCTTCTGCCCATCCTTTCCCCATTTTCCAGCCTGGAATGTGGGATTAGATGTTGTAATGTGGCATTAGGAGCCATAAAGGTCAATATCCTGCCTTCCACAGTCACTCTTGGGCTCACAAGGCTTTGTTAATGAAAACCCCACAGCCCTCCCCTGCTTCCCTCTCCCTCCCGAGAAAAGGGATTTGGGAAACGGCTCAGGGTGAGAAAGGGGGAGGAAAATAATAATGACCAACAAATTAAATAAAGACCAAGCCTTGTCCTGCCATGCACAGGAGTCAGGAGCCCTTTTGCATTTGAGACACCCAGCAATTACCAACTAATCCACTGGGCAAATGCAAGATGGTGCCTCCAGCCATTCTTCCCAGCCCAGCTGTGTTGTGTTGGGAATGTTTGCTGACTGAATTAAGGGACAAGCAGAGAAAATACCTTTCTTGTTCCCCTTCAGGGCAGCAGAGTGGCTGCACAAAGCCCTGGGATCTTTGGGCTGCAGCTTTGGGAGGTGGAGGCCATGGAGATGTCTGGGAAGGCTGGAGGAGTCCTGGTGCTTTTGGGGGAAATTCCTGGGTGTACCTTGGCTCTCTCCCTGCTGGGGGAATTCAGCCCCTGCAACTCCTCTCTGCTGGCCACGGTGCAAGGCAGGCTTGGGCACAAGTTGTGGTGGGAAAGAGGAGGGTGGGAAAGCCCGAGGTGCCACGGTCATGGAAGAACTTTGTGCCAAAGGGATTTGGCTCTGGAAGCTCTGGCAAGGACAGGTGTTGGCATGGGGAGGGGACTCCATGGTGAGCTTCATTTACCGGCCTGTCCTGGTTTGAAAAGCCAGGTGTCTGCTAAGGAAGGCAGGAGCTTCCCCTGAAGTGGAAAATGCAAACCCTTCCTTCCGAATTATTATAATTTTGGAATTAAGGGGTTCGCAGGCAAAGATATGTGAGTAGGAATAACAGTTCTTTAATAGGAAAATCAAAAATACAAATGCAATAGTAGAAACAAAAAAAACCCAAAAAACAAAACATCACAGCCAGAGTGAGAGCAGGAGCTGAGCCCTGTGGGTCAGGGTGGTGGCACAGTCCCATCCCATGGGGGCTCAGCCCTCCTGCAGTGCCAGCTGTGGTTCTGCTGGAGCAGGGATCCTGCACAAGGCTGCAGTTTTCCTCTGCAGCTCCAGGGCTGCTGGAGATGGGCCTGCTCTTCCTCTGGGAATGCAGGGCAGGAGAAAGCTGCTCCTCTGGGAATGCAGTGGGCAAAGGCTGCTGTGCTGTTCCAGGCTCAGATTGTATCCAGGTAGGAATGCTTGGCTCCTGCCCTGGGCGGAGCATCTCCCCATGGGATGCTGGAATTTGATCAGCCCTGCAGGGACACTCAGTGGCCATGGACAGCAGAGATCTCCTGGAGGGAGGATTGGCTGTGGGAGAGATAAAGAAAACTGCTCCATGAACAGAGAGCTGCCCCAGCTCTGACAGGTGGGAATAGAACACACAATATCTTACACCCCAGGACACTGTCCCCTGGGATTTTGGGAAGCTCCTGAGCACCCAGGAAAGATGTGTGGTGTCATCCTGATTGCACCCAAGGCTGGAATGGCTCCTTAGCCTTCCTCTGCTTGTTCCTCCTCACTCTGCTAAAGGAGCCCTCTCCTAGGACCTAGAACTTCCGCTGCCATTTGGAAAAGCATCCTTCACACCTGGGTCTGAAAATGGAACAGGCTGAATTTGGAATTACCATGAGGGTCTGAACTGTAGGAAATTGAGCACAGGGCCAAGTTCAGCTTTTCTCCTAAAATCCATAGCTGTCAGATAAATGCTGCCAGTATTTTTGGTTTTCTACCTGGATAACAGAGAAATTTTATATATGTCTGAAGCCAGCAGAACTTTTCAGGAAACCAAGGAGCTCCAAAGGCAAAGGGACAGGAAGGAAGGGTGCCTACAGAATAAAATTCCTGCATCATCATAAATCCCAGAAGTTGGTCACTGACTCTGGGTTACTCATCCAATCTGTTTTCCCAAGCCTGGGAATATTTTTCAGGCTCTGATGGGAAATTTTACCCTGAACCTGACAGGATCTAAGGTAGTATCTTCCTGAACAACCAAGTTTTCCTGTGATGAAATTACATTTTTTCATTAGAAAATTTTCCATCACAAACAATAATCCAGGAGCCCTTTGGAACCAAGCAAATTTCCAAGCAATCTCATCTGAGTAGCATTTATGGTTAATTGAGCAGGATTGTCATGCCCTAAATAAGAAGTTATAATTTTGCTAGGTCAGAAATATTTTGAGGGAAAAATCCCAATAAATGATAATATCTCCAAAGCATTAGGATATAATAACCATGTCAGTTCTGGATATTTCTTGAGTTATTCCATAAAATAAGAGCAGTCCTTACTCCTGCTCTGGACTAGGTAGCTTTGTGCCTGTTGTTTTTTTGAATTCCTATAAAATTCTAATTTCTAATATCCAAAGATGTCCAGTAAAGCATGAGAATGAGCAATTGTAGGGAATTTAACTGGTATTTCAGGTATTTTTACTTGTTTCTTTTCTTGGTAATGCTATTTGAAAATTGAGAATATCCCCTGAGATTATAATTAGTAATCTCAGCACTGATGTCTGGAACTGTTCAGGTGATAGATAAAACAGTAGCTAAATAAATAAATATATTGATTTATATTGAATAAATCAATAAATTAGAAATACCTCAGATATTAGAACAGACTCCCATCTATTACTGCCCTGGATTTTTTTGGGGGGAATTTCTGCACAGCTTTATCCGTGAGAAACCCTCCACCCTAAGTTACACAAATCCTATTTTACACAAAGTTTGGATTGAGCTGGAATATTTGAGGTCTTTTTTTCATCCTCAGGTTTCCAAAATCCTCATCAGGAATCTGCTGGAGGCTCCACTCCGAGCCTTAAAAATAAGCTCAGCACCCAGCCCAGCAACTCCAGCGACCCGCTGGGAACGACAGCATTTCTCCTGCCCAGCCCTGGGAGGTGCCATAAAAAGCAGGGAGGGTGGGAAATGGAAATCCCTGACTGATGGTGCAGCAGCCCCAGATCTGCTCCCGCATTCATAACCCGAGGATGTTCCGCTCAACAGCTCCGAGGGAAGGCGTCCCTTTGTCACCTGGGCTGTCCTTCGGCTCCAGGAGGACCTCACATGGGGCTGTGGAGAAGGGGAAGGAGCATGGCATAACCTGAGCCTGAGGCCGTGGCGTGGCAGGACCCGGAGCAATGAGGAATGGGGATTATTCTGGGAGAATGACTCGTTTCCACCAGCCCTGGTACAGAGCTCGTTTGTGAGCTGGATGCTGTTGGGAATGTGGGATTGAAGTCCTGCAGTGGAGACCTCAAAGGCTCTGGTGAAGCCCAGGAATAACAGACCACAGCAACAGTGAAGGAATCTCCTCCAGCCTCCCCTGCTGGGGTTGATTCAGTGCTGAACTGAAGGAAAAAATCCCAAAATATTGTTTTCCTTAATTTATTCTCCTATTGCCTGCTTTGAATCCACTGGCAAGGACAGAAGTAAAATCTTTTCAGGGGTACTAATTGGATAATAATAACTAAAAAATTACTGCTCATCCGAGAGCAGAACTTCCCCCCCAGTTCTTTCACCTATTCCAAATCCTGGATTTTACATGAAACCTGATGTGGGCTATTGGCTGTTTTTCTCCTTGGGAATTTCCTAGGAACAACTGAAGACACACAAATAATTCCAGCTGTGGTGGACCACAGTGAGTGGTGAAAAGAAGGAAACAGAATACACCATATTTGGTCTTTGCAGAAGATTTTGCAGTGGGACTTCTTTTTTTTTCTTTTTTCTAAACATGGCTCCTGTATTTTAAGGAAACAGTTGTGAATCTGGACTTGATCCTCCTGAAGCTGCAGGATATAGGAGTTGTATCAGACTGTAAAGGAGATCTGAGGGTGCAGTGAGTGTTGTCATGGTCTCACCAGCACCAGGAGATCTCAGGAAAAGGTGATTTTGTGTGGCTCCTCCTGGTGATGGTGGGCGCACTTTGTCTGGGATGATTTTAGGAATGGAATTGTAGAGCAGTTTGAGTTGGAAAGGATCTTAAAAATCACCCCGTGTTGTATTTGTACTTTTGAATGTTTGTGTTTGAAGGGGAAGGGTGTGGAAAGATTCTGAAAGAAGTCCAAGGATCTGAGCAGGAATGGCTCATGAGGCACAGCTGCCATCAAGGGCCTCTTCTGCTTCTCCATTGTCCAGGCTGGCTCCAAACTTCTCCTGCCTTTGATCCCACTGCAATTCCCAGGTACATCCTCACCCAGAGAGAGCACAAAGCACTTTAATGAAGTCATTAACGACCTCCTCTGATCACTTTAGGTGCAGATCAGCAAAGGCTCAGCAGTGTCACTGTGGATGATGGGAAGAGTGAGATGTAACCTTTGCTTTAATCCAGAGTGATCCCACACTTCCCATAAAATGTGGAATTTAAGAAATTACTCTCAAGAACCAGGTCTAAGTCTAGTCTTGGCCTTTCTTTAGATTTCTTGCTTTGCTGCTTTGTTATATTTGTGCTGCTGATCACATCCAGTGTCACTGAGCTGGGATCCAGGTGGGAATTCCAGGGCTGGATCTGGCCCTTAACAGAATTCCCTCTAACTTGCATTTACCTTGGAAAGATGGCTGTGAAAGCAATTAATGAAGTCCACCAGATAAACACATTCTGTTATTTGTCTGGATTACACCTGGCCAGAAAAGAAAAGTCAGTGTTTGTTTTTATTCTATCTGTGGAGATTCTGAGAAAGGATCCCAGTATTAACAAACAAGCAGTGCCATTGAAGAAGTTGGATCTGCTTTTATTGTGAAAAGTAGAAAATATCCCTCTCCTGTTTTTCTTCTAGTTTGGAGCAGCCTGTTTTGGTAGCAGTGGCCAGAGGCTCTGGAGTGTTGGTGGTGACTGACGTGAAACAAATTTGTGGTCTGAGCCCATTTCCCAGTACACTCAGGGGCTGTGTCATCCTTAACATCTTTAATTGTCCAGGGATTGAGCAGAGGAGCCAAACCCTGCCACGGTGCAGGGGTTAATTAATGGTGTTCTGCAGAGCAGACGCAGTGGTTGGGAAGTGGGAAGAGGCACGGTGCTCTGACCCTGATTAAGTGTGGATTTGTGGAAAAAGCCATCCCCATTTCTGAACCTCGAGGAAAACCAAAGCAAACCAAATAAAGGAAAGCAAAGAGAATTGCAGAATCATTCTCAGCTGGAAAAGAGCTCCAAGATCATTGAGTCCAACCATTCCCCCAGCACTGCCAAGGCCATGACTAAACCCTGTCCCCAAGTGCCGAATCCACACATATTTTAAATACCTCCAGGAATGGCTGCTCAACCACTTCCATGGGCAGCCTGTTCCAGTGCCTGACAGCCCCTTCAGGGAAAACATTTTCCCTAATGTCCACTCTAAACCTCCCCTGGTGCTAATTGAGGTCGTTCCCTCTCCTCCTGTCCCTGTTCCTTGGGAGCAGATCCCGATCCCCCGGCTGTCCCCTCCTGTCAGGAGCTGTGCAGAGCCACAAGGTCCCCCCTGAGCCTCCTTTTCTCCAGGCTGAGCCCCTTCCCAGCTCCCTCAGCTGCTCCTGGTGCTCCAGACCCTTCTCCAGCTCTGTTCCCTTCCCTGGACATGCTCCAGCCCTTCAATGTCCTAAATCACTTCCTTTCCCCCTTCTCCCATCCCAAGGCTGGGAAAAGGTGGAATGTAGCTGTTCCAGCCTGATTTTTGTTTTCACCCCAGTCTGGGGTGTTTTATCCTCATCCAGATTTGCCCTAAATTTTCCTCCTAGGAGAGCTGAGGTTGGATTTTATTCCCTGGTTCTTTGGATGGGTGGTGTAGTTGATGGCTGATGTCCTCAGGCCACTCACGGATTGTTGTTGGGTTTTAGGGAAAACATAGTGGCAGTTTTTGACTTCTTTTTTCTACCTCTGTCAAGGTAGGGATTGAAGCTCGAGAGAGAGGATTTTTCATTCAGGCTTAGATGTTTATTTTTTCTTATCTATGTTACAGTGTCACAGCAGTGAGTTCTGCAGTATTTCACTAACAAGGCACAAAATGGCTAACTATCGCTTGTTACAAGGTCTTTTAAGCCTAAACTATCCAATTAAGAAATGACACCTAAGTTTTAACTCAATAATTATTCTCTTAAAGTCTGAAAGTCCAAATTTGGACTTTTCTGTCCAATTAAACAATACCACCCAACCCTGTGGAGAAGAAGGAAGAAGAAGGTGAAGAAGAAGGACCAGCCTTTGCCCCAAAACCTCCATCTTGCTTCACATATATTACTATATCCTAAAACCACAAACTCTAAGTTTCCCACCCTGTGGTATCACACACTTCTGTTCAAACTCCACACCCACAATCCCAGTTCTGTCATTCCATTTTGGAAGCTTCTCCATGGCCTCAGGTCAGTGCAGTGTTCTCTTGGGGGTCAGTGCCTGGCAGCACAGAAAGTCTGAAACTCCCAGCATCCAAAACTCCAACAGCATAGGATTTAGATGATAGACTCAATGGTTTGAGTTGGAAAGGACCTTAGAGGTCATCTTGTTCCACCCCCTGCCATGGCCAGGGACACCTCCCACTATCCCAGGCTGCTCCAAGCCCTGTCCAGCCTTGGACACTTCCAGGGATGGGCAAACACAACCTCTGTTCCAGATGCAGATGATGTTTGCATTGCATTCATCTTTGCACCCCTCAACCTACAGCCTTGTAAAACTAGAGGTTGGGAACACCTTTCTTTTGGCCCAGATTTTCCCAGGAGCTTTTCCAAACAATTAAATTAGAAGTGAATGTTAGTAATACTCCTGCTCACCCATTTATAATTTGATTTATAATGAAGATAAAGGATTTAGTGCATTGAAGAGGCTTTAAGCCTCCTTCTGAACAGTCAGTTTTCTTGCCTCAGTTTCCCCAGTGTGAATAAAAAGTCTGTCATTCCTGGTTTTCTAATATCCACGATTTTAAGGGCATTTGCTTTATTGTCCTTAGCAGCTTGCCTGCTGTGCCAGAAGTGTTTCAGGCCCTGAGCACTCCACACTTTGTGGTGACAAATACATCGTGGGCAAGAGCACTAAAATTCCAGCAATTTAGCTGACTCCTGTGTCCTGTCCCATTATTTCAGGAATTATTTCTCTGCTGTTTAGCACTTTTATAATAAGTTCATTCCACTGGGGGCCAAAGGAGAGAAGAGAAGGAGACAGTTTGACCAGGACAAAATCAAACCCAGGACTCAGCCCAAAATAGAGCCGTATCTATTTTGAGGATTTGATTTCTAGTTTTAATTAAGGAAACCCTCAGATGGTCGAAGAGCCCTGTGGCTTTGCAGCAAGTACAGGAGGTTCAGGGCTTGCGGAGCTGAGGCACGGTGCTGGGATGGGGATGCTTGCAGGGAGAGGTCATCCACACATCCCGGGGGAGCCGGCTTCGTGGGCTGGCTCTGACCGCCAGAGGCTGGCCGGGAGGGGAGCAGGGTTTCTGGGATGGTGTCACCGAGGGAGGGTGACAAGCCCTTTGTGACACGCCCGAGGAGGGCAAAGTGATTTGTCAGAGCCTTGGGACGAGGGGGAGATGAGAGGGATCCTTTGTGTGGTTAAACACAAAGTTTATTCCAGCCAGGAGGGTGTTCCACGTGGGAGGGAGCCCAGCGGCTTTAGGAACGTCCTGTGACAGAGCCCGTGAGCCATCTGGAATGGCCCTGGCACCCCTGGCTGCAGCTGGCTGCTGGGCTTGGAACCGCTCCAGGTCATTCCCGCAGGATGGACGGGACACAATCCCTGGCTCCCGGTCATTCCCATTCCCATGGGGTGGATGGGACACAATCCCTGGCTCCTGGTCATTCCTATGGGATGGACAGGAATCAATCCCTGGCTCCTGGTCATTTCTGTGGGATGGACAGGACACAGTCCCTGGCTCCCGGTCATTCCCATTCCCATGGGATGGATGGGACACAATCCCTGGCTCCTGGTCGTTCCTATGGAATGGATGGGACACAACCCTTGTCTCCCGGTCATTCCCATTTTCATGGGATGGACAGGACAAAATCCCTGGCTCCTGGTCATTCCCATGGGATGGACAGGACAAAACCCCTGGCTTCTGGTCATTCCCACAGGATGGACAGGACACAATCCCTGGCTCCTGGTCATTCCTATGGGATGGACAAAAAAAATCCTTGGCTCCTGGTCATTCCCATTCCCATGGGATGGACAGGACACAATCCCTGGCTCCTGGTCATTCCTATGGGATGGACAGGACACAGTCCCTGGATCTTGGTCATTCCCATTCCCATGGGATGGACGGGACACAGTCCCTGGCTCCCGGTCACCCTGGCAGAGGCCAGGGCTGTGCTGTGTCACTGCCTGAGGGGACACTTGGGGTGACAAACAGCCAAAGGCTGAGGATTTTTTGGGAGGGAAAAAACCCCTGGAAGCAGTGCAGGAAAGGGGAGCCTGAGGATTTTTTGGGAAATAACCTATGGGAGCAGCACTGGAAAGGGGAGCATGAAGATTTTGGGAGGAAAATAACCCATGGAACAGCACTGGAGAGGGGATGCTGAGGATTTTTTGGGAGAGAAAGAGCCCATGGAAGCAGTGCAGGAAAGGAGAGGCTGAGGATTTTTTTTTGGTTTGGGAAATAACCCATGGAAGCAGCACTGGAGAGCCTGAGGATTTTTTGGGAGGGAAATAACCCATGGAAGTAGCACTGGAAAGGGGAGCATGAAGATTTTTGGGAGGGAAATAATCCATAGAAGCAGCACTGGAAAAGAGAGCCTGAGGAGCTGTGGCAGCGCTGCCGTGCCTCTGCCAGATGTGGCTGGGATGGATGCAGGGGCATCCAGCTGTTGCTCTGCCGGGGAATGCTCCCTCCAGCTGTTCCTCCTCACCAGCACGGACAAACCCAGCCCTCACCCTCCAGATGGATCAATATTCCCAGCCTCCCATTCCTCAGGGCCCCTTGATCAAGGTGGCAGTGGGGAAATGAGCTGGGGTTTTGGGTGGATGTTACATTAGCTGGATGTTTTGTTTAATGACGAGGATATATTTGTACAATGACACGTTCAGGTCTCAAATAATGAGCTCAGATTTTTCTCCCCACCCCCCACCCCCCCGTTCTCCTTGCTTTCCAGGGAATGCTGGCAGGTTTGGCTCTGTGCATCACACCACAAAAATCTCACTCCTCCAGAAGAAGGCAAATACACGGAGGAGCTTTCTACCAGGCTGATGTATCCCACATGCTTTCTATCTCAGCTTAGATTTCTTCAGGCCAGACAAAAGGATCAAAGACAGGGAGGGGCAGGGCTGGGGGGAGCTCTAATCCTTGCAGACGTGGAGAGCAGGGCAGCAGAGCAGGGCTAGAAAGGCTCAGACGCAGCCAAATTTAAGAGCTGGTATTTATGAGCTGTGCCTAGAAATTGCCTCTGAGGATTGCAGAGCAGCTGGTGTCCCTTTCAGCTGACATTTGTACGGCTGGAGCACAGCACAGGCATGAGCAGGAAAGACAAATCATGGACGGAATTGGTGGATGCAGGAGTAGGAAACGGGTGTTGTGTGGTCCAGGTTGAGTTTTTATGGGTTTATGTCACGTTATCTGCACGGAGCTAAGGCAGGTATTAATCCCAAGGCTGAAATGCTGCTGGGATGGGAGGAAATTTAAATGTCTTCAGCTAAATCAATCTTCAAGGGACAGCAGAGAGGGTCTGCTAAGGGTGTTCACCGTTGAGCAGGTGAATATCTGAGATTCTGCCATTCTTCTCCAGCTCTGAGGGCGTCCTGCAGTCAACTCCCCATTTGGATGAGTTACCTGGGAAGGAACATGAGTGGAATTCCAGCAAGAGAAAGAAGGATGTCTGCAGGAGGAGTGCTACCCAAGAGTAGTAATTTAAAATATATTCCAGCTCACAAATATTTGAAGGATTTTTCCAAACATAACTCACAAGGGTTGCTGTGCTTATTAAATGCTTGTTAAGAAACTGCACAGCGCCTTGTCGCTGAGTTTTGACTGGGAATCATTAACACCCACTCAGTAACATTTCACATTCCAGGCTCTGGATTTTAAGGCAGTTTAATATATTCAGGAGACTCCGGGAAAGAAGAGAAGCTGGTGACAAATGAACATCATCCTGGTGACACACATGCCCATCTCCCACAACTCTACCCCAGTGAAGAAATTCTTTTTCCTGGCCTCTCAGAAAACCAAAAAAACCCCCAGGTTTTGTGCTGAGGTGTCTCATGAGGGTGAAGGATTGAGCAAGGCATTGTTGTCCCCCGGTGAGCAATGAGGTGACGTTGCCAACAGGGGTTGGGAAAATACATTATTTCCTTTAAATGTGGTGGATTGGGATTTCCTTTAAATATGTCACTGCCCACAAATGGCCAGCAGCTCTTAGACTGGAGTCCGTGTCTTTGAATACTTTCATGTGACAAAGGATTGGACCCCATGGATGCACTGGATCATCTCCATGTTAGGACTCCATTCCTGAGTCAATATAGGCACCCCCATCTCCAAAACTGCCACCAAGCATCCAAGTGGATGTCCCAAAGGTGGGAAACCTGGGTCATGTCATGGCCAGCCTTCAGTGGGGTTTTGTCCTGCCTGTTCATCTCCAGAGGACACTCAGCAGATTCTTGGTGGTTGTGTTGTGGCCTTTGGGCTCAGGATCTCTTCATTTCCTGGCCCTGAGAGTGACGATCCCTTTCCATGCCCAATGGCCACATTCCCCCTCCTGGGACACCCTGGATGCAGACAGGATAAGAAATGGCAGCATACGTGTGGAAAAGTCCTGAAGATCTCCTGAACTTTGGGCTGCCTCCTCCTTCCCTATAACCACACACAACAGGCATCCCTCCACTCTTATTTATATTTATTTCTATTTCCTTTTTCTTTTTCTTTTTCTTTTTCTTTTTCTTTTTCTTTTTCTTTTTCTTTTTCTTTTTCTTTTTCTTTTTCTTTTTCTTTTTCTTTTTCTTTTTCATTTATATTTCTATTTATTTTATTTTATTTATATTTATTTATAGTTATTTTTATAGATATGGTTGTTATAGTTATTGTTATTTACATTTATAATTTTTATATTTGCATTTGAATTTATATTTCTTTTAAAATTTATATTTATATTTATTTTATTTTCATTTTCGTTTATTTATAATTATATTTCATTTGTGCCACTTTTACTGAGGACACAAAGTTCTCTGGACCCCAAATCAGACTTGCCAAGTCCAAGAAGACAAAGCCAGGCTTATGTTGGCAGCATGGAAAGAGGGAGAGAGGGAGAGAGGAAAAGAGGGAAGGAAGGAAAGAGGGACAGAGGGAGAGAGGAAAAGAGGGAGAGAAGGAAAGAGGGAGAGAGGAAAAGAGGGAAAGAGGGAGAGAGGAAAAGAGGGAAGGAAGGAAAGAGGAAAGAGGGAAAGAGGGAAAGAGGGAAAGAAGGAAAGAGGTCCTGCTCCGCCTCCTGCCCATCAGCCCAGCCCAGGTTTTACCGTTCCTTGCTGCTTTATTTTCCTTGCAGGAAGGGCTGGAGAGCTCCCCACACATTTTTGTTCCCTCTGCCCCTGCCTGGGCTGGCAGGAGGGGTTGCTAAGCACTCATTGTGAGTGTTTGTACACACTCGCACCAGGTTACCGCGAAAATTTGGGAAAGACTCACCCTGGAGGTGACGTTTTCATGGATACAAGGTGACTGCCTGAGCAGTTTTCCAGGGCTGCAGGGAAATTCTCACTCCTTGCAAACATCCATAAGATTTCATTTTTTGCAGATAATGCCAGTATTTTTGTTGTTCTTACAGCCTGCCCTATGACAAGACATCAGTAGGGATGGGGAAAAATCCTGCTTGGAGTAAAAGTGGGAAGAAGCTGCACTTTCAAGTGCTGCACATCATTAAATAAATTTCATTTGCATCACCCAGGGACAGGGAGGGGGCATGGAGTAAGTTTATCCCTGCCATTTGTTTGGAAATTGGGAGCGGATGCAAACCAAGCCCCTCTCTCGGGTGCTCTCAGCCTAGAAGAAACCAAAACCCCCACCCATCCCAACCTGATTCCAGTGCTCGTTTCCAGGGGTGTCTCACCAGGTCTGGAAAATCCTAAATTCCAGTGTCTTTAAGGGCTGGACTGGGAGATGGGAAGGGATTCTCAAAACACAGGCTCCTGGAGCCACGACAGGACTGAGTGTGAGAGAGGTTCAGGGGAAGTCTTAAGCAGCAGGAGGGCAGACCAGCCCTGGTGCTGTATCCTGATCTTGCTCCAGTGGATTTACAGCTGGTTCCTTTCCTGGAATGAAAAGATTAGGATCGCTGGAGCTGCGTGTGCGTCTTCCAGCGAGGAGAAGTAGGTATGCAGCAGCTGTAAAAATAAAGAGCCCTCTCAGGCCGTCGTAGTAAAAAGGTTTGGAAGCTGTTGAAAGTGGGGTGGGGTGGGAAAATCCTCAAATTTCCTACCTTTTTTTTTTTTTTTTTTTTTTTTTTTTTTTTTGGGTATTGTGAATTTCAGCCTGTGAGTTTTGAACTTGGTTTGAAAGAACAGAAAGAGATTTACATGAAATTGGGGGGAAAGGCTTAAAATGACAAAAAGGCTTCTAAACTTCCTTGAGCACTCACAAAAATTGGGGTGGGTGAGTGAGTTTTGTCTTTTTTGTCTCATTTTGCTGCCTTTCCCAAGGGCCTGCGAGGAATCAAGGCCACAAAACCTGATGAGAGGAATTCCAGAGCAGCTTGGCAAGGCTGGGCTGGGTGCTTGGTTAATGTGGTTGGTTCAGCTCGTATCCATGATTTGGGAGCTGAAAACCCATGGGAATGGTGGAGGGACAATGCAGGTGAGCAGGGATTACCCACCTGTGACTGAGCTTGTGGTTTCCCCTGAAGGAAGCAGAGTGCAATCATGGCATCATTAAGGTTGGCAGAACCTTCCAGCAGTGCCAAGGCCACCAGTGATCCATGTCCCCAGGTGTCACGTCCGCAGACCTTTTGGACACTTCCAGGGCTGGCTTTATCTCCCAATGGTGAGAGATGACACTGGGATAAATGAGACTCCTTTTTTCCTGGATCTGGATGACTGGCACCACCACAAACATTCCTCCCAATCCAGATCCAAAATCAGAGGATTCCTCCTACCTGGGGAGGTCCCAGCCCATGAGCTCCAGGGAACGGGATGGTGACTCCAAAGCTGCCAGGCAATGCAGCTTTTCTCGGGATAACCAACCCATGATGGTGTCCCTCATTAATTTTGTGATTTTTCTGGTGGAATTAGGCTTTTCTGGAAGTAAAAACCCCCCACCTAAATGCAAATTCTTAATTCCAAACCCCTGAATTTCCTCATTTGATACCAAAACCAGGAAAGAACTAGAGGGAAAGTAGAGTGGACTGAAATGGTTTCTTCTCAGAGAAAAAATATTTCATAAAATTTTTTCATAAAAATTTTCAATAAAAATGTTCATAAAATTTTCACAACATTTTCATTTTATGAAAATACCCCTCTTGCCTATCAGTAAGTGAAATGTGTCAACGTCTTTACACACTGAGGTGAAATTATTAATTGTCAACTTACTGGTTTGCTTATTATGCCTAATTTTGAGTCCCCTGGGCCTCTTCCACCTCTTTGTTTACCTCTGGACGTGCTCCCTTGCTCAGGTGGATGTGGTAACTCCTTCCAGGAAGGCACTCCTTGGTTCTGAGCTCCATGAGGCTCCACATGGGCAGGAGGGCACCACAGCACGTGGTTTTCTTCCTTTCTTCTTGGCTCCATTTATTTCCTGGGAATGGAGGCTGATATCCTGACTCAAATACACATCCAGGACCTCTCCTGACTCCCAAAGTGCCATCTTCTACAGGAGAAATATTCATAACAACACTTAGGGAAAGCTGCCCTTGCAAAGTTTCTTCCTGACTTGTGTCAGCAAGAAATCAGTTTATTTTGGGAATTTCCATGCTGTCCCAAAAGTCCATGTTAAAATTCCTTATTAATCTTCTTACAATGTTATTCATCAACTTTTCTTTTAAATACACAAGGACAATACTGGAGTTTGCAGAATTATTTGTTGTGCAAAGACTTTTCCCCCCTCTGCTTTATAACTTTTCACAGCCCCTCGCAGAATTTGTTGAGCAACCCCTGAGATTCGAGGCTGGTTTTGGACTCAGTCCTAGAAAACAAGCCAAGTAGGATAAATAAAATAAAACATCTGGAAGTCTAGCCATCGGAATATCATCAGATATCCTCTGATTCCGAGGGTATCTTGTGTATGGAAGGTAATAATCTGAAGCATTGGGCTGTTCATAACACATAACTCTCCAAAAGAATGTGGAATGAGACACGGAATAATGTTGATCTGTGTTGATTGTCTCGAAAATTTACTGTGGAAAATCATGAGGTCTGTAATGAATAGTTGGATCGCTCAAACAAATGTCTGTGCCAATAAAACCTAAACATATATTTAAAAAACAAAGATAACAGAAGTCAGTCTCGCTGAGCAGAGATGGAGGGAACAATGTGAAGGATAAACACTGTTGAAAGGGGGGAAAAGGCAAATAAGGTTCTAATTAGGGGGAGGGACTGAATAGATTACACAGAAAAAGATAAAAGCAAGGAAACCTAATTGGAAACACAGCAGTGTGGTATCAAACAATCCAAAATATGTTATCTGGGACAAATGGGGGTTTGGATCTTTCCACAGCAAGGAAAAAGGTTGATGCTCTGGAGTTTAGGAGACAGGAAGCAGAGAGGAGAAAAAATATTAGTCAGGACTAAAATCCCATTTCCCAAATTGAGAAAGGCCATGCAACCCTTCCTCCATGTGGAAGACTGCAATTTCTTCCTCAGTCCTCATGGAAATACAAGAGCATGTAGTGATGTTCCATGTCCAAGGTGTTCATCAAAGACCTGCTGTTTCTTCACTGCTGGTGGAAGCAGAATGCAAAGTTCAGCCTGGCCGTTGCTCCCACACCATCTCTCCATGTTGGCCCAGACAAAAAAGAGTATTTCCCTGAATTTATTAACTATGATATTAACTATGGACTTCACGGTGTGGCAGCAGGAAAGATCAGTGGGGTGTGGGTTGGAGATGGTGAAAGAGATGGAGAAAGGATGAGAGGAAGATGGAGAAAGGATGGAGAAGAAATGGTGAAAGGATGGAGAAAGACTTTGTGTTCACTTTGGGATGGTGTCTGAACAGACACCTTATCAAGGGTTTTGAGGCTCCTTTTGGGACCCAAACCTAAACCCAGATTCTGAGGAAGGATGGGCAACAGAAGGAGCAGGAGATAGCTCTCCTGAGGTTATGGCACCCATGTTGACCTCATGTGCTGCACCTGGAGGCTGGAATATGTTTTCTGGAATATGTTTGCTTTCTGGAATATGTTTGTTCAATCCCCAGCTCTCTGTGGAATTGTCCTCCGTGGTGTCCTCATTGCCAGATTCAAAATAAAAAGCACAAAAAAAGGGGGTCTATTTCCCCCCAGATTCTTTATATTTAAAGAGAAGGGAAGATACCAGATCTTGGAAAACTCTGTGGTTAATGCTGACTGCCTTACCTCACTTTCTGTCTCCCAGGTTGTGATTTCCTTGAATTAAGGCTCCAACTTTGGGTTTTGATCCACTGAGAGTGAGCAGAGGTTCATGAGACCCTGCAGATGCCCACAGCAGTGGGTTCTTCCTTTGGAGGGATGTGCACAAATTGGAAAGTTGTTTTGTAAAAAAAGAAAATCCCTTTTCCAAACGGCTCCAGGCAGGATTGGTTTGGATGCGCAGCCGCGCTCGGCAAATTCCCCCCTTGCCGGTGATGCTCCTCATGGATTTGGCTGCTCCCTTTCCAAGCAGCCCTGCCAGCAGTGCCAGCTCCTCAGGAATTTCCAACACAGGCATATTTGTGGTCATTTCTCCTCATTTCACAGGGCCTTGCTCAGCAGTACTTGGAACACGTTGGCCTCGTGGATTTCTGGCAGGAGGCTGGAGAGCTGTGGTCCCTCTAGGAACAGTCTGTCTGTCTGTCTGTCAGTTCTATCTGTATTTTGAGCAAGATCAGCTGTGCCTGGGGTGGACCTTTCCTTCTCAGGGATACCCATCCAAAGGCCCATCCCCTCTCTGAGAACCAGCTGCCCTGGTTTTCCTGATTTTACTTTTATTTTAGTAAACAGGACCATGGGGTCATCTTTGCCATGAGTCCCCTTCAACCTGCTCCATAGATAACTTGCTCCCGGAGAGAAGCTGCATTTTTAATCTTTTTAAAAGGACATATATTCAAAATTTTGAATGCGGCCTTCTCTGCTCTGCTATTCACAGCAGAAATGTCACAGATGCCATTCACTCCTTCCCCCCTCTTCCTTTTTTTCCCCTAAATCTTGATGAATAAACAAGAAGCATGAAAAACAGGACAGTTTTAGCCTTCCCTACTCTCTTTGAGGGTCAGTGAATAATTAAAACTTCCCAGCACAGTTCACAGCACCTTTGGGCTTGTAAAAATATCTGATTAATAATGTGGAAATAAAAGTTCACTGTTCTGTTTGCCCCATGATGGCACCAAGTGACCCAACCACCCCACAACTGACAAAAAAACCCAACGAGCCAATGGTGAAACATCTCTAAATAAGGAGAAAAAAGACGGATTCTAAAAATGAACGATGTCTCATCTCAGCATGTGGGAAAATTCTGAGGTTATTGCTGGGGGCCAAATATAAAAAGCAGCTCTCCATATGTTCTCTTGATGGATTTGAAGCAGGGGACCACGCTGTGGTTGAGGTTTGCAGCTCAGATATGGAGTGATACAGTCACAGAAAAATTTGGCACGGCAGCCGAAGGTCGGGAATGGCGGCGCAGACATAAATGGAAAGTTGGGAGGCAGGACAAAGGTTAGGAAGTAGCAAAGGGATCAAACAGCCTCAGGAGCAAGACCCAAACGCAACGCCTGCAGTGACTCATCCGTGCACTGTTCCCGGCAGGATATGGGATGGAGTTTGTTTTTTAGATTGGATATTAGGAAAAATTTATCCACGGAAAGGGTGCTCAAGCATTGGATCAGGCTGCCCAGGGAAGTGGTGGAATCGCCGTCCTTGGAAGTGTTAAAAGATTTCTGGACAAGAAATGATTTATTGGTGGACATGGTTGGGCTCAATGATCTGAGTGGTCCTGTCCAACTGCCATGATTCCATGGTTGTCTCCTCATGGTTCGGCCCCTCCAAGCTGAGTTTGCCTGGATTCCTGGTGGGATTCCATCTCTTCTCTTCTTATTGTGGTTTGCCAGGCTCACTCCAAGTCCCTGCACATGGGAACCTGAATCACCTGCACTGATTGTCTCCCTTCCAAGACAATTTTCCCTGGAAGCCAGACCTTAAGATGAGGAGATTCAGGTCAGAGGAGGCTTCAGCTCACCTTGTCCAACCTCGTGCCCAAAGCAGGGTCAGAGATGAGGAGAACTCATGGCTGCGTGGATGAGCTCTCATCTTACACTCAGTTTTTGTGAAAGGATGATGAAAAAGGACTCAGGAAAAGATTTCTCATCTGACATTGAGTGATGGCCTTTCGCGAGCCAAGCAGGGTGGCACGTCACTGGTCACCCCCAGCCCCGGGACAAGCAGTGATGTCAGGCTGGCAGAATTCCTTTGAGCCTCTGGAAAAGCCACTCGTTTCAAAATGACACAAAGCTGTGAAGAAGGGCCCTTGTTTCTCTTGTTCCAGGGATTCTGAATTCAGCATTGCTCATCGTTTTCAGGGAATGGAATCAAAAGATGGAATTCTGGGGGCAGTGTGACTGATCCAGAGCTAAATTAAAGAACAGAGCTGGTGCTGAAGGCAACACTGGGTAAGTCTGGATGCTCTTGGAAGTGGTTTCAAGGTCTCCACTGCTACAAAATTACTTTTTTTTTTTTTTTTGTGGCTTATTGCACCATCTGAAGTGTGCAATGGCACCATCCTCATTGTCTGGGTGAAAACTGCAGTTGGTATAAAGGAAAAAAGAGGTGTAATGTTCATTTCCGTCAACATTACCTATCTAAAATTAGATATCTTAAATATTTTAAAATATTTTTTTATATTTTCCTTTAGAGGGCAAATTATCTGATTCCACAGGATCCTGTCATAAATGAATCCACGTCAGAGGATCGTTCTGAGAATTAGGAATGGAAGATGGGTGAATCAAAGTGAGCTAAATACTTCATTTCAGAATATTACCTCTGATCTGCAAACCTGTTCTGCTGAGAATTCTTTTTCCAACAATAAGGCAGTAATTTACTGAGTAATTTACAATGACAGAAACCTCCAAATTAGTTAATTATTAGGCCTTGGACGCTCCAGATTCTGATATAAACTAATTTTCCCCTTTGAAGCCTATAATTTTTATTCTCTGCTCTTGATCACAGGCTTCTCACTGGGAGCAGATGAGGCTTCAGGATTAGTTACCAGGCTTAGTGTGATGGGTGCCCTTAATGACTCCTGCTCAGTGATTTTTCCAACTTTCTTAACTCCCTTTGACGTCCTGACCTGCTTCTCCCAGATCCACGAAGCTGCCACGTCTCCTTGGATGTCTGTCTTTGCAGAGAGCCCTAAAAATTCCCTAAGGCTGAGTTATCAGCTGGTTTTCATCTCATTTCAATCTTTTTATTATTCCCGCAGCCCTGCTTTCCTGGGCTTTTGTTTAGATCCAGAAAAAAAATCAAGAAATATCCCAGCAAAAGTCATTCTTGGAAGGTTGGGGTGCACGGAGCCACACGAGCCATTAAAAGTGTCTGCAGGGCACAGTTCCCAGGCCGTGCCTGTGGGGGTGGGATTTCTCTCATTTTAATATCAGATGTCTGCAAATTATTGAAGTCTGTGCAAGTCACTCAATTCTGCCTTTACAGCCTCCAGACACCCCTTCCCTCCCTGGCCTCCAGGTTCAATTTCATTCAAGGCCTCTAGAAACCTGTTTGAAAGAAAAATAAAAGCAAAGCCAACCAAGCAAAACACCCCAAATGGGTTTTCCTTCACAGCAGGTAGAATTTGAAGGCTGTCAGACAGGGCTGTCTCTGAGCATCTCAGGGATTTTTAAAATCTATTTTACTTCCAGCTGCTCTCTCCTCTCCAAATTTTCCTCACCAGAGACTCTCTTAACCCCAGCCCATTACAGCTGACTTAAAGCCTTGCACGTCAAATAAAGAGCAGCCACATTTTCAGCAAAGTAGGGTCAGTTCTGGTTTAATTCAAAATGGAAAGCCAGGTGCTTTAAGTGCACTTTGCAAGAGGGGGTTAAGTTACAAAAATAAACTTCCTCGCACTGGCACAGGCTCATGGAGAAGGAGCAAAAGAAAAATTATGCTCATCCAATTCTATACAGCTTGGCAGGAGATGGGAAAAGCAGAGCAGGGTTTCTAGGAAAGCTCAGGGAAAGTCACTGCTTAGAAAGCTGATCTGGTGAATTTGGCTTTTTACCTTTTTTTTTTTTTTTTTTCCCTGGGTTCTCACAAAACCCACACAGGCCAGGAGGGATTGACTTCAGTGTCTGCCACAGTGCACTGGTCCAGAAAGAAGCTTTGTGCAGATGATTCTGTGTGTGCTGAGTGTTTCTGTGGCCCTGTTTGAAGAGATAAAAAGGAAGTCCCAAAGTGCAAAGAGCACCAAAATCCTCTTTGGAGTTCCAGCCATGTGGAAAGCCAGACACAGCTGATGTCTTTATCTATATTTGATTTAAAAATCATTTAAGTTATGACCTTAAAATAAGAGTTATTATCTCCAGATCCCTTGGAAAGAGAAGGGTTGGATTTGGAGGTGTTAAACTTATCCCATTCCACTTTTCTCTCAAGGTCTTCTCGTCCTGCAAAGCATCTGGACCTTCCCCAGGTGTCCATAGTCCTGGTTATCCAGGAGCACTCATCCAGGCCTCTGCTCCTGCTTTTCCAAGGGATTTGGTGCACACTGATAAAGAGGGTTGGGATCCTTGTGGGGTTTTGCTTCACATCCCTGAGTGCTGGATGATGGGGCTGGGACTTTTCCTCTGGTACAGACATTAACTGTGATTCTCTGGAATGAGTGAAATGAAGGGAAACAAGCATTGAGCATTTTTTCCATCGTGACCCCATCAGCAAAATGGAAACTGACAGAGAATTAATTTATGGATATTTGGAAAGCAGAAAAAAAGCAGGATTTGAATAAATCAGTAAATGCTGATGTTATAGCTCTGCACAAAAATAAAACTGTCAGTGTTTTGGTTTTCAGGAGCATCTCAGGTGGTGTTGGACATGGTGTTGGTATTTGGGAAAGGGAATGAAGGCCTTCAATCACCCATGACCAGCTTGGAGAAAAGGAAAATGAGCTTCCCTTTAAAAAAGATGGAAGGTTTAAAATTGTTCCAACATTTTGAAGGTCTGACCACACCCTCAGTCCCACTGGAAGATGGAGCAGTAATCACATCATTTTTTCACTTACATATTCCACATAATGAAGGAAAATCAAGGTAAGAGCACATGGATCCAACTAAAATGGGGAAATCCAGGGATTGTAGGAGTTGTTGTCCCAATCTTTACCTGGAGGGATTTTTAGGCATCCCTCACTCTGAAAGACAATTCAATAGGAGAAAACATTTATTTTATTTTAAAAAAGAAAATAAATTCCTAATCCTCAGAGGTGCAGAAGAAACCTTAAAGAGGCAAAATGTAAAAATTTCCAGTATGAGAAGGCAAATAAAGAGCCTGCATTTATTTTTGCAGAAGTCTGATGAAGTTTAAGTCCATAATAAGCCTGGGGTGGGAGGGGGGAAGGCAGTGAGAGGGGCTGACTCATGTTTTTTGAATGTTTGGGGTTAGCACCAGTGTGTTTGGCGAATTCTTCTGTGTACTTAATACGTGTGAAGGAAATTATAATTGGTCCATAGATGATTTGTTAACTAAAAATAGGGGCTAAAGCTGTAAAAATATTTGTAACATAAAATTTCAGCAGCTCTTCATCATTCTTTAGTGCTTTTCCCCAAGCACGTTGCGAGCTATGGGGTCTCTAAGCACCTCTCCAGGGTAATTTATTGGAGAGCTGATGGCAAAGCTGAAGATGAATTTCAGCACTTGGGGTGAGACCTGCAAAGGCAGCCGAACCAGACGAGGACCTACCAAGGAAATGGAGCAACTGCTTCTCCATCACAACATGGAACTCCCTCGCTGACCTCGGTGTTGTCACCCTGCCAGCACCTTTTGGGCTGCTAGGGATTTGTATTTCTGAGTGAGGGTGCAGCAGCTGACGTTTGGCTGTCTGAACAACCTCCCCTCGGTGGCTGAAAATGTCCCCAAAGCCATAAACTCATCCCGGGATTTGCCCCTCATTTGCTGTCATCTTCCCAGCCCTATTTTTTCATGTTCTTTCCATATTTTGAACAATTTTTTCTTCCTGTGTTCAGCCACTTCTTCCTTTGAAAAAAATAGCAAAACACCTTTTTGGACATCCCTTTTTCAGGCAGCTCAAACAGAATGTTCCCAGATGTCCTCAGCAAACGTTGCATGAGAGAGGAGGCCTGAGTGAGTCAGCCCTGTGTGGTCTCACTCGTTACGTGGCATGTCACCTCATTTTTTTGGGTACACGTAGGGAAAGTCACAGGGTGAAGCTGGAATTGATTGAAAGTCCAGTTGAACTTGGTGGAAAAATTCCTCTCTTGACCTTCCCAAGCTTTGGCTGCTTTCCAGGCTCATGATGTTCACACCTCCTTAATGCAACCCCCGGCACTTGAGTCACGTCGAGCTGGGGCGGGGGAAATGTCAGGTAATGTGGCCTCAGCAGCCACCCTGGAGGGGACTCAGCCTTTCCCAGCCCTGCCCCACTCCAGCCTGGAGTTTATGACGTGCTCCTTGTCCCAGTGCATCCCAACCCAGCAGCAGATTTGGTCTCCATGCGACAGGAGCTGCCCCCAACATGTCGACCTTGACCTCAAGCCTGCTCCAGCTCCTCTCCATGAGCTCTGCCCCTCCCCAGCCATCCTCCCTCCTCTTCCTCTCCCCAGTCCCATGACAACGCTGTGGCCGGCTCCAAAAATCTGTCAGCTGGAGTTCCTACTCCCTGAAATTATGGGAGCTGTTTTGTGGGAAGGCCGAGGCCTGCTCAGCGTTACCTCCCTGTCACTTCTCAGTTGCCCTTCATTAATAAGTGGATGAACTTGAGCAAATCCCACAAATTCCTCTGCTTTCCTCTTTTTGCCTTCCCATCTCATCTCT
This sequence comes from Onychostruthus taczanowskii, assembly GCF_017590055.1. Lineage (NCBI taxonomy): Eukaryota > Metazoa > Chordata > Aves > Passeriformes > Passeridae > Onychostruthus > Onychostruthus taczanowskii. The sequence continues at coordinate 24,173,135 of NW_024500349.1, forward strand.
CTTTTGCTGTTCTGCAATTCTCAACCAACCCCTTCTCTGTGGCATTCACATTCTCTGAAAAATCCCTTCGCCCAGGATTTTGCTCCTGGGAAGCTGAGAAGCCTCAGAGAAAAAGGAAAACAATTTTTATCTCAACTGCTTCTCCTGTGTTTTGCTCCTTTGGAATGTGTTTGGAGATTGTTTACCCACAGGTGATTGTTTCATTGGATTCTGGTGTGAATTGTTTTTACTCTTTGGCCAATCAGTGCCAAGCTGTGTCAAGACTCTGGAAAGAGTCAAGAGTTTTCATTATTATCTTTTTAGCATTCAGTAAGTATCCTTTCTGTATTCTTTAGTATAGTTTAATATAGTATTCTTTAATATAATATAGTATCATAAAATAATAAATAACCTTCAGGGAACATGGAGTCAGATTCATCATTCCTTCCATCGTCAGGGTTCCCTGCAAATACAATACTTCTCTCCCATCAAATCAAAAATCAAGATAAAAACCACTGTCCCTTAAGCAGTTTTCACATGTGTGAAAACAGCCTCAACATTAAGGTTATTCCTTGTTGCAGAAGGAGTGGAGACCTTGGGAGAGGATTTATTTGGCAATGGGAGCACCCTGCTAACAGTCAGTTAATTTAATTTTTAATTTCAGTCTCCACAATGGGGTCATGAAGGCAAAAAGCTGAAGAAATCCTTGTCCCCCTTGCTGTCACCTATCCCATAGGTCCAGAGCAGATGCCTGCACCAGAGGGAAGGCACAGCCACATCCAGCATTCAGAAATGGATTTTTTTCCCCTTAGGGAAATTCTGCTGCTTGAAGGCAATGGATTGAATTACAGGTCACATCTTTATTTGGGATGAAATCAGCAGTTACACAGATCCCTGTGACTTGACAAGCCAGTTTTCATTTATCCAGGTCATTATCCATCCATTCCCTCCCTGCCTTACCAGCATGGTCTGGTTTGAGTAGAACATGACTGATGTCAAAACATGGAGGGATAATTTGGAGGAGATAAGTTGGGATCATGGATGAATCACAAGCTGGTTGCCCCATGGATGGAATATCTCAGCAGTGTGGGAATCCAGTGTCCAGCAGTGATGGAGTCAATGGCTTCCTGAAGTCAGAAATTACAAGAAAATTTAATTTTTAATTTAAAAAAATATTTTTAAAATAGTTTTTATTTTTATTTAAATGTTTTTTTATTTTTGTCCCAGATGGACCCATTAGATTGTTTGTTGTGACCCTCAGGCTTTATACTGAGAATAAATGGACGTTTTACTCAATTAAAAAATTAAATAAAAATAATTAAATAAATATTTTATTAAACAAAAAATGTTATCAATAAAAAAATCCCTCACATCACCATTTTATGTTTGGCCCAATTTTTAAGAAGCAAGGCCACCATTATCCACTATCTTTGCACTGACCTAAAAAAAAAAAAAAAAACAAAAAAATAACATTTTGTTGTTTTCTTTAGAAAAGAAACATCATCCAGCCATCAGCATCCCCATCCCTGGAGGTTTCCAAGGCCAGGCTGGATGGGGGTGAGATGATCTTTGAGGTCCCTTCCAACCCAAACCACTCTGGGATTCTATAAAAGGGAGTTTTTAACAGCAGCACTTGGTTCTGGATTTCTGCAGCCATGACTCAATCAGAGCTCCCATCCCATCCCACTGATCCCATCCCATGCATCCCATCCTATCCCATCTCATCCCGTCATATGGATCCCATCCCATCCCATTGATCCCATCCCATCCCATCCCATCCCATCCCATGGATCCCATCCCATCCTCTGAGGAAGGAAGGAATTCAGCCCATGGGATTTGTCCTGCTCAGCCTGTGAGAGATTGTTGGGTTTTTGGGAACCTGAGCTAATTGGATGCGTGTGATGAAGGGCTTTGAAAATCCATTTGATCTTTGGTTGAATTTATAAGGTGAATTTATTTATTCACCTGGGTAAAAATCAACCTCAGTGATCCTTGTGGGTCCCTTCCAGCTCAGGAGATTCCAGGATTCAGGGATTGTCTCAACGACGTGGCTGCTAAAAATTGAATTAATTATTTCATTAACCAAAACCAACAAGTGTTTCAGTTCTTTTGGCATAAATGTGACATTTTCTTGTGTAATTAAGGACCTCCCTCAATTTCCATGTGAGCACTTAGGTGTGGGTTTAACCTGCAGCTCATTTTCAGATCCTTTGCTGAACCAAGGCTTTGATATCAATTATTTTTCTGCTTCCCCCACATAATTTCTCAGCCCTTTCCTCATCTCCTCCTTCTAATCTCACCTTGTTTTGTATAAATAAATCATAAATCAGTGTAATTTTTTGTCCTATAGATAATTGTTTATGTTGAACCAGTTTTGCTGTTTTTTAGAGTGGAAGGCAATCTGAAAGATCCAGGTGCAGAACCCCATAGCTCAGTGGCTTAAATCAAATATTTGGATGGATCCAGTCAAATTCACATTAATTAACTGTACTCCTCAACTGTTCTCCTGCATTTTGTCTCCCCACCTGTTGCTCCTTTGTTAAATAAAAACATTATCTTGGTTCACACTGTTTAAATTTGAACACAGAACTGAGGTGGGCTTTGCTTGGCAAAGGAAAATATTGCAAAGGTTGGCTGAAAACTGTGATTTCTATGTGATTTTTTTTTTTTTTTTTTGTATTTTGCCTTCACAGGTGAATTCAACCTAGATCTACAAATGAGGTGAGTTTAAATTCCTAACTACTTTATCAGTGAAGTGTTAAATTTGCTGGACCTGTTTGCTGAGGATATTTGTTTTCTTTTCCCCACTTATGCTGAGAGTTGGGACATTATTTTTCTGTAGATAGGCCACTTCCAGCTGAAACAGCTCCAGGCTTTGCTAAAATATAAATTTGTTTCAATTACTTCTACAGAAAAAAAAATTAATAAAAATATCCCCTGAAAAGAGCAGGACCTCAATCAAAATTTGGTTCCTCAGGCTTCATGAACAGCTTTGCCTCAAATTCCCTCTGTAACTTGGGAATGTGATGTTACCTCTTTACCTTATTTATGAATTGATGGAAAATGTGAAAAAGCTCCCTTTGTCTCATCCCTGTGCACTGACCATTCTGCACTGATTTGTGCAGGTTTTATAATAACTGTGTGTAATTAAGTGTCACTTAAAGGTCCCTTTATCAAGGCAGAATAATGCACACATTTATATTTATATTTCTATATATATAAGAACCCAGCCTTTCATCTTTTGCTGCTTGATCTGCGGTGACCATGATAATTGTTGCTTTGTGCCTGAGCTCTTTGATGCAGGGAGATTTCCAGCTCCATCACTGTCAGGATTCCCTGGCTGAGTGAGGACTTTGTTCTTCGCTGGGCCTACCACAACATTCCCTATTCCCTCAAACACAGCAGATGTCTCAGCTCTCACTGTAAGGTAGGGCTGGAACCACCCTTGGCCCATTCAGTGTCCATAATTCAATGGGTTCCCCTTAGAAAATGGCAATTAAAGTTAAATATCACTGACACGGTGCGGGGTTTTGCCCCTGGGTCATTTTCTGAAAGCTGCTGGAGAACAGAACGAGCCCTTTCCTTTCTGACTCCTCTGTCACACTCAAATTTCACCACAGCGACGTCCCAGCCTTTCTGCACAGATGGACACACAGAAAATTGTGAGGCTGGGACTTGCCTTCAGCAGAAAACTGAGCTCTGCTAACTGGGATCTTTTCCTGTGAACGTAAATCAGAAGGAGAAACCACTTTTGCTTTCCTACAGAATTTAAATCATGTCTGGGATAGAGGGAGAAGGACCCCCAATGGAGAAACGAAGGGTGGGTGTCACCACAGGTCATCATGACAAAATAATAATATAAATTTAATATTAGAAAATACTTTTTCAGCTCAAAAATCATGTTCCAGGCTCCATCAGCTCCCCCACCTGCACTCACATCCCTGCTGCCATCAAATCCCAAGGTTCAGATGAAGTGTCCTGGTGCAGGCCATCTCTTTTTCTCTTTTCAGTCAGTCCCATGATGCTGCTGAAGTGAATTGGCACTAATTTAAATAATAATAAAATTATTATTAAAAATAATAATTTTAAGATCAGCTTGTTTTTAAAATATTTTCCTGCATTCCCCCCCCCCCCCCCCCTCCCCCCCCCCCACCCCCCCTTCACCTTCAGAATATGAAATAATAATAAAAATATATGGAAATGAGGAAAAGAAAAGCAGCTAAGCAGAAACTCCATTTTTCATCCTAATTTCTTGCTGCCAAAATTACAGTGACATTTGGGAAGAGAAGGAAAGGAAATAAATTTTTTTTTCTGTGAGTTTTCACCAACTTAAATTGATTTTTTTTTTTGAGTAGTTGGTACCACGAGGCACAGCATGAGACACAGTGATCCCAGCTGAACATCACTTTGCTGTGCAGGTGACAGGATTTGGCCTGACAAATAATTAAATCCCAAGAGCCTGCTAAAAACCCTACATAATTATAGGTTAAACCATATCTGAAACCTATTTGGCCACAGACAGATTTGTATCAGTGACAGGAGTGACACCAGCCCTGTGCTGCCCCAGATTTTCACCTCTGAGTGATTCACTGGGATGTTAGGAGGCAGCTCAAACAATCCCAGACTTCTGACAGCCTTTTTCTCTCCTGGAACTCAGCAGCTTTCCTGGTGAGGGTTTCTCCAATCCCTCTTCTCCTGAAAAAGGATTCTCCAATTCCTTTTCTCGAGAGGGTCTCTCCAGCCCCTTTTCTCCTGGAAAGGGTCTCTCCAACCCCTTTTCTCCTGGAAAGGGTTTCTCCAATCCCTTTTGTCCTGGAGAGGGTTTCTCTAATCCCCTTTCTCCTGGGGAGGGTTTCTCCAGGTCCTTTTTCCCCTAAAACTCAGCAGCTTTCCTGGGGAGAGTTTCTCCAACCCCTTTTCTCCTGGGAAGGGTTTCTCCAGCCCCTTTTTGTCCTGGAGAGGTTCTCTCCAGCCTCTTTTCTCCTGGGGAGGGTCTTTCCAGCTCCTTTTGCCCTAAAACTCAGCAGCTTTCCTGGGGAGAGTTTCTCCAGTCCCTTTTTCTGCCTGGGAAGGGTCTCTCCAATTCCTTTTCTCCTGGAAAGGGTTTCTCCAATCCCTTTTCTCCTGGAGAGGGTCTCTCCAGCTCCTTTTCCCCCTAAAACTCAACAGCTTTCCCAGGGAGGGTCTCTCCAGCCCCTTTTTCTCCTGGGGAGGATTTCTCCAGCCCCGTTTCTCCAGGGAAGGGTCTCTCCAGCCCTTTGTCTCCTGGGAAGGGTTTCTCCATCCTCTTATCTCCTGTAACTCAGCAGCTTTCCCAGGGAGGGTCTCTCCAACTCTTTTTTCTCCTAGGAAGGGTTTCTCCAGCCCCTTTTCCCCCCAAAACTCAGCAGCTTTGCTGGGGAGAGTCTCTCCAGCCCTTTTTCTCTTGGGAAGGGTTTCTCCAATGCCTTTTTCCCCCTAAAACTCAGCAGCTTTCCCAGGGAGGGTCACTCCAGCCCCTTTTCTGCTAGGAAGCATCTCTCCAGCCCCGTTTCTCCCTGGAAGGGTGTCTCCATCCCCCGTTTCTCCAGGGGAGGGTCTCTCTCTCTTGTCCCGCTGCTGTAAGCTGAGCCAGTCAGGCAGGAGGTTTTAGCCCGCCGGAGGAATTTGGAGGAAGGGTTTCTAAGCTGCTCAGCACGTAAGCCATGCAAGCATATGGCCCTAAATCCCCTAAACTCGGGCACTGAGTGCTGATGCAGTGGCACCCGGTGGGCTCCTCGCAGTGATGCTGCTCTGCTGGAACGGGGATGCAGCAGGGAAGGGCCGGAGCCTCGGGGCGGCTCCTCGGGCTTTGCTGTCTCAGGAAAAGTTGCAAACGTGCATTTTCCACACAGCAATTCCCCTGGGCAGCCGCTTTTTGGAGCCCCCGGTGCAGAGATGGAGCTGTCGGCGTCCTCTGCCAGGGGAGGATTGGGGACAGCAGTGCTGATGTCCCCAGGGCACAGCTGAGCTTTCCCCTCTTCCCCATCTGAGGATGAGGAGAGTCCATCCAGCCTTCTCATCCCTCCCTGCTCCTCCAGAGCATGGCTCAGGGAATCAGAGGATGGCAGAAAATCCTGAGCTGGGACACACAGGGATCATCCAGTCCAATTCCTGAGCTGGGACGCACAGGGATCATCCAGTCCAGTTCCTGAGCTGGGACACACAGGGATCATCCAGTCCAATTCCTGAGCTGGGACACACAGGTATCACCCAGTCCAAATCCTGTCCCTGCACAGGACACACAGGGATCATCCAGTCCAAATCCTGATCTGGGACGCACGGGGATCATCCAGTCCAATTCCTGAGCTGGGACACACAGGGATCATCCAGTCCAAATCCTGAGCTGGATGGGACACACAGGGATCATCTAGTCCAATTCTTGAGCCTGCACAGGACACACAGGGATGATCCAGTCCAATTCATGAGCTGGGACACACCGGGATCATCCAGTCCAATTCCTGAGTTGGGACACACAGGGATCATCCAGTCCAATTCCTGAACTGGGACACACAAGGATCATCCAGTCCAGCTTCTGACCCTGCACAGGACACACAGGGATGATCCAGTCCAATTCCTGAGGTGCACAGGGCACACAGGGATGATCCAGTCCAATTCCTGAGCTGGGACACACAGGGATCATCCAGTCCAATTCCTGATCTGGGACACACAGGGATCATCCAGTCCAATTCCTGAGCTGGGACACACAGGGATCATCCAGTGCAAATCCTGATCTGGGACACACAGGGATGATCCAGTCCAATTCCTGAGCCTGCACAGGACACACAGGGATCATCCAGTGCAAATCCTGAGGTGGGACACACAGGGATCACCCAGTCCAAATCCTGACCCTGCACAGGACAATCCCAGAAATCCTATCCTGTGCCTGTCAGTGCTGTGCGAACACTCCTGGAGCTCTGGCAGCTTTGGGGACGTCCTCATTCCCTGCAGACCGTGATATTTAGGCTCTGTCTTTTGTGTTGGGTGCCCACCACCATCCTCTCTTGCCAAACCCAAGACACCACACAGGATTTTTATCCCGATTCACTTCTATTTGGTTACGAGCCGATCACGGCATTTCCTAGCGGGGCTGGCCGAGCAGCACCCCCCCTTTCCTCCCCTCTCAGATGTCCCGGGGCTGAAGGGGCTAATCCTTTACATTAACCAGCCCATTAACCATTGTGCCTGTAAAAACACCCAGCCTGTCACAATGACTCCTGGCTCTGCTCCCTCCTGTCCATCAACTTGATCGAAGATAATGTGTAAGGGGATAGCTCGGCCGCTGCGTGCTGTTGACACTGGGAAGAAAGATCCCGGGGCTGAAGTGCCACTCAGGTTACAGATGAGCTGGAAAATCCACCCACTCCTGAGAGTGGTGACAGCTTTGTACACAAACTGCTGCTGCCCGGGATCGGCAGGCAGGGCTGCGAGGAGCCGGCAGGGATGGCGCTGGGGGATGCTGCTGCAGGTCAGCGGGGGCAGCTCCTTTGGAACCTTGGTGGTGGAGCTTGAGTGGAGTGAGTTATCAGCTTAGCAGAAAGCAAACAGGGGGATCTGCTCACTTTCCTTTTTGGGCTGGGCAGCACAAGGGGCAGGGGAGGTGCTGGATGCACACCAATGTTGTGGTGGCTCTTGCAAACACTCCAGGCTGTGGTGGATAATTCCTAAGAGCCTTTCCAGTCTGCTGCCAGAATTTTGGCATCCCAGCCATGGCGTCAGGGCCAGCAGTGTCCCACTGAGAAGCTCTGCCTTGTCCTCCTGCTCTGCCACTAACACTCCACTGCTTCATCTCACACCAGGAGTTTTATAAATGCTTTGATATTAACTTTTTTTTCAAGTTTGCCAGATGGGTCAGCTCCTTTTAAACCTTGAGGATGGAGCATGAGTGGAGTGAGTTATCAGCTTAGCAGAAAGCAAACAAGGGGATCTGCTCACTTTCCTTTTTGGGCTGGGCAGCACAAGGGGCAGGGGAGGTGCTGGATGCACACCAATGTTGTGGTGGCTCTTGCAAACACTCCAGGCTGTGGTGGATAATTCCTAAGAGCCTTTCCAGTCTGCTGCCAGAATTTTGGCATCCCAGCCATGGCGTCAGGGCCAGCAGTGTCCCACTGAGAAGCTCTGCCTTGTCCTCCTGCTCTGCCACCAACACTCCACTGCTTCATCTCATACTAGGAGTTTTATAAATGCTTTGATATTAACTTTTTTTTCAAGTTTGCCAGATGGGTCAGCTCCTTTTAAACCTTGAGGATGGAGCATGAGTGGAGTGAGTTATCAGCTTAGGAGAAATCAGACGGGGACCTGCTCACTTTCCTTTTTGGGCTGGGCAGCACAAGGGGCAGGGGAGGAGTTGGATGCACACCAAAGTTCTGGTGGCTCTTGCAAACACTCCAGGCTGTGGTGCATGATTCCTAAAAGCCATCCCCCTTTGCTGCCAGAATTTCTGCCAGAAACCTTGATGATGGAGCATGAGTGGAGTGAGTTATCAGCTTAGCAGAAAGCAAACAGGGGGATCTGCTCACTTTCCTTTTTGGGCTGGGCAGCACAAGGGGCAGGGGAGGAGTTGGTGGTGGCCATGAGTTGCTCTTGCAAACTCTCCAGGCTGTGGTGGATAATTCCTAAGAGCCTTTCCAGTCTGCTGCCAGAATTTTGGCATCCCAGCCATGGCATCAGGGCCAGCAGTGTTCCACCCATGGCATCAGCACCCCACACTCCACTGCTTCATCTCACACCAGGAGTTTTATAAATGCTTCAAGACAAGGCTTCAATACTAACTTTTGTTTTCAACTTTGCCAGCTGGGTCATCTCTTTTTAGACCTTGATGCTGGAGCATAAGTGAAGTAAATTATCAGCTTAGGAGGAATCAAACAGGGGATGTGCTCACCCTGCTTTCTGGGCTGGGCAGATGGAGGAGCTGGATGCACAAGAGTGTTGTGGTGGCCATGAGCTGCTCTGGCAAACACTCCAGGCTGTGCTGGGTAATTCCTAAAGGCCCTCTCTGGCATGTGTGGCACTCTGCTGCCAGAATTTTGGCATCCAACCCAAGGCATCAGGACCAGCAGTGTCCCTCCCTGGGACAAGCCCTGCCTTGTCCTCTCACCCTGACACCAACACTCCACTGCTTTGCCTCACCCGAAGAATTTTATAAATGCTTCAAGGCAAGGCTTGAATATTAACTTTTTTTAACTTTGCCCCCCAAAATTGTGTTTTTCTGATTTTTTTTTTGTCCATGGGAAAAGGTTAAAAAGTCAGCTTCTAACCTGCGGTGGCTCAGCCTGAAGCAGAACATTTCAGTTTTATCAGCTGGCACGAAGGGATCTGTTTCAAATCATTTTTGACAGCATATTAAGCTGCATTGCTATCCCAGCTTGAAACTGGCCCGCCCATTGTCATTCCCTTTCTCTGGAAACAACTCGCTTTTCTCCCTCTGGAACGCAGGTGAAAGAGCTGACTGGGGGAATCACTGGGACATGAACTTGGCTCAGGGGAGAAAAAGAGGATTTTTGGATTCTCAGAATGTGGATCCAACAAAGGAGCAGTTTGATTTTCACTTGATCTGAGAAGAGCCCGTGCAGCCAGGTTGGATAAACTGAAATACAACACTGCAGAAATGCTGCATGTCCCTTGCCTCGGACATTTATTCACCAGCAGGCATGGCCAGACTTCATTGCTGGCTGTGAATAGCACAAATATGGAATGAAGGCCTCTGAGTACTCCAGGATTTCCTAGGAGGGATGCAGTATGTTGGGATTAGGTGCAGTTTTCAGAACAGAAGCTTACAGAGAAGGATTATTCATTGGAATATTGGAAAATTATTGAAATGGAAAAGATTGGCCAAAACTGTCTTTATATTTTCTCATGCACAGTCCTTCACTGCTGATGTAGCAGCTCCTCTTACATTAGAGAATGGAGTAATAGAAAATTATCACTCATTTTCCCAGAGAAGTTGTGGCTGCCACAGCCCTGGAAATGCTCAAGGCCAGGTTGGACTGGTCTTGGAGCAACCTGGAGTAGTGGAAGCTGTCCCTGCCCAGGGCAGGGGCTGGAACAAGAGTTTTAAGGTTTTCAATCCAAATCCCTCCATGATCCTGATTCTAAGATTTAAAGAGTCTGGGGACTGTTGTGAGTCTGACTGTGGGTGATGAGGACAGAATTGTGTTGAGATCTAAACTTCCTCCAAGGAAATCGCTTTGTGTAATGAATACTCCCCTCAATAATTATGTTAAATTCTTTTTCCAATGGTTCACATAGAAATAAAAGGGACTGGTGGTGGATCTCTGGTTGCCTAAACCACAATGTCTCTGTTTAGTTTCCTCCTAACTTTGTATGGGGAGCAGGAGTGGTGGTTCCCTGCTCCTGCCCCATCAGCCATGAAGAGTTAATGGGTTGTGATGAGATGCCAAACACTTCATTTCAGCAGTTTGGGTGGGAACCAGCAGCTCAAGTCAAGAGTCCCTTAGAACCCAAGCTCAGACTTGCTGGTTCTGTTTCGCCCTCAAAGAAAAGCTGGTTTTAGTGTTTCCCCCGCACGTCCAATCCCATAAAACCCTGACTCTCCCTGCTGTATCTCCTGGTTGTAACAAGATTTTCTTTCCCCAAAGGGCAGGGATGTGCAAACTCCATGAGGAAACATCTGGAATGTGGTCAGCAACCAGAGCAAGGTGCACTCAGCTGATTCCAGCACCTTATTTCCCTCTATAATGGGCTCTGGGGGGAATTAATTTCCTAGAATGAACTTCCTGAAGCCAGAATTGCCAGTGATGTCTGCCCTTATCAGCGGAAATAATAAAGCAAGGGATGCCAGGAGATCATCAGGGCTCAATCCCCCTAACTGGGGATGAACTTTTGGGGAGTGAAGTGCTGATAAATCTCATTTCTTGCCCTAGGGAGGAGAATAGGTGCTGGTTGGTGTGTGTTAATATTTGTTTTATCACTTTAATAATTCTGTAATTTAATTCTTTAATAATTCTGTAAGGACAGTGGGCGTTACATGGATAAGTAACAAGATCAGTTCAGCTTTGGAGATCTTAGCGAGAAAGGTTAGGATGAGGAAGACTGAGAGAGAGAGAGAGATTTATAAAAATAAAATAACACAGAAAGCACCAGCATTGCATTACAAGCCCTTCATCCTGGAATCTGGAAAAACATGGAGACTTTTGTTTTATAGATGCAGGAATTCGACTTTATTTTTGTTCCCTTCTCTTCCTTTAACAAGGAATCCTGAGTTGAACTCCTTGCCTGCTTACAGCACTCTGCCTTTGGCTGGCTCCCCCAGGCTTTTCCCTGCAAACCCTGGAGTGAATGGTTTAATCCCTTGGACGGGAGCTAGGGAAGCTCTGGAGCAGCTCCTTCATTCCCTGGCGGTGCCTGGGCCAGCCCACGCATGTTCCCGACTCCACCGGGATCCGTTTCCCCGGCGGGGTCGAGCCGTGTGCTCCCGCATTCCTTTGGTCACAGGGGTGTAGGAAACCATCCCGTTGCTCCTCTTACATAAGGAAATGCCCTGGCAGGGCCAGCCTTGATTTTGTCACTCAGCTGCCATGCCTCCTCTCCTCCTCCCCTTTCTCTGCTGCTCGTAAAAGCGGCCACGAGGCCGCCACAGGAATCATGAATCCAGCGAGGTGGGGAGGTCTCCATGCAAATGTTGCTGACTTGGGCTTTCAGCAGAGGCTTGCAGGGCTTTTCTAGCCTGGGCTTTCCCCTCCAGGGCTTGGGGCTCAGTGCTGGTGGACATGGGAGAGGACTTGGCCCGACAAAGGGTAGGAGTTGGTGGTTCCAGTAACCACTGGCTCCAAGTGAAGACAGAAAGTCAGGAGGGGAGGCATCGGGAGGGAGGAATTTCCACCACAGCGTGATGTTGGCATTTGTGATTCAATTCAATCAACGTGTGGGGATTTTATTTCTCCTTTTCCTTCTCCTTCTTCTCCTTCTTTTCCTTCCTCCTTCCTCTCTTTCTCTTTCTTTTCTTTCTCCTTCTTGTCTTTCTCTTTTTCCTACTTCTCTTTCTTCTTTTTCCTCTTCTTCTTCTTCTTCTTCTTCTTCTTCTTCTTCTTCTTCTTCTTCTTCTTCTTCTTCTTCTTCTTCTTCCTCCTTTTTCTCTCTCTCTTTCTTCTTCTTTTCCTTTTTTCTCCTTATCTTTCTTCTCCTTCTCCTTTTCCTCCTTCTTCTTCTCTCTCTCTCCTTTTTCTCCTTTCTCTCCTTCTTCTCCTTCTCTTTTCTCTCCTCCTCCTCCTTTTTGCTCTCCTCCTCCTTCTTTTCCTGTCTTGGCTGAAAGTGGATGTGGTGTCCCTACAACAGACACCAAGATCCCTCCAAAGATCCAAGGCCAAACCTGCCACAGCAGGAAAAGCATCAGGGACATCCATCACGGTGCTTCTGAGCTCCAGGTGGCTCAAAAAGCACCACCCACTTGCATATTAGAACAAAAAAACATCAGTTTGAGGAACAGGTAGAATCCTTTTCCTCCATAGCCAAGGTGCTGGCGGTGGATGTGTCTAGAAAAACTGTGGAGAAGCTGTAGCCCCACACATTCCATTGATTTTCCATACTTACTCCAAGTAGCTGGAGCTCTGGAGTAATTTACACCATCCAGAACGTTACCTCATGGTGTGGTGGCTTTACAGAACAGCCAGGTTTACTTTTCTTCCACCGTCTTTGCTCATGGCTGGCACTTCCTGAAGAGACAGCTCTGTGATGAAAATAAAGTTGGTATTTTGAGATGTTTTTTTTTTTTTTTTCACTCACAGAAAAAAAGCTGTGTCTGGAGCAGGCTGCATTTTGCAAACATATGTGAGTGTCTGAGCATATGCAAATGTAGCATTTTGTGGGATGGAAACATTCTGGGTTAACCTTTGTCAGAAAACAGAATTTTCATGTCGTCGTGACTTTCCATTTTGAGGATTGTTTTCTATGCTGTAAAAGCTATCATAATTCCTTAAATTATTACAACAGGCCTTATCTATTTCATACATGTGAGCGCTCTCTATTTCTATCTACATATTTTTATTGTGTCCTCTTCCCTCAAAAAATCACTTTCAGGTTATTTTCATGTTTCCAACAGTGATTTTCTTCTGGAATATTTTGAACTATTTCAGAAAAGAAAAGTTCACATTTTCATGAGCCCCTAGAAGTGTCATAGAGGCAGACAAGGGAGAGGAATTACCACGGATGTCAGGAGAGTGGAGCTGTGACTGGAGGTGTCTGGTGGGCATTGGAAGGGCATCAGGAATGTGGTGGGAATGCAAGAGGATTCCCAGAGCATGAGGATGCTGGAAGGGAGGTGAAGATCATCTACAATGTAGATGTGCAGGTCTGGGCAAGACACCCCATTTATAATGAAACATGTTCACAATGATCAGGGAATCAGTGAATACAAGAGGGAATATCCAGGGTGAAATTATCCCCCAAAATACGGCAGTAAAGATGGATGAACACTCGAAAGGACAGGGAATCTGAAGCTGGAGTCTGTCATGCACTTGGAACCATCTCACTGGGAGGATTCCCTGGGCTCATAGTCCTTGAGCTTCTCCATGGAGAGGTCCCACATCCCTTATCATCTCCTGAGACACTGCAGGAAACAAATCCTTTATCCAGACCAGCAGCTGCAGGAAAACAGCTCTTAATGACATCATTGATCATGGAATTCTACGGTTTGGGTATGAAGGGACCTTAAACCTCAAGTTTTTCCACCCAGGCACACCTTCCACTATGCCAGGCTGCTCCAAGTCCCATCCAGACTGGCCTTGGACACTTCCAGGAATGAGGGATGATGATTGAGGAATGATGGTTGCTTGTTTCACTGACAATTTCTCTCTTAGACACTTTTTTTTGCAAGGGCTTTTGCCAAATAAAATCCCATCCAACATCTTCTATTACCCCTCAAGGTGTTACACTACTGATGAGAAGCAATTTTGACCATGAGACCCATAAAAAAGTGACATTATGGGCCAGATTGGTGACTGGTGTCCGTTGGAATCTCCAGGGAGATGCTGATTCACTCAAAGCTGGGGACACATGACTCTGTGTTCCGTTTGGAAAATTAGACAAGCGATGTACGGGAAGGCTCAGTCTGGGATTTCCCGTCTGGAAATGCCATCTGGGAAAGGTACCTCAGTGGCACCTAATTCACTGGGTAATCACAGCCACACGGGGATGACCACAGGGAAAAAGATGTCCTTCCCTTTCCAAGGATCTTCTGTAGTCTTGAGACTGCTGCTGTCTCGAGAGGAAAATGACTGTGAAAGAAAACATTCCTGCACCCATCTGTTGGCCGGCCTTTCCAGGTAAATAAGGCTCTCCCCACTTCTCATCTGCAGCACAGCTCCAAATCATTCCAAGCAGTGCAAACTGCTTGTTTTTCTACCCCCTCTCCCCAGAAACACTGGCAAATCCCCATTTCCCAAAGTGCCAGGGCCGTGATCCTGGATTGCAGCAGTGCTAAGCCTCCTGCTGCTCTCAGCACCTGACTGGGAGCCCCGGCAGCCAGAGAGCTTTGCCCAGGCTCCAGAGCCCAGCACAGCCCGAGCTGGAGCTCAGCAGTGACAGGGCCCTCCTAGCATCCCCTTCCCTACCCTCTGAGCTCTGTTGGCACGGGATTTGCCTCCTTCCCTCCCGGCAGCAGTGCACAGGCTTGCACCGTCCTGCCGTGAGCTACCCCGTAAACAACAACAAAATGAGCTTATAACTTTAAGCCTCCCAATGAAATAAGAAGCTAATTTGCCCCATCACAGTGCTTGCCATCTGTAAGAATTAGTCCCAGGGGGAAATGAATAGAGCCATTATTCCTGCAGGGCTCTTGGCTGTGTAATTCCTCCAGTGGTGAAACAGTAGACAGCGAGAGGAAAAACATAATACTTGTGTGACCAGGCTGCCATTGGCTAAAGGAGTTGTGTGTATCTTGTTCATGAAATGAAGAGTCGGGCAGGCAGCTTAAGGGGTGACAGACCTCGCTGTCCCAAATGCTTCTTAGGCACCAAGTAATTAAAGCACCGTGTGGAGGGGATAATAGGGCCAGGAGACAAATTAAAGGTGCATTTATTGATGGCTGAGGCTTGGGAATGACTCTGCTGCGACTGGAATTGTATTTATGCTCCCTCCAAAAGTCTCTTGCTGCCTTTCTGTGTTCTTTTGTTGGGGTGATGTTAAAAGGGAAGTGTGACAGCCCCTAAACCCTCGTGGGTCCATCCGAGCGGTTCTTGCCAGGGAGGGTTGGATTTTTCCCTGCTGGAAACTGGCCTGATTCCCGTTTTATACTACGTGAGGATGTGGCCTCTAATTTTTCAGCCGAGCCGAACCCAAGCCATGAAGTAAAAGGTTCACAAGGATTTTCCAGCCTTCAGTAAAAGTTACTTTATCTGAGAGGAATGAATGAGGAGGAACATGAGCACCAGGAGCAGAGGGAGACTCCTGGCCAGGGGGAAAAAAGGCATTGGGAAAAATGGATGCTGTCCCTGGACACCACCAAATAACTGCTGTCTCCTAGAAAAGTCAGAATTATATCCAGTAGAGCATCTGGGAACTCATCAGAGCTGAAATCTTGCTGTCCAAACAAATGGAAATACCTTTATTCCTGATGTCTGTGTCAAGGAGTGAGCCAGGTCAGAGAAACTCCTGAAGTGTGTCAAAGACCTGCCCAATGCCACACAAGAATTCCCAGCTCAGGGACTTTCCCCGCCCAAACCACTTGGTTTTCCTTTGTCCCATTTATTATGATGCTTTTTGTGCTTTGCCAGTGAATAAATAAATGAGTCTGCTCATGACAGGACCTCCCTGGTTCGGATTAGATGCACCCATTTTGCATCCAGAATGGAGAATCTTGGAGCCTGTAGGGAAAAAAAAAAACCCATCATGGGAAGTCACCCCTTCAGCTGAGGGAAAGGCTGCTCTAGTAGGAGGGAGGGAGTCAAATTTGAGGACTTAGTAAGTGATTCCACATGATAAGCAGCTTTTCTTGTGCAGCCCAGCACCACTCCGTGCAGGCACTGGCTCCTGCCAACTTTCTGCTGCTGACACGACTTTCATAATTTTTGATTTGTTTTTCTGCCTAGAGGCAGAATAATGGAGGAAATAATGTCTCCATTGATGCTGCTGACTTGCCCTAATACTTTTGTTTGTTCTTTTCCTTGATGTTCTGCGTGGCTTTTTTAGTTTATTCAGTGCTGTAGCTGGAATTATCCTTTTCCCTTCCCTTCCCTTCCCTTCCCTTCCCTTCCCTTCCCTTCCCTTACTTTCTGCTGCTGACACGACTTTCATAATTTTTGATTTGTTTTTCTGCCTAGAGGCAGAATAATGGAGGAAATAATGTCTCCATTGATGCTGCTGACTTGCCCTAATACTTTTGTTTGTTCTTTTCCTTGATGTTCTGCGTGGCTTTTTTCGTTTATTCAGTGCTATAGCTGGAATTATCCTTTTCACTTCCCTTCCCTTCCCTTCCCTTCCCTTCCCTGATCCCAAACCTAGGGTGGAATTTGAGCATATTTTAAGACTGGCCACCTCAGACACGGAATTAAAGACGAGTCCAGCATTTGTACTGAGAACATGGAATAGGAGCACCTGGAAGGAAATTAGGAACCTTTATGTTTTCAAAAAATCCTGGAATCCCAGGCTGGTCTGGGTTGGAAATGACCTTAAAGTTCATCCATTCCCACTCCATTCCATGTGCAGGGGCACCTTCCATTATCCCAGGCTCCTCCAAGCCCCGTCCAGTCTGGCCTTGGACACTGTCAGGGATTCAGGGGCAGCCACAGCTTCTCTGGGAATTCCATTCCAGGGCCTCACCATCCTCACAGGGAAGATTTTCTTCCCGATATCCCATCTTTCCCTGCCCTCTGGCAGTGGGAAGCCATTCCCCCTTGTCGTGTCCCTCCATCCCTTGTCCAAAGGGATGTCCAACGTCCCTCTCCAGCTCTCTTGGAGGTTCTCTGAGCACTGGAAGGGGCTCCAAGGTCTTTCTGGAGCCTTCTCTTCTCCAGGGTGAGCAATCCCAGCTCTCCCAGCCTGTGTTTATAGCTGAGGTTCTCCAGCCCTAAGAGCACCTTGATGGCCCTCAAATTTCTGACTCACAGCACATTTTGACAATTTCTTCTTCACCTTTGTTTATGAAATAGATATTTTGAGTGTTGCTGAAAACACCTGCAGAGTTAAGTCTTTCAAAGGAAAGACTTTTGTAAGTTTGAGCCTAAATGACCTGAGAATCCAAATCTTTTCCTGCTGTAAAGATCAGGAATAGAAATTCCTTCAAAGCAGGAAAAGTTTCTGATGCATGGCAGGCTCCAGAGGCTTTTCATGCCCAACAGCTGCCTTGGCTCTCCGTGTCCAGGAGGTGAAGTGGTGGAGTTCTGCATGAATGCTCTGGATGGGGAAAGAGCCGATTTCACATCTCCTCCAAGACCAGCAACTCCCACAGCTTTAGCTCCTAAAAAAAGAAGCCTTAACCAAACTAATTGCTTATCACATTGGGACCTGGCAAGGCCTGTTTGGGGGTGAAGCGAATATTCGATGTCGAGAAAGAAAAAGTATTGTGTTACTGACTCAAGAAAAACACTTTGCAGCCAATTTGCACAGTTTGAGCTCGTTTCCATGGAGTTCCTGCAGGAGTGGGAGTAGATAGGAACTTGCTGTGGGATTTGCAAGTGCTGAAGCCCTGAGGTCTCTTTCTCCATCCACCCCACAAACTCGTCCAGCACAGGCACAGCTTAGCAGAGCCACTAAGGGTGATCCAAGGCTTTACTGGGAAGGGCCCAAGACAAAGCAGGGATTTCAGGAGGGGCAGCACCAGGCACGTTGATTCCGTGCTCGCAGGCGAAGCCCCGCGGATTCCCACACACAGGCAGTGGAAAAAGGGAGGCTGGATTGCTCCGAGCTGAAATGACGTTAACAAGATGGCTCCCTGCAAACCTGTGACCCAAACTCAGATGTTCCTACTGGGACTATCACGGCACAGAACATTACGTCAGCCCCACGCAGTTCCCCAAGAGCGGCTCTGCCTTTCCGCTCGGCGCTATATATTCCTGCCTTTCATCTCCTGGAGAACTACCAGGACTGCCTGTTCTAGGCATGGAAATCTGCCTCTGGATCCTAAAGCTGCTTCACACATCCCACAGAACTCTTGTGCTCACATGGGTGGACGGCATCATAGGTCAAGGAAGGCTTGTGTTGGCTTCTCCGTGCCAACCTGGTGAGGTGATGGTGACCTTCTCCTGTCCCTGGACCTGGTCCAAGGATGTGAGAAGGTCACCACCACCAGGGTGACGAGATGAGCAGGAGGCTGAGGCAAGTGAAAGCTTGGTGTGGAGAAATCTTCCTGCAGCAGAGAAGAAATTCTGTTAAAACAGCAGAAATGTCCCCGGAGACGTGACGCAGGCAGGTTTGTATTGCTGGTGTTATTTAAAATTAGGTTTGGCTCAGTGTGCAGAATCCTAGGATTGGTGGGGTCAGAGAAAGGGAAGCTTGTTCCAGCCCTTTGGAGGAATGAGATCCACACTGGAGAAGGTCTCAGCCTGCTCTGTAGGAGATTCCAGATGGATGGGTGGGAGCACCTACCCCAAATGTCTCAGGATCAGTGTCCAGGGTAACACCACTGGAGTGACAGCAGATTTGTCTCATCTCAGACCCCATTTTCACCAGCCACCGCCAAACAATATGACCCTGCAGCCACATTTAGGTTCAAAATGTGACATAAAATGCTTGGCTCAACCAAGACCTGAATCTCTTTGAATCATCATCCACATGAGGCTGGTGGTGGCTCTCAGGTCTGGATGCAAACACTGGGAATCCCTGTTTACAGCTGATGCTCTTGATTCCCACCCTGGCTGGAAGTGTTCAAAGCCAGGTTGGAAAGGGCTTGAAACAACCTGCTCTAGTGGAAGGTGTCCCTGCCCAAGGCACACTGTTGGAACTGCATAATTTTTAAGGTTCTTTCCAAGCCAAACCATTCTGTGATTCCATAAATCCCTGTCTCTTTCCATGGGAGACGTCTGGATCTGATGCATGAAGAGTGGATTGCGTTTAGCTCACCTGTTAAAGGGCACGAAGAGGATGAAGATGCTCCTGATGGGATTTCATGGTGTGACAGGGATGAATCATTCCAGCCACCTGCTCTGCAGAGCTCCTGGGTGCCCTCTCCATGTCTATGGAGGGAAGCAGGCACAACAAAAGAATTTGGCTGAATGAGTAGGTGGTCAAGACAGTCCCATCTTCCTTCATTCCCTGGGAAAGGAGCCAGATTCTGGTAGCACTGATGGATAGTTTGGGTTCTTCCCAGACTTTTCATTACCAGATTAAATATCCCTATTTTTGCTACCACTGAGCACAGTTTAACTCCTGAAATGTCTGTGTGGCTGCTGCCTGGGGCAAAGTCTGAGAGGAGCTTGACAGCACTGCTCGTGCTGGAAGCAGGGAAGGTGTGCAAGGATTTCCCTGGAAAAGGGAAATCAGTAAGAGGGATACCTTGTGTAGCATTTTATTTATCAAAAGCCTTGCAGAGTGTGGAATGGAAGTTAAAAATTCCTTTGACAGGGCCATTTTGGGTGAATATTCCAATGTTGTGCAAGCTGTACCAAGTCCTCAGCGGAATCAGGAGGACCTGGGTGTGACCCACTGTCCAGAAGAACAATTCCAGCTGCTCTGGAATAACCTTGGGCTGAAACAAAGGATGGAACAACTCCCTTCTCAGACACAGACTTGTTGTCCTTGCGAGAAGCTTCTCTGCCACTTCCAAGTTTCCCTCTTGGATTGATGAGGGAGGTGCAGATTTTTACCCAGCCCAGATAGAAAATCAGCCACCACCCAGACCATGATTAGGGCCCCTCTCATTATTTTAATTTTGGGTTTGCAGTGAGACGAGCTGGCAGCCCTGCGCTGCGCTTGGCACTGCAGAAGAGTTTAATAATCACCTAATAAAACTTTTCATCTGGCTTCCCACATCTCTCCCTTTCCCAGCTCCGTGCCCTTCCCTGCACTCTCTATCAGGGATGTGGGGTTTGGAATAACACACATCACTGCTGTAGCAACCAACTTCTCCCTCACTGCTAATACAGGTACCTGCAGGCACCATCATTTCACTGTCTCTAATCCAATCCCAGAAATTCCAGCCAAAATTGCCTCTTGTAATCTGTTTCTGTGAGTTCCATCATGCCCATTTCATGGGGTTCCTCGCTTTCTCTGAGGATAAAGGAAAATTTGGATCTTTATTTTATATTTCTTTGTCAGCAGCACTTGGGAGTGGTTCAGTACTGAGATGGCTCAAGGTGTCTTCATAATCCTGGCTTTTCCAATGAAACTTTGAACTTCCCAGGCTGGGTTCTTCCAAGGAAGGCCTGAGAATTCTGGCCTTGAGCAAAGTGATGGATTTGGAGCTTAAAATCCTGATCAATATCAGCCTGGGCTGACCCAAGGTGACTGCAATCCTGTCCCTTAGGGGCTACGTGTTCCCTTCTCTCCCTTGCACTGTTAATGTCAGGCAGCAGCCTTAAAATAAATCCACGCAAGGGAACAGGACAGCTGGAAAATGAGCTTTTTTTTTTTTTTTAAAAAAAAGGGGGAATGGCACTGTAGATGTGCTATAATCAACAGCTCTTTACAAAAATTGCAGCTGAGCAGCAGGAGACAACTCCGCTTGTTTGTCTTGTATCGGATGCTCCCCTTTGGGCCAAGGAGAGGAAATGGAAATTACAACCCTCCTGAAGGCAGCAGAGCATTCCTAGGAAAAAAAGCCATTTATGGAGGGCAGGGAGAGAATGAGGTACAGACACAGCCAGAAAGAGCCTGGAGGGAAAGCAGGGAGCTGGCTGGGAGCACTGGGGAGCACAGCAGTGCTCCAGCGTGACAAAGACAAATTCCCCAGGGTGCCAGAGGGGGCTGTGTGGAATAATTTGCAATCCAGGATGCTGCTGACAGTTCCTGGAATGAAAACAAGCCTCTGCAGAGAGGCTCCCCAGGCCACGGGGACCAGAGGGGGCAGGTGGGGAGTCCTGTTTACAGCTGTTTGTGTTTCTAATCCAGCTTGGTTTGAGTCTTCCCTGCTAAACCCCAAATGAGGAGTTGATTCCTTTTCAGGTTCTGAGCTTTTGGTGACTTTGGGGAGAGTCAATGGCACAGGACAGAGGAAAATAGAGCTGATTCCTTTATGATGGTTTAAAATGTTCATCAGCCCACAGCCTGAGGTGCTGAGATCATGCTATAACTGACTTCAGGGCTCCTGAAAATGCTGCAGAGTGCCACAAATAAACTTAAGTGAATTTATTGAACCATTTTTCTTGGCCAGTCGATGGAACAGCAGCATTTTCTTCACTTTAAAGTGGCTGCATTCACCAGATCATCCAAAGACCTCTTTTACTAACTCCAAGAAGAGCTGAAAGTTACCAGCTCAGGTAGATTTCTACACCATAAACATCCCTATTTTTGCCACATGAAT
This sequence comes from Onychostruthus taczanowskii, assembly GCF_017590055.1. Classification (NCBI taxonomy): domain Eukaryota; kingdom Metazoa; phylum Chordata; class Aves; order Passeriformes; family Passeridae; genus Onychostruthus; species Onychostruthus taczanowskii. Next base: position 24,194,541 of record NW_024500349.1, read on the forward strand.
CCCACTGAGCACAGTTTAACTCCTAGAATATCTGTGTGGCTCCTGCCTGGGGCAAAGTCTGAGCTGAGCTTGACAGCACTGCTTGTGCTGGAGGCAGGGAAGGCGTGCAAGGATTTCCCTGGAAAAGGGAAATCAGTAAGAGGGATACCTTGTGTAGCATTTTATTTATCAAAAGCCTTGCAGAGTGTGGAATGGAAGTTAAAAATTCCTTTGACAGGGCCATTTTGGGTGAATATTCCAATGTTGTGCAAGCTGTACCAAGTCCTCAGCGGAATCAGGAGGACCTGGGTGTGACCCATTGTCCAGAAGAACAATTCCAGCTGTTCTGGAATAACCTTGGGCTGAAAGAAAGTTCACTGCCAGTGGATGGCACAGCACCATCTTTGATGGACAGTGGGGGTTTCTCTGTGAGGAATCTCACCCAACCTCTGCCCTGGGCTGACCTTGCTCCGTTTGTGAAATCCGAGAGGATCCCGGCCCTTGGTGGCCCAGCGTGTGTCCAAGTGCACTTGAGGAATGCCAGCAGGCAGAGAAGCTGGGTAAATGTCTGAGAAGGCAAAGTTTCCTGCTCTGTTATTGTTAAAAACACTTCTATGGGATCCTTTCTTGAACAGGTCACTCTGATTTGTTTCCTTTTTTTTCAGGAGTCACTTTGGCATCTGATACCTTGTGCAATGTATAATCCCCGTGGTCCAAAGGGCTTGAGAGCGCCAGGAAATCCAGAATCTTGGCATGGATGTGGGGCCAGCTCCCGTAACACGGGGCTGCCTGGCTTCTCTGTGTTTGTGGGATCTCTGTGACACCAGGGTCCCTGGTGTGCTCGGGGATCAGCTGTGGGCTCTGCCCCAGAGACCCTGGCAGGGAATCCCCCACCCCTCCCGCCTGCTGCGACCTGCAGGAGCCCCGGACAAAGAAGGTTTGTTCTTTAAATGAGGGCTGGAAGGAATAAAGCACTGACTGCTGCTCCTCTTGAGGAGCAAAGAATTGATCGATCACAGCACTGTGAGTCCTGAAAACATCCCTGCAGTGGGAGGCGTGTGCGTGGATAAACTGGGGATGGGCAGTGCTGAAGGATCTGCCTCCTGCAGGTTGTGGATCCATGGATAAATTTACATTCATTCTTCCATTTCACCTCCATGAGCTCGATAATTCATGTCTAGGCTGACAGCACCTCAGCCTCTGAGCAGCCTGTGAATTCCTGATTGGAATGATCAAAGTTGCTGCTCTTTGCTCTCTGCTTTCCCAGGTGAAGTGCTCTCCCCCTTTTCCTCTCCACAGTGACCCAAAGCTCAGGGTGGGATCTGAATAACATCTGTGTGAAAAGGCTGCACCACACAGGGAGCACTGAGCAGGATGATTTTGCTCTATGGAATACAGACATTTTGATAATATTAAAATTATTTAAATTGGCATCCCTTTTGTGCACAGGACAAAATATTTCAATGACTCAAACGAATTTTGTCTCCTGTTTTTAAAGCAGTGATAATGTCAACTGCCAAAATTCAGTGATAAAATCAACTGCCAATCTTACAGTGACCTGGTAGCAGCAGATGATATAAAATGGGATTTGGACAGGTGGAAGAATTTCTGGTTCCCATCAGCTGAGGATCTGATCCCTGGGAGTTTCTCCTGAAGAAATCTGCCTCACCACTGGGAGTCCACAAATATCTCCTTGGTGGACCTAGAACCCCCCCTTTTTCCTTCAGGAGATTTTCAGAGCTGGAATTCCACACTTGAGAGACTTCCTTCCCCCAGGCAAATTATAGCAATTAAAAAAAAATTCAAATTATTAATTGTAGCCATGCATGGAGAACACTCAAAGGAGCAATGCAATTGTAAAAAGCAAATATTGGTGCACATGGAGAAGACTCAGATTAATGGTTCCTAATTAATCAGAAATTTAGGATAATTTTTTTCTCTCCCTCCCTCTCTCTCTAACCAGAATTAGAGAGAAAGAGTTTTTACAGGACAGGCCTGATGTTAAATAAAGCTGAGATTGGCATCTTCTAGTCCTGACTAGAAACTGAAAATTGATAAGAAATCAAATCAGTGAATGAGAAATTATTATTCTTTACTCAATTGTTAAAAGTTGTAACTCAGGAAGAAATAGAAATCTAAATTCTATCCAGTTTTGGAATAATTAAGAAGTTATTCTGGCATGATGAAACCCATTTTTCTTAAGCTAGAAAATGGTCAAAAGCCAGTATTTCTACAAAAGTGCAGCATGTGATGCTGAAATTGAAACAAATCCTTGATTTCTGTTGGGAAAAGGATCCAAAATGTCAAGTTCATCTCACCTGGCTTCATTATTCATCTCACCATGGTTCTTTTGGTAGTCCATGGAGTGGGAGATGCACCCCTGAAGTGATTCCTCCTTTCTGAAGATGCCTGGATTTTTCCCCAGAATAAAAATAAAGGCAAAAGTGACCAGCTAAGACTTAGAAGTCCCATCCAGATTCTGTGGTTAATGGTCAAAGTGGCTTTCAACAGAAAGGGCAGGAAAACAGTCTTTATGCAGAGAAAATGGGAGAACCTGGTGAGTGGAAAAGGCAGGGATTTTCACCAAGAGCTGAAAGAACCTCCACTTACCCTCCTAATTCCAGTTTTGTTGTTTCACACATTCAGGAGAGCTGAGTCCCCCATTCCACAGCTTCACACACTGAGATAAGGAGAGACAGAAGTGGAATGATCCCATATTTCAGCTGGAGAAGCCCAGACAGGGATGTGAGCACGGATTCCAGGCTGTGCATGCGCCCCGAGTCCAGGATGAGCAGGATGCGTGACCGTGATTTTATGTTCCCTGTGCTGAGAGTTTTAACTGCAAAAGCTCAACCTTTCATGATTCTGTGCATCCACAAATCATCCAGGCTCTGTTAATGTCATTTTTCCAGTGCAGCAGAGCTGGGGATTTTTTGTCCCAGAACTGGGAACTCTGCAGCTGCTGCTCTGGTGGGACGTCCTGGCTAAACGGCCAAATTTTAATTTTCTGCTCGATGGAATTCTGGGGTAGCTGAAGAAGACATTTCATGGAAAGTGGAGCTGTCATTACAAAACTGACTTTTCAGGAGTGGAATGGACAAGACAGGGAGTAAATGTTCTGTAAAAATGCTGCATGGACTGAAGGTTGTGCCTTTTGACCCACCTTCATCCCTGGATCCTCTTCCAGGATATCCACGGGCCTACCTTTGTCTTTGGATCACGAGACAAGATTACCTGGGGCTTTAAAACACTCCAGAATGCAAATCCTCACATATCCAAGGCATGGCATCCCAGGGGATCTGCAGCACGGAATTCCTGCGGCTGAAGCTTGTATTTTGACAAGAGAAAAATTGGTCAACCTTGACCTGCTCAGCTCAGGGAAGAGCTGGGAAATCTTTGGAGCTCTGCTCCGTGATTCATGGGGATATGAATCTCCCCATGCCTGAGAGGACCAGGCAGCTCTGTCAGCAGCAGCAGAATTAGGAGGAGCTGCAGGAAGAAGGGATAAATGTGCTTTAACTCAACCACGAGCCATTGGTTACATTCCTGCAGGGGAGCACGGGAACCAGCCCATGGCATCACCGGGAATCTGATCCCCATCATCAGTTTATTAAAGCTGCATCTTAGAAATGCACGCACATAGTGGGGATAATTCCTTCCATTCCAGGAATCCCTGGGTAAAGTTTCGAGGCTGAGTTAAGAAAGGTCAGGGTGGATGATCATAGGGTGTCTGCTGGCTTCCATGGCTCCAAATCTCTGCAGGGATTTAGAAGGAGCCAACACATTTTCACTTGGAAGTTGGGATTTAAATAGAGATTTGTTAACGTGCTCCCCTCTCTCTCTCTCTTTCCTCTGCGTATCAGCTAATCAGCATCAGCACAGAAATATTTCTTGTCTTTCCCTCATATTGCCCCACTCCTCATTTCTCCCTCCTCTGTCTTTCAGAGCTGTGACAGCAAAAAACCCCACAAAACTAAACCCCAGTCCCAGCAGGGAAAGCAATTCAATCCCACACCCCCTCTGCCTCCCTCTCTGCCCCAAATCCGCTCCTGTCTCCAACTGAACGTGAAATATTCCATTATTCAGCAAAAAGCAGACAAGCTGAATATTTATTAGTGTTTCCAAGCTCAGCCTGCCCAGCACCACTATCCTAAGGATTAGAGAAACCATGGAAAAGCAGGGCAAGGCTGGGGAGTGATGCCACCTCTTTTCCTGTGCCTTCATGAAAGAAGTGCCTTGAAGGTGCTCTGCTGTTTCCCCTCTCCTTGGAAAATGGCACCTGGCTGTGGAAAATAAGGATAAACTTTCTGTTAACTTCAATTAATGAAGAACTGAAAGGTTCTTGGGTACCTGAGAGAAGGCAAAACTGTGCAAAACCTCATTTGTGATCTTCAGCAAAGTCCTGGACACATCTGGGGACATAAATTTGGGATACAGTTAAGGCTGGTGGATTTCTCAGTGATAGGATAAATTCTAAGCTGTCCCTGCTGAAAACCAAGAGCCTGTAAAGGAGTGGGTTTTCACTATTTTCCCCCTGAAATAATCCACATTTGTAGCTCATGCTCACATCAGGAAAAACTTAATAGCTTCGGGTTGATGCCAGTGACGGTATTGAGCAACTTGGCAAAGACCCCTGGAGAAAAGCCAAACCCTTTAAAAATAACAGCACCACCAATAATAATGCAAGATTCCAATTAAACTGCTCTGCCACTGCATGGGAGTAATCCACTGGCCACGGGCTACTGGGAATTTAGGGAGCAACTGGTTGGTGTGCTCTGATTTATTCAGCAGATCAAGCTGCAGTCACTCTGTGACTGAACACCAAGTTCTTTGATTGCCCTCAAGTGAAATTATTATTGAGGTCAGCAGAGGTATAGAGATCCAGGCCAAGTGGGAATCTGGCACAGCAGTTCACAGTACTACGGCTACATTTTCCATGACTTTTTAATTTTATTTTTTTTTTTTTAGCAGAGAGTGCAAGTTTCAAGGAGAAAATGCTGCTTTCTGTGAAAAAGGAATGACTCAGCACATCGGAGGCAGACAGAAAGAAAGACAGATAATATGGGGGAAATCAGATGTGTCAGCTTTGGCTGACAGAGACTGGAATATTTCTCTGTCCTAAACCAGTCGAATTTTTGTCAGTTTGAAACAAACACTACGAGCTGACAGTGATGAGCTGTTTATTGTGGAAGCCAAGGAGTCTCCAGCTCTTTCCTTGCTCTGGATTTTCAGGTGAATTCTCTAAGCATTCCATTAAAGATTCTGCCTCTTTTTTATTTCCCTGGGCAGCCTTTCCTTCTTTTCCTTGCTCAGCTATATCCTGACATGAAGGGACAAAAAATTAGTTTTTTCCTGTGCCTTTTGTCCAGACCTGGTGCAGGACTGCAGCTCCAAACACTCAGGACTGGGGTGGGAATTGAAGCCAATTCTCCTGCTTTTTTTTGCTGACCAATGCCAAGAATTATTCTTTGGCATATCAGGATCATCTCCTCCAGCCAATCCCTAAATTCCATTGGTTTAGCAGTCAGGAGCAAATTCTCCAAGGGGTTTGTTCAGAAGAACAGCAACACTCCAGCAATCAGATGAGCCAAGATGTGACTCCTAGGTCAGCAAGGAAGATGTTTGTGGAAGGTGGAAACACTGGGAAATTAATTTTAATTTTTTTTTTTAATGCAAGTGTTTAAAAACAAAACATTTGCCCCAATCAAGGGTAAGTTTTTCATTTAGTTCTTCACAGGCATGTGCTGGACCTGAATATGGGGGATAATTAAATAATTAAATTTTTGGGGTATGGTTCCTTAGAGGTGGACCTGAATTTTTGTGGATTGTTAGGAATGGAGGAGCAGAGAATGCTAAAACACCCAAAGTTTGGGTTTTCCCTCCTTTTACATATCCAAGCCTGACCTATTCTCTCTAAAACTCTACAATCAGTGGAGGTGAATCAGCCAAACTTGGAATTCTGGGAATATAAAAATAGAGCAGGTGAATCCTAACCAGAACGTCCAATATATGTATGGGATTAGCAAATACTGAAATGTGCCATCTGCTTTTTGTCTTTGGCCCTGATGTTTTTATCCCTGCATGATTTTGCAACTCAAATTTGTAACTATTGGCAGAAGGAAGGTGGATGAGGGATGGCAGGAAAAATTCATCTCTGTAAAACTTTTATAACCTTGTTAGCAATGCTATTAAAAACGTTCTCCAAGCAGTTATCAAGGTGTTTCGCTTCCTGAAATTTGGATTTATTGAAACTTCGTGACAAAAATAGTTTGGAGAAGTGAAATTAATCACTGCATTTATTAAAAAGAAAAACAACGCCCCCCCAGAAAAAGCAAAGAGAAGAATTGTGTGAAAATATAGAAAAGAATTAAAAATAATCTATATTGAGGCTTGGGAAATGTTGGTATTTCTTCAAGAATTGCTTTAAAAATCTCCTTACAACACAAACAAGGTTTTGCTAAATGTTTAACTAAAACACCTTTTGATTTCAGGCTTCTGAAAGCTTTCAGCAGGTTTTCTGGGGGATCTGGAACCAGGACAATTCTGCAGGAGGGACTGTTTTTATAATATATTTGGGCTTGGGAAATAGAAATCTCCAAATAATGTGAGCTCATGTGGATTTCTCCTGTGGATTCCTGACCCACCTTTCAGTGGAACTAAGCCAACTTTTCATCTGGTCTGTATCAATGTCACAGAGGCACCTCCAGCTTCTACCTGAACCAAAATACTCGCTCTCTAAAATGCAGATTAATCATGGGGAGGTGCATTAGTTGGCTACTGGTGCTTCCCAAAGAGTTCTGTACATTTAAAAGCTCAGCAGGAGGATTTATTGCCTTATTTTCCAAGCCCTTTTTCTTTCCATTATCTCAGCGCCTTGCCCAAGTGACCCTCTGATGGTGATACACATAAATACAGCCCAGACATGCCCAGCCCGTGATTAAATACCCTGATAATTTTGAGGCCCTCCAAGATATAGGATTTCACACTATCACAAATCCTGCTGCAGTCAACCAGTAGCCACAATCAATTACTCGGAGCGGCCGCGCTCGCGTTCCTCCTCCAGAGTTTCTTGATTAGGTGCCAACAGCGTTCAAGGCCCGTTGCTTTCCAACAGGGAAAAGAGCAAACTCCCACAGAGATATCCTCAGAAACAGATAGAAAGGCTCTGCCTGCAGGAGAGACAGTGGAACAGCCTCTGACCAAGGGGTGCCCATGGCTCCCAACAAACAGTTAACCCCAAACCCATCCCGCGTCGCGCGGACGGGCTGAGGGAACAAACTTGGATAGAGCACCCAAGTGACTGGGAGCCACGGCCAGTTCCAAGAACACTCCGGGACCAGAAAGCTTTGGCTGGGTAGGATTTCAAGGTCTTGTCCACAAGGATCCACAATTAAAATTTCTAGTGCTAAAGTTTCATGGTGAAATGAAAACCCTGAGATTCCAACGCTTCCCCGCTCTCCTCCCCCTTCAGAACACCACTCACAATGCTCGGTGGAAGGAAAAGAAAACCTCCAGTATTTTGGCAATTGGCTCTGCCCTCTTTTACATATTTCAATTCCATCTTTTTGGAAGAGCTGTAAATCTTTCCTCCTATTTTCTCCCCCCTCCTTGTTCTGTCTTCAGCCTGCTTGGCCATGTAATTGCAGTGTTCACATTACTCACATGCATAGGAAATGATGTTTAAAGGGAAGGCAACTAAAGGTCTTTCTCCTCCTTTCTCTCCTCGGCTTCAGGGATTCGCTGATAAGTGCTGGGAAGTGATAACTGGCTTGTACCAGCAATAGTGTGGATAACAAAGTTAGGGAAGGGATTGTTCCACTGTGCTGGGCACTGCTGAGGCCACACCTCAAGTCTTGGGGTCACTTTGGGACCTTTCATGACCAGAAGGACATTGAGGGGTTGGAGCATGTCCAGGGAAGGGAATGGAGCTGAGGAAGGGGTTGGAGGACAAGAAGGGATCTGTAGGAATTCAGCCTGGAGAAAAGGAGGCTCAGGAGGAACCTTCTGTCTCTCCTCTCTTAGGAGGGGACAGCCAGGAGGGCAGGATCTGCTCCCAGGGAACAGGGACAAGAGGAGAGGAAATTACCTCAAGCTGTGCCAGGAGAGGTTTAGATTGGAAATTAGGAAAGTTTTTATGGAAAGGGTTGTAAAACATTATAGGAAGCTGCCCATGGCCAGCAGCAAAAAAGAAGACATGATGCTGTCATTTATTCACAACACCATTATTATAATCCCAGAGGCACTGGGAGCCTTTTGGGAGCATCCCCTGTAGTAAGGAAGCCAGTGCTTCATTGCTCTGCAGGTGGGAAAACCAAATTATAGATCACAAGTCAAGGCTGGAAATGGCTCATGGCTGGGAATTCAAAAGGACTCCAGAAGGTGAAGGTCAGTTCTCCCTGCAAGGAGACCTCAATCCTTGTCCCTTATTTGTCAGTTTATTTAAAATACTCCTCTCCCTTCCTTGGAGGTGCATGGGAGGACTGTACAGGAAAACGCCGTGCAGGTTCTGAGTATCAAGGAATGTTTTTAAAATTCTATGTTTTTAAAGTCCCATGGCTATTCATATTCAGGATCTGTGGGCACAAAAAATTCATGGAAAAACCCCAAGCCATATTTTCAGAACAAAATATTTTTTCCTTCTCATTTATCAGGTGAACAAATTTGAATCCTCTCAAAACATGATGGGATTTAAATCTGATTTTGGTCTTTTTGTATAGAACATTTAGACAAAAACTACTGATCATACTTCTTGTTTTATTTCATTTAAATATTTAAAAAGTAAGATTTTTTTCTTTTCCCTCCAGACATGTTCCAGGCTCCATTAAATTTTGAGTGGGAAACTCTTCTGCAGTGGAGAGTGAAGTGACCAAAGAGAGAGAATGAGTCATGTCCCCTCTCGTATAGAAACTGGGGTCAACACAATCCCATGGGATGTAGCAGAATCAACTTCAAGTCCCTCACCGGCACAGCTTGAACTTGTTCCCCAAAAAATTCCTTTCTGCACCCCCAGAGCAGTGAATTCCTGTCAGTTGTAGCACAAATATTCCCCGAATTCTCCTCAACCTGCTGCAGTGACTCCGCTGTGTTTTGGGGAAGGTTCAAACAGGTCCTTTCGTAAGCGCTTTCACTCCCACGTTATCCATCTGTGGGAAGCTCATTCCATGGCCTCATCCCTCTCTGGCAAGTTGAGGGAGCTTTCTGGCCAGCTCTGTGATGAAGTGGTGGATCCAAGGTGTTTGGATTTGCCCTTGGCCTCGGGTTCCCTGTGACGTCCTCTCCGCTTCCAAATTAATGTGCAATTTGGGAGGGTGAGAGTGCCTCCAGCTGCCAGTGGCTGTGGAGATGGGATAATTATCCTGAAGAAACTCCTGACAAGCCAGAGCTGGAAACTGTGGCCTCGATGGAAAGGAAAATCATTGTAGCCGTGTAAACATGTGCCGATGCCCTTCAGGACTGGCCTGGTTTTAACCTATTTTTAACCTTGTTTAGCTCTGAAATTTGCTTTGGATCTTTGGGACAGAAGCTCGGGGTGCAGCAGAGGGGAACCTGTCTGAGTGTTTTGTTGAATGAAACATCAAATAAACAGAATAAGGAGGGAGTGATAAGGTAGGAGAAATTGGATAATGATGGGTTGGATCAAAGTAAAACGACACTTTATCAGTGACAATCAGATTAATTGGGAAAATTAATGGGACTTTTTGATTGCAGCATTGCTGTAATTCCCAGTTTATATGCAAGGTCTGATGAATTGAAGAACCAGATCCATTTTGAGTCTGTTTCTGGACAATGGACTTGGAATCCTGGATGTCAGATATGCAAATAAACAATCACCTCTTTCCTCTTGTTTTGAATTAAAACGTCAATAACATTCAAGATTAATTGAGGGGTACAACACATGATGATATTGAGTATCTATATACCAGATGAAATCCATCAGCTCGGAAGAGGAGAAGAGGAGGGAATTTTCCTGTTGGTTTCTCCGCTGAGGCAAAGGCTGCAGTTCGATTTCAACCTTTTATTGAGACCAGAGAATTCAAATGTGGTGGCAAAAGCACAGGAAGAGTCTTTGTAGTCCCAGATGGAGCAAAAAAAATCAGCCTCCAAAAAAATCAACTTCATCCTCAAAATCAACCAACCTGATCTTGCACATCTTGAAAAACAAGTGGGATTTCTCTGACCTGATGGTCCTGGTGGGTCCCTTCCCACCCAGAATTTTCTATAATTCCAAAAAAATCAACTTCATCCTCAAAATCAACCAACTTGATCTTGCACATCTTGAAAAACAATTAGGATTTGTCTGACCTGATGGTCCTGGTGGTCCCTTCCCACACAGAATTTTCTATAATTCTAGGACCTGAGATCTTTGTTTCAGTCTTTTTAAAATCACTCTCACCAAAGGCCTCTAGCACAGAATTAATCTTATCTTTTAGTGCAATCCTGCAATAGATTTAAGGATTCATCTTCAAAAAAATCCTGGCTGGGATAAAGGGAATATAAAGAGAGTTGAGGGCACAAATGACAAGATTTTAGTGTGAATTGAGATAAATGTCTTCTTGTGTACATTTCTTCAGAATGTATCAGTTTCTCCTTCCATTTCATCTTCCCCATCCTCCATGAAAGGTTTCCAGAGCTCCAGAATTAAAGGGAAGAACTGATGTTAACAACCTTGTCCTTTGCTTTGGACCAAATTCCACGCCAGTCACAGCAGAGCTTTACCTAATCTGGATTCCTCTCACATCAGCCACATCTGGTGTTTTCCATCCTGCTTCCCTCTGGGTGGGGTTTATTCCCAGAGGAGGATAATCAAGACTTTCCAGCCTCGTTTTCCAGCTGCATTTTGGCCTTTCAGTTTAGAAGGGCTCAACATTCTTTCCAAGGTCTTTATCGGAGCTTCCTCTTGTTTGCTGCCACAATCCAAGGTGACAGGTCTTTCAAGTCACCCTACTACTGATTTGACTTCCCAAAATTCGTGCTGCCTTTCCCATAATCTCTTTCTCTCTTAATTCCCAGGGATCATTTGGGCTGAATTTGCAAACATGAATTTATATGGTTGATGTCAAGTGCAAGAACCCTTCACCACACACACGAGGGGAAATCATGAATCCTCTGCAGAGCGAATGTGAGGTCCACTCATTGCCTTGCCTTAACTTTTTAATTTTCCTTAATTCTTATAACTCCTTAACAAACTGTTGATGAGCCTGCTCATTGAAATGAAGAGACTAAACATGCTAAAAAAATGTGAGTATTTTCAAAATCCAACCCACACGTGCAGGCAGAAATTAGGTTGCAGTGTTTTAGTGGGGGATGTGTCTGTCTCTCTGGTGTAAAAATTTGCTTTTTGTAAGCATTTTTCCTCATTTTACTCATTTATTCAGACGCCCAGGACTGGGGGAGGGAGCACAGCATTTGCAACATTACAATTCTGTCCAAAATCAAATGTCAGGCTGTATCTGTCAACTTTCATTTCACACGAACTCGGCGTTGCGAGGAAAGATTTCTGCTCAGGATTTGTGGCTTGGCTGCTTTTCAGCCCATCAGGAGTGAGGAGGAACCCTCAGCATTGCTCTCAAGTAGGGTTTAAACTCCCTCAAGGACCCAAACTGTGACACTGGCCCCAAGGTGACAGAGAAACCCTTCTGTGTGGTCACAATTGTGTGGTTGAGGGCACTTTCTGGGAGGAAAGCTAAGCTGCCATGTGGGCATCGTTTATATTCCCAGCAGAGCTGATTTCTTAATCCCCTTCTCCAGTTATGTGATTCCAGGACTCCTGTGCTGTACCTGGGAAGGCAGCTACACCTGAGCCAGGTCTAAGCACGCTGCAAGCTCAGTCCAAGGCAGAAATCACATCTCCCTTCTAAGGTTTCACTCTTTGTATGGCTGGCATGGAGAACCTCTTAGGAATGGAGCCAATTGTCGTATTACATGTGCCGTTTGTCCAGGAGGAATTTTCTTTGCTTTCTCCTCTTTCTCTAGGAAGTAGCCACAAATGTCCAGTGTAGGGTTACTGGGCCCACGCAAAAAAAAAAAATTATCAGATTTTAGCAGCTATTCCTGGAATTACAATATTGTTTTGTCTTTTTTTGAACTGAAATGGCAGCAGCTCAGGTGTCAATTTTCACATCAGGGGCTGTGTTCTTTTCCCTAGGAGTTCAAATTTTACAAAGATGACAGAACTACAGGGAAGGGTTTGGATGGTGGAGGAGCAATTTATTTTTTTTTCTTGGTGATGAGCTGAATAATTCTTTCTAAAAATCAAAGTTCAATAATAATTATGGTCCTTTTGGAGAAAATAAAAAAAGATTCTCCCACAAGTCTGAGCTGGAGGAAGAGATCAGGACAGACTGAGGACATTGTCAGTGTCTGTCAGGTGTTTCATGGAGCAGCTCTCAGGACTGTGAAGGCTCAGAGCAGATGGACCCCAAGTTTTACCTTACCACTTCAGGAAAGGAAAAATGTACAGAGCCCCCAGAAATACATCTCATTGCCGTGCCATTTGAGGCCTTTCAAGGGTGGCATTTTTGGCTGATTCCAGGATTCCACACAACCCCCGGAAATCAAATCAAAGCCTCCTCTGCTTTATCCATTTTTGTAAAGAGTGTAAAATATGAGATATTTGTCTTATTGTGGCTCATCCTTACATTTCAGATCAAACGAAGATGACACAAGAAAAATGCTGACTTTTTGGAATGAGTCCAGAGCAGATCCAAGAGCTGCTCCAAGGGCTGGAGCCCCTCAGCTCTGGATTCAGGCTGGGAGAGCTGGGAATGTTCACCTGGAGAAGGGAAGGCTCAAAGGAGAGTTTAGAACACCTTCCAGGGCCTGAAGGGGCTCCAGGAGAGCTGGAGATGGACTGGGGACAAGGGATGGAGGGACAGAACAAGGGAGAATGACTTGAAACTGAAGGAGAGTGGGTTTAGATTAAATATCAGGCATTCTTCCCTGCACAGGGTGCCCAGAGCAGCTGTGGCTGCCCCTGGATCCCTGGAAGTGTCCAAGGCCAGGCTGGATGGTGCTTGGAGCACCCTGGGATAGTGGAAGGGGTTCCTGCTCCTGGCAGGGGTGGAGGAGAATCCCACTGCCATGGTAGCTCTGATTTTTCCATAGACTTCCATGTCAATATTGGGAAAGCAGCCTAGTGAAGAGATGGCTTTACCCGTATGAATGGAAATTCTTTTAAGACAGCTCAGGAATATTTCTGAAGTGCAATTTTATGCTTTTGGCTTGATTACTCTGCTTCTGACATTCTCAATTTGCTTTGTCACACACGGGTCACTTGGATTCATCCCTTCAACTCCTGTCCCAAAGCCGAGATGTCCTAATGAGGAGGGTGTTGGCTTTCACTTCCCACACAGCAAAAAAAGAGCACGAGAAACACCTCCAGCACAGGTGAGAGCTGCCTCTGCTGAGGCCTCTTCCTCTCCAGAGGGATTGGAACAGGACCTGAAGATGGCAGTGCTCCCAATGGATCACCCCAAGGTTAAACCAGGATCAAGCTGGCCCGTTTGGCATGGAGCAATCCACACTTTGGGAAACGTGAGTGAGCATGGACACAAACAATGCCCTTTGGTTTAGGGAGTAATCTCAGTGCTCTGCAGCTGGGACAGACTCCAAGTGCGCAAGCTGCCTTGGTTTGTTGATGGCTGGTTTCGGTTTTTTCTCTCTTGAGCATTTTCCCCTTCTTTTCCTTCCCTCACCAAGTGAATCTCAGCAAATCTGACAACCCCAACACGCCCCACCCTCACTACCCCTCCTGATCTGATTGAAATGCCTGCCACTGCTGCTGGTACCAGCACTGAAAAAAGAACTGGCTGCTGTTCAAGTCCTTCTCCTTTCCAAATGTTTAGGGATTTGGAGCCCATACATACAATTACTGTGTGCTTCTCGGGAAGAGAAAATAGCCAGCAGCTGTTCAGTGTCTGATCAATTATGAGTTGAGGAAGAGGAGTGGAAGAGAGGGGGGCTGTTGGAAAGAAACCTGCACACAATTAGGAAACAATGCTGGGAATGGGTGCTTGGGAGATGTGGGAAGGACAGACACCCTGGAAGTGGGTCCTGAGGCTGACAGGTCCGCAGTGGTCTGCTCAACAGGGAGAGAAAATTGCCTGCTACAGGTTGTAGGTGAATTCTCTAGGGATTTGGCAAGATGAAGGAGGAAGAGGAGCCAGTCCTGGTGTGGGCACATGGACAATGGAGAGGGATGCTGGTGAGAGGAGCAGATCTCCCGCCCCAGCCAAGCTCTTTGATGGCAGCTTAGTCACCCAACTCCCCGCTGGAGGCACAAATAAATGTGGGCAGCTTGGTCTGCAAGACAATCTGTGCCTCAGAGGCTCCATCCAGATGCCCCCACACAGGTGCTGAATGTCATGTGGGAAGGGCAAGACATGCAGGGATGGCAAATATTGTAAAGTACCTTAAAAAACTTATTCCTTAGAAGTTTTGAAAGGGACTTTGAAAGAGAGTTAAATCCAGAGGCTGAAAGGTTTTCCAAAGAGCAGTAGACTCCCACCCTTGTCCAAAGAAATTCAGCCCAAAATCTCCATTTCATTTGGGATGAAGAAAATATTTGGTCTCATATTTTACCTGAGATGACTTGAGATGATAATGGGGTGATAGATCCTTCACTATTAGCATTACCCAGCACCACATCATGGAATCAGGAATACTTTGGATTGGAAGGAACCTTAAAGATCATCCAGTTCCACCCTTGCCATGGGCAGGGACACCTTCCACTATCCCAGGGAGATCCAAGCCCTGTCCAGCCTGGCCTTGGACACTTCCAGGGATCCAGGGGCAGCCACAGCTGCTCTGGGCAGCCTGTTCCCTTTAACTCACAAGTCATGATCTGAGCAGCCTGTCCTGACTCAGATCCTGACTGAATGTGTGTTTAGATGATGCTCACCTTTACCTGAGGTCCTGGGGGCACCTCTTCCATGGATAATCTGAGTCCGAGAGCCAAAGGATTGTTGAACTTTATCTTATATCACAGAAATTTGGGATGAAACTGGAGGGACCTGTTTGTTAAATGAACCCATAAACCAAACTTTTATAGAGAATATGTATTCATCTTGATTATGTCCAAAATTTTGATGTATTCTAGAGTGTATCCTGTCCATTGTTGGCTAAATCTCAGCAATGTCAGAGAAACCCAAACTGTTTCCCCAGAATCTCAATCCCAGCATGGTTGGGATTGGAAGGGACCTTTGGAGAACACCTAGGCCAACCCTCATCCTAAAGCAAGTTCTCCTGGAGTAGGTTCCACAGGATCATGTCCAGTTGTATTTTGACTCTCCAGAGGAGACTCCACAATGTTTCTGTTCCAGCCGGTCCCAATGCTCTTCACCCTCCAAGTAAAGAAGTTTTCCCTCATATTTGGATCAGACTTTGTGCAATAATCAGTGATAAAATAAGCACAGGAGTTTGCATCCAGTTCCAGTGAATGAGAATAAATGGAAACCTTAAGACAAAAATGAAAACGTTTTCAAAATTAGTCATTTCTTTGGAAAAGGCTCGGTAAAACCTGATGGTTGAAAATGTGTCAGCGTGTGGTTAGGGGCACTGAGATCTTTATAGCTGATGAATTTAATTGCATCCAGCATCCAGAAACGTGATTCCAGAGTCACATGAAGCTGCAGAAAGATGGAATCTGTCCCTCCTTCCCACAGTAACAGAAGCATTTGGTAAGTTCTGCTCAACAGTGTCATCACCATGGATACATTAAATGTTTGTGTTGTGACACGTGGAATTTTACCTGAAGTCTCCATTCCCTTGCAATTACGTAAGATTATTTATCTTCATTAAGATTATTCATCTTAATTATATATAAAGTGCTTTTGATCAGGAACACCTGAAAACGTGACCAAAAACACTTTGAGAGTTTCAGAAAAAGAAGCTTGCATTGCCCTAAAATAGATTTATTATCTCACCTAACTACAGTAATATAAAATTTAGATGTTTAGTCAACAGAACTCTCTGCATCACATATATTCAATGGAAAAAGCTAAAAAGTATTAATCTGAACCTAAAATATATGGGAAGAACCTTCCTCTGGACATTCTAGTCTTTCCATTGTCGAGAGACTTGCAGATGGTTGATTTTGAATAGCCATCCAACCCTTCAATGGATTGTTTTAGGTGAGAATCCGCCTTAATTCCAACCCAATTTCTTCCCAGGCTCTTTGTGATGGAATTCATCCCCAAGATGACAAGGAAATCTGCTGAAGCAGATGTCTCCTCAGGCTACGTGAGAGCTCCAACGCATTTTCCCCCAGAGCCCCGGATTGGTGCTGAGCTCAGTGCAATAAAACGGGTCAGGCACGGGTTTTTTAGATTACAGCTGCAATTGAATTCAAGCTGATTTCCCAGAACACTGATAGCCCTCCTGGCTCTGCCAAGTCAAATTCAAAGGTCGTGGCTCTTGGTGCCATTCAGATTAAACCCACACTGTTCTAATGAGCAGGGATCCCCAAACACTCAGGGAGCTCCAGTCATTTTGTCCTGGTTTCATCATGACAATGCAAAGGGAAGCTGAGGATGAAAAATTTCCTCCTCAGATATCCCAGATTAGATTTTGCCATGGTGCTGCTGGATTTTTCCGCTCTCCCCAGCTGACCTGACACCACCTCTGCCATTCCTCTTCCCTGACTCAAATAACACAGCTCCCAGAGTTCTTCAATCCACCAGGAATGGCACCTGGTCCTCCTTCCACTCCTGGTGAGTGACGTGGGCTCCTCCCCTCTCTTCCCCTCAACATCCCACAGAACCAGCACAGACCTTCTGGTCTCCAAACTTTTCCTTCTGATCCTTCAGATTCTTAACTCAGCAAGAACCAGGGGATTCAGGGGAAGACTGGAATGTTCCCCTCTTCAATCCTCAACTTACGAATGTGTTTTTCATGACTCACGGATGTTGTCACCTGAGCATGGAAAGTGTGGCTGTTTTCTGACCTCCAGGATTAGCACAGCTTGGAGATGCTCAACCAGACACTTCTACAGACACTAAATTTACTGCCAGTTGAGCTGCTAAAGCTTCCCAGACGTCCATGATAGATTTTTCCTATAATTTTGTGCGGTTTGGGCCTAAATGTGTCTGTCAGAGAAGATTTGATTCAAAATACATATTTTTTTAACCAAACAGAGATTTCAGCTTTTTAAAACTAGATTATGCTCTATTTTGGCTGAATAAGTGGTGGTAGACTCAATCAAGTTGACCAAAAAATTCTACTTTATTTCATGTTTCATAAGAAAATAAAGTTGGAATTTGGGGAAAGGCAAATGAGTTCATTTCTTAACCTTTGTTATTGAAGTTGCAAATAAATTATTTTAGTAACTTGATTCAGAAACATGCAACATCTACTTCTTCTACACTTTATTTTTTTTGAAAGCTGGTCCATCAAAGAATGGAAAAAATCCATGCCAAGTTTTTTGGATAGCCCATGGAGAAATAAACATCTCTGGAAGATGATTCTTCCCAAATTCCAATAGGTATCTAACATAACTAAAAAGAATCATCCCTTGGAGATGTGCTTGTCTCCAGTGATTTTCCAGGAACTCTGTGACCAGACCACACAATGGATTGGCAAAAATCCCATGGAATTGATGAAATAAATGTGAATAAAATATTTATATTCTGATGTTTTTGGAGCTGATACCCTGTGATTCGTTCCTCAGGAAAATGAAAAAAACAATGCCAAACCTTCTTCTCCTGGTCAGATCCCAGATTTTCATCCCAGTCATCTTCTGCTTAAATTATTTCCCTGAGATATGTGAACCTTAGACAGGTGAAATCTTCTCTCATCACCTAAACATGGAGATGTTTATCAGCCATGCCAGATTTACAGATCAGGCAGAAAACACACAAAGCTTTCAATTTCAGATCTTTTCTGGCTGATCCTTTTTTTCCCATGGGAGAGATTTGGGATATGTTTGGCTACAGTTGCTATCCAAAACCCATTTGATTAATTAAAGTTCCCCCTGTAGCTGAATTCACTTTTCACACCAATTCAGGAATTTTGCCATTTCCTCTTCTGTCCTTGTGCCCTCCAGCAGATACTTTCACCAGCTCCTTCTTTGTTCTCTATTATTTCCATCTTTAAAGAAAAAATTCATACATCAAACAATGATTCCACGACAGGATGAGAAAAGTTTTGTGTACCAAGGATAACTTCTGGGATTGCAGGCAAAACTTGCCCAAAATTGTGGATTTTTTGTTTCAAACCATAGAAACTTCATGTTCCTACTTAATTCTTGAGATTTCCTCTCCATCAGTGAATTCCCATCAATGCAGCTCCCATGGTTCTTGTCTCCATGGCTCTTCTTCACTGAGCTTTCACCACCAATTTCTGCTTGAAAATATTTCTAGCTTGTTTCCTCTGCAAAATGCCTTTTTCTTCTAAAAGAAATTAAAGATGTAACAACAATGAATTCAGAATATTGTAGGAGGTGCCCAAGTGGGATTAATTTTTTGTTTCATTATTTTATGTAAAACACATGAGGCAAAATTTCATTTTGAATCACAGGAAATCCTTTGTGTTTTGAAGCAGAAACATTTCTATCAAAATATGCTGAATTTTGGAAAACAGCAAACATTGGTTTGTCTTCCCTGCCAAAGAGATGCAACTTCTGGCATCTTTGACAAAAAATTCAACCTTTTTCCCCCTAAACAATTTTTTCTCATTTTTCTTCACTACCACTCTTGGAATGGCATTGGAATGAACTTCCCAGTGCCAGTGGAACTCTTGAAGTGCTCCTCATTGGAGAGTTGGTCAGACCTCAGTGAGAGTTCACTGGAATCTTTACTAAGGAACACAAGATAGGGAACAGCTTCAAAAACATCCATGTAGAATTAAGAATCCAGAATGTGCCTCTCTGAGATAAACCCTTTATTCCAATAAATCCTTTATCCCAATAAATGCTCTGCTCCCAACATTCCCTTCTTTGATCAGCTGAGGCATTGCAGGAAAAGGCAGAGGAATTGTCAATGCTGGTCCCGTGGAAAAAAGGATGAGAGCATGGATTGTGGTCCTTTGACCTCCTTTGGAAGCGATCCTTCATTCCTTCTTCCCACCACACTGCCTGGGCTTCAGGGCTGCTCAACACTGAGTGACTTCCCAGCTGTGAGAGCTCAGCATTGATGTGTCCAGGCCAGAGCAGGGAACTTGAGGGGAAAAATAAAGGCACTGGAAAAAGCAAAACACCTCTGGAATTACCCGCACCACATCCCGGAGTGGCGGCGGTTGGGTCTGGTAGGGAAAAGTTTCACCTTCCAGCCAAATTCTGACTCAGCCTGTCCCCATCCTTGTGAGCCAGACCTAATCAGATCAACCTGAAATTGCTTAAATTGGGGAAGCATTGAGATATTCCAGCCAGGATCACTCTGGATAATCATAACACTCCCCATTATTGGAGATTTCCAGTCAATGTTGGGACCCAGCAATGGCCTAAGAGTTGATGTGGAATGGCTCAAGGATGGAGAAAGTGGGTTCTAGAAAATAAAATAAGGATTGTTCAAAGCTGTGTTTTCCCCTTCACATATGGATTAAAACCTTAGACTGAGTGTAAGTCTGAAACCTCCCAAAAACATGGCCCTGGAGTTAATTTTAGACAGGTTGTAGGATGTACTTCCTTAGAAGAAAGCTTTAGTGTGAGCAGAACTCTTGGGAAATGTAGAATTTATCCCTGGGAGCAATAATCCATTTGTATCATAAATGTTAATGAACCAGGCAATGCCACCTCTTAATTTGAGCCATGCAGGTGTCAATGTCCATGCCCTCACCAAAGCAAAGTATTCCAAGATCTCAATATAATTTTAGAGATTCCTTATTTCACCCAGAGCTTTGCAGCTTTCTACCCTCCTTATAACCAAAAAAAAATTAAATTTTCTCACTCTTTTTCTGTAGCAAAGTACATCTTTTACAAACTTTTTTCCAACGTGTGGAAGCTCAATTTGGATTTTTTTTTTTTTTAAACTTCCTCCACTTTTGGATTATTGATACTGAGGAGACAATTTTTGCCTGACCTGTTCTGCCTAAGAAAGTTCAATTTGGCTTTTCATGCTCGGTCAGAAGAACCAGGTGAAGGCAGAGCACATGAACACCAGAACCTTTCTAGTTTGTGCTTTTAAGATAAACTTGGAACAGCCATAATGAAAATCCAGGGAATTTTTGCTGGTGGAATTGTAATCTGAAAAGAAAATTGATGTATGGAAATCATATTACCACTGTCTTTCACATGCGCGTTCGCAACGCTCTTTTATTTCAGAGTTTTTAACTCTTGACCTCATGGCAAATTTATCCCTCATTTAATTCTTAAGATGTTTAGACCATTAGGTAAAAACAGCATTGTTATTTAGGTTACGTGTTGGAAGTCACAGTGCCTGGAAAGAATTCCACTTTGTGGTTTCCAGGCTGACTCCAGAAAATTAGAATTGCAGCAAGGCCGTCCATGGAGTTCAATTTAAAACAAAAATCCCAACCCCAAATCCAGACTGAACCAAACCTTAACAGTGCTTAAAATTTTTGCTTCACTTCATCAACATTAGTTATTTCCTAAAGGAAACCAGACAGGTTAATTGTGCAAAATGTATGTGAATACAGAGATATTTCACACATAAATGTGTACAAGTGCATAAATTAATTTTTCCCCTGTTCTTCTTCATATCAGACTTCACCACATGGCACTAAAGCCATCGTTTAATGTGGAATTCTGAAGCTAATGGAATGTGGAGAATGAGCTCTTGCTTTCCTATTGGTCACCAGACTCCCCTTTAACTGCTGGGGGAGCACCAAACCTATAAACAGGTCTGTGACCATAGAAACCCCTAGATCAAATTTTCAATTTCATCACAGTAAAATAATTGGCTTAATTTTATTTTTCTGTACATTAGACAGGAAAAATGCCTGGCACGTGTGTTCAGATTTATATATTGTCCAGACCTATGTATTAGGGTTCAGAATTTGGATGGAACTCACAAATCAGGTCATTTCTCCTGGTGAGAAAGGCCAATTTTTCTCTCCATCCAGGCTTTAGTTGCTCATTGAGATACAAGTAGAATTCAGAGCAAAAAAATCTTTTATCAGTGAAGTTTTCCACCCAGTCGTGTTTTAGGGCTGCATTCTCAGATTTGCTTCTCACTCTTATTGAATTTTTCCCATACACTTTCCCAGCTCTCTATACACAGATTGTGCCCTTATCCAGCTGAGTTTTGAGGACATTTTTCATTAATCCAGCTGTAATTTCCCTTTGTACAACTTGTGACTGCCCCTCCTCGTGCTGCATCTCTGAGCAGCTGCATCTCCTCCACCAACCCCATTTCTGCAGCGGAAATCTGACTCAAATAAAGCTAAAATTGCTAAAGCTGTTTGCTTTGTCACTATTTGGTAGGAAAAAACCTTCCTTCTCTTCCCCTTGTTTCTGTCAGTTACCAGAGACTTTTTATACCCCTTGACACTTTTGCCTTCATATTTGATGCATCACAAGAGATGCACCAAGATCAAATAGGAATGTGATCCACTCTCCATCAAAAAAACCCCATCAAATCTGATTTGCTGTCCCTAGAATGAATCCTTTTTACAAGATGTCATTTTGTTCCCAGTTTCTTAACCCTCACCCAATCCTCCATCTTTCCCAAATTAGATGATGTTCCTGCTTCCCTGCCTTACTCAAAGGTAGCCTTCCTATTTAATACAAAAATATAACTGCTTGTCTTCCAGCTTCACCAAGATATTAATATTTCTGCCCCTTTTTTGATTTTCTTGCTTATTATTCACACAATCATCTCCTTTCTTCCATAACTGAATATTCAGCCTTACCTTTGATGCCTCAAAGAAGAAAATAAGGTCTTAGTTTTAGTTAAACAAGGTCATTGGAAGTTGGTCTAAATGTCATGGAGAGCTCCACTGATTTCTGCAGGCTCTGGGTTAAAGTTCACATTTAAAACTCTCATGATAACGTATTGATCAACATTTCTTTAACCTCATTATCACCACAGACCTGATCAATTATTTATTATCATTAATACCTGCTGTTCAACAGTGGTGCTACGTGACCACAGACAAGATCCAGGTCCTGGAGTGACCTGTGGAAAAGCAAAGCAAGGGGCAGACTTTGCCCTGGAGAAGTTATGAACTGAGCAGAGGACTCGGACAATGAAGTAGTGACCTTTTTCCAGTGTTGGCAAAATCAACTTTACAGCCAAGGGTTTGTCTGACTCCCTGTGTACTTTGAATGTGCCCTGGAATATCAGAGCACGGAGCTGTTGTTCCAGCAGAAATCCTCATTTATTATTTACATAAATAAACGCCCCAGGACACAAGGTTCCAGTTGGAAAACTTGATGCCAGTAGAAATTCCACACTCATTTCAAGCATATCTACCACTAACACACTGACTAAAGAGCAGGCCCTTGGATCTTTTATAACCCATGGATATTATGCTCAAGCATAGCATGATTAGGGAATATCCATAGGTTTGTCCAATTTTCTACTTTGGAATGGGATGAAGTGCATCCACTGCCACCAATATTCTGACTTGAACTCTGCTGGCTACCAAGGGGGACCAGAATGGCCAATTTCAGTGGAGATGTCCAAATTAAATACCTGATGAACACAACTTCCCCTTACTTTGGATCTGCTTGGAGTCCCAGCTTTCCATTTGTGCCGGAATTTGCCACTTTGATGGCGTTTTGCCATCAAAAATCCAGAGGTGCCCAGAAAAGCAGCACCAATGTGGCCCTCTCAGAGGGGAGGCTTTGCTCTGGAGACAAAATTTCCTCCCTGGTGATCGTGTTGCAAACAAGTTCTGCCTCAGAGACTCAGGGCACAAAGAACAAAAAGGGATTTGAGCAGCCAGGTGGTGGGAGAAGGGAAGTAGAGGGAGGAGGGGGCTGGAATGGCAAAGTGCAGAAACAGTTTTAAATATTTGGAATCTGCAATTGTATTTCCCCCTCCTTCCCCTCCCAGAGCTTCATTTTTTTTGAGCCCAGATTAACTATTCCCCCTACAATGCTTTTTCATAAAGGGATCAAGCCCATTGTTTATAGAATTTGCTAATAACAGCCTCAGTCTCTCTGTCACAGCAGAGTGATTCAATTACAAGACTGGACAATAAAAGCTCAATAAAGAAACTCAAATCCTTATTAAATTCTTCTTTTTAATTATTATTAAAAAAAAAACAAAAAAAACAAGCAGGCTAGGATTGCCAGATTGGGAATTTTCGTGGAGCAGAAGAATGATATGATCTCTCTGAGTAGCACGGTGCAAATTAAAAGAGGTTTAGCGTTAAGTGTTCATGGCACAAAAGCAATTTTAAGTACCTGCAATCAGCTTAGGGTGGCTAAGCCTAAATATGTACAAATCGTGTAATGGGCAATATCCCTGGCAGTACCACGCAGAGCTCCCACTGATGGGTGCTCCAGCCCTTTCCGAGGGTCCCACCCTGGGAGTGGGAGTGGGAGTGCGTGGCACAGCCTGTGTGTGGCTTGTGGGCCACCTAGTGTCCTGCTGGCGACTAGAGCAAGGGTTTGCTTCTCATTCCTGGTGGGACAGGTTGGAAAGCAAAATAAAAAAAACCCCAAAAAAACAAAAAAAAAACCAAAAAAACTATTCAGTCGCCTCTGTTGGCACAAAATGGGACAAAGAGAGCCAGGGTATGCTGCGCCTCACTCTTCTCTGTTGCCTCACTTGGAGACTCCTCCATAGAATTTGCTATCAATTGAAACCCTTCTTCCATTGGGAAATCCATTATTTCCCTTGTGGGCATCTCCAGTTCTTGTCACCTCTGCTACACAGAATTTAGGATTTTGGGGGAGTTGGGGGTTCTGTTGCTGTCCTTATTTTCTTCCAGCCTGGCAGAATGAGGTTGTAGGATTATGGGCATGGCATGGGCAGGGACACCTTCCACAATCCCAGGGTGCTTCAAGCCCCAGTGTCCAACCTGGCCTTGGACCCTTCCAGGGATCCAGGGGCAGCCACAGCTGCTCTGGGCACCCTGTGCCAGGGCCTCAGCACCCTCACAGGGAAGGATTCCTTCTCAATATCCCACTCTAAATCTTCTCTCTTTCACTTTAAAGCCATTCCCCCTTTTCCTGTCCCTCCATCCCTTGTCCCCAGTCCCTCTCCAGATCTCTTGGAGCCCCTTTAGGCACTGGAAGGGGCTCTGAGTTCTCCCTGGATCTTCTCAAGCCAAAGAACATTTTTCAAAGTCTTAACAACCTCTCCATCATGAGAAGATTGTGTCCTGTGGAAGGCCTGAGAGCCAGTGACTCACATCCTAATCTCAATTTTTTGGTAAACAGTGGAATTTTCTTGGTTTACCATTGCACTGTGTGATTTCCAGGCTTTGATCACGTTTCCTCTGAATTCTTCCAGCCACTCTTGGATTCATTTCCATCCCACCCTCAGATCCCTGCTTTGCCACCAGCATGGCAGTAAAACCTGATTTATGACAGAGGACAAGGAATTTCCAGGGGAAGATTTTGTGCATTTGAGGTGTATGAGATGACTCCTGCTTTTAACTGGTTTCCTGGCATCCAGTAAGGAATTACCCTTACAGGACCATTCCATGATCCTAAGACTTTTTTCCAAGGTCTGTATGGACAGGACAAGAGGCAGGAGTTAAACTGGGAGAGGTTGGGTTTAAATTAGACATCGAAAAGAAGAATTCTTTTTATAATGAGGATGGTGAGGCACTGGAAGAGGTTGTCCAGAAAAGTTGTGGATGCCCCATCACTGGAAGTGTTTAAGATCAGGTTTTGAACAACTTGGTCTAGCAAAAAATGTCCCTGTCTATGGCAGAAGGGTTGGACTTGATGATATTTAAAAGTCCCAAATCATTCTGTGATTCTACAATTTAAAAGAAACAAACAAACAAACCCAAAACACAACGGTGGGAACTGGTCCCAGCGGACTCCAGCACTGGAGGAGGAAGCAGTGCCAGGCAGAGGACAGCAAAGCTGGAGAGCCCTCCCTGATAATATAAATAATGAGGAGAACATGACACTGCTGCTGGTCTTTGGGAGGGAGATCATCACCCAAAATTTACTCTGTTGCCACAGACCCCTCTGTGGGATTCATCCATCCTTAGCTAATTGCCCAAAATAGATGGGATGAGTGCCCTCCTGAGTGACCTTTCCCTGATAAAAGCAGGAAACCTGGCTTAAAGCAGGGGCTTACATTTGAAATGGCTGCAGTTAAGGGAGATTAATTCTCCCCTCAGCACTCGGCTGAGTTAATCAGCACGGCTCTGGCCGGCAGCTCTGTGAAGACATGTGGAGCATTCACCCCATTTTTGGGTGGTGATTTATGATTGCTGGGATAAACTGTGCTCCCAGGAGGAATACAGAAGCTCATCAGAGAGGTGCTTCAGTGAATTTCTTAAAAAATTGCAAAGAATGAACACAGGCTTTAAATTCTTCGGAACAGAGGCCCAGAGATTTGTCAAGAGCTGCACTTGGGTCCTGCCTTTGTCATGCTGTGAAATTTTGTATGTCCTCAGTTTTCAGGGATAAAAATGGGGTGTTCATTCCTGATGGTAGCAGCAGCTATTGATGCACTTGGTTTGGGGCTTGCCATTTAAAATCAAAATGTTGAATCGTATCCTGGATTGAATGTCTAAGATTTAGAGTAGAATAAACTCTCTCAAAGTAACTAAATCTGCTCGTGGTTCATGGAATCATGGAATCAGAATATCCTGATTTGTAAGAGACCCATAGGGATCATCAAGTCCCACTCCCTGCCCTGCACAGACACCCCAACAATTCCACCCTAAGGGAGGGTGCCCAAATGCTCCTGGAATTCTGGCAGCCTTGGAAATGTGACCATTCCCTGAGGAGCTTGGGAAAACCCTTTTCCCAATATTCATTTCTTCCCAGATTGGACTGAATTTCCAGTTTTTAGGTGGCCACTCATAAAAAAGTGAAGTCTTTGCCCTTCAGGATGATGAATGACCTGAACTCTCTGATTTAAGAAATGTTTAGAAAGAATGGTAACAGTGAGGCAAAGGTAGAATTTTACCTCCATTAAATAAATATAAATTACACAGACTGATCAAATCCAGCCAACTACTTTGGACAATATGGATTTTCCCATAGAAACTCCTCCAAAGTGGAATGAATTTCCAGGCTCGCAGACATGCAGTTTTTAATTAAGAGCAAAGCATTTATTAGAACGGATGAGAGCACTAAATCTGACCAAAATGCCTTTGAAGCTCCCAGCCCCCTGCTTGATTCCACGGACTTCCCCTCCCTGCTTTATGTTTCACAGCATCCATAACACGGATTTATCAAAGGTCACTATGGCAACACCCAGGCAATGCCAGACAAATACGGGGCCGAGCCTGGAAACAGCACAAAACAAACTGAAATCGCCCCGTTCCCACCCAGGCTGCTCCCGCGGCCCGGCAGCTCCAAATTTAGACGGATGCTGTTATTAATCCCGCCGTCCGTATTACCTCAGCGGAGGTGGGAAGGCAGGACAGGGATATGGGGGTCGGACAATAATTGTATTGGCACGTGAGAATTCTGGGAATGGTGACCTCCCGGTGTTTGGGTCGGCTGGGTTTCCATGGCAATAAGGGCACTCGCCATTGATTCCCTGGTTTATCGCTGAGGCTTGATTCCTAGGATTTGGGCAGGGGTTATTCCAGATTGCTTAGGAATTCCAGGACTTCTGTATGTATTGTATATATGAACCTTAACTTGGCGGTTAAGATAAATATATAAATATAAAAATATAAAATAGATATAAACACATTCCCGATTGCTTAGGAATTCCAGGACTTCTGTATGTATTGTATATATGAACCTGAACTTCCTGGTGGTAAAGATAAATGTATAAATATAAGAATATAAAATGTATATAAATATATAAAGAAACATATATATATTATATAAGCATATAAATATATAAGCATAGATAGATAAATATAAATTAAATAATACTAGATATAATATTAGTTATATATGAATATATAAGTAATAAGTATTATATTAATATATAAACATAGATCAATATATAAATATTAACTAATAATTACAAAATAAAATATATAAATATAATGACACAAATTTGTAAAATATAGATAATCTATTTTATAGTATTATTAATGATAATAATATAATAAATATTACGTAATATTAACTATATTGATTATACATAATACGATTCATATATTATACAAATATAAATACAGAAATATATATTGGACACACACATTTATAAAATACATATATACCACATCTATAATAATGGATATAATATCTATATGCAGTGAGACATTCAGAGTCACAAATCTCCACCCTGACACTGAAAAGCATTTTCAGGAGTGATTGAGAACTTTAAAATATCTCAAACCTCTTTCACTAATAATAATTAAAGTGGTTGTTTTGGAGGTGCCCAGCAGCAGTTTACTTTTATTTTTGTTTTCCTCATTTTGGAAAACAGGCCACAATTAAGATTTTATTCCTGAGAAAGAAGAAAAAATAACCAGAAGGTGGAAGAATTCAGAACATTTTTTGCTTTCTATTCTTGTCTAGTTCTTGTCTCTTCTTGTCTAATTGTTATTATTCTGTTTTTCCCCACGATGCCCACACAGCTCAACACATGCACACAAATTTAGGTGATAAAACCCCAATGGACTGCCAGGTGCAAAGTGAATTTCTCAGTAATTAAGATAAACCAGCATAAAACCAGCTGATGAAACCTTACCTTTCTCCCTTTTATTGCACATTATCTTCGTGTTTAATGATCCAGTAGCCTCCTGTATTTAAATGGGAGCCTCCCATGGTGAGAACCATACCCAGAGAGCAGCAGAATTCCTTATAAAACTGGAATTCCTTATAAAACTGGAATTCTATTTATTCTGCAGAAGTTGCTTCCAGGCATATTTTCTCCCCATGGTTCAAAGGCTGTTCTAAAGACAGAACAGTCCATTTCCTCCTGGGCTTTATGTCTTTTTTTTTTTTTTTTTTGGCATTCCTGAATGGTTTTCCACTGTTAATCATCTTTGGAAAATCCCTCTGAGACGGGATCATTATCCTGATTTTATTAATGGGAAGCCAATAAATAATTGAGATTAATGTGAAAATATCCAATTATTTTGGTGTCCAGGCTGAGCTCGGAGTTCCTACTTTGGCAAATCTTTGAGCATTTTTACCTTATTAATCTTCCTCCAATTTTATCTGCCTAGAAATAATTTCTTTCTCTGAGCTACTAATTGGCACTGGGGACAAAAGAGCACAGTCGGAGGTGCTTCATCCCAAATGTCTTGGATGAGCATCCTGGGATAAGATAAATTTCCCTCTAAAACAGATTCATCCCAGGTTATTTATTTATTTGAAGAAGTTTCCCTTGATTTGCAGCTGGGAGTGCTCCATACTTCATTGAGACACTGAAAATTAAGAGTTTCAGGGACCTGTGGGAGATGTCCCATCAACCCTTCTGTCTGTCAGAATTCCAAAATTCAAGTCCCAACACATGAAAACTTGGATTTCTGATGTTTGCACTGGGGAAAAAAAAACAAATTCTCAGCCTTCTTTACTGGAAGTTGAGTTTTGATTTTTTTTTTTCTTTGTGAGAGAATCGTCAGCAAATCATTGTGAGGTGTGTTGGAAGTTAAATAAAATAATAAAGTGGTGGGAAAGGGATACAGGGAAAAACACTACCTCAGTGGAAAAGAGTGAAATGGATTTTAATATTTCATGTGGTTAATATTTAACATTTCCCTCTCCTTTGTGCTGTGCACGGATTTGTTCCCCTCCTCGTCCACACATCCACACTGATGCCCACATCAGCCGCGGATGGGGAAGTTTTCCTCTCATGGATTCTGGACTGAACTGAAAATCTCATTTAACAATCACATAAACAAAGGGTTCCTCTTCCACAGGCATGGAAAAATCCCAGTTTTTCATTAGTTTTCCACTTGTGTAATTACACAGTTAATTGATTTGGTCATTAGGGTCACGGTGTTCAGTGATCACTTGAGAATGGGATTATTTTTGAGGACATGGAACTGTTGGATTAGTTCTGAGACATTTTATAGACTGAAACTACCCAAAAAACCCCTAAATATCTTTTTTCTGATCAGATTAAGCACAGAAGAAATGCTTGTACAGTCAAATATAAATAAATATAATCAAACCGCTGAAAATGAGATTATTTTTAAAGAACATAGAGTCACAGAGATGATCAATAAAAACTGTAAAACCTTGCTGTGCACTGGTTAAATAAGGTTAAATTTGGGAGAAAACAAGGATGGGGTGAAGGCTTCAGTGAATTCAGTGTTGGCCACCACATTTCAGGAACAAGAGATGAACAAACCATTCAGAGTTAGAGGAAAACAATGGGAATTATCAGAATTCCAGCAAAAACTGCCCATGAGGGAATTCCACTTCAGTATTCCCATAACCTGAGTTTAATAAACACAACACTTAGAGAAATTAATAAGGTTTTTTTGCCATGCAATATCTTTAATTGCCCTAAAAGACTCCAATTCCAAATATTTTTCAGATGTTACTCATGGAATAGCAGGGATCCTCGTCATTGCTGTTACAACCTGCCTCCAAAAATGCCATGACTTCAAGAAAAATCCTCCAGAACCATTTTTTCCCTAATTCCACAACTCCTTTCCTACCAAAAGGAACATTGGCCACCTCAGCTTTCTAGGGAACAACCGGCAGGTGTTCAGACTTAGGGAATATGTGTTGAGAAAGGAGATATCCTAAAGTCCCAGGATACAGGGATATTCTTAATATTAGTTAAGAATAATTAATTCTTAATTCAAATTCTTCATTTCAGGTTCTCTGGGGAATCGCATCCATAAAGTTGCTGAGCTAATAAATGAGCCAGATTTATTAATGCACTTATCTTTTTTATGCTTTTCTCAATAAATCTGTGTCTCAGACTCCACTACTGGTTGCTTCCTTGAAAAAAATTAATGATGGGAGGAATTTGGCTCTGGGGTTTGGCTGTAAAAGTTTTACTGTATTTGAAATTCAGAGCCTCCTGACAGCTGGAATTGTGGAATTCACCCTCGGACAGGGTATTGCTTTCCTGGCATGTTGAAGCTGATTAAATTATTTTCATATTATTCTAAATGAGTCTTGGAGAGTCTGGGGGGGTTGGATGTTTCTGTGATGCCATAAACCCAGACACCTGCTAAGCAGCTGGGAAATTTGGGGAATTCTGGAGCAGTTTTGATCAGCACAAGGTGAGAAAAAATGACTGGGGCAGGCAGAGTGTTGAGAATTCCTCTTTATTATGAATACAGTTCATGACCTGAGAATAAGCTCCATGTCAACATCAGGGTGGAGTTTTCACCTGATGGATGGAAAAGGGGAGGGGGAGGCATTCATGAGGCCCACCAAGGTGATCCCAGGGATGGAAAGTCTGAGAGAACTGGGAATGTTCAGCTGGAGAGGAGAAGCTTTGGGGTGAGCTCACTGTGGCCTTCCAGGACCTGAAGGAGTCAGCAGGAGAGAAGGAGAGAGACAATTTCCAAGGGATGGAGGGACAGGACACAGGGAATGGCTTCCCACTGGCAGAGGGCAGGGATGGATGGGAGATTGGGAAGGAATTGTTCCCTCTGAAGATGGGGAGGCTCTGGCAGCGCTTTCCCAGAGGAGCTGTAGTTGCCCCTGGATCCGTGGAAATGTCCAAGGCCAGGCTGGACAATGAGGCTTGGAACACCCTGGGATAGTGGAAGATATCCCTACCCATAGCAGGAAGTTTGGAATGAGATGATCCTTCCAGTCCCTTCCAACCCAAACCAATCCATGATTCCATGATATTTATTTCACCAGTAAATCCCGGATAAAACACCTGGGGTGTGAGGTGTGTGTATGGCCAAATGAATCATTTTCCACCAGCCCACAAGAAGTTGCATCATTTGTTTGTTTTCCCACTCCTTCCCCCCTCTCTCCCAAACCAATCCTATTTCCTGCCTTAAAATGAAAGGATTTGAGACTCATAATCAGCAAAGACACAGTTTGAGATAGCGACCATGGCAATTAGAAATGAATTTGGCTACCAGGAGCCACAGGAGTGGCCACAAAATGAATTCCTCCAGAGAAACAAAGTTATTGTGAGCTGTGGCCGTGTGTGGGATCTCCTTCCCCAGGAAATATTCCAGAGATGCTGATTTTTGTGCTCCTTTCCTTTGGCCAAGCAGATCATCGATCTCAGGGCTGTCACTTTCCAGCGTGAAAGATGCACTGGCAAGGGGTATCCAGGCAGTGGGAGAGAGGAGCCAAAGAATTCCAAGCCACAGCCTCTCCTGTTCCTACCCACTGGATTACAACTGCAGCCAACAGAGGGATGTGGATGAAACAAGAGAGCAGGAGAATGTGGATGCTGTGCCCAGAGATACGGGAAAGAGACACTGGTTTGGGAGGGCTCGGGCCAGCAAAGGGGCCCAGCGTAGCAGGGAGGGCAGGAAAAGAAGGATAAAAAAGAGGATTTTGGAGCCTATTGCCTAATGAACATCACCTGGTGGCCTCAGGGTCACCCAGGTGGTTGAGTGACACTGGTGAAGGGCTCTGTGACACTCCTGGGGCAGTGGAGGAGCAGGAGTCTCTGTCAAAGTGATGCCTTGAGAAGGCTGAGCTAGAACAGAGTTAAAGAACAAAGCAAGGATTGATTCAAAGGATCTCCTCCATGGACCCACCTTGGGCAGCACAAGAGCCCAGCCAGGGGTGCACCCAAGATGAACCCAAATGGTCCCAAAATGCACGAGCGCTCACGGGGTCTCTCCCTGGGATCAGCTCTGCTCCATGTGCACATTGCAGTTCAGTGTCCAATTCCAGCTCAGCCCCTGCACTCCCATCCTGCTTGTTTTTCTCTCTCCAGCCCACGGGGTTTGTGCTCTTGGGCTGAGATTTGGATCATTTGTCCTTGGTGCCCAGCTGGAGCAGGAATTGTTTTGTCTCCCTGCTCTGTGCACAGAGCTCACCATGCCCTGATGTGAAGCTCAGACCCACACACTAAAGCAGCACAGAATCTGAAAATATAAAAGCCAAAACCTGAGGCATCAAAAGAAGGATTCATTAAAAACCAGAGCTGTGAGGGGGCACAGGGAGGGTGGGGTGGTGCAGATTATCTCCCTCAGGAGATCTCCCAAGCTGGGGTGCTCACTGCTCCCTCACTATCAGCTCCCAGACTGACGGGGGCTTGTTCTCCCACCCCTGTGCTGTATTCCATCTCAGAGGAACGAGTCAGGCTCCCAGCTTGAACTCCTTGGATATAAAACTCAGCATGAGGTACGAGGAGAGCTGCAGCTCAGTGGAGGCCGCCTAGAAAAGCCAGTGCTGTTCTTGGTGAGGTGAGTTACCTCATCCCAAGCGAGGAGGTGGGAAAAATCCCAGGATCTCAGCCTTCCCCAGCCCTCATCATCTCCAACCTGTCCTACAGAAAAACACTGGAAAAACTCTCCAAGCTGAAGGAGCCTCATGAGACTTTCTGAAAATGATAAAACTTCTTCTTCCTAAACCAAATTTTTCTTCCTTCTTTTTTTTTTTTTTTTTTTTTTAAATTATTTTATTTTCCTTTTTCTGGTAAGACTGAGAAGTGATAGGCACAATCCCAGGTTCAGGCCACATTAAGTGCTGACTTTTCAGATTCCAAAGGAGATGGGAAGTTCATACGAAATAGGAAGTGGCTATAGTGTTGATATTATCAGAAAGGATTTTCCCAGTCTATGTCCAATGAGTGATTGCCTTTTCAAGCAGCTCAGAATTCCAATAAATTTTTCTCAGTCTTCACGAAGGAAGAGGTGACCTGGATAAAGGCATTGTCACCAATTTGACAATGAAAATGGAGCAAAATTCAAATTAGTTTTGGGTCACAGTGTAAATTTTCTTATTTAACTTTAAAATAGTGACCTTTCGATGCCGTGGCTGAAAAGTGCAGATTTCTCACATTTCAACTCAAAATAAGAGTTGATACTTAAAGCTTGAAAGCCTTTGCATCAAAATAATTGAAAAAGAACAATTATGCCCCATTTTGCAGGAGCTAAGGCACAAACATGAAGGTGTTTGCCCAGGAATCACTGGCACATCTGGAAAGCCACTGACCTCTGGGAATGAAGGTTCCTTCCTCTAAAAACCGATCTGTGACTTGGGTTGTGCAACTCAAAGCAAATAAAGCCTTTTTTATGAGCTCCCCCAAGGCAGAAGCTTGGAGAAAACCCAGACATTCAAACGCCATTTTTTGTTTTTCAGTTTTTCCTCTCATCCTTTTTTCAGCTTTGCACAACCTCTGGGGTTTGGATCTGCCAAGTTTCACACAGCTCTGCTTAATTTTTGCTCAGGGAACGAGTCTTCTGACCCGGAGTCAGATCCCAAAATTCTTCCTTCTGAAGGGCTCCCACTTCCAAGGGCCAGCAGTGCAGCTCCATTGGCTGATGGGATTTGATTAATCCCCTTCTAATGAGGAAGTGGAGCAGCTGAGATGAAAGGCTGAGCCCTCCCTGGGACAAGGCATGAACTAATAAGCCAAGCTCAGCTCATACGGAGATCCGGGCATTCCCGGAGGGGATTGGAACCAACATGACTTCAATGTTTTGATCAAAATGATGCCAGAAAAAAAAAAAAATCCCCACGGGGTCCAAAACCCAAAGCGAAAAGTCAACAATGCTACCACCTGTCTGCTCACACCTGGTACTATTGGATATTTGTGGCAAAAAAATGCTAAATTCACCCCAAATTTCACTGGTTGGCAGAATGAGGACTTGTTTAGCTGTTTGCAGTGGATAGATGATGAAGAAATTCATCATGGGTTTAAAAGTGCATGGAGAAATGGGAATGTGGAGGGGAGGAATGTAATCAGAGGAATACGGACTGAATGAGTTTGGGATAAACCCTGCAAACAATGAGACTTATTGGGCTGCAGAACTGAATTTCAAGAAAAATTGATCCACTAAAATGAGAAATTTAAAACTGTCCCCAAACCGCCCAGCAGAGAACACGCTGTACATCCTTGGCTAATGGATATAAATCCTTTGGAGTGGCGTTTTCCAGGATCTGGAATGGAAGAAAAATATTTTGCTGTTGGTGTTACGTGAGGCTACAGACTTTGTAATGATGGTGGTGCCCTCCCAGAATAAAACAGGCTTCACCCCAAGGAATTTCCTTCCTCAGACATCAATTAAACACAATTTTTAAGCATGACTTTTCCTTTATGTAACTTTCCTAAATCCATCCCTAATCAACAAAGCATGCAGGAGGACTTGATTGAGGGATCAGATCTTCAAGCAGGGCTCCTCCTAAATTAGATGGGATGGGAGAGTGGGAAACCACGGCACAGAGGACTGGAAGTCTGAGATGCCAGGGATGACACAAGGGGGGAACAAATGGAATTTGCTCCAAAGCCAATTCCACAAGTGACTGACAGTCAAAAAAGACAGTTTGAACCACATCTGAACAAGCTGCTGCCAATTAGCTGGAAAGCCTTGACGTGCCATTTTGTGATGTTGGTATTTTTCTTTGCACAGAGAGATGGATCCGTGGAAAATTCCATTGGTTAAGATTCTCATTTTCCTCTCAGAGTGAATTACTGGTTGCAGATCACTGTTCCTGTGACAGCGAGCTGCTTTGCCAGGAGTTTCTCCCAGGAATGTAAATTAAAGTGCTAAACAGCAATGCACTGGATTTGGGAATGGCATCCAAATGAACAGTCTGGGACAGGTATCAAATCTCATTTAAAATCACAGAACCAGAGGGCCACAGAATGGTTGAAAAGGACCTTCAGGATAATCTTGTTACACCCTGCCATGGGCAGGGACATCTTCCACCATCCCAGGGTGATCCGAGCCCTGTCCAGCCTGGCCTTGGACACTTCCAGGGATCCAGGGGCAGCCACAGCTGCTCTGGGCACCCTCTGCCAGGGCCTGCTCACCCTTCCAGGGAACAACTCCTTCCCAATATCCCATCTAAACTTCCCCTCTGTCAGCTCAAAGCCATTCCCTGTGTCCTGTCCCTCCAGCCCTTGGAAATTTTCTCTCTCCACATTTCCCGCAGCTCCTCCAGATCCTGGAAGGTCACAGTGAGCTCATCCCAAAGCTTCTCCTCTCCAGCTGAACATTCCCAGCTCTCCCAGCCTGGCTCCCAGCAGAGCTGCTCTATCCCTGGGATCACCCTGGTGCCTCCTCTGGGCTCTCTCCAACAGCTCCAGCTCCTTTCCGTGCTGGATCCAGGGCTGGGGCAGCTCTGCAGGTGGGGCCTCACCGGAGCACAGGGGCAGGATTCCCCCTTCCCTGCTGCCCAGGCTGGGGGATCAGCCCAGGATAAATTGGATTTCTGGTCCCAGTGCACACAGCTCTGACCCAGCAGCACCCCCAGGTTCTTCTCCCAGGGCTGTTCTTAATCCCTTAATCCTCAGCCTGGATTGATCCCGGGGTTATCCCAACCCAGTAACACACCTTGCACTTGGTCCTGTTAAACAAACAAAGGTGACACCTCAGAAAGGCAGAGCAGCATCAACAGTATTGCAGCAACATGAAGACCAAATATAAAACCAAAATTGCCATTTTTTCGTGGAAATCTGAGGCTTCCTCATGGATTTCAAGGAATACAGGACCATCACAGCAGGGATTCCCATGGGCCACATCTCTCACTTGTCCTGGCATGGACAAGTCCTTCAGGAATGCCAACAGCACCACTCAGCTCTGTGTCCTCTGCAAACCTCCTGAAGGTACCCTCAGTCCTCTCTGGATTCCATCTGCTGCTCTGCAAGGCTGGTCAAACATCCAGAATTCCATCTGTGTCCCAAAGGACTCCAGAGAACCGTGCATGGATGGACCAAGCCCACATCATTCCTCCTGAGGGATTTCTCTGGGGTGAAATGACCCAAATAACCCAGGGATGGTGATGATGGAGGTGGGTGAGGAAGGTGGGCAAGCTGGGAAGGCAGAATGTAGCCAACAAGGTGCTGGGAATGAGGTGGGAAACAAACTGGGGAAAGCTGGTTCTGCCAAGAGCAGGGAAGCCAGCTTGCCATTGTGATGGCAGGACATGGGACAAGGGGTTTTGGGTCCTTCAAGCTGATAAAGAGGGATTGTGTTACATCACAGCCATGCTCTGCCCCTCCAGCATTTCCAAAGGAACTGCTCTGATCTCATCCCAGCTAAAATAAGTCCTTGGCATGTGTTCCAAGGCCTTGATCCCACCCCTGTCTGATGCTTGGAGCCACCCACCAAGAAGGGAAGCGGCATCACGCGGCGTGGCCAGCTGGGTGCTGTCAGGGACTGCCCAAACTTCCACTCAAACTGCGGAGGAAGAACCACAGCCCCACGTCAGGCCAAGAGGAAAACCTTTTCCCTGAATTCATCTCCTCCGCTGACAATATTAATCAGGCTGACATTGAGCTGGGAGCATGAGGAGAGGGCACTGCTTTGACTCAAATCAAACAAATCTCCTAAAAAAGTCCTCACTAATTACATCTACAGACTTTCCCAGCCTCAGTTAAGGTGTATGAGCCCTGATTGAGTAGTTCCTGTTCCAAATGTCCCCAAAATTACACCTGTGCCAAGGATTTCCAGAACTCTCTGTTGGTCACAGCTGGTCTGAGCTTTGCCAACCATCTGTGCCTGGGTGTTTGGAGTCAGGCTGCGCAAGGGAAGCCGACAGGGCTCTGGAAAGAACAGTTTTATTTGGAAAATGCATTCCCATTGCTTCCCTGAAGTCCTTTCCTGCTGGTGTGAACACAGAGAGCCAGGCTCCATCAGGGCACCCAGAGTGAGCCCATCTCCACCAGCTGCTGTGCTGCTCTGACAGATAAACAGCCTGGAAAAAATCCAGGGTTTCTTCCCAAGAATCTGGTTGATTTTCCCAGGGGATGCACAGAAGGGTTTGAAAAGAAGTATCCAGGTGTAGCTGGAGGGAACTGTGTGCTTGTCATGGGGAAGTTTATGAAAAGGAACCATGGAATGGTTTGTGTTGGGAAGGGACTTTCAAGGTCATCTCATTCCATGGGATGGGGCATAGGCAGGGACACCTTCCCCTATCCCAGGGTGCTCCAAGCCCTGTCCAGCCTGGCCTTGGACACTTCCAGGGATCCAGGGGCAGTCACAGCATCTCTGGGAACCTGTGCCAGGGCCTCCCCACCCTCACAGAGAATTATTTTCCACCATCCCATCTAAATTCACTCTAAATCCACTCCCTCTCACTTTGAAGTCACTCCCCACTGCCCTCTCCATAAGTTAGTTCAGCTCATTAAACCTACTGTAGAGAAACTCTGGAGGAACTGAGATCTCAATCCCTGTTTTCCAGTGAAATCCCAAATGCTGAAGGATTTAACTTGAACTCTCAAAGCCCACAAACTAAGAATAATGGGGATAGATTTTATCCCAATATATCAGAGATTACCTTCTCCCAGGGCAACTCTGCTTTTGTTTCTGACCTCAGAGCAGAGCGAGCCAAGAAGTGACTCAGATCTCCCACTTGCAACCATCACCAGGATTTAGAGCGAGGTTTATCCTGGATGAAAATGGAAATTCCTACATTGAATCTGCACTAAAACAGATGGATTGTCTGAAAATTCAGTCATGGTTGTAGGTGTCAGGCCCTAGTTTAGGATTCCTTCTGGAATGGTGTCTAGTGTGGATTGCCCAAACAAGAGTCTTTTCCATCACAGTGTAGATATGTTTTCCCCATCTACAGGCAGGATAAAGAAGTTTCCTCAATCCCTATAGACAGTGATGGTCCTGAATTCCTTGAAATCCACGAGGAGCCCTCAGATTTCCATGAAAAAATGGCCAATTTGCTTTTATGTTTGGTCTTTTGTTGTTGCTGCAATAGTGTTGACGTTGCCCTGCCTTTCTGAGATGTCACCTCTGCTTGTGGGGGTGAATGTCCCACTCTACCCCTCCCTTGAGAGATCCCACCTGGAGTGACTTGTTCAGGCCTGGGGTCCAACATCAAAAGGACGTGGAACTCTTGGAGCCAGTCCAGAGGAGGCCATGGAGATGTTCCAAGGGCTGGAGCCCCTCTGGAGGCAGGCTGGGAGAGCTGGGGGTGTTCCCCTGGAGAGGAGAAGGCTCCAGGGAGAGCTCAGAGCCCTTCCAGGGCCTGAAGGGGCTCCAGGAGAGCTGGAGAGGGACTGGGAACAAGGATGGAGGGACAGGACACAGGGAATGGCTCCCACTGCCAGAGGGCAGAGATGGATAGGAGATTGGGAAGGAATTCCTGGTTGGGAGGGTGGGGAGGGGCTGGGATGGAATTCCCAGAGCAGCTGTGGCTGCCCCTGGATCCCTGGCAGTGTTCCAGGCCAGGCTGGACAGGGCTTGGAGTAGCCTGGGACAGTGGAAGGTGTCCCTGCCATGGCAGAGGAGGAACAAGATGGGCTTTAAGATCCCTCCCAACCCAAAATATTCTGGAATTCTACAATTGTGGGGTCGAGTTGTTTTCCCTTTTATCAGCTGGGGCAGGTGCTGGGCTCTGGGACTGCAGCTCTGGTGGCACCAGCCCGTCCCACACATTGCTGCTCCTCTTGGCGTTTTGGAAGACGTTCAGAACCATTTCATGGAAAAATTAAGAGAATTACGGAAAGCATCACCTAAAGGGAATATCTCCTACAAGAGCAGCTCCAAGCTGCTGTTCCCAATGAGGGTAAGTCCTACCTGTCTATAAAATTACCTCAAAATTAAATATTTCCCATTTCATATTCTGTGAGAGGTCCCCAGATTTTGGCAGTATTTCCACATGAAAGCCCATTTTGAAATACCAGAATTTCCTCCTGAATGGTCACATTTACTTTTGTTTAGCAACCTCGTTACTCTATTTTTTTTTTTTTTTTTTGGGTCCTCGTTTTTTTGAAATTTTGGCCTTTTTTTTTTTTTTTTTTTTTTTTTTTTACAAAATTATCCAGGAAAGATCACAAGTTCCATAGAATCACCCAGATATAAAGCTTTAAAATCCAGATACTGAGGAGTTTAAGACTTGCAATAAAATTTCAAGGTTTGGCAATCCAGACAATGTCATAATTTCCTTATGGCTCATTTTTAACCTTTTCTTTGAGTCACAATAAACGTTCCTGCATTTTTTTTTTCGTGTCTGGTTTTATGTTATAGGAATAATCTGAGCATTCCAGTCTCTGTGGATTCCATTGATTAATCTGGCTGAATTCTTTCACCTCGGGGATTGACTCATCCCGGTTTTTCCTGACTTCCATAATGCCCCAATCCTGACATTTAGATCTGTGTCACAGCAGCCTGATTTCATATTTTCTGGGCCCTTTTCGCTCCGTTCACATTTGTTGTGGCACCATTTGGCACAGCAAATCTCAAACTCAGAGTAAGTGTGGAAAAAACCACACATGGTTCCTTTGCTGTTCTTTAAATTAAATCAGGATTTTAATTCTTAAGGCTCTGGGCTACATCTGACACCTTACTGCACTAAAAAACCCCAAAAAGACAAATCATAAACACACTCTGGATTCCTCTCACTTAATTCATGCCTCTAAAGCTTAAAGAACATCTTTAATTTGTAATTAATCCAAGTGGATGAGTTCTGGGTAAAGGTAGAAACCTCCAAAAGGTAATTCCACCTATTTCAGGATTATTTAAGGGAGCTGAGACTTTTGCCCCTAATTTTTGCCTTCAGTAGCTGAAGGTAACCCACAACAAAGATGGAGAGGGATTATTTACAGAGTTGGAAGGACAAGAGGGAATGGCTTTAAGGTGGATTTAGATGGGATATTGGGAAGAAAATCTTCCCTGGGAGGATGGTGAGGCCCTGGGATGGAATTCCCAGAGAAGCTGTGGCTGCCCCTGGATCCCTGGAAGTGTCCAAGGCCAGGCTGGAGCAGCCTGGGATAGTGGAAGGTGTCCCTGCCCTTGGAATGAGATGATTTTTTTACCCTGTGGTACCTTTTAAAATATGATTTTCTTTTGAATAAACCAATGTACATCTGTATTTACACTTGTGAGAGCTCCTCAGCAAGCTGGGATCCATTCTGTTCTGTCCTTTTCTGTACTGTAAATCCAGTATATTCCTTTGAAACAAAAATTTTGGACCCAAACATCAATTTTCAAGAGAAAATCTTTGTTTTTTAATCAATTTTAAAATTTTTTTTGCCCACCCCCTCCTCCCCACCCCTTTCTATTTCTCTTAGCTTTCTATTTTAAACAGATTAAATAAATCCCAAAATGGAGTTTCAATATTCCCAGCCATCTTCCCATGTCAGATTGCTCCCAGTCTGTCAGGCACAACAGATTCCTGTTCTGCCTGTCACTAAAAAATGGATCATTGATCTAGAAAAAGAAAATGATCCAAATATTTCTTTTTAAACCCCTGCCTTTTCTTCTGCTGAATTCTTTTCCAACGCTCCCTTGCCTATTTTCCAAGCCTTCCAGGAGCCTATCTCTCCCCAGTGATCACAGGTGAGTTATAGGCCAATATCCCATGGAAAAGAATAAAATTTTGATAAAGTTTGGCAAGATAAATATCCCTCCTTGTGTTTTTAGACATCCACATCTGAACTTCCAGCCTTAATGCCAGACTGGGAAGGATGATTGTGGCTAGCTTTTTGCTTTGTGAACATGATAAACAGGATTACTAATCAAGGCAGTATCTCTGTTATTAATTATCTGTATCCTCCTTTCATCTGGGAATTATTCTTACTCGATTCTTTTTCATCTCCTCTGGATCCACCAGATGGGTTTGATACCAGGCAAATTCTTTTTTTTTAACTTGATTTATCTTATCAATTACCGCAAAATTTTTTTTTTTTTTTTTTTTTTTTTTTTTTAACCTGATTTATCTTATCACTTCCCAGGGAGTTTTACCCAAATCTGCTGAGTCTGCACCAGGAGGAATTCAGATGCCAGCTCACCTGCAGTGTGTCTTCTCCAAAGTGCTTTAATCCCAGGAATTATCTTTCCCTGGGAGGCAATTCCTTTGCATCCCTAGAAATAATTCAGTGCCAGGTATCCAAACTAAAACAGTGTCAACAAAGGCAAGTTCAGCTGGAAAATTATGATCCACTTGAGCAACTCTTAGCACTGATTAGTGCATATTTATGAGCAAGGTTTGCAGGAATTATTGCTGGACAAAAGCTCCGTTTGCCCGCATGGAAAAGGCCCTGGAATATCCCAGGCAGATGCATCATTTTTATGGCTTTGTGGGGGACCTTTTTTACAGAGCTTTGCAGTGATTTAGACCATTTATTCCACAGCCTCCATTTCACCTTGTAAATCTGGTTGTAAATATGAAAGTGGCCACACACAGAAAACTCTAAAAGAAGCAGAGGAACAGCTGAAATTCAGCATTTAAGGGTTTGCAGAAGATGGATTGCCTTCATATTCCAAAGGAAAAATGAGCTGTTGTCTGGTTTTGCTAGGATTTTGAGGGAATTTACAATTTAAGTACTGGACTGAAGCACTACGGCAGAAAAAATCCAAAGTGGAGATGCTTAAAATTACTTCTAAATTTAGATCTCAGTTGTGACCTGAAAAAGGATCAGATTTAAGGTAAAAACCTCCAGAATTTTCAACAAAATATAGTAAAAACATCTAAAGAGAAAAGACAAATTTACAATGAATTTAAAAGCACATTTTTGGGGGATAACAACAGAAACTTTTTCACTTGAATTTTGAAATTATTGGTGGGTAGAATAAACAGGGAGACAAAAGTGGGGTCTAATTAGAAGTAATTAGCCCAGCATCAATTAGCAGTGAAAGACTTTTTGCATATCCATAGAGATTAAGGAAAACCTCAATCTGCTGTTATTTTGGAATTCCCTGGGAGAGAAACCTGTGGAAAGGAATGGAAGCTGAACCTTGGTCTGATGCTCCCTGGGCACTTTAATGGGCTTGGAAATCCCTACAGTTTTTATCCCTATCAACAATTTTCTGTGATCCTTTTCATTGATCCCTGGCATCACCATCATCTAAAAACTGGATTCTGTTCTCAGTCATATTAAAATTAAACATTTAATTTCAAATAAAGCCACTGAGCTGCTCTTTTAAATAATATTAATGCAAGATGGAGATGTCAAATCACTCACAAATGGAGTTACATTTTCTATATTTTGGCAGAATTAAGGTCACCAATTTGTATTTTATTCATTTTGATTTTCAGCTGCTTATTTGACTTTTTTTCTGCACCAAAATCCTCCGTGTTATCCAGTGCCTGAATGGCAATTCAAGAGGTGTTCAAATATCTTGGAGCATTTATCCCTTGACTTCTTTTTTCCTAAAGGACAAGACTTTATCCACTCACCAGTCACTTTGGACAGAACTCGGAAATTTCAGAAGGATGGGATCATTTTGCTGCAATTCCCAATTTCTTCCATTTATGGTTTTCTCCATAACTTTGTCATCAAATTCTTCGGCCTCACAAAGACAGGAGGTGAACAAGGGGTAAGAAGGAAGAAAATTGACTCACAAAAAGAAAATATCAACCACACTGCTTAAGAATTTCCCAAATGAAAGTCATCAGTGAGATTTAGAGGTTTTATTAGTTTGGGTTTGGGTTTTTTTTTTTTTAATGATTTTTTTTAAACCTCTTTGTTCAAATGCATTTTCTCATTGTTAATTATAAATTAATATAATGGAGAACATGGAATAAAAGTGCTCTTGAGAGTCTATTCCTTGTAAATCATGAGATTGCCACTCTCTATTCCAAGTTTTCCCGACTTTCAGTAGAAACAAGGGACCAAAGGCTGGTTTATCGTCATACAGATTTAAGATTTCAGATTTTCATGTGCCTGGTTGGACCCAGTACCCTCTACAGCTTCTAAATTTGGGACAACATCCAGGAACTGAAAACTGCACACCCTGATTGCCCCTATTTTCAATGTATTTCCTAATTTCCTATGTTTAATGTAGGAATTTTGAGTGGTTAAGTAGGAAACAGCTTTTACAAATCCAGGAGGAGTGGTGTAAATCCTGAGTTAGCCAACCCAGCCTCTCCTTAAAATTAATGAGGAAAACCAGATAAAAATTCACTGAAATGCTTTCAAAAGAAATTCTTCCTAAAGGGAATAAAAAACCATGGGAGAACATCTTAAAATAAGAATTTCCAGGACAGAAAGATTCCTCCCTATTTTCTAAAGGAAAACTGGGAATGTCACCAGCCAGGTGATTCACTGGCTTTAAAAGAAGTGGGCAAAATATCACAGTGCCTTTTAACATGTCCTGACTTGGCTGATCCAAGCGCTCAACCTTCATTACAAGAAGCACAAAGAAAGCCATAAAATAACCTGGAGTGAAGATAATACCTGGGGAAAAAAAATAAAAAGAATTATGGCTTGTTGTAAAATGTTACACATTCTACGGTCTTTCCAAACAGCTTCACAGCTCTTGGAGTTTGTTTTTCATCCTTCTCTTCCATGGAATCCAGGAGGAAAAGGTTGAAGCAAAGACAGGAAAGGTCTTCCCTGGAAAAGCCTCAAAACATGGATCTCCCTCAGCTGTTCCAACGTTGGGATTCTCTTCCCAAGGGTGAAAGACCCAAACCAGCAGAACTGCTGAGTCAGCTTTGTTCTGTATATCATTTTTACTGCACCTCTTATCACAATTAATCCATTTCTTGATAAGCAAGAAGAAGGAACTGTTCCCTCACCGCAAATTTCAGGCTGAAAAGGCCTTTGATATTTTTTCCTATCATTTACAAAAGCTCTGGAAAGGGAAAAGGCTCTGAAATGCCCAAAGCACCCCACAAACTCCGCTCTGATAATAAATTCAGAGAGCAAGACGTGACTTTTTCTTTTTCTTTCTGTTTCTGGAGGAGGTTCTCAGGACAGGGATGAGGAGTTGAAGTGATGAATGTTCTGGATAACTCATGGATTGGTTTCCTCAGGATTTCTACAGATTTAGGCAGATTTCTGCTTGGAGCCTGAGGTTCCAACAAAATAATTTAGAGCGCCTTTTTCTCACTCTTGAGGGCTGGAGATTTGGAGAGATAATCTCATAAATATAAATTATTTGCTATAAATTTAAAGAGATTAGGTTTAAATTAGATAAATGGAAGGAATTTTTCTCTGTGAGGGTGGGCAGGCCCTGGCACAGGGTGCCCAGAGCAGCTGTGGCTGTCCCTGGATCCCTGGCAGTGTCCAAGGCCAGGTTGGACAGTGGGGCTGGAGCAGCCTGGGACAGTGGGAGATGTCCCTGCCATGGCAGGGGTGGAATGAGATGACCTTGAAGGTCTCTTCCAATCCAAACCATTCCATGATTCTATGATTCCATGAACAGACCTAGGCAAATATTTCCTACGGTATCAATTGTCCCACAGAAGTTGCCAACATCGCATTTAAAGGACTTTTTTTCTCCTTCCATGACCTTTGTCACAGATCTCGAGACATGAATGACAATTTCCCCAATTTATCCATCACAAACACTTTTCCATGAATGTCCCAGCATGACCAGCCCTCACTAAGTTTTCCCTTCCCAACAGCTG
This sequence comes from Onychostruthus taczanowskii, assembly GCF_017590055.1. Classification (NCBI taxonomy): domain Eukaryota; kingdom Metazoa; phylum Chordata; class Aves; order Passeriformes; family Passeridae; genus Onychostruthus; species Onychostruthus taczanowskii. The sequence continues at coordinate 24,238,897 of NW_024500349.1, forward strand.
CTCTGTTACTGGCCTGACTTTACAATCACAGGGGTCAAACCCAGGAAGAAAAAAGGAAAATTTAAAGTCTTCTATGGGAATTTTAGGGAGATCTCAGAACTCAAAATGGAGAACTATCCCCACCCTGGCCCAGCAGGATGAACAGGGCATCAATCCCTTCTGCTCAATACAGGGAATTCTTGGTTCTGACCTTAAAGATCTTCTCATTCCACCTCCTGCCATGGCAGGGACACCTCCCACTGTCCAGCGTGATCCAAGCCCTGTCCAACCTGGCCTGGGACACTGCCAGGGATCCAGGGGCAGCCACAGCTCCTCTGGGAATCCATTCCAGGGCCTCAGCACCTTCAGAGGGAACAATTCCTTCCCAATCTCCCATCCATCCATGCCCTCTGGCAGTGGAAGCCATTCCCTGTGTCCTGTCCCTCCATCCTTGTCCCCAGTCCCTCTCCAGCTCTCCTGGAGCCCCTTCAGGCCCTGGCAGGGCTCTGAGCTCTCCCTGGAGCCTTCTCCTCTCCAGCTGAACATTCCCAGCTCTTCCCGCTCCAGAGCAGAGGGGCTCCAGCCCTTGGAATGTCTCCATGGCCTCCTCTGGACTTGCTCCAGCACTCCACAACCTTCTGATTTTGGAACCCCTGGATGCAGAGTTGAGAATTCTGTCCCTCAGCTGGTTGCTCACGCTGGTTTGGATCCATCCCGTGACTCCTGAGTGACATTTGAAGTGTTTGGGATGGTTTTGCCATGACCACAGCTTAGTCTTGAGGCTTGTGGAGAATTACAAACACCACTGGGCTTTAAAGCATCCCTGGAACGTGGAAGCCACTGGACATTGGCTCCAGAAGTTTCTTTGGTGAGGCCGTCTGCTGCACTTTATGAAAACGATCGCCTGACTTTGCCAAAGGATCATAAATCCCAATTGCTTTATAGCACTTTGTTGAAAGGGAATTACACTGCACAAGCTGGGTGAGGTAAAGCTAGAATCGAGTACTAAATCAGTTTGATGTTTGTGTTCTTCTGAACTTTCTTATCTTAAACGTCTCTTGAGTCACTCTTATCTCCCTCACCCTCATTAACCTCCCCTCAATAATCAAAACACAGCAGGAGAAGAAAGGGCACTGGAATAAAGCTGGTTTAAAGTGAAACCTTGCATTCACCAAGCCAGGAGCTCAGATTAGGTTTAGTCTCTGCAAACCTTGGTCCTGAGCCTTAGTAGGCTTCACTCCTACTCTTTGACCAGTGTCGTTAACTCTGGAGAACCATCCAAGCTCTAAAAATTGGAATATAAATCCAGCTGAAGTCTTTGGGGCACATCTGAATGGGGGAATGGATCCACTGATGGAAAAACTTCCTGTGGATGTCCAGACAGAAACAGATAATCCTGGGATTACATTGAGGTGTCTTTCTCCATTAACGCAAAACCTGTACAGAGTCAGGACTAAAATACAGCTGCCAACCTCTGCTGGGACATAAAGCAGGCATGGATTTGGGATGTGCTGAGAGTTAAGTTCAGATTAAGCCTGGGTTTAAAGAATGAGCCTCTTCTGATGGTGGTTTTGGAGGAAATGACCTGGTGGCTGAAACCTGGGAGAGTGAATGTTGGATCATCTCAAGTGGGAATTCTACACGGGAGATTAGGAATGTGCCATAAAAACACCATCGAGGTGATATAATCTGGATGGGATGTAAGGGATTTGGGAGCCTAAATGGCTGATACTGGCCAATAGTCATGGGAATTTCTTGGATGTGGATGAGTCTGTCTCAGAGTGGTGATGATCCTTTATATCAGGGACAGAAATACAGACAATTTCTCTCTGAGCTGCCTTAGACACGTGGTTCAAACAAAAGTATTTGTGTCACATGAGCTGAAAAATTGGGTCTGAGGAAAAAAATAATAGGATGAAACGTGAGTTATGCTGGGAACAAGCCATTTGAAAGGCAGATCATTCACAGATATCCTATATTGCCAAGTTTTGGCTGACAATTAACCTTTTCTTACCTGCGGACACTTAAATTATGATTTTTTTTCTTCAAAGAACAAACAAACCAAGCTTCATTTCCATGAAAAAGTCTTACCAACTTCAAAAGAAAGGAAAAAAGAGCAAAATCTTAACCCTCTAGCCTAAAAGAGTCAATTTTCTTCTCAATATTCCTGGAAAGTTCAGTTAATATTTATATAATTTATTCAGGTCAAGAGCCTTGAGTCCTTTAGCAGGAGTGGACTTCCAAAATCCAAGCGTTCATTCTCATTATTCCAGAGTTTCTGGAAAAAAACTTGGTTTTCCCACTCAGCTGCAGCTGAAGTGAAACTCTTCCACATTTTGCTACCTTCAGTGAGACTAAAACAGATTTTCCTTCTTATTCCCTACTAAAACATATGGCCACAATTAGTCTGGGATCTCACATTTTTGGAGGAGACGTCAGCAATCATTTGGATTTCTCCCTTCTCCTCCTTTTTCTGGGCAATCTGTGGGCCACACTTCCACGGGGACATAAAGCAGAATGTGAGATGGTCATTCCTGTCTGCGTCAGTCCTTCCCAAAACGGATTGCTCTCTAACCTGATGGCTCACGTAGCAAAATCCATTTTTTCCTCCCATGTCATTCCCAGCATTTGTCACCACCTCATCCTTTAAGCTCTAAGCACCATCCAGGGAGTTGCATAACTCCTGTGCAAAATTCAAATACAAATCAATGCAGAAGTCAGGCCTTAAGGAGAAGCCAAATTATCCTCTGCTAAATCATTCTTTCTTTTCTTTTTTTTCTTTTTTTTTTTTTTCCTTCGTGAAGACAACGCAAATTTTTCATTTTTATGGACTTTTAACATGAACTTCTTGTAAGCACATAACCTGCTGCATGATGGAATACGCAGAAAAACAAAACCCCTACACAGGTTTGATATGAAAAACAGGGCTAAATTTTAGCTTCGCAATGCAGAAAAAGAATTAAAAATTAAACTGCTACCAGAAGGCTTTCAATTTCAGTGCCTCTTCCCACTCTGTATTTTTATTTTAGGTGTATTTTAGTGCCTACGTTAATTTACCCCAGTTCAGTCTTCCCTATTGGCCTATTGGCCTTCCCTACCCCGTTCATCCTTATATGTTCATGATCTAGAAAGTTCTCCCTTCCCCAATACCCCATTGGTTTATGCAACCCCGCCCATCCAACCTGCCATTTCCTATTGGCTCCTGCCCTTTGTACCGCCCCTGTGCTCTCAAACCATTGGCCCTGATGCTCTGCTCCACCCACTCTGCGCCAAGGGAAATACAGGTTGGATAGCAGGAAAACAGTTTTTCCCAGAAAGGGTGATAAAGCTCTGGAATGGCTGCCCGGGGAGGTGGTGCAGTCACCATCCCTGGGTGTGTTTAACAAAGCCTGGATGTGGCACTGGGGGCCAGGGTTGAGTTGAGCTGTTGGGGCTGGGTTGGACTCGATGACCTTGAAGGTCTCCCAACCTGGGCATTCTGGGAATTCTTTCCCATATTTATACCCTGCACCCTCCATTGTACCCCATCCTCTGTCCCTGGAGCCCTTTGGGGTTGGACCCCAATAAACCCTCCTTGGAGCCACACACAGAAGACCCTCCTGTGTCTCATCTCTCAGCTGTCTGTGGTGTGCTTGAGTGCTTGGGTGTGTGTGTGTCACCTCCCTGCCCAAACATTCTCCACCCAGAGATGCTTTCATGGAGGGTAGCAGCATTTGTCCACCCAGGAAGGGGGATCAGGATCAGGAAAACTGGTCAGCCTCACCAGGATGGGCATAAAAATTCTGCATTTCCCTTAATTATTGCCTTAGCTTTACGTGTTTCAGTCCTTCCAAACTCATCTGGTCTCCACCTGGCACTGCAGAAGGATTTTCACTTTCCAGGGGGCCTGTGTTGGACCTGCCAGCTGTTTGTGAATTCCCAGACATCCTCCATGGCATGGGATGTCTGTGTTTAGGGAATTGGATCGTGTCCTCATCACCTGCTCACAGACTGGGAGAGAAACTGGGACCTCCAGGGGCTGAACCACTCAAGAGTGCTTCAGACATCAGTGATGGATGGTTTCTCTCTGCTGTGCAAGAAACCAAACCCAGACACTTTAATTAGAAACTTAAGGTTGAATGCATTGCTGAATCTCCAGAGCCGTTTGAGATCCCTCTGGGTGTCTGGAACATCTGCACGAGGCTGGCAGATGTGACACAGGACCAGGGGAGCAGCTCGAGGAGAGCAGGGTGTCCTCAAGCTTCGGACATTCCTCTCAAATGAACGAGTTCTGTTCCTTAAATGAAGGTGCTGCCACTTCTAGCAGCTCAGGTCATCCCAATGTCCCTCCAAAGGACAAAATTCTCCCAAAATCCCTGCATGGAGTCTCCAGGCCAGGAGTGCCTGTGGCTGTCGCTGCTGCTGTAACCCGATACCACTGGAGTCTTTAGCATCAGCTTTCCCTAAACATCGGCTCCTGAGCTCACATCCACAGTTCCCTGCCAGTTCATCACCACTCTGTGGCAAATTGAAGGATTCACAGCATCCCTTGAGAGTGGCAAAATCTTCATGGTGATGGGACAAGTTTATTTTTGCTGGAGTCTTTAGCATTAGCTTTCCCTAAACATCGGCTCCTGAGCTCACATCCACAGTTCCCTGCCAGTTCATCACCAGTCTGTGGCAACTCGAAGGATTCACAGCATCCATGGGAGTGGCAAAATCTTCATGGTGACGGGACAAGTTTATTTTTGCCTGTGATGTCACCAAGATCTCTGTCCCCTAAACCAATTAAAGGAGTTTGATCTGTTAGAACAAGAGACCAAAGGAGGCAGCACAATGTGGAGTACAAGGACTGATATAATGATTATTTCTGGGTTTAGGTGAGGTATTTGGGACGGTGTGGTGTGGTCTGAAACACAGAAGAGGTTTTGTGATAGTTACACATCCAGGTCACTGCATTCAGTGAGCCATTATTACACTTGCTCTTAGAAAATTGTGTTGAGACACTCATAGATAAACCTTTTAGAAATTTTAGAATTTATTTTAGAAAGCTTTGCATCTGGCAATGGTTTTTATTTTATTTTGTGCCAGAGCTCCAGGAGCGTTTGGACAACACTCACAGGCACAGGTTGGACTCCATGATCATTTTAGGCCCCTTCCAAATGAGAATATTTCATGATTCCGTGAAATACCGACACTGAGAACCATCTGAGATGCCCTGGAGTAACTTGCCCCCAGCTGGTGCTGCAGAAGGACACGAGTGTCCTGTAGGTCCTTGGCCACGTCTCCCAGCCTGTGCAGATGTTCTCAACATCCCAGGGTCTCTCAAACAGCTCTGAATGACTCTGTGTGGCAATGGAATCAAGCCTTGGATCCCCACTGGGTCCACAGAGAGCTGAGAGCTCGCTCACCTGCACAACCAAATCCAGATGTCTTCATCTGATAGTTTAACCCACCAGAGTGGGGGAGAATGAAATGTGGATCCGAGCCCACAGCTGGGATTTGAGCCCCAAAGACTGCAACTCCCAAGCAGCTCTTCTGCCCCGGGAATGTTCCTCAGCTGTGCCAGAGAAAACTGAATCCATTTGTCTCCGGTGGAAGTGGTTCTTCCCAGAGTTTCTCAGGTGTCAACACTGCAGAATTAGTGCCTCACTGAGCCATAAATCAAGTCAATTGTGCAATGAAAGACAGAGCAGATGGATGGAAAGGAGACCCTTCCCTCCTCTGCTACATTTCTCCTTTCCCACCTGCCAAACAGGGTTTTGTCCCTTTTTTTAGGGTTAGTATTTCACAGGGTTTATTTTCACTTTGTTTGTTTTTTAGGTCTTATTTGGTTTCTCAGCATCTTTGGAACTGGGGAACACCAGCCCTGAGCTGGGAGGGATTCAGGGTATCAGAACTGTGCACAGTTCTTGTCCAAATCCCAAATGAGGAGCTACAACTCCCCTGTGCCTCCCAAGCCTGCAGCTTTTACAGGAGTGGTTCCTCATAAAGGAAATCCTCTCCTCTGGTAGTTCTTTCACTTATTGGGACTGTGCTTGGTAAAAACTGGCTAAAAATAGGAGAAAAACGGAGAAAATATAATGTAAACAACATGGACACTGAAGTATAAAAGATGAGGATATCTGGGAATATGCGGAGTAGGAAGAGGAAGAGCAAACCAGTGACCACAAGATAATAAATCTTTAAGCTTCAATGGAGAAAAGGTGAAATCTGGGATAGAGGAACGTTCCCTTCCTATGGAACTGGATGATGTTTAAGGTCCCTTCCAGACAAACCATTCCAGGATTCTGTGGATCCTTTGGGATCTGAAGCTGTGAAGCAGCAGAGGGCTGTGGATTTGTGCTCAGGAGGGAATGAGCATGTGGGAGATGTCACTTCCGAGCTGTGCCAACAGCGCATTCCTCTAGATGGAACCCACTCTTCTTGGCCAAAATGGCTCAATAAACCAAATGTGTCAGGCCTTGTCCCAGTTTTCATGGCAGCAGGAAAAAGATGGGATTGAGGACACACAGAAATAATGTGGAGAAAAGAGCCCAGTTTTCATGGCAGCAGGAAAAAGATGGGATTGAGGACACACAGAAATAGCATGGAGAAAAGAGCCACAGCTGAACAGGACATTGGCTTCCTCCATTTCCAAAATTTTCAGTTCTATCATCCCTGGAAGTCCAGGTTTAGGGCTGATCCAATGGGTCACTGCTGAAAATCTGGGAAATCCTAAATCCCAGGGATATGGAAAGGCTGAACCCTGCTAAACCACATCTTTCTGAGCAGCTCCTCCTCTCCCTGCTTTAACTCCTGCTTTCCCCTAGGAAGAACTTTGCTTCTCACAGCCCAGAGCAGATTTTGGGAATCCCCTCTGGGTTCAACAGTGGAGCAGAAGGAAGAAAGGAACCCCAAACCACTCCATGGATTTTCCAGACTTTTTGCTTTAAACGTTGACAGAGGCTGTAATTAATTTTCTTGTTCTCTAAGCTTGTTGACTGATTTAACGAGGACTGGTTATAATAACAAAGAATTTATGTCCTTAGACATTAAACACGAGTGTTGCTTTTGATACAGAGCATGGGGCTTTCCCAGATCTCCTTCCTTATTTTTTTTTTTCCTTTTAATTTCCTCCTGGAATTCCTCACAACCACCCAAATACCTGTGAGTGCACAACACTTTCCTCTGCCATCAGGGAGAAGATGCCAACCATGGTTAGCACTGGGACCATTGCATTTCTTCCCTCATCCAGACTTGTCTTCCTTGAAAAAGAGCAGCCCACAGCTTTTGGAGTGTGAATTATATAAAAATAATAATTAAAAAAGGGCCAAGAATTTTAGAATCTCAAGTTTCTTGTCTTTAATTTATTGATAATTTGGAAAAAAGAGAGATGAAAGTGAGTTCAGACTCTTTTGCAGAGAAATGATGAATTTTGCTTCAGTGTTTGGATTTCAATATTTTTTCATTAAACCTTCTTCAAGACCAAACCCAAAATTAAAAACTGATTTTGAAAATAACCCCCAATTTCTCAGGAGTTTAAGTTAAAACTGCCAGGGTCAGGGTAACCTGAGTTTCCTTTTCATAGACTACTCATAGACTTTAATGAGTTTTTTGCTGAAAACAAGAAACTCATAATTTGCTTCAGTGTTTGCTGAATCTGACCTTTTTTTTCCTTTAAGAAGATCTTTTTTGCCAAAGAAGTGTCACCCTGTGGTGGTGATGTGACAAAAAGAAAAGAGTGCTCATTCCTTGGATTTTATTTGATATAAATGGGTGTGAAACACCTTCAGGGAAAATTTTACCTTCGAATCAATCCCTGCTTTGTTCTTTAGCTCTGTCCAGCCTCTGTTCTAGGTCAGCCTGCACAAGGCATCAGGATCACTGCAGAGCTTCTCTCTGCACCCAGCAGCTCTGACCCAGCTAGAATGTGAAATTTGGTCATTTAAAACCCAATTATCAGCTCTCAATCATCAGGACCTTCCCTTTTTCCAAGAGGGAAGCCTTTCCCTGTCTTTCAGAGCCATTCCCTGTCTTACCCAGCTGGTTGAAGTTGCCCTGTTGAATGTAGGATCATGACTTGGAGAAGCCACGCCAAGAACTGGTGTCCTCAGGAAACATTTGGGAATGTCCTTTGCACACACTGCTGTACCTTGCTGGATAATTCCACAGCCTGTTCCAAAGTCATGCCTTGCTCTGGAAACAATTAACAGCAAAAAAAAAAAGTCAGAGATTCTTTGTACCTCACCATGAAACTGAGAGAGAAAACGATTTCTTGTCTTTACCACAGAGCATCCAGGGAAGCAAGACCACCATAATTTATTTCCCTCAACAGTCAGTGGGTACAGGTTTAAAATACAGGTACAGGGCTCAAAATCCATCCCAGTCCAGACAGAAATTCCCTGATTTAGCTAGGAAAGAACGGCATGGATAAAGACTTTTAATAATTTTTCTATTAATTTGGAGGTAGAGTAGAACAGGAAAGTTTGGAGACAGGGAAACCCTTCTGCAGGTCTTAGTAACAACCTAAGAACTTATGGAGAAAAGAATGCTGTGAACGTAACTTAATGATGTTAATTGCCTGCAGAAGGGATATTTGAGGAGCAGGAAGATGTGTTAGGGAGGATGTGTTAGAAAAGAAGAGGGGATAAGGTCAGCAGTTCCTTAGGGAGAGGGAAGGGGATAATTATCCCTTGTGGAACACAGAAAGGTTAGTGCAGGGTCAAGGGTCAGGATAATTGTGCTATAAAATTGTGCTATAAAACCAGTATTTATTATTTTTAGCAGGCAGTGGATCAATAATCTTATCAAGTTAATCACCAGATATCCTGGTTGATATTTTCTAAGGACCAGGATGCAGCTAGAGGGAATGCTTGATGGAATTTTTTTCCCCCGATAAATAAAATGTTTCTGACCTTCCCTACTTGCTGCAAGGGCAGGAAATTTTCCATTGCCTCACTGGCCTGAGTGAATCCCTGCTTTGCACGAGCTGGTGTCTCACTGCTGCCTCTTCCCTGCTTGCTCCTCCTGGCACTGCCCTAAGGAGCTGTCCAAGTCACTTCAGTCACCTCTGCTTGGCTCATCCCCAGTGGAAAAATGAGGCAGAAAATTATTAATCCCCTTCCTAGGAGCATGAGGATGATGGATGGAAAGGGAAAAGCCTGGTTGGTGGAGGTGGGAGGGTGGCGTGAGGGATGTCAGGATTCTGCTGTCACTTTGTGAGGGTCACCTCTCGTGGCGACATCTGCACTGGAAGTCCTGGCAGCTGTCAGCCAAGCAGCAAAACAATCCTTTGTGAAACACTTGGATATCCTAAGGTGGAAAAAGGCTTCCACATCCAATCTCTGAACATCAGGAATGGACTGAACTGAGTCCTGTGGGTTCATTTCTTAAGGGGTGGCACTTGGGAGCATGAGAAACCCTGGGGATTAGAGATTTTAGGAGGTCGTCATTGTCTTCACACTTCATCAGAGCAGGGTCCTCTGTGTTCACTGTAAAGGAATTAGTTCTGGTTTAACTAAGCCAATCTTAGTTAATTTGGCAGATGAAGCCTGTATTTATCCAGGCAAGGGAAGCAGAGCTTCTGGTGTGTCAGAGCGCACATGGGTTATCCCATGGTTTGGATGTGTGGAGTCAGCCTGGTCATCAGAGAGCTTTAGAAAGGTTTGGGTTGGAAAGGAACTTTAAAGATCATCCGGTTCCCCCCCTCTCAGGATCAGGGACACCTTCCACTGTCCCAGGCTGCTCCAAGTCCTGTCCATCCTGGCCTTGGACACTTCCAGGAATCCAGGGGCAGCCAAAGATGCTCTGGGAATCCATTCCAGGGCCTCCCACCCTCACAGGGAACAATTCCTTCCTAAAATCCAACCTGGCCATGTTACTTTAAAGCCAGGCCCTGTGTCCTGTCCCTCCATCCCTTGTCCCCAGTCCCTCTCCAGCTCTCCTGGAGCCCCTCCAGGCCCTGGCAGGGCTCTGAGCTCTCCCTGGAGCCTTCTCCTCTCCAGCTGAACATTTCCAGCTCTCCCAGCCTGGCTCCAGAGCAGAGGGGCTCCAGCCCTTGGAGCATCTCCATGGCCTCCTCTGGACTTGCTCCAGCAGCTCCACATCCTTGTTCTGGGGCATCCAGAGCTGGATGCAGCACAAGGATGGAGTGGAGTGTGAGAATCCGTTCACTCACATTTCTTTTGGTGCATCCTTAAATGCAGTTGGCTTTCTGGGCTGGACGTGCACATCCCCAGGTTGTTCAGCCCATGGAAACATTCCTGTTTATGTATAAATGCATGGAAATGCAATCCACAGCCCATCCCCTCACGGGTGCCATGGTTTTAGGATGCACTGAGGGGCACAGGGGATGCAATGGACCCACACATGGACCAAAGGAGTTGCTTTTCATTTCTTGTCCACCTTGTGTCCATCTGCATTGCTGCAAAGGACTCATAAAAACTGCCTCAATGAGCAAAGAGGCTTTTCCAGCATCTTTTTATTCCTGGTTGAGTGGAAGGTAAAGCAATCTGCTGTCAGGCTTCATCCAGGCAGCCTGACCTTTCTCAGAGGAACATTTTACCCGCTGGAAAACATTGCCAACTAATCCTATTAAATGAGTGTGCAGACAACAATTTTCCTTGAATTTCTTCATTTTCCTGCCCTTAAACCTGTCTCTAAACTGAGCTGTTATCTTCTTGAAACCAGACGTGTGCCCACTGTCTTTTCCTTCCACAGCCTAGAGGAATAAAATAATAATAATAATAATCATCATAATAAAAGCCTCATCAAATCATCTGTTTAGTCTCATCTCCTTGGTTTTGTTGCTGGTCAGTCTGGTGAAGTACTGAGCTGGGAATGTGAGTCTGGAGTGTCAGTGCTCATTAACGTAAATACGAGCAAATGGAAAAATATTCCAAGAGCTGGATTCACACTCGCTCTAAGGTCCCTTTTTACTGCTTTGGCAGTGAAAAGAGACCAAGAAGTGGGTGGCCGTGTCATTTACTGCTCTGTTCCCATGTTTACGGCACAAGGACTTGCTCACTTTTCAACAGCTCGACTTAAATCTGCTAAGATGGACCAGTGGAGCCGAGGCTGCACAGCTTCATTCATCAGACAGCTCCTACTTTGTTGAGCAGCCCCATTTAAAAACCTCCAGTAGCAGAGGAGCGACTGAACTCATGCGAAGAGGAAAAGCTTGGGTCATGCGCTGCTGAATGTCCTCCAGATGAACACCGGCACAGGAGCTCCTTTCAAGTCACTTCAGAAGTTGTGGGATCATTTTCAGAGGGGAGGTGTTGCGAGCCCCCTCGGTGACGCCATCACCTCTTCCCGAAATACCTGGGGAAATAGGTCAGACAGTCTGGGCCTGAGAAGTTTGTTGCTCTGCAGTGGCAATGTGGGGATCCAAGTGTGTCACTTCCACCCAGAATCATTCCTTGGATTCCCCTCCAACTTGGCCAATAATGGGGTTTTGACCTTTGGGCATTCCCTAAGGTCGTTGTGTCCCACCTTGGTCTATCCAGCTGACTCTGTGCAGGGAATTTGGGTTTCCAAAGAACATGTGTTCCTCTGAACCAGGAATTCTCCTGGAAAATTTCCAAGGGGTGTTTAAAACTCTCAAGGTTTTTCACCAGAGAGGAGCAAAGGAGGGGTTTGCACACAGCCAGTCACTTGTCTCAGCAGGGAAAAATAAGGGTAAGTGGTCACTTCCAGGACCTCCTGCTCAGGGAAGGGAATCTTGGGAAGTCCTCTGGGAGCCAGGGGAGGGAGGGTTGGAGGGATGTCCCAAGGGCAGCCAGCCCTCAACCCAGCCGGCAGCAAAGCACAGAGGAGCTCCCAGCGCTGCCATCAGCACGAGGGTCACGTCTCTCTTGGTGTACCCCCAAACCATGGCCGACGTCACCCCTCAGGCCAAAGCTGCTGCTGGCCCTGACTGGGAACTTCCTCAGGCTCAGCATAACAAACAAATTGTGTGGTTGACCACAGGCAAGCTGGGAAAGGCCAAGCTCCACTTCAGCTGTGCTGTCATCAGTGTCCCCTGGGGAATGCGATGCTTCTGCAGAGCTGATTCTGGGACAGACTCGGTGATTCCCAATCTTCTGTGGCCAGCAGCAATCTGAAACATTTCCGTGTTTCTCCAAGGCCACCAAGGACTCTCGTTACCAAGCCTGAGGCTGGAAATGCCAGATAAATCCTCCAGGGTGCAGCTGGAAGGACCACCAACGCTCTGGAGCCAGGGAACAGCGGCCACTCTTCCATTACAGCACTGCTTGTCCCGTTCCATAGGCAGCATCCGGATGCTACCAGCGATGTTTTATCCATCTGCAGCTCTTTCCCTCACCTGTCATCATCTCCAAGTGCTTGGCATCTCTGACCCCAGCAGCTGAGCTCAGGACAGAAGGAACTGGATGGAAATCATGCCGCTGGTTTACATTGGAGATGATTTTAAATAATCCGAAAAGCCCTTGGCCTTAAAACGCAGAAATCCTCTGCTTTTTTTCCTTCCCTCGTGGCTTGCAAGAGTTCAAAGACCTCAGAAAGCATCTGCTAAAACACTCTGGACTGACTCAAGACTCCAGAGCAACTGTAAATAGACCTTAATTCCAAAAATAGAGAATGAGCAGATTCTCCCTTTTGGATGTCCTGGACAGGAATCAAATTTGGAGCATAGGAAAAGTAGGAGTCCTTGAGGTCCTCTGAGTCCTCTCCTGCCATCTCAAACTTCCAAACAGAGCAGGTGAAAACCCACAGAATGTCCTGCACTTATCACAAGCCAGAAAAAGCTTCCCTGCAGCCTGAAAGGCTCCTAAAATCAGAGTGGAAAGGAGGGGGAGATAAGAGACAGCACTGAGGTCCTTGCAGCTGCAAAAAAATTGTTGTGGGGAGTTCTTATTCCCTCCTTGTGTCCACACCGTTGAAGAGTAAGTTAATGTCTAAATAAGCAATTCTCCAAATCCCAGAACTTTCCAGGAAAGGAGAGTGAGGGTTGGAACCCTGGCTGCTGAGAATTCCAGACTTTCTGTGCTGCCAGGCACTGACCCCCAAGAGAACACTGCACTGACCTGAGGCTGTGGAGAAGCTTCCAAAATGGAATGACAGAACTGGGATTGTGGCAGTGGAGTTTGAATAGAAGTGTGTGATATCACAGGGTGGAAAACTCAGAGTTTAAGGATTTAGAATATAGTAACAGATATAAAGCAAGATGGAGGTTTTGGGGCAGATGCTGCTCCTTCTTCTTCTCCTTCTGCTTCTTCTTCTCCATGTGTTTGGGTGGTTTTGTGTAATCGAATAAAAAAGTCCCCATTGCAGCCACGGGTGGTTGGTTATTGGGTTAAAAGTGAAAATAATTGAGGTGTCATTTGTTAATTGGACAGTTGATCCTTCAAAGGCCTTGCAGAGAGAGATGGGCTCCATTTTTAGTTTGTCAGAGTGCAGTGCTGCAGAGCTCAGGGTTTGTGAGACTGTGACAGGGATAAGAACTGATAAACATCTGAGTCCGAACACAAAGTACCATCTCACACATTTAATCGTAACCTTGGCAAAAAGAATTTAATTCTCGACAGGTGAGGTTATTCCAAAGGAAACAGCGAGGAAAGGATGTAGTGATATCTCCAAGGGTCAGTTCATCACAAAGTCCTGAACTTTGCATCCTTTTTATTTTCTGTACTTCACTTCTTTCATTTCAGTCTCCTCTTGTCCAGAACAGGAATTTCCCAATCAGGGACTCCAAGCAGCTTTTCCATAATGGATTTTCCATATTTGAAGAGGAGTTCAGATCTTCATGCATAAAAATTCTCTGTATTAAATATGAGACCCAATGGAAAGAAGAGTCCACCACTGGTAGAGAAGACACCTGCAGGGAATGTGCCATGAGTTTGGAATTACTTTTCCTCCTTGAAATTCCACCTGCTGGACTCATATGAGTTCCTAAGTTTTAGATTATGATTTAATCAAATATTTTGCTTTTCTTTTTGGGGTTATGGACAAAAAGGTCAAGTTTCGTGGCAGAGAACAGACAAAAATAATCTCATTTCTGTTAGTTCTAAAAAGAGAATCTTCTTGATTTATAGGTTGGTTCTTTCCTTCTCCCACTCACCTGTGGCACAGAAATCTGGAGCAGTGAAGCAGGATTTGTCTCAAGTCTTCATTTGAATGTGTGATATTTTGGTGCTCATGAGGCACAGAACTGTAATGAATTCAATCAATTTTCTAAAAATCACCTTATTTCTAATGTATGTCATTTCAGAAATGGGATTTGGCTGAACATCCAGGCCAAAAAAAAAATCAACAAAAGAATTTTTAAATTTGTATTTTTCTAAGGGAAAACTCAGAATAAATAATAATAATAAAAAAAAAAACTGAAAAAACCAAAACCAACCAACCAAACAAACAAAAAATCCCAAAAAAACTAAACAACCAAAACCAAAAAATGTGAAAGAATGGAATCTCTTTATTCTCAGGTTAGTTTATTTGCATTTTTTTAGTGAATATCTTGACTGTTTGAGTTATCTTTATTTAGACATCTAGAATGATGAAGAAATGCTGCAAACCTTAGAGGAAGAAAAAGAAAGTTTAGAGCGAGAAACACACTCAAAAATGGAAGAAAGGAAAAAAAATTGATGGAAAAATGAACTAAACTCTTAGAAAATCCTTTATTATTAATCAGCTAAATTAAAGTCATTGCAAGTAGAGAATATTCTTAGGTAAAAGAATAGAAAATATACCATACTACAAAATGAATTGAAAAAATATAATTAAGCATTTTCTTGCCTCAATACTAATTATTTCATGGTATTTATTAACTATAGCTAATAAAATATTAATATTTAAAAATATGCCAAAAGAATATTTTATTTCAAACACTTGGAATTATTTTGTTTTCTATCAGAATAACCAGAATATTGTGGTGCACAGAGGGAAGCAATTTACTTTCATCCTGCTTTGAGGCTCTTTTATTCCTGTTGGATTTGAAGGGACAAAGTGGCCTGGAAGTGAAATTTCGTCTCATTTTCCGGAGGTGGAAATGAGTTTGATTCCCCATTTATTTGGATTTTATTGATAAACACCCAACCAGTGTCATCTGAAAGGGAAAGAGGGAAGTGCAGTGAAGCTGGAGGGAAAGTCACTGAGCAGGCACCGACCTGAGCTCTGAATCAGCCCAGCTTTGATACATCATGACCAGATAGAGGCAATTCTGGGAAATTGTGATTTTTCTTAAGGGGTTCAGATAATAAAACCCAGAGCACAATTTTGTCCTGGTGCCAAAAATAAAAAAAAATTTAAAAAAAAGGAAAAAACATCAGTTCTTTCCCTGAAATACCACGAGGGTAGGACTTTATGCAGCATTTCAGGGTGAGGCCCATGAGGTTTTTATTTGGGAATGCCACGAGAAGCAGTGTTTGTATGGGATACTCCAAATGAGGAACACATGGATGCGGGAAGTGCTTGGAATGGTGTTGTCCTCCATAAACACTCCTGTTAAAGGCAGCTAAAAGTGTGGATCAAGGGAAGATGTCTGAGGGGAAGGACAGAAAATTATCAGCTGATTTACATCCCCTGACCTGCAAGAAGTGATTATAGGTGGTTTAATGCTCCCCAGGCATCTGGATCTCTGTTAAGGATTTCATGTCTTCAAAATTCATGAGGTGGAAGGAAAAGAAATAAAAATCCCAAAGGAAAAAAACCAAACAAACAAATACAAAACCTACAAAAAATAAGTGGTCTGCAGTTTTGAAGACAGGTGTGATGTTTTACTGGACAATTTTATGGAGGGGAAAATCTGCTGAGGGCACATTCTCCTCCTGGTTTTCTTTTGTCACCTTTCCCAGGCCTCTGGCTGTCCTCGTCTTTGTCCATGCTCCGTGTGCTGTCACACCACACCCCACTGCCTCCAGGTGCTTCCATGATGCCTCAGGTTTGAGACTTTGTGTTTTCAGATTCTGTGCAGCTTTAGTGTGTGGGTCTGGGCTTCACATCAGGGCATGGTGAGCTCTGTGCACAGAGCAGGGAGACAAAACAATTCCTGCTCCAGCTGGGCACCAAGGACAAATGATCCAAATCTCAGCCCAAGAGCACAAACCCCGTGGGCTGGAGAGAGAAAAACAAGCAGGATGGGAGTGCAGGGGCTGAGCTGGAATTGGACACTGAACTGCAATGTGCACATGGAGCAGAGCTGATCCCAGGGAGAGACCCCGTGAGCGCTCGTGCATTTTGGGACCATTTGGGTTCATCTTGGCTGCAGCCCTGGCTGGGCTCTTGTGCTGCCCAAGGTGGATCCATGCAGGAGATCCTTTGAATAAATCCCTGCTTTATTCTTTAGCTCTGTCCAGCCTCTGTTCTAGGTCAGCCTGCACAAGGCATCATCCAGAGCTGCTTCCCAGCTGGAATGAGCAGATAAAGGAAATCAGGGCAGAATTTGGGGTGATTTTTCTGCAGTTCTTCAGATAATGAATTGCAATTTATTCCTGTGACTGTCCCTGGGATGGTTGCAACTGCATCTCTAAGGTCCCTTCCAACCAAATCCATCCTGGAATTCTGAGATTCTAATTTAGTGGACTGGCTGTAGCCTTGAGATGGGATCCTGATGCTCCTGGCACAGAGGGAAAAAAATCCCAAAATGGAAAGAGGCAGAAGTTCTTTAGCAGAGCAATTGTGCCCCAGCAGGTTCAGGGAGAACCCTCTGCCACAATTCCTGCTGGGAGGGAATCACTGGAGCAGGTGAGATTTGGGATGAAAGGTTGGAAAAAGCTTTGTAAAAAACTCTTTGTTAAAACCTTCCCTCTGCTTCCCCTCAGGTGGCTGCAAAGAAGGTGTGTGGAGGTATTAAAGGGAATAAATTGACTGGTGTGGTCTGGGATGAGGGTATCAGGATCAGGGGAGGGAAGAGCAGGATTAGCAAAAACTGGGAAAGGCGAGAGATGGAACAGAGCAGGGAAGAAAAGAGGGACACGGAAGGGAGAAACCACAGGAGAGCAGAGTTGGGAAAAGCAGATTATCCCTCTCCTTTGGGCATGGAAGTGTGAAACCAACTCTCTATCTCCAGGTAAGGAAGTTATTCCGAGGAAGGGATTGGGGTGAGGATGGACAGAGAGCAGAGCTGGGGCATTCCAGACACTGCTGAGACACCACTGAAAAGCTGGGCTGGGCATCCTTGGAATGTTGTGAGAGAGCAGGAAAAGGAGCTCCAGCCCCTCGATGGGATAGAGAGAGCACACGGGGAGTGTGCACTCACTCCCGGGAGTCTGCACTCACCATGGGAGTCTGCACTTACCCCTGGGGATGCTGCACTGACCCTGGGATGCTGCACTCACCCCCGGGATGCTGCACTCACCCTGGGATGCTGCACTGACCCTGGGATGCTGCACTCACCCCAGGGATGCTGCACTCACCCTGGGATGCTGCACTGACCCTGGGATGCTGCACTGACCCTGGGATACTGCACTCACTCCCAGGAGTCTGCACTCACTCCCAGGCCCTCCATCACCACAAAGATAGGGATGAGCCAGAGGAGACACCATGGGAGAAACCCAATTCCATGATTAATTGGCTGAGGAAAGCTGCCTCTGAGTCATGTCAAGATGAATGGCTTGGCTCTGAAAGCACAGCATGGGGAACCTGGAAACAGCCTGCAGACACTGATGAGAGGCTTCAAGAAAGCAAAGAGAATTTATCCAGCACGGAGCAAGGGAGTGATGTTTGAATAGGGAAATTGGTAAAATTGCTGGAGTAGGAGCCACTGGAGATGGGGCAGGATGCTGGTGGAAATGGCAGGATTTGAGCTGGCGTCATTACTTGGGAAAGGTTGGAATAATGAGAAACAGTTATTTTGTGGTCTGGAAAGAGAGGGAAGACCGTTGTTTATGAGGGTTATAAACCTTACCTGTGGGAAGGAGTTGGTGCTGGGAAGAACAAACAGGGAAGCAATAAATGGCTTCCCAGATAAGAAGATCTGAGAACACACTGGAATCACAGAATCATGGAATCATTAAGGTTGGAAAAGACCTTCAGGATCATCAAACCCAACCGTCAGCCTGGCACCACCACCATGTTTAGCACTAAACCACATCCAGACATGTGCCACGTCCACGTGATTTTAGAATACTTCCAGGGATGCTGACTCCATTACAGAATTCACAGAATTCCCAGAATTCCCAGAATGACCAGAATGACCAGGTTGGAAGAGACCTTCAAGGTCATTGAGTCCAACCCAGCCCCAACAGCTCAACTGAACCCTGGCCCCCAGTGCCACATCCAGGCTTTGTTAAACACACCCAGGAATGGTGACTGCACCACCTCCCCAGGCAGCCATTCCACAACTTTATCACTCTTTCTGGGAAAAACTTTTTCCTGCTATCCAGCCTGTATTCCCTTGGTGCAGCTGGAGGCTGTGTGCTCTGGTTGTGTCAGTGCTGCTGGAGAAAGAGCCCAGCCCCAGCTGAGCACAGGCACCTTTCAGGAGCTGTGCAGAGTGAGGAGGGCACCCCTGAGTCTCCTTTTCTCCAGGGGAGCACCCCCAGCTCCCTCAGGGGTTCCTCTCAGGGTTTGTGTTCCAGCCCCTCTCCAGCCTTGTTGCCTCCTCTGGATGCGCTTGAGCGTCTCAGCGTCCTTCCCAAACTGAGGGCCCTCTCACTTCCCCAGGCAGCCTGTTCCAGTCCACCCTTTCTGTGAGGAAATTTTTCCTGAGATCCAATCTAAACCTCTCCTGGTACAACTTGGGGCCGTTTCCTCTTGTCCTGTCACTTGTTACCTGTGAGAAGAGATTCCCCACCTCACTGCAACCTCCTGTCAGGGAGTTGAAAGATGTTGGGCAAAGCCATCAGCTCTCAACAGTCTCTCCCCTATTTTGGGCTGTGTCAGAGTGGGATGCTGCCAGATTAAAAATCAAAGAGTAGCTTAGTTCTTTAATTAACTCCTTAATTAAGGATTTACAGTGATCTTACTGACGAAAAATTTCCAGATCCCAACAGATTTTCACTATCCCGACACAGGTGGTCATTAAATTTTTAATTAACATCTGCCTTGGCTCTTATAAAATGCATTTTTCTGTCTTCAAATATGCTCCATCTTGGATGCCTTTGCTTCAAGGACTCCATTTTCCACTTTCACCTTCGGGGAGCCGTTAGTCGTTAAATATCCGTTATCATTGAAGTTATCAGCACAGAGAGAGCTTGGCACTGAGACAGGCTGAGATAGTTTGGGTTCTTATCAGGCAGCTGAGATAACCTGGTGGTGGAAAAGAGCATTATCCTGCTACTGGAACCAAAGGGCAGCGGGAAACCTAGGAATACCGTTGGATGCAAGGAGTTTCTTTGGAAATCCTGGGGGAATTGTGGAAGCCCCAGCAGAGGAGATGCTGCTTCTCTCACATTGAGTAATTTGTTACGTAGTGTCAAAAATGTGAGACGTGCAACTCTGCAAAACAGAACAACAATAAATTTTCTTTTGCTAATGCATAGACACGAGTATAAAAATTGGGGAAGGAGGGATGGGGAAGAGCAGGATGCCCCTGTCAGAGGGTTTTGAGGGTTATCCATAGGCTGGGATGTGTGTTATGGTGCCTCAGGTTTGAGCTTTTCTATTTTCAGATTCTGTGCTGCTTTAGTGTGTGGGTCTGAGCTTCACATCAGGGCATGGTGAGCTCTGTGCACAGAGCAGGGAGACAAAACAATTCCTGCTCCAGCTGGGCACCAAGGACAAATGATCCAAATCTCAGCCCAAGAGCACAAACCCCGTGGGCTGGAGAGAGAAAAACAAGCAGGATGGGAGCGCAGGGGCTGAGCTGGAATTGGACAATGAACTGCAATGTGCACATGGAGCAGAGCTGATCCCAGGGAGAGACCCCGTGAGCGCTCGTGCATTTTGGGACCATTTGGGTTCATCTTGGCTGCAGCCCTGGCTGGGCTCTTGTGCTGCCCAAGGTGGATCCATGGAGGAGATCCTTTGAATCAATCCTTGCTTTATTCTTTAGCTCTGTCCAGCCTCTGCTCTAGATCAGCCTTCACAAGGCATCTGTTGGAAAGTGGATGGATCTGGGATGTGGATCCGGTGTGGGAACGTACTTCTGCTTAACTGCACACGTGTGTGCACATGTGGGAGCAGCGCAAATCCGTGTGAGCGCACGATATCCGCAATCCCTGGAATCTCACGGGGAGCACTGCCAAGGAACACTCACCGCCAGCTCACAGGACCTGCTCCTCCAGCTCCTTCTGATCCAGGGGAGAAGCCAGGATTCCAGGAGCAAGTCTCATCCCTCTGTTATGGAAAAAGGCTGTGGGGATGGTTTCTATCACTGCTGGCATGGAGAGAAAGCGGAATAAAAACATAGGAAGGATTCCTCAAGGAATGCTCGATGTTGCTCACTGTCAGCAGAGCAAATAATATTAATAATAAAACAAAATATTTTAACTCAGATTGAGTTTATGGGCACCCGTTGCTCCAGATTGAAGTTTTAGGAAGGGGCTAGAGAGGGATTAATGAAGAAAATCTCAGGTAAGGGCTGTGAATCTGAAAAAATTCAAAATTCCTGAAGTGAATTTGATGCTGGCGAGTTCATCAAAATAAAGATGAAATAAAGATGACTCCTGATTTATAATAGGATTTAAAATTTAAAATTTGGATTTAAAATCCAAAATAAATATGAACTAAAGGTGACTCCTAATTTCACAAGAATCAAAGGTTCCACCTTGAAATCTTCTGCTGTAAGAGCTCCTACAAATGCAGATAAGAATGTTGAAGGGAGAAGACTTTTATTTCTTTTCCCCAGTCTAAAATATCAGAGATTATTTTCATCAATACTTAAACCCCAGAAATAATTTAAAGAAATGTATTTGTTTTGTTTGACTTTTGCTGGAAATCTTGAAGTATTTCCTGAGTGGTTTTTCCTGTTGTTTGAATATTCTTGAGCTCCAGACTGAAGGGAAAAAATACCCAAACAAAACCAAATCCAACAAATTCTCTCTTTCCAAATTCCCAGTCAATCTTCATCAGGAAAAACAGAGATAGAATGCAAATCTGACTTCCAGCAGTTGTTGGAGCTTCTGGTGTTACGAAATTTCCCTCTCTGATTTGGAGTGAAGCGAGAACGTGGCAACAAGTGAACGTTGGAACATGTGCAAGCAAGTCTGAAGCTCGAGGAAAAACTCATTCCTAAGCATGGATTACACATGGGAGAAGATTTTATCTGGTGCAGGAGCTGGTTGAGAAATCACAGGGAAAAATCATTACAGCAAAATACGGAAATGCTTTGAAGAAAATTATTTATTCCTGAATTTTCATGGCGGTTGAGGTGGTGGTGAGGATTAGAGAGAAATAATAGAGAAAAACGATAAATAATTTCAAACACACTGGGTGCCTGTGGGTTTCACACATTTGTGGTGGAACACTCTGGATTATCCTACCCTACCTTGCTGGTTTTTAATGGAAAATGTTTGCTAGGTGGTGTTTCCTCCTGCATTAGGAGGAAAAGTGCCCTTGGAAAACCTCAAATGCTTTTCTGAGATCAGCACTCCCCAGGGTTGAGCTCCAGCCCAATATTTTCTGTGTTCAGAGGTAATTTATGAAGATCCTGCAGCAAAACCAGGCCAGGGCCTTTTCCAGACCATGCTGGCGGGACATGGAGGGACAGGACAAGAATGGCCTTAAACTGAAGGAGGGGAGATTTAGGTGGGATATTAGGAAGAAATTCTTCCCTGGGAGGATGGTGAGGCTCTGGCAGAGCTTTCCCAGAGAAGCTGTGGCTGCCCCTGGATCCCTGGAATTGTCCAAGGTCAGGCTGGATGGGGCTTGGAGCAGCCTGGGACAGTGGGATGTGTCCCTGCCCATGGAAATGGATGATCTTGAAGATCCCTTCCAACCCAACAGACTGAATATTTTTATGAGTAAGATAAATTGTTACAGTATTTTTTTCCATGAGTAATAGTTCAGAAGAGCCTTGGAGGGGAGATTTAGGTGGGATATTAGGAAGAAATTCTTCCCTGGGAGGATGGTGAGGCTCTGGCAGAGCTTTCCCAGAGAAGCTGTGGCTGCCCCTGGATCCCTGGAATTGTCCAAGGTCAGGCTGGATGGGGCTTGGAGCAGCCTGGGACAGTGGGATGTGTCCCTGCCCATGGAAATGGATGATCTTGAAGATCCCTTCCAACCCAACACACTGAATATTTTTATGAGTGAGATGAATTGTTACAGTATTTTTTTTCCATGAGTAATAGTTCAGAAGAGCCTTTTTTCTCTATGTTTCATAACAGTCATTTAAAATAACAACCATTGCCATTATGCAGTGATTTTGTTATCGCAACATGAAAATTTAAATGGGGAGAAGTGTGTAAGAAAGAGATTAATTTACTGCAGATTTTGGTCCAGTTATGAATGTTGAGGAACACAAACTCTATTTTGAATTAAAGCCAGGAGAGATTTCAGAAATAAAATCCAAGTATTTGTTCTTCAGCAAATTTTAAGTTGAAAAAAATCCCCCCAAAATAAAGTTTTTTAAAATCCCTCCCTGACTTTGCAATTTCGTTGTTATTAATTTTACATGAGGTGTCACATGTGTGGAACAGTAACTTCATGCTCTAATGTGTCAAACAGAGAAAGCAGAAATAAAACATTTCCCTTGATTGGAACAAGATGTTTCCCTTTTCATAAATATTTTTCTGCTGGCAGTGTCAAAATGTGACAATTCCACGCTAATAAAATGAAATATTTCTCTGGTTCTGAGCAGTATTTTCCTTAAATTAGTGTTGTTTTCATATGACATCTTGGAATTCTCGTGTTCATGGCTGGTTTAAGAACAGCTCTTGGAATTTAGGTGGGACTGGTCTCACCTGATGAGGGCATCTCCCCTCCAGGGGCCTGTCTGTGGAGTCAATAAAATCTAAATTAAATCCAGCTAATTGCAAAGAAAATAAATCCAACCAGTTGGTTAAATCCAATATAAAAATATCTTTTTTTTAATCCACCAGTAATTTTTGGCATCGATAAGTAGATCTGTATTGGAATTAAGTGCACCCTGTGCAATCTTCAGGTCTATATTCAATTTTGGTTTTATTTTCCTTCCTTTTTCATTGCGTTTTTAATGATGACTTTTCCTGTGAATCTTTACTGGAGAGTTTCTGAATGAAAACTCAGTGGTCACTATTGATCCACTGAATATATTCACAATAGAATTCCAATTCCAAGGATCTCATTGGCAATAAAACGTAATTAGAGAAAATTTTTTTTCTAGGACAAAGCCAATCTTGTTTTCCCTCTACAGAAGCTAAACCAACTCATTTTTCCATGGAATTGGAGTGGACTAAAATCCTGTAGGGCAACAATTTAAAATCAACCAGGAGTTGCCAGAATTTACCTGTGCTGGACTCTGTGCCCAACTTTCCTCTGGAAAAGTTGGGAGATTCATTTTATTCCTTGAAACCCAAGTGCAAACAGCAGAACATGGACGTGATGGGACTGATCCTTGTGCCCTAAAATCTTCCCATGGATTCCAGCGGTTTTGGGATATTCCAACCTGGAATAGCTCCCAAATGTGATGGGAGCTGGAGTTGACCCCGTGTCTTCTCTGTTGCATTTTGGGACCATCCCAAAGACTTCCTTCCCTCCTCTATGGTCCAAAGGAGGGTTTCAGATAATGACTTGAAGAATCTCCTGAGCCCATTGGAAATAATAATATTAATAATAAAAACAACGCCCTAAAAATAATAAAAATAAATAAAAATAAAATAGTGACAATGATGATGACAGCACAGCAGCAACAGCAGCAGTAACAATAACAAAAATAAAAATAAAAATAAAAATAAAAATAAAAATAAAAAGTAGGTCCTTGTGGAACATGCTGAACCCAGGGAGGCAGCCCAAAATGCCAGAGTTTCCTCCACGATACAGGAGATTTGGCAGCAGGACTGGAATTCTATCTCATTCCAGACAGGGAAAATAACCAAAACCAGGAGGTTTTTCATGGAACAAATGGGAACCATGTGACCAAGTCACAATGGAAAAAGTGGAGCTGCTTTCAGCTCCCTAAGCCCTGACACTTCTTTTTGATTTAACCACAATAATCTAAGTGGAAAATGAATAAATGTCAGGGCTTTTTTTTTCAATAAATCTGTGCACGAGCGAGAACAGGAACCAGAATAAAAGCTTTTCATGACATAAAATTCGTGTGTTTGGATCTCTGACAACATTTTCCTTCTCTTATTTTTTTATCATTATGATTAGGCCTGGTTGCGCCATTTATTTCAGAAAACAAAATATTTGAAGACAGGGAACCTGCTTGGAGTTGCTAAGCCTGGAGTGAAAGCCCAATTCTTAACAAGATGACCTGAAGCATGATGTATTTATTTATTTTTATGAATTTTAAACCAAATATTTGAGAAAGAAGGATTTGCCCAGCAGTCGCTTGGGCAAGATTCCTGCCTGTTGAAATGAGAGTGGTTGAGCACAAAATCTCAACCATACGCCAGCAAAAGAAATTAAATGGGTTAAGATTGGGTGTCATAGCTGTCATTTTTTTGGGAGAAAATTAATGTCAGGAATAACTCCTGCAGCCTCATTGGTGTGTTTTTATGTACCTGACTGAGCCAAAGCCTCAAGGAAGAATTAATTCACCTGACAGTGGTTGTTATCTCTTAGACAATCTCTTTCTAGACAAAAAAAGTAATTTTGGAACAGTGATACAGCAGTGACCGATGACAATTCGTGACTTTGGAATTTGATGGGAAACAGAAATTTCCTTGAGACCTCATTTCTAGGGAGAATGTACTGCCTGGCATGCTTATAGGAAGAGATGATATTCAGATAATGTGAAAAAACATATTTACCACTAATGCTTGCCTCGCTTATGATTTAACCCATCAAAGCTATGAATGTATCCTGACTGTATCTATTTTCCCTCCCAATTCCAGCTTATTCCCTAAATAAAAGGATGCACAAGTAGAAAGCCACAGAAATTGAAATGCTCCAACAGACACGTTGTCCTGGAGGTGGAGGAGAGAGCTCTAAAGTTCAGCCTCCACTCCGTGCCAATCCCAAATGCAAAAAATTCCAATTTCTATTAGCAGAGACTTCTAAGACCCCTGAGCCAAACCAGTAAAGGTAGATCCCATTACTGGAAAGGATCCTCGCTGTTCAAATTGCTGCCACGGAGGGTCTCCATTGCCTGGGAGATATCCAGGGTTTTCAGTCATCCTGGTGCCACCTGCCCTGACCTTCCCAGTGGTAAAACCCACTCTGAAGTGGGGAATGTGGAGCTCACAGGGTCCAGGTGGAAGGAAGAGAAGCAACAGCGACCAGAAACAGGAAGGGAGATGGAATTCTTCTTCTGGGAAGGACGAACAGGGAAGCAATGCAGTGACTTCCCAGAGAAGATCTGGGCACACACTTGAATCAGGGAACGGTGGAATTGTTAATGTTGGAAAAGAAACCCTTAAGATCATCAGATCCAACTGCCAGCCCAGCACTGCATGTCTTCAAGTGCCACATCCACTCATTTTTTTGAACACTTCCAGGGATGGTGATCCCACCACTACCCTGGGCAATCTGTTCCAATGCTTTACAACCCTTTCTATTATTTTTTTCCCTGCTAATATCCAATTTAAACCTTCCCCTGTGCCACTTGAGGCCTCTTGTCACCACCTCATCACAGCCTCCTTCCAGGGAGTCGTAGGGAGCAATAGGGTCCCCCCGAGCCTCCTTTTCTCCAGGGTAAACACCCCCAGCTCCTTCAGCTGTTCCTCACGGGACAAGTTTTCCAGCCCCCAAATTAAGGAAAACCTCTGGGTTTGCAGGCAGAAGAGGTGCTCGTGTGGCTTCCCATTCACAGCCTCCTTCCAGGGAGTCGTAGGGAGCAATAGGGTCCCCCCAAGCCTCCTTTTCTCCAGGGTAAACACCCCCAGTTCCTTCAGCTGCTCCTCACGGGACAAGTTTCCCAGCCCCCAAATTAAGGAAAGCCTCTGGGTTTGCAGGCAGAAGAGATGTTGCTGTGGCTTCCCATATATTCAGACTGGGAGAAGCTGGGAACACAAAGAATCCATCTCAAGGGAAAGGAATTTTGGACAAAATATTTTCCCCGTCACCTGAAGGACAACAGAACATCAGGAAAGTGTTACCAGCCTATTCATGTAGGAATAAAGCCTGGGAATGAGATTTGGAAACCAACTGGGTGCTCTGGGAAGTGCTGGGGGAGTGCTGAGTGGGTGTCTTAAGGTGAGATAAGTGATAAGGAGAAGCTTACCAAGCACAAAGGACACTTAAGCTTTTCATGACATAAAATTCGTATGTTTGGATCTCTGAGAACATTTTCCTTCTCTTATTTTTCATCATTATGATTAGGTCTGGTTGCACCATTTATTTCAGAAATGCCTGCTTGTCAGTGGTGGGTTGGAATGACCTTTTCCCTCTCCTTGCTTTGCCAGGTCCTGAGGCCAACAATTTATTTAGAAGCTTTATCCACTCCAAAATGTTGCTGTGAAGGTGTAGAACCCTTTATAAGACATTCACATTAAATGACAGCAAGTTTGGCATCCTCTTCTGCCACCTGTCACTGCAGGGACCTCCCTCAACCTTCCAAAGTTTGGGAATGACAGACTGGGGGGAAAAATATTCCCAGAGTAGAGACAGCAGAGCTAGGAAACATCTTTTCCATAAATACCTGCCTGATGTGAAATCTTAGCCAGCAGAAATAAATTCCATGTGGAGCAGGAGAGTCTCCCTAGGCTCCATGGGGTGAGATGGGGGGGTCCAGTCTGTGGCAGCTGAGCACCAGGTTTGGATCTTTCAGTGGGATAATTCTCACAAAACGAGCAGTTTGATGTCCATGGAACACTCCCATTTCCAGAAACTGAAACCAGGTTTGATTTGGAGGGGGACAAGGCTTTCATCTCCTCCTGTCAGTGGGGCCCAGTCCCCAGGAGCCAGGATCACTCTGATTATCAGCCCTGGGGTTTGCTCCTCAAATGCTTCCCTATTGAAACTGAAGGTTCTTGGACAAAAGAAGATTTTCCTGCTCAAGATTTTATTCCAGATCCCAAAGTTTGTCGTAACTCCTGACAGTTCCTAATGGAATAAAGAAGTTTTGATTCATGGCCCTCATTTGGCACAAATAATTTTCAATAGCCTGTGTTCTGTTTGTACCAGATCAAGATTTTTGCCATGATTTCACAGAATTGAATGGGAAAGAAATTCCCATTGACTGGACTGGCAACATAAAATATCACATTAATTTCTTAGTACCTAATTAAGACTATTCTGTCAAATAAAGCTTTGGTTTTTTGGCATAGTACTCTTCATGTTAATTGTACTCATTAAGATTGGGAAGAATTCAACACAAACTTTTAATAAACACCCAGGGTTTGGGTGGGGCTCAGGGGCTGATGTGGAATTTCCTGGCATAAATTGCTTTCTAGGTGTCCTTGGAATTTTCAGCCTGGATAAGACCCATTTCATGTGGCCAATACTTGCCTCCAACATTGATGGATTTAGGAAAAGTCCAAGTCTAAATTATTTGGGGTGTGTGTGATAAATCACCCTCTATGCCTAGTTTGTGAGTAATGCTAATTTGTTAAAATTTTGGAAATTCTCCTCCTTATAGCTCAGGTTGTAACAATTTGTGGGGTTTTTAAAATTTCGATTTAAGGAAGTCCTTGGCTGAATTTCTGTGGAATTGACCAAGATGGAAGTCAGAGGATCATGGAGTCGTAGAATATGCTGAGCTGGAAGGGATCCACAAGGATCATTGATCCAAATCCTGGCCCTGCACCCCAACAATCCCACCCTGTGCATCTTTGGGAGCATTGTCCTGGAGCTCTGGCAGCCTTGGGAATGTGCTCATTCCCTGGGGATCCTGTTAAGTGCCCCAGCACCCTCTGAGGGAAGAACCTTTTCCTGAAATCCAACCCAAACCTCTCCTGACATAGATTCAGGCCAGCTCCTGCCACTCCTGAGCAGAGGGAAGAGCTCAGTGCTTGTCCTCTCTTCACTTCTCCTGAAATCATCACTCAGACAGGCAGGAAAAGTGACCTAAACCTCCATCCATGAAAATTTTATCCCAATAACCCACTCCTATTTCCGTTCTGAAATGGCTTCACCAGGCTTGGATCAGGAGTTTTCTCCTGGAAAGCTTATTGCAGTCCCAAGCATGGAGAATCCATAAAAACCTCCCTCCATTGAGGATTCTTTGCTCCTTTTTTGCCAAGGTGAGGATTAAATGTGCCAGATAGTATTTCTTGTTGGGACTCAGATGTTTATCAGTTCTGATCCATGTCACAGTCTCACAAACCCTGAGCTCTGCAGCACTGCACTCTGACAAACTAAAAATGGAGCCCATCCCTCTCTGCAAGGCCTTTGAAGGATCAACTGTCCAATTAACAAATGACACCTCAATTATTTTCACTTTTAACCCAATAACCAACCACCCGTGGCTGCAATGGGGACTTTTTTATCCAATTACACAAAACCACCCAAACCCATGGAGAAGAAGAAGAAGGAGAAGGTGAAGGAGAAGGAGAAGAAGTAGAAGAAGGAGAAGAAGGACCAGCCTCCACACCAAAACCTCCATCTTGCTTTATCTATATTACTATATTCTAAACCCTTAAACTCTGTTTCCCACCCTGTGATATCACACACTTCTATTCAAACTCCACACCCACAATCCCAGATCTGTCATTCCATTTTGGAAGCTTCTCCACGGCCTCAGGTCAGTGCAGTGTTCTCTTGGGGGTCAGTGCCTGGCAGCACAGAAAGTCTGAAAATCTCAGCAGCCAGGGTTCCAACACTCCTTCCCTTCGGTGCCATGGATCTGGAGCATTCCCTTGTGGAGCAGTGACACCGAAGGTAAACAGCAGCTTCATCTCCCCAAAATGAAAACCGAATGTGCTCCCTTCACATCAAAGAGCCAAGAGTTGAGGAGTCCCAGACTCCGGGATATGGAGTGTTCAACTCCAACATAAAAACCTCATTAGCACATGAAAGTGTTACATAAACATGTTTGCATTGTTATTTACTGAGTGGCCCAGGAATGCTTTGTACCACTTAATCAACTCAAGGGCTCGAGCAGCGGGAGGAAATGGCTTTGCAATAATGAAAGACAAAGATTCCAGATCAAATGGAAGTGAAAAAGAACAAATAATCCTCCAGAAACAACAACTAAAGCCCCAAATCCATCCAAAACTCTGTATAAAAAAAACCCAAAAAAACAGTCTCAAAACAGCTGTCTAGAAATGAAACTTGTAATAGTTTGGGATGGCTGCTTTGGAATTACATCTGCATTTTAATTAATATTTCAATTATTGTTTGAACTACCCAGCTCGTGCTTTCAGGTCATGAATGTAAATCACCAAGGGGCCTGGAGTTTCAGGCAGAAAACAGATCCTAGAAAGGGTTGAAAAGAAATTTCTTCATCAGGGCTTTTCCTTGGAAGGTTGTAAAATTCCTGACAGTAAAGGCAATAAGGGTTATACCAATGGGAAAGAGGATTTGGGCAGGATTCTGAATGTGAGGAGGGGAAAAAAAAAAGAGGATTATTTTGCAAAAAAAAAAAAAAAAAAAAAAGAAAAAGAGATTTGTTTAATTATGAGCAGCTGACAGGCAAGACCCTTTCGTTGCATGTCATCCAAAGCCTACATGGGCTGTTTTCATTTAGAGCAGGAAAATTGCAAGAACGAGGCTCTTTTCAATCCATCTTGATAGGAACTTTTTTAAACAGAACTTTTAGAGTATGGTGACACTTCAAAAATTATTGTCTCCGAAGTACTCTGAGAACTGAGATGAAATTAGCTCAGTCCCACCTGTGGTGTTTTTGCGAAGCTCCTGTCAAATCCTCGACATCCACAATTCCTGTCCTTGGGAACATGGAGAGACACTCCATAGCTGGAAGGAAATCACCCTGGAAAATATTTCTTTTTTTCTGGTTCATCTGTGGAAGACACAGTGGTGGCCATGTGGGAACAGGGCTGGGAAGGGGCTGGAGTCCCAGGAGAGGCTGAGGGAGCTGGGGAAGGGGCTGAGCCTGGAAAAAAGAGGGATGAGAGGGGACCTTGTGGCTCTGCACAGCTCCTGACAGGAGGGGACAGCCGGGGGGGTCGGGGTCTGCTCCCAGGGAATAGGGACAGGAGGAGAGGTAACAGCCCCAGGCTGGGCCAGGGCAGCTCAGGGCGGGCATCAGCAGGAATTCTTTCCTGGAAAGCGTTATCCAACCCTGGGCAATGGTGGAGTTCCCATCCCTGGAGGGATTTAAAAGCTCTGTGGATGTGGCACTTGGGGATACTGGCCAGTGGTGACCTTGGCAGTGCAGACTTGATGATCCCAGGGATCATTCCCCCCCAAACGATTCCAGGATTCTCTCTCGATCTGCCTGCTCTCCTTCAGAACATTCAGTAACCCCATTTTGGCTGATGGGATGATCTCAGGCCACGGTGACCATAAACATTTTGAGGGAAAGACAGGCACAGCCTCCAATAAAAGAAAATTCTGCTCCCTTCTCTCAGCACTTCTGTGATTTAAACCGGGCCTAAACTCTGAAGGAAGCTCTCAGGAGCAGCCATAGCTCAGAATATGATCTGCAACCTGACAGTCACCAAACTCCAAATAATTTAATATTTTTTCCTTCAAAAAATGTTGCTATTCTCTTTTTTGTTTTGCTTTCAGTACTTCTTTGACATTTTGCCTCCTGGTTTAAGTTACCACCAGAAAACAGCAGATTGTGATTCACTGGGGCTAAACTTCAAATTTGATAGATCATTGCTCACTGGAAGGCAGAGAAGTGACTTTTATTTAAATCAGCTGTGGGATCATGGTGACAAACGTAAACAACCCAAAATAAAGGCAGATTTTATGAGTGAGGCTGTTCTTGTAAGATTTTGGAAACCATCAGGTGAGAACAGACTGAAATCAATTTGCAGCTGATTCTGTGGTATGGATGCATGGATGAGACAAGCTGAAATGATGGAAAACATCATTTAAATCTGTAGGGAGTCAATCTTCCATTCTGCATACAGAGAATATTTTTTATCTGGGGAAGATAAACAAGGCAGAAGTGAAAATTCAATCCCTGTTTTATACAAGGAAATTTCACCTGCCCTTTTCTGAGCACAGACAGCAGGAATTCAGCAAAATCCTCCCACGGAGTGAGACGCACACACACTTGTGTGTTATCCCAGGAAAAATTGCTTCCCACTGGGCAGATCCAAAGTCCTGGAGAAGGTGATAAAATTCAGATTCTTCTCTGAGCTTTTTGGCCTGACACCTCTGGGTGATCTACATTTGGCTGTCACACAAGATTGGTGTGTTGGTCACAGCGAGCTCAGCTCTGGTCCCACTGCCATGGGCAGACTTGAGTTTTTAAGACCAAAAGTTGGGGTTTTTAGGCCCAAAGTCAATAGCCCAAAGTCCTGTCACCTCAAATTCCTGGGAATCTGGAGATGCTGAGCTGCCGTGCTGCAATCAGGGGTGCAGAACAGAAACTTAAACTGAAAAATTGAAGTATTATTACAAAAACCAAGGCCTGCCCAGCTGCATCCTTCATCCAAATGCTGACAAACACGAGGAGGGATTCCCACCACCTCTGTGCTGTCTCTGGGAATGAATCCATGGAATCCAAGGCTTGGAGAGCACCGGCTGCTGCTCCTCTGTGAACTCCATCACACACCACTGGTGCTACTGGTCAGCTCTGGGAGCCTCATCTCTGATAACCCCTTCTAGTGATGCATTTTTGGTGAGGTCCCACTTTTTCCCATTTGGAAAAGGAATTGTCCCCTTTTCTTCCCACTTTTCCCCATTTTTTCCCTTTTTTCCCCCCATTTTTTCCCATTTTCCCCACTTTTTCACATTTCTGGCTCCATCCTCCACGTGTCCCATCACCGAGCACCCAGCCAGGAACTCTCATCTTCAGGAGTCTTCTCCATGATCCTTGTGGAGCACTTCCCATGGCTCCACGATTCCGTGATTCCACGATTCTGTGGTTCCACGACTCCATGATTCCTCCTCTCCCAGGATGAAGTCAGCGGAGACCACGCCTTGTCCTCCTCCCACGCTGTTGGTCACTCAGGTGCCCGTTTGTCCCCACATCTGACACTGATCTGAGCCCGGGGTGGCTACAGACACACAACATCCTCCAGCCCCACACACGCACAGATGGCTTTGAAGTCCTCCAGGCTTTCCTTTTGATTTCTTCCCTCTGTTCTGCTTTGGGTTTGCTGCCGCTCCTTTTTGTTGTTATTTTGTTTAGACAAACCTTTTCCAGGCACTGTGTTCTTTGTTATCCCTGTGGGAGAGGGACAGTTGTTTTTTCACCCCTTCCACAGCTTTTTTTTTTTTCCAGGCACTGCCCCGATATGGAATTTGCATGTGTTTGAAGCAGAAATAAATGATTAACATTTTTTTTCCCTTTCTCCCTTTTTTTGCCCCTTTCTTGGAGCTGGATGAAGGTAAGAACACGGCATCCTTTCCTACAGCCATCATGTGCAAGTGATTACAGAGTTGCCCTTAACTTGTACCATATCCCCAGTCAGCCCTAATAAAAAAGACACAAGAAATATGAATTCCACCAGATTCCTGTATGGAATCAATCCCTGCTGTGTTGTTAAAACAGCAGAGGAAATTTGGTGTTGAAAGAATGAGAATTCAGGGGGGAAAAAAGCCACTGGATAAATCAGGGTTCTAACACCAGAAAGACAAACCTATACTAGATAAAATCTTATCATAAGCGCTGCCCCTGTTTTATGGAGATGTTGGTCATTACACAATATTTGAAGAACTCTGCTAACTCCAGGCTTGAAAAGAGTAAAACCTTTAAATAAATATTCATCAAAAGGGTTCCTGCATGTGGAAATGTTGGAGCCTGGATGGACAAGGATTAAGCTCAGCTTCAAAGCGAAGAGCTTGGATGCTGTGAAATGAGTTTGGACTGATTTCAGTTCACTCTGTCTGTGTAGTCACCCCCTAAAATCACTGTAGAGGAATAAATCTATCCAGAAAGGGATTTATTCTCCCTCTCGGGATGGGAAATAACTTGTCTTTCTCTTTACCTCCAAAGCCGAGCTGGATGATTGAGGTTTAAATAGTTAAAATTAGGTGAAAACATATTCACAGATATTTCTGATGTTAAATGCTCCCTGCAACAGAGCCAAGATCTCTTTCCAGGATTTTAGAGGTGCTGCTCAACATCATAGTCATGATTCCATCCTTTCTCATTCAAAACTCAGGTGGTCTGCAAACATCCAGGATCTCTGGAAATTGCCACAGAATCACAGAATCGTAGCTGGGACTTGATGATCTGAGAGATCTTTTCCAATTTAATGATTCTGTGATTCTCTGAAAGGGATATTCCTGTGAAAGGAGGAGCTCAGCAGGGAAAAGGGAGTCACAGCCCCAGGATTACCAGTGGTTATACCATTATGCAGGAATATTTTTGGGAAGAATATCCCAAAATTAGGGATGCATGGGACCTGTTAGATGATGTGGGAAGGTGAGTGAGAGGTAGCTGTGACTCTGAAATTCAAAGAAGTGAGGAATGTCCAGCACTGACTGGCTGCCAGCAGAAGATCTAATAACCACTCCTATTCCTGATTCCCTATCCCAGAACCAGAGGATATCTGGAATTGGTGCAGGAATGAAAAGAGCTGTAATAAGGTAATAAGGGATGGGACCAGAGCATTGGTTGTATTTTCTTTTCTAACCTATCCAGGAAAATGATTTCCTAAGATTTGCCAATCACATCTTTCTGGTTCCCTGCATCTCTGGTGATCCCTGAGAACATCCTGAGTCGGAAGGAACGCACAAGGATTCCAACTCCTGTCCCTGCACAGGAAAATCCCCAAAATCTCACCTTGTACAAATGTTCCTGGAGCTCTGGCAGCCTGGGCATTCCCTGGGGAGCCTAGGCAGTGCCCACTGCCCTCTGGGGAAGAACTTTGTCCTGATATCCAACCTAATCCTTCCCTGGCACAGCTCCATGCTGTTAATTTTTATTTTAAAGACATTTAAGTCCCATTTTCCAGGTCCGCAGAGTCCTTGGGGGATCAAAATTAATCAAGTAATTTGCAGGGATTGGGAAAATGCTGGTGTATGGAGCAGGCTCTGGGATGCTGGGAAGGGTCAGATTTTCTACAGGATGAGGAATCCCAGAGGATCCCATAAGGGGAAATCCACCTCAATGCCTGACCCAACAAGTAATTCTTGCACAACCTCCCTTTTTTATATTATATTGCATATTAACATCAACCTGTAAATTCCTGTTGGTCAAAACAAAAAAAAAAAATAAAGGAAAATCCACAAAATTCCTTCCTGGAGAATTTCCTTTGGTCTGAGGCTCCTTTTTCTCAGGATAAACACCAGTCTGGCTCTCCTGGTTATTCCCATATTCCCATTATTTTCATCTGTAAGCAATTTCAGCTGTAGGATGGAGAGGAGACGAAATGTGCAAAGCATAAAGTCACTCAAGTGTCCCAAAACTGTGACATTCCCTTCAAATGAGTGGCCTTGGAGAACAATTCCTTTGGGTTATGATGATCCCAAGGATTTTCAGCTCCCTGCTCCCGCACTGCAGCCATGAAGAACAAAAACCCAGTTTATACGGGACCAGCATTTCTCAGAAAATAGATTTCAGATTTTCTCTGGGAGGTGAAATATAAATTCTGAAATTATGAGAGATGAAAGGTTTGAAATCCTGAAGGGAAGCTCTGGCGAGGTTTCCTCATTCCCTGTGCTCAGCTACTGCCTCTGTGTCCTGCACAGCTCCATTCCCGTCCACATCTGGGAGCAACATTGTCCCTGGAATCCAGGCTGGGGCAAAGTCTCCCTTTAGTTCAAACATCTTGTCTTTTGATAGGAAAATTATCCCCAAATTTGTTCGTGTGTTCCTGAAGGGAAAACATCCCTTAATCAGCCAGGCAAATTTGCTTTCATGTCATCCAAATTAAGTGTTCTTGCAATGTTTTCCAAATAGTTTATCCAAGGGAAAAAGCAAATAAAAGCAGGCAGAAAAGGAAAGACAGAGGGTGAGGATGGAAAATTGCTCTTTGTTCATTTGATTTATTTTTGTCAAGACCTGAAGCCACAGGAGAACATTAATGAGTCACTTTTGAGAGCTGGGATAAAGAAAAACAAGATTCTATCTCATTTCTACAGAGCATGAAAAACTGGACATGGATGGATGGTGTGAGGAAAAACTGGCTGAAGTAGAGTTGACACTTTCAAGGGTATCCTGAGCTTTTAATAATTGTAATAAACTAATACTAAAAGGATGGCCAAGGGAAATTTGTGACTTTTTCTGGGTGGGATGGGTGACTTAGAAAGAGCTGCCACAAATAAGGCTGAGGTACCCAACCTCCTCCTTGCTTTAGTCATACAACAGGATTCCCAGGCCTCTTCGACAAGAGGTGGGGAGAATTCCATGAATTTCATGAGGAGAATTCCAACAGTGAATAAGGGTCAAGTCAGGGATTTCTTGAAGGATCTTCCTGTTCAGTTCCATGTGCAGAGAGAACTGATATCCTTGAAAACCCTATAGGTCATGGAGAACACCTTGTTAGCCCTTGTAAAAAGGAATTTCTTCCCAATATCCCATCTAAACCTGCCCTCCTCCAGCTTAAGTCCATTCCCTGTGTCCTGTCCCTCCATTCCTTGTCCCAAGTCCTTCTCCAGCTCTCTTGGAACCCACTTAGGCCCTGGAAGAGTCTCTGAGGTCTCCCTGGAGCCTTCCCTTCTCCAGGTTGGACAATCCCAACTGCCCAAGGATGATTTTACAGGAAAACCCTGTGATCAGTCAGTGGCTCTTATTTGGAGATGCAGCAGAGGAGAGAGATCATTTTCCCAAGGAATATTAGAGATATCATTCCAAAAAAATTTCATTCCATGCAGCTTAAAAACAAACAAACAAACAAACAAAAAATCTGATTAAATGAGTTTAAAGCTTTAACCAGCTGATTCCTGACTTATCCTTAAGGATGTTGCTCCTTTAGCTTCAAAGTTAATGGAAATCCATGGAAAAACTGGATTTGCCTTAGGACCTCAGTAGGGTGGATTTAAAGAGCGCTTCCCAAATAACTGCTCGAGCCAGGGAGTTGGACCAGATGATCTCCTTCTCCTTCTCCTTCTCCTTCTTCATCTTCTTCTTCTTCTTCACCTTCCTCTTCTTCACCTTCTTCTTCTCCTTCACCTTCTCCTTCCACTTCTTCTTCACGGGTGGTTTGTGTAATTGGATAAAAAAGTCCCCATTGCAGCCACAGGTGGTTGGTTATTGGGTTAAAAGTGAAAATAATTGAGGTGTCATTTGTTAATTGGACAGTTGATCCTTCAAAGGCCTTGCAGAGAGAGATGGGCTCCATTTTTAGTTTGTCAGAGTGCAGCGCTGTAGAACTCAGGGTTTGTGAGGCTGTGACAGAGATAAGAACTGATAAACATCTGAGTCCCAACAAGAAATTCTGACCTGAGAGCTTCAATCCCGACCCTGGCAGAAAAAGAAGCAATGACTCCAACACCAGAGGTCCCTTCCAGCCTCATCCACTCCATGATTCCGTGATAATGTGGAGTTGTTCAGCCTCTGGATTGCTTTTTTTGCCCAGTTTGGATTGTTCTGTAAATACTGGGCAGGCAGATGTTTGGGGTTTTTATTTTCCTTAACAATGGTCACTGCTCTTTGATCCTGGGACAAACCAGAAACCACGGGGAAGGCACGGAAAATTCTGTTCTGATTAAGGTTTGGGACAAGGAAAGGTTTATTTATTTATTCATTTCTTTATTTATTTTTATTTCTAAACACACATATTTAATTAGTGAATGAGTAATGGAATCATCTTCTTCTAGGGAGAAAGCAGAACCTCATTCTTCTGCTCCTTTCTCTCTCCTAGGGATAAATTTAATCCTTTTTTTAGAGGGCAATTGAGTCCTTTTCTAATGGAAAAAAGGATCCTTTCTTGTGGATGTGTGATAAAGATTTTCACATGTTTATGAAGATTTCAGTTGCAGAATGTTAAGACTAAAAAGTCCTACTCAGCCCCATGGGATCTCTCAGAGCTCGTGCAAATCATGGGAAATTACAGAAAAAAATTAAGACTTCCTTAAAAAAATTCAAATTTCCTTGGTTTACAACAAACCTTCAGTAAATAAAAATATTTATGTAATGCACATATAATGCATCTCCACAAAACAATGGGAATTTTATCCGTACCCAAACCTATGGAATAGACAGATATGGAAGAAATTGCAGGAACACAGTCCCATTTTTTTAATCTAAAGGAATTTGCTAAAATTCCGTATTTAAGATGTTGAGGAACAAAATGTATTTGTGGAATTAATTTCCAGTTTGGCAAAATTTTTCAGCCAAGAAAAAAGGAGAGATATTTCAAAACTGCTCAGCTTTGTATTTTGAGAGGAAAACTTTGAGATTTTTCATAGTGCCTGGTATCCAGGATATAAAAATGTCTTTAATTTTAGATGAAGAAAAATAGTTAAACTGAAAGTTCCAGACAAAACCAAGCATTTGGTTTTTATTCCTTCTGCTTTAAAACCTGCAATAATTCTGCTTTCATCCCACCAAAAAACACTTTTCAACTTCTTAGGGTAACCTATTTATCTTCAGTTCTATTTTTTTGTTGTTGTTGTTGTTTGTTTGTTTGTTTCTTTTTTTGTTTTTCTTTTGCAAGGACTGGTGGTGTAAAATAAATTTAATTTGGTTTAGGTTTGATATTTTAAAATTATTTTAACTCTTTATTTTTTTCAATTTTTCCTGTTGATTAACCAAAGAGTCTGATGGAGTTGGCAGTGCTGGGTTGGATTTGATGATCTTAAAGGTTATTTCCAATCTAAATCATTCCATGATTCAACGCCTTGTACCAAAGGCAGAAGTGAATCTAACATGCATCTTCCCAGGTGGAAATGCAGGAAATTTGCCTTTTCCTAAGCCAGGAGGAGAGGCCAGCTGGGTACACGAGGCTGCTCCTGGGTTCTGATAATTAAAAGCTCTTCTTCCTTTCTATCTGCAGAAGATTCCAACCCTAAATCCATCCTGTTCTCTTTGGGAAAGTCGGTTTTGAAGGAAGGCAGCTTCTGGTGCCTCAGGTTAACGGATGCCTTGTGCAGGCTGACCTAGAAGAGAGGCTGGACAGAGTTCCAGAATAAATCAGGGATTTATTCCAAGGATCTCCTCCATGGATCCACCTTGGGCAGCACAAGAGCCCAGCCAGGGCTGCACCCAAGATGAACCCAAATGGTCCCAAAATGCACGAGCGCTCACGGGGTCTCTCCCTGGGATCAGCTCTGCTCCATGTGCACATTGCAGTTCAGTGTCCAATTCCAGCTCAGCCCCTGCACTCCCATCCTGCTTGTTTTTCTCTCTCCAGCCCACGGGGTTTGTGCTCCTGGGCTGAGATTTGGATCATTTGTCCTTGGTGCCCAGCTGGAGCAGGAATTGTTTTGTCTCCCTGCTCTGTGCACAGAGCTCACCATGCCCTGATGTGAAGCTCAGACCCACACACTAAAGCAGCACAGAATCTGAAAATATAAAAACTAAACCTGAGGCATCACCTCCACCTCACAAATGGGGAAACTGAGGCAATAAAGTGACACTTTGTGACCTGTGCCATGATGCTGTGACCTTTGTTGTTATTTTGTCACCTCTGTCACGATTCTGTGGGATTTTTTTGTGATTCTGGGAAGTTCCTTCTTTGTCGTCACCTCCAGCACAGGTTTTAGTGCTGAGCATTTCTGCGGTGCCCTACAAAGCTCATCTTGAAGTGCTTGGGCTCAAGGCCCAGGCAGAGCTTTCCCAGAGCAGCTGTGGCTGCCCCTGGATCCCTGGAAGTGTCCAAGGCCAGGCTGGACAGGGATTGAGCATCCTGGGACAGTGGAAGGTGTCCTTGTAGTGGAATGAGTTGATCTTTGAGGTCCCTTCCAACCCAAACCATCCTAATTCTGGAGAACATCAGTGGAATTCTTTATCTTGTTCACAGGTTGGCACAAGGAACAATTTCTGTAGGAAAAAGGACTGGGAAAGAGGAAGATGAGTTCATGCACAGGGACGGGAGGAACTGGGATGAGCAACCCTCATGGACCCTTCTGCAACACACCCAACCCATAGATTTCAAAATGAGATATCCCACAGGAGTTTTAGTTTCTAAATATGCTTGAAGCCAAGCTCAGGACTGGGAAAGAGGAAGATGAGTTCATGCACAGGGACGGGAGGAACTGGGATGAGCAACCCTCATGGACCCTTCTGCAACACACCCAACCCATAGATTTCAAAATGAGATGAGATATCCCACAGGAGTTTTAGTTCCTAAATATGCTTGAAGCCAAGGTTCTTTGCTCTGCTGAATAAAATGGATACAATTAAATTCTGTGATGCTGGTAATGAGTGATAAAACATGACACAAAAAAGTACTGAAAGCAAGACCATGAGAAGAGACTCATTGGTTTGCAAATATTTCATTTCACAGCTGCTTTATGACTTCACAGGTGCTTTAAACACAACCATTTCCCTCTTTCCATGCAGGTGGCAATAATGAAAAAAATTGAGAAAAGGCTCGAAAAAACCATGAAAGCTTAAGACAGAAAATTCCTTAAAATCATGGATTGGTTAAACTGCAGAAGAACTTCATGGGTGGGAATGAATGAGCTGATTGCTGAGGAGCTGAGGGTTGAGGTGAGCAGGTCCCTGAGGAGTCTTCACCTGGGGCAAAACCCAAATGCACCGTGGGAAAAAAAAAGAGAAATCTTTAATTTCCTTTGTTTCTCTTAATTGCCAGCAATTCTGTGGCATGAGGACCTGAGTCACCCTACAATATTTCCGTAATGTAACTTTTTGTTCTTTTTCTCCATCGCCCCCAAACAACTCCCACCAAAAAAAACATCAGGAAAACCCCTTTGGAATGCTGGAGACCAGGCCTAGGGAGGTATGTGGAGGTAAATGGAGATAAAATAGAAAAAAAAAAAAAAAAGAAATCTTTAATTTCCTTTGTTTCTCTTAATTGCCAGCAATCCTGTGGCACGAGGACCTGAGTCACCCTACAATATTTCCTTAATGTAACTTTTTGTTCTTTTTCTCCATCACCCCCAAACAACTCCCACCAAAAAAGCAGCCAGGAAAACCCCTTTGGAATGCTGGAGACCAGACCTAGGGAGGTATGTGGAGGTAAATGGAGATAAAATAGGTTGGGAAGTCCCAAGCTTTTCCCGCATCAGTAATTCCCACGGCACAGGAGCCACCTGGAGGGAGTGTGGATGTTTGGTGCTCTCTAGTGACTGCTCCTCAAAGACTTTTGCCACTCGTGAAGAGCTCCTGGGAGTAAGGGTTGAGCTCTTTGATTTCCTTGGGTTTATTTTAGCTGAAACCCATGAAAAACCCTCTGTTCAACACTTGTGAGCAGCACAGACAGAGTTGCTCAAGCAGGTTCTGATGATGTCAATAAATTGACTTTTTCATTTGTTTTTGGTTTCTCGCCTCACATAAAACCCCAGGCAGCTCTTCCAAAGGCAATGGATTCTCCTGGGATAGTCAGGGGGAGTGGATTTAGGATGGAACAGGGGAGGTTTAGATCTGATACTGGGAAGAAATCCTTGGCTATGAGGGTGGAGAGGGACTGGAATGAATTTCCCAGAGAAGCTCTGGCTGCTCCATCCCTGGAAGTGTCCAAGGCCAGGTTGGACAGGGCTTGGATCCACCTGGGATAGTGGAAGGTGTCCCTACAATTCCAAAGCAGCCAGAAGGGTTTGTGTGAGATTTTAAAGCATGAGAAGATGCTGATCAATGAAGAACAGCTGGTCCTAAGGATCAGACAGGAACAGGATCAGACCTCCTCCAGAGCCACATCCAAAATTTTTGGTGGTCAAAAAACCACAGGATTTTTGCAGCTCTTCTCTAAAGAAAAATCTTTTATCTGTACATGTAAAGAGGTGCAACTTCTTTTTCTAAAAGCAACCGGCTCTTCAAACAGATCTTTTCATCCTTAATTTTCCATATCCTCATATCTCAGGTGTCAAATTTGGTTCAAATTGGATGAGGGACTAAAATTAGGCCTAAAGTAGGCTCAGTCTTGTATAAGATTTTCCTCTGTTTAGGAAAGCAGAGCAGAAGCCTTTCCTGACATGTTTTCCAAAAAAGTCTGGAGGGGCATGGAAAGGAAGGAGAGACCCACATCCCACTTGGATATTGATTCTCATTCACTTGGCCCCTGCATTTAAACAACATGCAGAATTTCTCTTTCCCCTCCCCACACCTATTTTTTACTCATTTTCTTAAATCGATTTAGGTCAGATATTAATTACTTTTATACAAGACAAGAAACAAAAACTCAGCAGTGAAGATGTGGCCTGAGCCCTCTGCTTGGGAGATTTATTGGAGCCATAGGCTTCAAATGGCTGAACCTGGAAAGATTCCTTCCTTTTTTGGCCCCTTCCCTGTTTGCTTGTGTGTGCATAAAAGAGCTCCTCACACATCTGTCTCTATCAGTGCTGGGCCTGTGATAGAGCTCGGATTTATGGCTCTGTGAGCTTTTAGAAGTGTTCATATTTTACCATCTTTCCTGCTGAAAGGATGCCAGCATCCCAGTAGCCTTTGGGGTAAACCTCTGGCTACTCACCTCTGGAGCTGGAGCTGATCCCTGGGGATTGTCCTGCTTGGCTGAGCTGCCAAGAAATGAAATCTGGGCTCTCTCAATCTCTGAGCATCAGCAATCTTCAGAGGACACTGGAACTTTGCTGAGTTTGTGTTCTTTCCCCTCTCCTTTTTCTCTTTTTTCCCCTCTGTCATCCAGCTGGGTTGTTTTGTTTGGTTTTTATTTTAATTTAAAGTTTAAAATGTGCTTAATTCCACCCTCCTCTCAGCTGTTCCATCCTCTTTTCCATGTTCACTATGGCAAATTCTTGCTGCTGGCTTGGAGATGGATTTTCTTTCTGTATCACTGCAAAAAAAACCAAATCCTAATAAAATTAGGAAACCCAACATGACTCCAGAGCAAATCTTCCACTGGTGTAAATCAGCACTGAGCCTTTGCAATCACTGTCAGTAAATGTCTGTATTCAGGATAAAGAAAAGGGCAGTTGCAAAAAAATGTTAACTTTAGAGCTCTGGGATGGGATTTTCTCTATCAGCTGGTTTTTACCTCAGGAAGCATCTGAGAATCTGAGAATCCCAATGGTCTGGGTGGGAAAAAGACCTTAAAATCCTATCCAGTTCCACCCCTGCCATGGCAGGGACACCTTCCACTCTCCCAGGGTGCTCCAAGCCCTGTCCAACCTGGCCTGGAACACCCCAGACTGGTTTCTCCCTTTTTCAGGAGTCTGATAAAGATATTTTTTCCCTCCCTTCTTGTTTCCAGCAGTTGGAAATCATGAGCAAGTGAAAATATTTGCTTGGGAAAGCAAAATGCCAAATACACCAACATCAGGCAGGCAAAGCATGAGACAGGAGTTATGTGCAAACCATCCCAGGGCAGCAGCTCAGCTATCCCAGCAAAACAGAAAATATTCCTGATAAAAGGTGTGGTCAGAGCAGTTTCCTTTTTTAAGGAGATCTACTAAAACCATCCATGTACTTATATGCATATGTATTTTTTTTTCTATATAGGAATATACTGATTTTTTAGGAATTTGGTTTCCTGGTTACAAGCCTGCACATCCATTTTCAAAAAAAATAGATTTTAAAATAAAGAAATTAGATTCATCTCAAATTCCTTGCTGAGAAAGCCTTGCTCAGGAGGATTGTCTTTAGAAATCATGGCAAGATGCCAAAAAAAAAAGCAGAAAATTGTGATGTCTCCTGATCTGACTGGTGCTGTTGCTCAAGAATTTTTTGGGGTGCCTTGGAACATTCTACATGCCCAATTCCTCATCCCAGAAGGTTTCCCAATCCAGCCAGACCTCTCTGGCCTGGAGGAAATAGGGCAGGAAACCCCAGAAGATCAGGGTTCCTCAGGTTCTTGCAGGTCCTATGCGTGGTGTAAATTCCAGAGGGAGAATCTTTGGATATTTCTTGTGGCATCAGGCAGAGTTGTCACTGCTCTGTAAGAGATGAGGTCTTGTGGATCCCTGGCAGTGCCCAAGGCCAGGCTGGAAGGGGCTTGGAGCAGCCTGGGACAGTGGGAGGTGTCCCTGCCATGGCAGGGGTGGAATGAGGTGATCCTTGAGGTCCCTCCAACCCAAATCTATTTGAGATTCTCTGATTTAACCTTTCCTGCTCCCAGTGTGACAAGGACTCTGCTTTTCCATGTCTCCTGAGGATATACAGAGGGAAGAGACTGAGACAATGCTCAGACCCTTATTTTATTTTATTTTATTTTATTTTATTTTATTTTATTTTATTTTATTTTACTTCATTTTATTTTACTTCATTTTATTTTATTTTATTACTTTTTTTTTCAGGTCATTATATTTTTATTCAGACCCTCAGTAAAAGGGATCTACTCTGGATCCAGCTGGGCAGAAGAATTTCTTCTCCTTCCTGAGTGGTTCTTTCCTGTTTTTCTGAGCCCTCCCTGCCCTTGCCAAGGCTCAAACCAAGACCATGGTCACAACTGGGATCCACAGTGACAATCCAGGGATTTTTATTTCCAGACTTATTGGGACTCCAATCACTCTTCTGGACTTGGCTGTTGGTGTCACCCACCAGTGGGACCAGTTTCATGCTGTCCCAGTTATCTCCTCTCTGTCCCTTCTGGTTCCATGAGGGCTTCCAAGTCCACATTCCAGAGGATTCCACACAGAGCTAACAGTGGAGAAGGACACAACATTCTTCAGGGATCGACCCAGCTGTTCCTAAAAGAAGGGAAAACTACTTTAGGCAGCACTGGTGGCTCCTGGCAGGAGTCACTGTGTGCTCAGTTCAAGCAATGTGGTTCTTCACAAAATATCCCAAAATTTGGGTGGTTAATGAAGGAACAGGGATGTGTCTCCCAATCCAACATCTCTCCAATGGGATTAATAGTCTACTGAGAAGTTGAGCTCTGGGCAAATATCCCAAAATTTGGGTGGTTAATGAAGGAACAGGGATGTTTCTCCCAATCCAATATCTCTCCAATGGGATTAATGGGTCTACTGAGAAGTTCAGCTCTGGGATGAGATGGAAACTGGGAGGCCATATCCCATTTTAGTGCTCCAAAGGCTTGCTGGGAATATGGGATTCAGAGGGATATTAACTCACCTTCTTCAAGGGCAAAGCACAACCAGATCTAAACACAACATCCCTATAGAAATGGATCCTGGGACCATCCTTCCTGGTTATCCTGCTCCCAGGGATCCAGAATAGTGAAGCCCAGATCCTGCCCTGAGGGTTCTGAGCTCTGTGGTCACTGCTGGTTTTCCCAGGATAAATATAGGGTTCAAGGTGCTGATAGCAATCAAAACCCACCCAGCCCAACCTGACTAGAGTGTTTCAAATCAATGAATGGCAGGGCCTGAATTAAGCCAGGCAATAGAAATAAAATTCTTCAGCTTGGATGAGCCTTTGTAGGTTTTCTATTGGTCACGATTTTTGCTCCGTCAGCTTCTCCAGGCCTGAATTTTGTCATGGAATTACACTATTGCTTTAGGCTGCAAGGCAAGACAA
The DNA here is from genome assembly GCF_017590055.1 of Onychostruthus taczanowskii. Taxonomy (NCBI): domain Eukaryota; kingdom Metazoa; phylum Chordata; class Aves; order Passeriformes; family Passeridae; genus Onychostruthus; species Onychostruthus taczanowskii. Next base: position 24,283,340 of record NW_024500349.1, read on the forward strand.
ACAGTTTGAGAGGAAAGGAAAGCTCAGTTGCCTTCCTGACCCACACTCACTGCTGCTCAGCAAATACCAGAGATTTCGAGGCCTCAGCCATGTGAGAAAGAGCGGCCCTGACTTCACTCACTGCTCCTCCTGGGTCTCGTCCAAAGCACATGGAAATCACAAGGTCTTTTCCTGCTGACATCAGTGGCCTTTGGAACACACCTAGAATGTCCCCAGGCTAAAAGTCGCTGCGCTCTGAGGGTGGCTGGGCTGCTCCCAGGCTGCTCCTCAAGCACAGACAGTCCCTGCTCCCTCACAGGCCCCAAAATTGATGGTGTTGTCACCGTTCGTGGAGTCAGTGTCCCATCGGGGCTCTCCAACCTCAGGTTTATCAGTAGCTGAGGGATTCTGGGACAAGATGTTGTCCAGGGAGGGCTGGCAGGGTGTGGGGACGTGCAGGAGGCTTTCAGGGGTGCTGGGGGCTGGCAGTGGTAGGCCAGGACGCAATTCCTCTTCCCAGAGGGATTCCAGCTGTGCCGAAAGAGGTGGAAGTGTGGTCAGCTGCAGTTCCCTTCAGCACAGGCAAAGGAGGTGGTTTGTCACCCCTTGGGCACTGATCCTTTCCCTGGAGTCCAGAGGATCCTTATCCACTCTAACACACAAGGCCTAGGCCCACAACAGCCTGATGGAATCCAAATTTTGTGGGATTCAAGGGTAAGAAGAGGTGGGATGGAGCTCACCTATCTTTAATTGTATGGAAGGAAATAATGAAGTTCCAGGTAATCATCATTTACAACCATGAGGAAAAACACCTCCGAAAAAAGCCAAATAATCCAGGCTTTTTTAGATACATACCTTGGAATAAAATTATTTATTGTGTTGAGTTTTGAAGTGATTAGAAAGGAGAGTCTAAGGTGCTCTGAGGTTTTAGGTTCTAACTAAAAATTAGGTGAGATTTATTCTTCCTGTGACCTCTAATTGTCTTTTTATTTTAACAACCATCCACACATCAATCACTCATTATCCTCCCAATGAATTATTGACACTCATTAATTATAATTTTGTTCTGGCCTCTGGATTTCAGGGAAAACGCAGTCCTGAGGAGCAGCACATGGGAGATAGGGTGCTGGAAGGGATGGGCTCTTTTTTGATTCCAAGGCAACACCTCTTGTGCCTGCTCATTCCGGGAACGCCGTCTCCCATCCCGGTGACGCCAGTGGATTATCTCCCATCAGGAAACACAGATCTCAGCCAGTCCTTCAGGAAAGATTAGGCTCAGCAGCACGAGACTGAGGACAGTGAGCTGTGAAACCTCCCTCAGCATCTGAGCCCCTCAAAATCCTAAATTTTCTCTGCACTGTGCCAGTAAACACGGAGCTGCTGCTCAGTGACACGGAGCTGCCGTGCAGATTCCGGTGACACTTTAATGACATCAAGGCCAGCAAGCTCAGGAAACAATAAATCCCTGTGCCAGCATTGTGTCCTGGTGTCAAATTAGGCCCTTTTCTGACCCAGAGGTGGGGCAACTGAGAGGTGTTTTAAAAACTTTTATTCTATTTTCAGTCTCATGAGAAGGGTGAGACAATACAGATGTTATAATTCACACCATCACAATCAGAAGTCATCTATTTCATCACAATATAAGTATTAACTTTCCAATTTAACTACACCATGTTATAAATAGTTTAATCATCTAAAATGACTTCTCATAAATCCTACTACAATACATCTTTCATAGTCCTATTTCTCTAAAATATCTAATAATATTTACAAAACCATCCTGCAAAATTTATTTCTAATTCCATTTCTCTCTCAACAATATCTTACCTTATTTCTAAATAAACATTTTTTTTATCTCAATGTTTACATAGAAATACATACTATGTAAACCTTCTATCAAACTTGAAAAATTCTCTACAAATCTATTTCCCACATCCTGGCTCTGATTCCAGGAGTGACCACAGCTCCTGACAACCCCAACTTTGGCTGCATTTAATGATTGTTCTGCGAGCTACAGGCCTGTCCCTCAGCTAAAAAACAAAATAGCAGTGTGGATCTGTGTTTTCCCTCATTTCCCTACTTCACTGCTTCCTTCTCCTGTGGAGTCTTTGCTTATTTTTGCCAGAGTCAGGATTAAATGTGTGAGATGGTATTTCTTGTTGGGACTCAGATGTTTATCAGTTCTTATCCCTGTCACAGTCTCACAAACCCTGAGCTCTGCAGCACTGCACTCTGACAAACTAAAAATGGAGCCCATCTCTCTCTGCAAGGCCTTTGAAGGATCAACTGTCCAATTAACAAATGACACCTCAATTATTTTCACTTTTAACCCAATAACCAACCACCCGTGGCTGCAACAGGGACTCTTTATCCAATTACACAAAACCACCCAAACCCATGGAGAAGAAGGTGAAGAAGAAGGAGAAGGAGAAGGAGGAGAAGGAGAAAAGGAGGAGAAGGAGAGAAGAAGGAGAAGAAGGAGAAATAAGAAGGACCAGCCTCTACCCAAAACCTCCATCTTGCTTTATCTATATTACTGTATTCTAAACCCTCAAACTCTGAGTTTCCCACCCTGTGATATCACACACTTCTGTTCAAACTCCACACCCACAATCCCAGCTCTGTCATTCCATTTTGGAAGCTTCTCCACGGCCTCAGGTCAGTGCAGTGTTCTCTTGGGGGTCAGTGCCTGGCAGCACAGAAAGGCTGAAATTCTCAGCAGCCAGGGTTCCAACATTCTCCCTCTCTTCTTGTCCAGGAAAATTCCCACAGCTCCAGAGCCAAGTCCAGCAGCTGCTGGGGGTGGTTTAAGGCTGTACCAAGAGTGGCTGGACCAGCTCAAATCCCAGTTCCAGGGTTCCTGGAAAACCTTGAACAGGCATCCCACCTGTGTCTGGGAGCAGAAGAATATTCCCAGTCTTCTCCAAAATTCTGAGGAATGCAGTCCTGAATGGATGTGAGGAGAGTCAGGAAGATAGATGGAGTTGTTTCCACATCAATATCATTCTAAAGGGAATTTTTATTGTGTTTCTTTCAGGAGCAGAGAATTTTTTCCTCACATATTCAGTTTCTGGGGCATTTTTTCCCTTCCCATCTTTCCTTATCCACTTTCAAGCTATAGAAGTTCCGCATTCTAAAGGGAATTTTTATTGTGTTTCTTTCAGGAGCAGAGAATTTTTTCCTTACAAATTCAGCATTTTTTCCCTTCCCACCCTTCCTTATCCACTTTCATGCTTTAAAAGTTACACTGAGTTTATAACCCAGTCATGAAGAGAGAAGAATAGAATTTTAGAAAAGAAATTTTCCTAATTTACAAAGGAGATTTTCCTAATCTGTTTGCCATCTTTAAACTCTCTGACAATGTTTGATTTATATCAAGCTCAGGGACTGATTTCTGTACAAAACAAGAGAAATTTAAACCCCGACATTTTAGAAAGAGAACCAAGCACAGAATTTTCTCATTTTCTTACCTCAGCTGAAGCAGAAATATTTTTATTTAGAGCCCAAATTTCAGCTGTCCTAAATAATTCAGCCTCTAATTACAACCAGTGCAGCATTATTCATTTTCACCAAATGAGGAGCTGGGCCAGATGTCTGCAGGGAGCCACTGGAAGCCAAAATAAAACACATAATTAAGTGGGTTTTTATTAAATCTGACTACAATTTATTCAGTGGGTGTGAAATTCATTTCACTCTACTTCTGCTTGTGTATTCCTACGTGGGATCTGAGCAGGGCAGCTCCAACAGAGGGGTGGGATTTGCTTGGCAGATAGGGATAGCAAGAATTATCTCTGTGCATATCAGGGCTTCCTCATGAGCAGGAATTAGTGGCAGTTAATTCCCAGTTATTATTGATAATTAGTGGCATTGATGAGGTTTGATCAGTGCAGCTGAATGGATGGGGGTGGCTGCAGCAGGGTGGGATCAATCCCTGCGTGTGATTTGGGAGATCTTCCTGAGAATTTAATGCCGAAGGTATCTGGAGAATGTTTTGGAGGATGGAATTATGACTTAGGAAGTGGAATCATAGATTTGCAGGATAATGAAGGTTGGAAAAATGCACCAAGTCACCAAGTCCAGCCTTTGACCAGATCCCACCATGCCCACGAACCTGTGCTGTGAAGGATCACATCTACCTGGTTTTTGGACACTTCCAGGGTGGGTGATTCCACCACTTCCCTGGGATCTCCTTTTTCAGGGAAGAAATTTCTCCTAATATCCAACCTGAATCCAAGAGGAGACCTTTGTAGTGCCACAAGAGAAATGTCCTGAGCCAGACCCTTCTGCCTGAAGTGAAAAACTGAACCCCAACCTTTAAAAGAACTAACTCTCTGATCAGAGCTATCCCAAATTCCAGCAGAAAAAAAACATTCATGAGGCATAAAATATAAAGTGCTGACTCCTTTCTCTACAAACAACCTTTTGCTTTATCCTGGCTTGAAAAATAAATTTATTCCTAGTGTGACTTTGGGAGAAGATGCCAACAAAGTGCTGCGCGGGGCCGGGTTTATTTTGTTTATGCCTTTAGTTTGGAAAGGAAAAATAAAAAGGTATCAGTGCATACCCTGAGTAAAAATAATGGGAAATTGTATGAAAACAGAGCCTGGATTCTCAGGAGACAACTTACAATTATATGGGACATGACAGGATTTAAAAAACAACACACGGAGCGTGTAGGATAAACACGGGCAAAATATCCCTCAGGCCTTGCAGGTTCTGAGGGGCCATAAATAAAAGATAATGATATTTAGGTAAGAGGGGGAGGTCCCACAGGGCCTCCCGGTCCTATTAATTTTCACACTCAGTTTTTTGTGACTGGTTAAGGTTGGATTTGGATGCCTGTAATGGCAAGGAGATAATTCAAAGGACGGCAAAACCAGCGCAGAGCAAGTTTTTTAGTGTGAAGTAAGAGCAACTTTTTACCCTTGTTCTGAGGTGCTAAAAAAAATCCCCAAACCACAAATCCATAGGGAATAAAATGGTGTTTGAGGAGTAAAAATTCTCATTTTTTCTGGCATTAGAGCAGGGAAAATCTCTATTTTCCATACCTGTGAACATGAACTTTCCTTTAGTTGCAGTGGGGAGGTTCTGGGTTATTAAACTTAATTCCTGAAATAAACATTCCTAAATAGTTGCCACCTTTCTACTTTCCTGGCCTCCATTTTGAGAGAATTTTATTCTCTGTTATCAGGAAAATATCTGGATCTCATTTTGCCTGGTCCTTGAGACATCCCAAGAACAAGGTAATTTTAATTCCCTGACATTGTGGAATATCCTAAAATTTTCCTTAAAAAGTTTATAAACCGAACACCTCTTCAGTTTTAGAAGGAATGGAGATGAACCACTGGATGGATAAAACCAATGCTATAAATGGGAATTCATGAAAATTCCAAGGCTGGCCAGAGCTGCAGGGGAGTGCAGAGAAAATGAGGTGGGAACTATGGATTATGGCAAAATCCTTCTATTCCTGGTGGGATAAATCCTGTTCACACTCAGCAGACTTTTGTCAATCCTCTGGAAAACAGAACCATCAACAAAAATGTGCAGGAGAGACCAAGTCAGGGTTGTTAATTGCTCAAGATATTTAAAATCTAATAACAAGGTCCTTATAGAGCTTGAAATAATGCAAAACTTTCTGTGAACAGCAGTTTCTCTCTTTTGTATGTCCATGGAATTTGGCAATTTGGGAATTAACCCCTCCCTCCAGCTGGATATGCTGATAATGATAACCCTTTAGATTGTGTTTTCATCTTCTTTCTCTGCCTGGGTCAGGGCTGGGATTGAAAGCACTTGAGATGGAATTTCTTGTTGGGACTCAGATGTTTATCAGTTCTGATCCCTGTCTCAGTCTCACAAACCCTGAGTTCTGCAGCACTGCACTCTGACAAACTAAAAATGGAGCCCATCTCTCTCTGCAAGGCCTTTGAAGGATCAACTGTCCAATTAACAAATGACACCTCAATTATTTTCACTTTTAACCCAATAACCAACCACCCGTGGCTGCAATGGGGACTTTTTTATCCAATTACACAAAACCACCCAAACCCATGGAGAAGGAGAAGAAGAAGGAGGAGAAGGAGGAGAAGGAGAAGAAGGAGAAGAAGAAGAAGAAGAAGAAGGTGAAGAAGAAGAAGGTGAAAAAAGTGAAGAAGATAAAGAAGAATAAGGAGCAGCCTCCACCCCAAAACCTCCATCTTGCTTTATCTATATTACTGTATTCTAAACCCTCAAATTCTGAGTTTCCCACCCTGTGATATCACACACTTGTGTTCAAACTCCACACCCACAATCCCAGCTCTGTCATTCCATTTTGGAAGCTTCTCCACGGCCTCAGGTCAGTGCAGTGTTCTCTTGGGGGTCAGTGACTGGCAGCACAGAAAGTCTGGAATTCTCAACAGCCAGGCTTCCAACATCTAAAGAATTAAATTCTTTAAAGCTCAATCCTCTGAAATCAGCCCCACGTTGCCGGAGCTGGGAACATCATCCTGTTGTAGGACAGGATAAAATTTACCAGGAGCTGAAAAAACTGGGAGAAATCCTGGATGGAATTCAAAGACCAGTAGAATTCTGCTCCATTCAGGACATTTTTTGTTGCATCTGAAGAAGAGGTGTCCAGTTTTAACCCTCAGCAAAGTCCCTCTGGACATTCAGACACTTTTCACCTATTTTTAGATGTCAGGAAGCTGGAAATTATGATTTTGTTTCCATTATCCAATGTCTAGCTAATACATTTCAACTTTCTGATGGCTAAGATTAGAGGCTAATTAAGAGGCAGGGCTCATTAACTGCATGGCTAGAGATGCTGAAGGAGAGATAAGATAAAAATTCTTCAGAGGAAAAGCTGAATAGATAATCAATCACTTTTTTTGCCATCTCCAATGCATTGTTACAAGGTTTAACAACATTTAGATTATCATTAAGGTCCCTTGTAAGTCAAATTTTTCTATGATCATTAAGATCTCTTATAATTCAACTTATTCTATGATTTTATGGTTCCCTTTGCTGTCACTGGCAGGCAGGAATGAGCTTTTTTAGTGCCTCATCCAGAGAAAAATATTCAAATTGAGAATTTCACTTCAGGAGCAACACAAATCCAGCTTTGCTTTTCCTGAGGAGGAGCAACATCCCCATGGAATTAAGGAAAGCAGAACCAGCTCCTTTCCTAAACAGAGGCACAAACTAATTTCTATTTTTGCAGCTGAAGTCTCTCCTCTCTGGAGGTGCTGAATTAACATTCCCATCAGGAATTAGAGGCTGGATACCAACGTGTTCTTAGTTCCCTCAGCCTGCAGCATTTTAACCACCAAAATCCACCAAAAATCCCCAAAATAGAGACTGAAACCAGGGCAGGGTTCAGCCTGGGAGGTCAGGGCAAGCTGACATTTGAGGGTGGGTCAGGATGGAGAAGCAGATGCATGGGAAGAATAAATCCTGAGCACAGATTTTTCCAGGTTTTAGTTCCAGCCTTTATTCCATGGGATTCTTCCTCCTGTTCTTGAAGAATTTTTGGCCAAAATTTGCCAAACAGCCTCAAAAATATATGTAGAGAATCATGGGCTCAAACATAAATGAAACTTGCTTAAAGCTGCCTATTTCTTCATGAAATAATGAAGGAAATATAAAGTATTATAAAAAAGCAGGACTCTGAATTTATAAATGTCTCAAAGAAGATATAACTCCCTCTGTAAAGTGTTGGACACAGGGAATATTTCTAATTATGGATATTTGTAACTCCAAGGACAGCGTGGTCACCACCTGGATGGGATTCCCACTGTATTCCCAAAATAGTGAAGGAAAACAAGTCAAAGAAGAAATCAAGGCCAGGAATTTAATTTAAAATCAGCAGAGCTTTTTAAGAGCACTTCCAGCCCACGAACCTGGTGCAGGACACATTTGTTGTTCACCATCCGAAAAATATTAACTTCTTTTACCTTATAAAATATTTAATTCCACTTCATAACGACAGGCAAATTCTTATGCAGCACAAGTGAAAATTCACACAGTTTGCATTTAATAAAAAGCCTTTTATTTTCTCCAGCTGACCTTTAGAAAAGCATGGCGTTTCCCAGGAAAGGGAAGCAGAGGTTTGGAAAGTGAAAATATGAATAAAATGTCTTTATATGAGGTTTGATGTCTTAATAACCTTCCATTTCTCTCAGGGAGATAAAATGATTGAAAAATTAAATAGTAAAGTGATTATTACTGTCATTATCATTGGCATTAAAGCAGGTCAAAGTGTCAAAACATTACCTCTGCAAAGGATCTGCTGGACTGGAATCTTTATTTCTTCCACCGAGAATTTTACTGTGTGGATTTTAATAGCCAAACATTTGGAAAAACGTCTTTGGAGGATTAGGTGGCTGGAGCTGATGAAATGCTCTTATGTAAGCTGGGAAAATCATTGCTGAAATACAAAATTCAACACAAAACATCGTCTGGGCCTGATAGCTTGGGTTTTAAGTTTTTCTTCTCTGTTTTGGAATATATATATATATATATATAAATAAAAAATATAATTGTATTTAGAATATATAATATAAATTTTATCTACATACATATATATAAATATATATAAAGCTTTTATCTTCATATTAAGTGTTACTAGGAACTTTTCAAAGGGTGTTGAAGACAAAGCATTCCTATTCTAGCTGGAGACTCAAGGACAATCTCTTCAAACTTCAGGCACAAAGCTTAAATAATGTGAAAAGAGGAGGGTGGGAGGAAGATAAAACTTCATCATTTAAAGCCATTAATTGGAAAGTTAACTCCTGTATGCAAATGGACTAACACTTACAGAATCTGAAAACAGAAAAGCTCAAACCTGAGGCATCAGCACTGACAGCAGTGGGTTCTGTGGAAATGTCCCTCAGGGCTTTATCCAATGTTAAAAGCCAAAAGGAAGAGATTTCCCACCCTTTCCCTTGGGAAAGTCGCAGTCATCTGGTGGTTGTGGTTTTTCAGGAAATATCTCCTAATCATCAGTCCTCGTTTTCCTGCTGTCATTTTTCATCTCCCCACGCCTCGTTCTGCTTCAAACACCTTTTCTTTTTTTGTGCCTATCTAGGAGGGGCTTATATTGTATTTTCCTCCCTTGATATCATTTTAACTCACCTAAACCTGGGAAAATACAAAGGATAATTGATTTTTTTTCATTAAATTCTTTTCCTAGAATCATTATTTTTTTAAGACATGGTATAAGATTCATGTGTTGCATAAAGGCTTGAAAGTATTTTTTGGGAACAGCTCCAAATCAGAAGGAAAATAAAATTATCCAAATGATATGGCTAAAATAGTGGAAGTCTAAGCCATAATTTCTGGGATGCTGCATCAAGATTTTTGGCAGCCTGGGTGTGGTGACTTTGAGTTTTCACACTTCAGAAAACATTAAAATTTTATTTCTCAGCTGGTTCTCCCTGGGCCAGATTCCCTCTTCATGCTTAAAGATCAAAAGGGATGGATCAGATGTTCCCCAGAAATCCTTTCCAGCCTTTCTTCCTATTATTTTATCAGTCCATAAATGTGAATAAGGCGTGAAAAATATTCCCATAATTTTCTCCACTTTGCCAATGTTGATGAGCTTGATGAATCAAATTAATTCATGTTGGAATCACCTGAGGTTCTCCTCTTTCCTTGTCCCTTCTGTTATGGGATCAATTTAATTTCGTTTTTTGGATAGTCCCATTTGATTTCTCTCTCCCCTCCAGAAGTTCAAGTCTTTGTGTATTAAAAACAAAAATATTTCTGTGTGAGGTGGAATCATTTACCCACAGAAACATCTTTACAGATCTGGACAGAAATATTTCAGATAAAATGGAAGAAAATCAACTTCCCAGGGCCCCAAAATGTTATAACTGAATAAAGACAAGATTTTCGAGGCCAGATGAAATCCTTTCCCACCACTGGACCGTTTGGAACATGAGGAGAAAGCCAGGTCTGGATGACCTTGAGAAGTTCTGTGTCTCTGTCTTTGCCAGCTCTGGTTTCAAACAGACACAGCGAGGTCCAGAGTTACCAAAATCCCCTGGGAATCACTTTTAACTCAATAACCAACCAGCCGTGGCTGCAATGGGGACTTTTTTATCCAATTACACAAAACCACCCAAACCCATGGAGGAGAAGGAGAAGGAGAAGGAGAAGGAGAAGGAGAAGGAGAAGGAGAAGGAGAAGGAGAAGGAGAAGGAGAAGGAGAAGGAGAAGGAGAAGGAGAAGGAGAAGGAGAAGGAGAAGGAGAAGGAGAAGGAGAAGGAGAAGGAGAAGGAGAAGGAGAAGGAGAAGGAGAAGGAGAAGGAGAAGGAGAAGGAGAAGGAGAAGGAGAAGGAGAAGGAGAAGGAGAAGAAGAAGAAGTCATGTGGGAATGGGGGAAAAAAGAAAAGCTGTAGGACTACCCAGACTTTTTTGGAAAGACACAGAATTCCCTGGCTGGCAGCCAGCTCTGGTTTTGTTCTGCCTCATTTTACACCCCAGCATCCTCTTGGAGATGGTCCTTCCCAGCTTTTCCTTATTTTTGCAGCCTGTTTCTTTTTTCCCTTCAGCTCCTGTTGTTCCGTGGATCTCTCCAGATTCAGAGGATGTGATGTCACCCGAGGTGTTGATGTTTGTCCTGAGCTAAAGCTGTTTGTGGTCACAGCAGGACAGGAACAGGACAAAGTTGCCTTTCCATGAGTTGTGAAATCCCATTTGTGTGGCCAACAGAGTTCCAGCCTCCACGTGGACAGTGACACAAAACTTTTTCATTAATTCTGCATTTTTATAAAGAAATTCATGCTTGTTTGCTCTAAATTGCATAAATCTCTTTTTAAATTAATAATTTTTTTAAAAAATTAACCTTTACTGATTATTGATTATTAATTGGTTTTTATTGGTTATTATTATTGTTTATTAATTGGTTATTTTTGGCTATTATTATTGGTTATTAATTGTTACTACATAAATTCATGTTCATTGGCTCTAAATTACATAATTCTCTTTAATTAATTAATTTAATTAATTTTTAAAAAATAAACCTCTACTGGTTATTGATTTCTTGGTGTTCATGCTAATCAATCCATATTTTTAATCTTTGCAGGCTCTTTTTCCTCTGGTGGGGACACACATACGTCGAGTTTTTTTACCTTCTCCTTTACCTTCTGCTTCCTGCAAAATATCCTTGTGCTCCATAAATCCTGCACTCCTTGTATTCAATTCCAACAATCCATTCCCTTCTCCCAGGCCTTGCTCATTGAAGTATTTCAGAGTCTGTTTAGAACTTAAACTTTTTTCTTAGAAAAACTGGCTTTTTTTAGAAAAACTTAAATTTTCATTGATTTTCCCAATAAAATATGTGTAAAAATATTCAGCTATATGGCTAAAAGTGATTTAAGACTAAAGCATTCTTCTATTAGTTAATATCCTGGCTATGATTAATTTTTAAAACCCAAAAAATTATATAATTTCCAACATATCTACTCAGTTTAAGGCCACGAGATTTTGCAAGAGCCTCCTCCTGCCTTTTGTTACACATTCTGTCATTAATTATGTCATCCTCCTAAATTAAGTGACAATTTCTTTCCAGGTAGCTTCCAAAAATTCCTTTGGAAAGCCCTCCAAGCTCCTGAGCCCTGAAAGTCTCCCAGGAATGGCAGTTGCAAAGATCTTTATTTGGCGATGCCTCTTTGACAGCTGTTTTTTGTGGCCTCCATCAAGAGGTGAGCTCGAGGCAGAGTTTGCTCTCCTGATCTTCCCGAGGGTTAAAAATGCAAACTGAAATATCCCAGGAAATTGGAACCAGGGGGAATCTCAACATTTCCTTTGTCCACTGAGAACAGCTCAATTAAATCAATAAACACCCACAGACAACTCCTGACCATCCACTCCACTCTTTTCATTGCTTTTACCATTAACAAATCCCAACAGAAAATTCCATCCTCCACTCCCAATTTCCAAATGGGTTTTCCCCGGCCGAAGTTGAAGGCCAAGGTCTCTTTTCCCATCCTTAGTGGGCGGGGAGCTTGGTTTATTTTCCTTCCATGCTACTGTCTCCAGATTAGGGACGTGGTATCAGGTTTCCCTTCTGTTTATTTTTCCCTGGACTTAAAAAACAGAAGTCTGGTCGCTGGAAGGGAGAGGCATCAATCCCACAGGGAAAACACTTGCACTTTTCTTCCTACTCGAAACCCATTCCTCAAATAATAAACAGATGATGAAGCCCAAAGTCAAAGGGCTTTTTCATCAAATCTGAAATTTCCTCAATGAATGAAACTGAGTTTTGTTGGCCTGAGGTTGTGGCCATCAAATCAGGTTCCCCAATCCCAGGCACGTTCCTCCCTTCAGTTTCTTTGGATTGAAAAATGAAAACCATTCCAATGGGACTGTGCATGGAATTGATAATTTTGACATGAAAATGAAAGGGAACAGAAACTGCCTGGAATTATTTCAATTGATTTTTGGGAGAATTTATTGCTGTGTAGCCAAACTTGATTTCACCATTCCCTGTCCTTTTCTCTTTTTTTTTCCTCTTTTTTTTTTTTTTTTTTTGAGTGCAAGAACTCCGAACATTATTTTTTAATCCCAGAAATCCCCAACATTATTTAACCCTCATATGACTCCTCTGTTCTCACTGCTCTTCCTTGCTCCAAATCAGCAGCTTTGGAAGCCTTTAGCCCACATTCCCTGGGCTGGCAGGCAGCTGATTTCCTCATATCCCAGTGGAATGTTGTCCCTTTAGCACGGATCATCTCTTCCCTTCTCCAGGCTGTCCTTCCATCCCTTCTCTCCTTGGCTCTTTGCCTGACATTTCCATTTCCCTCCACCTGTTTTCCTGAGCTCCACTGGGTCATTTCTCTTTCTTATCCTATTTTCTCCTTCCTTCCCCTTATAATATCAGGAATGTGCCTACTCTGAAATATGGATTTATCAAGTCCGTATTAAAGATGACCTTTGCAAATCGCAAAGGTCTTTGAGTTTAATTTTTTCATTCACAGGGGGCCCAGATTATCAATAAACCTGAATAAAACCAGAGCACTTTGCTCAAAGGCCAGGCTAAGAATAGCTGCTGGGTCTGATTGGATCAGGAATACTTGGAAGGATTGGATTTTTTATGCTTCATATGGGGTAGGATTAGCTCCAGCTAAAGCCAGGAATTCATCTCAGAGGTAAAGAAAGCAGAATTTTGGGATTTGCAAGTGGATGGCCTGGGGGATTTCACCTGGCCTTCAGCTGCTGCTTCAGTCTGCCAAAAATTCCTTTGTCATGTAAGTCCCATGGATGTCTGGGAATCCCTGTTCTCCCAAGGGTCCTTTTCTGTGCAAATCCTATGGATATCTGGGAATCCCTGTTCTCCTAAAGTTCCTTTTTTTGTGTAAATCCTTTGGATATCTGGGAATCCCTGTTCTCCCAAGGGTCCCTTGTTGTGTGAGATCCATGGATATCTGCGAAACCTCTTCTCTCAAAGGTCTTTGTTCTGTAAATCCTGTAGATGTCCTGGGAATCCTGATTCTCCCAGAAATCCTTTTCTGTGTAAGTCTCATGAATGTCTGGGAATCCTTTTTCTTCCAAAAATCCTTTTCTGTGTAAGTCCCATGGATATCTGGGAATCCCTCAGGCTTCTCACTGGCATTTGAGATCTACAGCTACCAAGGGAATCCAGGCTTGGATTAGAGCTCCAAGGAGATCACGGCTTTGACTCAGTGTCCCAAATGGAGCTGCTGTCACCTCACAGGGAACCTGGAGAGGGACTGGGGACCAGGGCTTGTGGTGACAGGACAAGGGGAATTGGCCTTAGGCTGTAGGAGGGCAGGGATGGATGGGATATTGGAAAGAAATTCCTGGCTGGGAGGATGGGGAGGGGCTGGGATGGAATTCCCAGAGCAGCTGTGGCTGCCCCTGGATCCCTGGAAGTGCCCAAGGCCAGGCTGGACAGGGCTTGGAGCAGCCTGGGAGAGTGGGAGGTGTCCCTGCCCATGGCAGAGGATTTATGGATGACTGAAGGTCTCTTCCATTCTGGAATTCCACAATTCCATGGGCATTAACACCAACACTCACACTGATAATGTGGATCTTATCTATTCATAAGAATAGCTGTGGCTGCCCCTGGATCCCTGGAAGTGCCCAAGGCCAGGCTGGACAGGGCTTGGAGCAGCCTGGGAGAGTGGGAGGTGTCCCTGCCCATGGCAGAGGATTTATGGATGACTGAAGGTCTCTTCCAACCCAAACCATTCTGGAATTCCACAATCCCATGGGCATTAACACCAACACTCACATTGATAATGTGGATCTTATCTATTGATAAGAACAACCACTTGAATTTCTATCTTGACTTCCAGATATCAAAAATTCTGCTGCTGAAAGCCACCTCTGTTGTGTTTGTCCACTGATCATTGCACCTGGGAATGAAATATTCCCAGTGGTCCCTGATTATGCAGGAAGGTTTTCCTGGGATCTGCAGATGAGTAGCAAAGATGGATTTTGTAGGGAGAAAAGAGTTCAGGGGCCCACCAAGCTGCCAGACCCTTTTAAAGTGTATTTGGGATGTGAATTTTCATATTCAAGTAACACCTCTATAGCTATTTATTACTAATATTAATAGCAATATTATTACTACAAGACAGGATTATTTAACATGACACACGAAGAGCTGAGGGACAATTTATCCCAACTTTCTTAGTTCCTTTTCATGTGGGAGAGATCCTGGCCCCAGCTGGATCTTCACTTAATTAGAGGTCACCTTAATCAAATCCTTTCCCGTTATTAAAAAAAAAATAAATAAAAGGAATAAATGCAAAACATAATCCCAAGGGTTCAGATATCCACAAATTCTTTATCCTGGAGGAAGGAGGAGTGGGCAGGGGGCTGAAATATCAGCATTTCACTGTGCTTTATTGGGCACAGTGGAATTTGGTTGGAGCTTGGAATGGATGATCTTGGAGGACTTTTGCAACGCTATAATTCTATTTGGTAGGAAAATCAAATAATTTTGTGAAGATCTGCATCCAAAGAACTGGAAAACTTCAGAAAATGGGAATTTACCTGAGGAATAACAAGTTATGTGTCATTATTAACTACAAAGGCTGCAGGAAGGAGGTCACAAATCCCACCCTCAGTTTTGGTGCAGCCACTGGCTCTCCTGGCATATGACATGCCCTGGCCTGGAGAAGAAAAAGTGGGAACTGCTGGCAAAATGGGGGTTTCTGGCAGCTGTGAGGAGGTGGCTGAAGGAATTTGTTTTTACTTGGACTCACAAGGAGCTTTAACGTGTGAGCTACTTCTCCCAGGGATGCAATGGGAATTTGTGGCAATAAAACAGGGCCTCAGGAGGGCCATTCAGGCTTTATGAGTTTTTGTGGAAAGATTAAAACCCCATCTAAAGACCATCCCACTCTTGATTTCAATTATCCCACCCCCTTGGGCTGCTTGGCCACATTTTGGGAAGGAATGCTGCAGTGGGGGCAAGGGATCCTTTAGATTTTCCATGAGCCAAAGTTTTTCCATCTCTTCCCATCTCCTTCTACCCTCACCCCCTGCCCTGATCACCTTTCTTCCTTCCTGACACACAAACACAGGCACACTCATGGATTCTGGGATTTCTGTGCAAACAAAAAGTTGTGGATTCCCTATCCCTGGAAGTGTCCCTGGCCAGGCTGGATGGCGCTTGGAGCAGCCTGGGACAGTGGGAGGTGTCCCTGCCCATGGCAGGGGTTGATGAGCTTTAAGGTCCTTTCCAACCCAGGACATTCTGGAATTCTGTGATTTTAAAAATCCTTATTTATTCTGGGAAGAAAAGAGTTGCTTGGGCACCATTTACTCCACTCAGACTCTGTCACTGCTGTTAGACCTTCCCTTTCTTCAGACCTTCCCTTTCTCCAAACCTTCTCCTTCTCCAGATCTTCCCTTTCTCCAGACCTTCCCTTTCTCCAAACTTTTTCTCCAGACATTCCCTTTCTCCAAACCTTCCCTTTCTCCAGACCTTCCCTTTCTCCAAACCTTCTCCTTCTCCAGACCTTCGCTTTCTCCAGACTTTTTCTCCAGACCTTCCCTTTCTCCAGACCTTCTCCTTCTCCAGACCTTCCCTTTCTCGAGACTTTTTCTCCAGACTTTCCCGACATGTCTGTGCATGTGGAAGCTTCATTGGAGTTTTTTCTCTTGATCTTTAAGTGATTGAGTGGTAGGAACAGAAATCACACTCAAACATTAAAATTTATATCAGAATATGATTTACTGGCCTGGGAGCTTGGAAGGAAGAGCAGCAAACAATCTCAGGATTCGTACAGGACCTATGGAAATAAATTCCTGCTTAGGATCAAACAAAATGACAAAAATGAAATAATTTTATTTAGAGGTCTGATGTGGCTTAGGATATTCCAACCTCGTGTTCCCTAACTTGAAACATCTCCCAGTTTGAAACTGAAATAAAAATAAAATAAAATAAAAAATAAAATAAAATAAAATAAAATAAAACAAAATAAAATAAAATAAAATAAAAATGCTACAAATTTCCCCCCTAAGTGGCAACTAGAATATATTCCTGTCTTGCTTCCTGCAACATTAAGAAGTAGGAAGAAAATAAAAGCCACAACTTTAGATTTATTTGTTTTGGCAAATTGCCTGTGAACTTGCTCACACAATGGGTTTGTTCCGTTTACATTTCAGGTGTGGAGGAGCCAATTCCTTCCCTTTGTTACCCAAATGCCAAGCCCAGGCCTCTCCATCCATGGCTTTTAGGGAATGGCCAGGCTGGCATGACCTCAGCTGGATCTCAAATTCCCCCTTCCATGGTCTCACAGGTTTTTCCATCCATGTCCCAAACCAGGTGGCCAAGTGGGACCCATCTGATGTCAGAGTCTGATCTGGACTCCTCCGGTCCTTTCCAGTGAAGGGGGAGAAGGAACCATTTCTCAGGGCTGTGAAAACCATCCTGGAATGGCTTTGGAATTATACCTGATCCCAGGAGCCTTCAGACCCTTCAAGAAATCATGGAATGGGTTGGATTGAAGGGACTTAGAGGTCATTTTGTTCTATCCCCTGCAATGGCAGGGACACCTCCCACTGTCCCAGGATGCTCCAAGCCCTGTCCAACCTGGCATTGGACACTTCCAGGGATGGGGCAGCCACAGCTTCTCTGGGAACTCCATCCCAGCCAGGAATTCCTTCCCAGTCTCCCATCCATCCCTGCCCTCTGGCAGTGGAAGCCATTCCCTGTGTCCTGTCCCTCCATGCCTTGTCCCCAGTCCCTCTCCAGCTCTCCTGGAGCCCCTTCAGGCCCTGGCAGGGCTCTGAGCTCTCCCTGGAGCCTTCTCTTCTCCAGATCTCCCAAGGCTCCCACATCACTCTCAGCCTCATTTGGGTGCCTTGGGGTTGATCATGCTCTGAACCAGATCCCAAATTTCGGGCAGTTAGAGCTGCATTGGTTCTGGCTGCCATGAGGAGATTCCTACATGCTGGACCTAAAATTAGAAGACCCAGCAAAGCGGGCAGCCCCCTGAAATCCTGGGGGATAAATCCTCTCTCCTTGGACACACAGGCTGAGCCTGTCCAGGGTCCAGCAGAAGGTTTGAGTGAGACCCCCACAGCTCCAGGCTCTGAGCCCAGGGCACATCAAACATCTGCAAAGAAGGAATTTCAAGCTCAGCTTAGCTGCACGCTTCCAGGCACCTCGAGCCAAGTGAGGTGTTTGAGGGCTCTGCCACATCTGCGCCGCTCTGCCAGATGTGGCACCACAGCTGCAAGGGGGCTGTGCCTCGCTGGGGCTGCAGGATCATGTCAGACAGCTCAAATTCCAGCAGACATCTGTGCTTAGACAGCTGGATGAGCCCTCTGCTCTCCAGAGGGATGATTCACCAGCATCAGCACCGGCATCCCGTGCTCCTGGAGATCTCCTGTGCTGCAGGACACCTGGCAGACGGAGCACAGTCGGGAGATCAGGTCCTCTCCTGGAGCAGGCACCCCCAGTGAGGCAGGGATGTGCCCAAAACGCCACAAAGGAGTTTGTGTGACTGAGTCCTTCCCAAATATCTGTGCGCAGTTCCTGGGGGGATCAGCTTCTGTGGTCCAGGTTGGAGTTCCCCACCTCCCAGGAATGGAGTTGTCCCTTCCCTCCTTTGGGATCCAGGGGAATCTCACGGATCTCCCAGGAATGGAGTTGTCCCTTCCTTTCTGAGGAATCCAGGGAATCTCATGGGTCTCCCAGGAAAGGAGTTGTCCCTTCCCTCCTGTGGAATCCAGGGGAATCTCATGGATCTCCCAGGAATGGAGTTGTCCCTTCCCTCCTTTGGGATCCAGGGGAATCTCACAGATCTCCCAGGAATGGAGTTGTCCCTTCCCTCCTTTGGGATCCAGGGGAATCTCACAGATCTCCCAGGAATGGAGTTGTCCCTTCCCTCCTTTGGGATCCAGGGGAATCTCACGGATCTCCGAGGAATGGAGTTGTCCCTTCCCTCCTGTGGAATCTGGGGGATCTCACGGATCTCCCAAGAACAGAGTTCTCCCTTCCCTTCTGTGGAATCCAGGGGATCTCATGGATCTCCCAGGAATGGAGTTGTCCCTTCCTTTCTGAGGAATCCAGGGAATCTCATGGGTCTCCCAGGAAAGGAGTTGTCCCTTCCCTCCTGTGGAATCCAGGGAATCTCATGGACCTTTCCTCCAGCCCCGTGGCTCAATGACCCCCACACCTCCCAGAATGAACCCCTGTGCTCCACAATCCCCAGGGCTGCTCCTTCGGGACCTTTAGGGAAGCACCTCTGGCACTTTGGGAACCCCTGCTGAAAGGAAGGGCTTTTATCCACAAAGATTTTTCCCTTTTCCCCCTTGCTAGGCTGTGATGGATTCAGAGCAATCCCAGCCGTGGCAGAGGTTTTGCTGACTACAGAAAATGTCTCATTTTCATTACAAAAAGATTGTTATTCCCTGCCCACTTGTGTCTGGGGTGAATTCCCTCATTTTCTCTTGTCTGTCTCTCCTAAGCTACATCTGGAGCTCAAGAATCAGGTGAGGACACAGGGATGGATAAGGGACATTCCAGCAGGTCGGACACAGGCAACTCCCAGAGATCTGATGGATCCATAAAAGAAACCTTTGGCTTTGGGAATCTGGATTTTATTTGCTCCCCTGTGGTTTTGGCTGCGAAGAGAAGTGGAATTGGAGATGGAGGTTGGCTTTTAGCATTGGTATGTTTTGTAATTCCCTACCGGATGGCAGAGGAGGATTCTTAAAAATTATTATTCCTTTATTTTCTATTTCTTTTCCCCTGCAGAGGCAAAAGTGATTGTTTTAAGCCTCCTGCAACACTCTGGGAGACCTTTCTTGATTCAGTTTTTGTCTCTCCCTTTCATCTTGCTTTGTGTATTTCTGTACGACCCCATTCCTTTTCAGACACATTCCCTTTGCTTCCAGTTCTGTGTTTTGGCGGCATCTGGGACAACAAATATTTCAATTGTTACAGAAAAACAAAAAGACTGGACCTTCTGCTGCCCTGGCTTTTTTGGTTATAATTAATACCTAGCTGATCTTCAGCATTGGCTGAGGGGGAAATTTAAAGGGAGTTGGTTAAAGGGTCGAAATCTTGGTGTTTGTAATTCACAATTGTAATTTGGTCTCCACTGGGTGGAGGAGCTTGGAGCAGCCTGGGACAGAGGAAGGTGTCCATGGCCATGGCAGGGATGGAACAGGATGAGCTTTGAGGTCCCTTCCAACCCAAATCAGCTGATTGGGTTCTGTGATTATAAAATCATTCTGACTCTAGGATTTATATTTCCTTCTTGGTAGAAGACACAAATTAGGCATGGATCCACAGGGAGAGGATTTATCCACTGGAACAGGCTCCGTGTTTTCCCTCTGCACTTCTGAACCAAGGCTCAATTTCTTTTTGAGGATCTATGACTCAAATTAGTGACCTGGCTTAAAAAAACTAAGTGAAATCCCAAAGATTCCATTGGACAAGGAAGAAAATTATACACATTAAAACCAAATTCTTGGCCTGAATATATTTACATCAAATACACCCAAACTAAGGTTGAAAATCCTGATTGGAAAACCCTAAAGAGAGGTCCTACACCTTATTTAGGTGATTGGATTAATGGATTCTTCCATCCCGGCCTTCCATGGCTGGAGCTATTTTAGCCTGTAATTATTAAGATTAGTTCCATTCACGGTATTCCCTATAATATATAAATAATTTAACACATAATAATGAAATTGCATCTGCTTCTGGTGTAGAAAAACCTAAAATATGGACAGAACCCCTCAATATGAACAGAGGAAAGTATGGCAGGAAGAATAATGAAAACTGTGAATTCCCTAGTCCAGCAAGGATGACCACAGAACTGGCAGAATGATGGGTCACAGAATCATGGAATTCTTTGGCTTGGGAGGGACCTTGAATATTCCCAGGAATGGGAGACCCACCACCACTCTGGGCAACCTGTGCCAGTGTTTCACCACCCTCATCATAAAAAAAAAAAATCCCACTTAAAGTTCATTTAAATCCACTTTTTTTTTTAGTTTAAAACCATCACTCTGCAGCAGATCCTGGTTAAAAATTTGTCCCATCTTCCTCTGGGCTCCCTATAAACACCGAAAGGCACCAATGAGGTCTTCCTGGAGACTCCTCCAGGCTGAACAGTCCCATTTTTCTCAGCCTTTCCTCACAGCCCTCAGAGTCCATCCCTCTGATCCCCCTCTGGACCAGCTCCCAAGGATATCCCTTGCCTGAAAGTATAAAGAGGAAAAAACCAAAGACTCCCCAACACTCAGGAGTGGATGAGTAGCACTGAACGTTTCTATTGAAGGAAAGGAATCACCTCCAAAAGAATATTCCCTGGATCTGCTTTAATTCAGGCACAGAGCGGTGACTGCCTCGTTTTCCCACTGCTTTCACCAGCAAATCCTGGTGAATAAATTCTCCTGGAGTGAGAAAAGGGAGGAGAAGCAGCAGATCTCAGGGAACCTTTGGATCAAATCTGATGGATCTCCAGCTGCCACCACCCGATGTCACCCTGTGGGTGGATCCTGGGATGGATTTGTGAGGAAATGGAGGAAGTGGATTCGTGCATCCCTTCCCTGGCTTCCCATGGAGCTCTTCCCAACCTGCAAAGGTGCAGTGGCTCCCTAAGGGACAAATGCTTGGCTTTGTCTCCTGGGAAAATGCGTTTCCTTCTCCCTGACCCCTCCCAGAGCCACTGAATATTCCATTTCAGGAACCCCTTGGCCTTTCCTTGTGACTGCAGGAGCTGTGAGAGGGGATTGTTCGGGGCTGCCCAGCGGAACAGGCGCACGGAGCTTCCCAGAGATGGGATGATAAAGCTCAGGCCACGCAGAACTGGAGAGTTCTGTTCTGTTTGTGTTATTAGGGTGGGTTCCAATTAACAGGTCCCCCAGTAAATGTCACCCTCCCTTACCGGGCAAGATTTCCTGGGAACAGGCACGGTGTGAGTCATTTCATTGCCTTGGAACAATGGATAAACAGCACAACTAATCCAGGGAAAGGGCACTAGAGGGGATGGATTAACAGCCTGAGCACCAGATTGAAACTGTGCAGCCTCTCTGGAACCACAGCACTGAATTAAGCACTGCCATTAGCCCTGTTCACCTTTTTTTTTTAAATCTTTTTTTCCCCACTTCTCTTCCTTCTTTTAAGGGTTAAATCCAAGGAATTTTAGCACCCTGTAACACCCTCGGCTGGTTTACAACGCCAGCTCTGGATGGGCACTGAAAAGCACATTTCACACTGATGCCTTGTGGAGCTAGGACAGAGGCTGGACAGAGCTGAAGAATAAAGCAGGGATTGATTCAAAGGATCTCCTCCATGGATCCACCTTGGGCAGCACAAGAGCCCAGCCAGGGCTGCACCCAAGATGAACCCAAATGGTCCCAAAATGCACGAGCGCTCCCGGGGTCTCTCCCTGGGATCAGCTCTGCTCCATGTGCACATTGCAGTTCAGTGTCCAATTCCAGCTCAGCCCCTGCACTCCCATCCTGCTTGTTTTTCTCTCTCCAGCCCACGGGGTTTGTGCTCTTGGGCTGAGATTTGGATCATTTGTCCTTGGTGCCCAGCTGGAGCAGGAATTGTTTTGTCTCCCTGCTCTGTGCACAGAGCTCACCATGCCCTGATGTGAAGCTCAGACACACTGAAGCAGCACAGAATGTGAAAATATAAAAACCAAAACCTGAGGCATCAACATAAATGGGAATTCTCCCTGCTGCCCTTGGCCGTGCCTCTCCTCCCTTCCCATTGTTGTGGCCAGGCCAGGCTGGATTCCAGCCCTGTGGCTGTGACCTTTGGAGGTGTCATTTGTGGGATCAGGAGGGATGAAGGGCTCCGGGGAAACACAAACCCTTTATTATTAGTGGCTGTGAAAGGACTGCAGGGAACAGGTGGGAACTGGGGCTGGCTTAGCTAGGACTTCCTGCTGGGCTGCCTTGGTCACCTCTGCCTGGCCTCTGTCACCTCTCCCAAAGCTCAGCCTTACCTCCTCAAATGCCTCCACCCTTCCCACAGGGTCTATTTTTAAAGGCATTGCTGAAATGGAATGAAAGCTGAAGAATTCCCTAGGGATCAGCAGGTGCAAAGTGGGAAATGCCACTTTTTCAGCCTGGCATTTGGAGATTCCTGATGTCCCACGGATTACCTGGAAGGGATCTGTGCAGTGTAAGTCCATCCCCCGCTCTTCAGTGTTTAAATCTAAACATTTTAAAAAACAAAACAGCACAAAGATCAAACTGAGTGAGGTTTTTAAGCACTAAAAACAAATCCAAGGGGTCAGTCTCCCATTCTCAGCAAATTCCATGACAGAAATCACATCAGGAGATCTGTAATATCTAAATGTGCTGGGATGAATCACATCAGAATATTCCTGGTTGGAAGGAATCCAGACAGATCATCGAGTCCAAATTTAATGAATGGCCCAGACAGGGATCAATCCCACGGTCTTGGCACTGTCAGTTCTCTTATCTTGTTACAAATATCCTGTGTGATCCCAAGCAACATTCCCCCTTTTTGCCCGTAAATAACATTTATTATTTCTTTTTTTCCTTGAGGATGAGAGTTAAACTTTTACTCCGTCTGTGCCATGATGCCATTATTAACTGATTCTTTAATAAAAGGTAATAACACCTGCCAATAACTCTGGGAAAGTTGTGATTATTTGGTTTTTTGGGTTATTTTTTCCTTTCAGGAGTTGGAAAGCTGTGTTGGGATTGCATCGCTCCCTCCTGCCCTCAGCTGCCGGTAATTACAGCGTGATACCATCGGTGTCAAGTGACGGGCACCGGGAAACAATTCCAGGAACAACGTCGGGATCGCTGAGAGCGGCGGCGATTCTTTCCCAGGGCTTGTCCCACGGGAGCCAAGAGATGAGGGGAAAAAAAAAAAAAACCCCAAAAAAAAAAAAAAAAACAACCCAAAACCAAAAACAAACAAACAAACCAAAAAAACCCCCAACACAAAAAAGCCAAACCAAACAAAAAAAAACCACCCCAAAAACAAAAACAAAAACAAACACAAAAAAACCCAAACAACAACAAAACGAAAACACAAACAAACAAACAAATTTTAAAAACCCCAAAAAACCAAAAAACCCACACACAAAAAAAAAACCCCAAAAAACAAAAAATCCACCAAAACCTAAAACAAAACAAAAAAAAACCCAAAACCAAAACCCCCAAGAAACCTACAACAAAACTCAAACCCAAAACAAAACAAAAAAACCCAAAAAGCCCCAAAAAACAAACAAAAAAACCCAAAACAAAACAAAAAACAAAATAACCCCCAAAACAACAACAAAACAAAACAAAACAAAACAAAACAAAAACCAAACAAAAGCAAACCCCAAAAGCCCCAAAAAACAAACAAAAAAACCCAAAACAAAACAAAACAAAAAAACTAAATAACCCCAAAAACAACAACAAAACAAAACAAAACAAAAAAAAAAACAAAACAAAACAAAACCAAACAAAAGCGAATAAACAAAAAATATATTTTTGCAGGTTGAGCCAGGTAGGAGCTGGAATTTTTTGATGGATGCAGGTATTTTCCTTGGGGCAACTCCTCGTGTTCCAGAAAAATGGGAAAAGTGATGGTTCTGGATGCCAAGACTTGTCTTTTCCAGGAGCAGCAAGGGTTTTTCCGCTCATCCCCAAATCCTGACTTGGCTTTTCTTAGGGATTCTCTCCCACCCTTGCTCAGGCTCTCCTGCTTCTCCCCCACCCAGCACACAGCTGAGTTCCCCTATTTTACCCCTTGTTTGATGCAGACACATTAAAAAGAAACAAACAAACAAACAAACAAACTAACTAAACAAAATAACCTCCCCAAAAACAAAAACAAAAACCAAAAAAAAAAACCCAAAACAACCCCCAACCTCCTCGTGTTCCAGAAAAATGGGAAAAGTGATGGTTCTGGATGCCAAGACTTGTCTTTTCCAGGAGCAGCAAGGGTTTTTCCGCTCATCCCCAAATCCTGACTTGGCTTTTCTTAGGGATTCTCTCCCACCCTTGCTCAGGCTCTCCTGCTTCTCCCCCACCCAGCACACAGCTGAGTTCCCCTATTTTACCCCTTGTTTGATGCAGACACATTAAAAAGAAAACCCAAAAAACAAACAAACAAACAAAAAAACACACCAAAAAACAAACAAAAAAAATACCCCCAAAAAAAACCCCAAACAAAATAACCCCCCAAAACTCAAAAACAAACAAACAAAAAAAAAAAAAAAAAAAAAAAAAAAAAAAACCAAAACAACCCCCAACCAAAAAACCCAAAAAGATAAAAAAAAAAATAAATGAGGATATTCCTGAGCAGAATTCTAGCTCTGGACAGGGCATAAATTAGGGCTCACTGAGGGTTTCCACGCCCTTTGGAATGAGGATGGATGAACATCAGGAAGTTGGTTCCACTCAATTTATTATTTTTTTAACCCAAATCAGTACATGGGATTGGTCAAAATCAGTGTCCCGCTAAAACAAGGATGGGATAATCCTTTTAATCAGATAAATGTCACTTCTTCCACATCACTGTCAGAATAAAGTTGAATTTTTAAATTTTTTTTTCCCCCAAAACTTGTGCTGTGATTCCTTCACAACATTCCCAGCTTTGCCACAGCAACACCATGGAAAGCTGCACCTAATTCCCAAAACCTCCCTTCATGTTTGGTCAAAGAAAAGCCGAATTATGGATGTGTTCCCTTCTTGATTCTTTTTTTATAGCCATTGGGGAATAAAAATACACACTTGACTGAGAGAGAAAATTAAGGACTAAATTAAATTTTAGATCAAGTCACTGCTAGGGAGAGAAATGGGGGGAGTGAAGAGCCAGAAAATAAACAGAAGAAACCACAAAAAATCGTCACTTTGGGCAGAGGATTAAGGATAAAAAAAATACAGGGAAGAACTGGAGATTCACAAGGAAAGGAGCTACTTGAGCTCTGAATTTCATCAGTAAAATTAAAATTTAATATTGTTATAAAATCCCATTAATTATGACAATAAGAACTAGAGAATAACACAGGCCATGATGACAAAATGTGTTAATTTTTAATTTGCTGCATCAAATAATATTTTATATTCATGAAATAGTATCATAATTTCATTGAATACAAAACTGTTCTAGAGCAAGACCCAAATCCTGCTGAAATCAGTGGGAAGACTCCTAAAATTTTCAAGTCACTGTGGAACAAGGCTTGTGTTTAGGTAATTAACCAATCCAAAAGTAATTAAGCAGGTCTAGAAATGTAAATTTTAAGTGTAGGTCCTTTAGTGCTGAGGCCCTGTTTTAGTGTTGATAAAGAGCCACTTTTTCCCAACGGTTCATGGAATTTCAGATAAGGAGCTACTGGGAATTGAGCTCGATTTGAAAGATTATTAATTGCCAGTGCTACTAAACTCTCCTTTTGAGTGAAATCCTGTCTGGAATGAGATGTCTGGGGATGGAAAACTTCAGAAATCCAACAGGCAAAGGTCTTCTCATGCCTGCAGCGTATCCAGCTGGGATCTCACTCCCAAAGAGAGAAAATGTGCTGTGGTCACCATCCGAAGGAAAAATAAACCCTGCACATTCCATAAACACAAAAAATAACAGGCAAGGATGCAACCAAAAGTTCCAGATGTCCACGATAGGCTGAAATTTATGGATGTGGGTCTTAAGATCAAGGGTTGATCTGGACTCTGAGCTGGTTTCAAGTTGTGTTTGTTTCCCTGGAGTGGGGACAGCTCCATGAGTAATCACTGGAGGTCGGCACAGGTTGGGATCTTCAGAGGCTCCAGCCTAAAAACATCTCCGGGAAAGGAGGGATAAAGGCAGAACTGGTGATGCCCTGAAGGCTGACCTAGGACAGAGGCTGGACAGAGCTAAAGAATAAAGATCAAAGGATCTCCTCCATGGATCCACCTTGGGCAGCACAAGAGCCCAGCCAGGGCTGCAGCCAAGATGAACCCAAATGGTCCCAAAACGCACGAGCGCTCACGGGGTCTCTCCCTGGGATCAGCTCTGCTCCATGTGCACATTGCAGTTCAGTGTCCAATTCCAGCTCAGCCCCTGCACTCCCATCCTGCTTGTTTTTCTCTCTCCAGCCCACGGGGTTTGTGCTCCTGGGCTGAGATTTGGATCATTTGTCCTTGGTGCCCAGCTGGAGCAGGAATTGTTTTGTCTCCCTGCTCTGTGCACAGAGCTCACCATGCCCTGATGTGAAGCCCAGACCCACACACTAAAGCAGCACAGAATGTGAAAATATAAAAACCAAAACCTGAGGCATCAAACCGACTGCCAGTTTGCATGAGCCAAGATCTCCCCAGCATCTGCTCTGGGCTGGAGGACACCAGGCAGGGCCGCGAGGAGGCTTTGTCCTGCTCAGGAGGCGTGTGAGGGCCAAAGGGAGCACATGGAATCATGGAATGGGTTGGGTTGGAAGGGACCTACGAGGTCATCTCATTCCAACACCTGCCATGGGCAGTGACACCTTCTCTGGCTGCTCCAAGCCCTGCCCAAACTGGCCTTGACATCAAATGGAAAAAAATAATTAAATACAAGGAATAAGTGCCTTATCTTGATGCCTCAGGTTTTAGCTTTTCTATTTTCAGATTCTGTGCTGCTTTAGTGTGTGGGTCTGAGCTTCACATCAGGGCATGGTGAGCTCTGTGCACAGAGCAGGGAGACAAAACAATTCCTGCTCCAGCTGGGCACCAAGGACAAATGATCCAAATCTCAGCCCAGGAGCACAAACCCCGTGGGCTGGAGAGAGAAAAACAAGCAGGATGGGAGTGCAGGGGCTGAGCTGGAATTGGACACTGAACTGCAATGTGCACATGGAGCAGAGCTGATCCCAGGGAGAGACCCCGGGAGCGCTCGTGCATTTTGGGAACATTTGGGTTCATCTTGGGTGCAGCCCTGGCTGGGCTCTTGTGCTGCCCAAGGTGGATCCATGGAGGAGATCCTTTGAATAAATCCCTGCTTTATTCTTCAGCTCTGTCCAGCCTCTGTCCTAGGTCAGCCTGCACAAGGCATCAGTTTGAAGCAGGAAATGACATTCCCACTTTTGGACGCTCTTCGGATCCCGCTGGCTCTGCTGGATGATATCCAGTGATTTATGAGGAGAGCTGCGATTCCTTCTGACAAGTGGACGCCTCCTTTTCCACGGCTGTGAGGTGAATTTTTCCCAAGGAAAGCCGGGAATGAACCATTTCTGCTGGAAGCTCACAGATCATCTCCTCAGGGTTTAATCCTGCCCGTATTTCACACGGAGCAGGGTGTGGAGGTGGATGTGTACTCCCAAAAATAACTCAGAGTCGTGGCATCACACATAGGAAAGAGCCAAGAGATGTCAGAAATGGAACCAAACAATCTCTGGGATTAATCTTATACTTCCAGAAAACAGAGATTTGAGTCAAGACTGGCCTTGGATTCTTTAGGTTGATCTGGTGCATAGCATAGGTTGGGGAAAAATAAAAATTAATATTACAAAAATATTAAAATGAAACAGGAAATTAAAAAAGAAAAACGAGAAATAGAAATTAAAAATAAGAAATATAAATGAAAAATGAAATTAAAAAGAAGAAATATAATAGAAAAATTAAAATAAAAATAAAAAATAAATAAAAATGAAAAATGAAAATCAAAATCAAAGTGAGAAATAAAAAATGAAAAATCAAAATGAATAATAAAAATAAAACTTAAAAATACAAAATACTTATTCGTGTGTCTTTAAAATTATTTATTTTTTTAAAAAATTCATTTATCTATAGAAAAATTATTTGGTCTCTGGAACATTCATAGACAGTAATTCATCTCCAGTATCTTAAATATTCTTAAAGCAAACTTTAATTTATTGCACATCTATTTCTACATTAATCATCTGCTTCTTTTAGCTGCTCTAAAATCAGATTAATTAGTCCAAAAAGAGATAAATAACAGAACAAAGGACGATTGATGCAGCCAATTCAAAATCTTTCTTTATTTCCCCCTCAAAACAAATGTTGGACATCAGAATTTAAAATTAATTGTCATCATTTGGAGGGGATTGGACATTAAAGCATTTTCATGTGAGAGAATAGATAAATCTCATTAAATTACATCATTAATGAAATATACCTGAAATAATTATTAATTTTGGGCTCCCACAATGTGAATTTGGTGGTTGAAACCCTGAAAAAAATAGTGAGAGAAGCCAAGAACTCTTTTGTAGTTGTTGAAAATCACCCCAATGTTGGACATCAGAATTTAAAATTAACTGTCATCATTAGGAAGGGATTGGACATTAAAGCTTTTTCATGTGAGAGAATAAATAAATATCATTAAATTACATCATTAATATTAATAATAGTAATAATTATTGAAATAATTATTAATTTTGGGCCCCCATAATGTGAATTTGGTGTTTGAAACCCTAAAAAAATAGTGAGAGAAGCCAAGAATTCTTTTGTAGTTGTTGAAAATCACCCCAAGACTTCACTCATTTAGAATTGCTTTAGAATTCCTTGACAATTCCAAATTGATCTGGGGTAAAAATCAAACTCAAAAAGTTCTATTTTTTAACCTCCTTAGAAAAAGTTTGATTCTATTTGAAACACTTCCAGTTCCATTGAATGAAATTTAGACATTTAAATTAAAGTGGATAAAAAAGATACATTCATATATTGAAATGCGTCATTGAAACGAGAGGTAATTATTGTCCAAATGGATGCAATTAAAACCAAATTTTATCCAAATTTTAGGTTTTGATAGGATGGAATGGGCACAATACAACCAAATTTCATCCAAATTTTAGGATTGGATGTGACCTTTCCCTCTATTTTTAAAATATTTGATTTTTTTTTTTAAGGCCTAGAAGGAAAGAATCCCAAATGTGGAGCCTTTGAAGAGGAGATTGAATAATTTCCACTGCAATCTCTTTCTCGGGCTGTGAAAACTCAGAGCTTCCCATGAATTCCCAGAGTGTGGATTGTGGATCTGGATTTGGACATGTTGCAATCAAACAACAGCCTTAAATAACAAGAATGTGGGATTCCGATCCCAGCTCCTGGCGTTGGGGTAGGAGGAGGAATCCGGAATTTCTGGGATTGTTTTTTTGTGGGATGCAGAGCAGAGCCAGGCTGTTTTCCACTGGGAATTTGCTGGGTTGGGATGGAAGAGAGTTTAGATTTATGGACACAAGATTATCCTGCTTATTTTTGGGGCTGGAAATTTGCTCTTCCCTGTTTTATTTTTAATTTATCCATGTAAACTTTGAGTCTGAGCCTCAGGCAGGGAGGGAAGCTCACAGCTAAGGGAATTCCATGCTGGATTGACCTCTGGCAGGGTCGTTCCTGTGCCATTTTTCCATGTAAAACCCAGGGTTTAGCACATGGAATTTGGATTTTTATCACCTTTATGAGGGTCTCCATTTCAAATTCAATTTGGTCTCCTCATCTGCATTTGAAATGCTTGAAACTCAACAGCAGCTGTAAATTTTTTCCAAGGAAATCCAAGCCCAGCCTCCCAATTGATTCCAGTCTCTCACAGCTGCAGCGCTTTATTTTTCCTTTCTCCCAGCAGAGAAGCAAGTTAAATTGGAAAAATTAATTGGGAAAATTAAATGGAAAAATTGTTTTTCCATTTCCTTCTTCCTCCATGAACTTCCCCCTTCAGGTTGGATTATCCCTGAGGGAGAGAGGAGGAAGACAGGAGGCACCATTCCATGAGGAGTCCCAGGAGATGCTGCAATTCCAAAACATCTTCCTGAGGTTCACTTCCTTTCTTGCTTCCTCTTATTTTGGGGAATATGGGATTTTTGAGCAACTTGACACTTGTTAGTGCTGCATTTCTCAGCACTCTTATGCTGACTTGTGAACGAACAGCTGGGTAATTCCAAGCCTAAATCTGGAATTCTCTTCCACTGCTTCCTAAAAACTTACACTTCAGGAGGACCACCTAAATCTGGAATTCTCTTCCACTGCTTCCTAAAAACCTCCATTTCAGGAGGACCACATCCTAGCAAAAGAAAAAAAGAAAAAAAAAAGAAGAAAAAAAATTAAAGGAACATGTTTTTCAACACTTCTAAATGGTTTTATTAAGTGTCTCCTCATCCTGAGTAGGACTGTTCCCACCTGCTTTCCTTCTTTCCTTGATTTTCCCTGATTTCCCCAGCAGTCACCCCTGTGGAACACACTGAAGGTGAGGGAGTACGTTAATCCATGTAGGACTGTTCCCACCTGCTTTCCTTCTTTCCTTGATTTTCCCTGATTTCCCCAGCAGTCACCCCTGTGACTGAAGGTGTGAACACGCTGAAGGTGAGGGAGCACGTTAATCCACGGCTTTCCATGCCTGAGGATGCCAAGATGCTTTGGGATCATTCATTAATTAAGGCTCTCATTACTCTGGCTGAGCACTGGGATTTTCCTTGCTGGAGAATCCAAGGAAAGGGGTGGAGTGAGTCCCTCAGGACAACCTTACCCAGGAACTGCTGCCAAAACAGGGAGCTGGATCGGGATAAGCCAAGTGCCAAAATCCAAAGGATTTTTTTCCATAGCAAGACAATTCCTGGGTATTTTTCAGTGTGGGGACCCAATTCCAGAGGTCACTTGGTGTCTTTGACACCACTGAGCTGCTCCAGGACACCTCCATGGAGAATCCATATTGATTTTCCTAGGAATGTTCTGGAGGCAGCTGCATTCCAAGTGGGAACGGAGGAAGGAAAACCTCTTGGCATGGGACAAAGTCCAAGAGGTTTCTTGCAGAGCAGCAGTGAAGGCTGTGCTATCTCCTGTCTGTGCCTCCAGCATTCCAGAAATATCCTAAAATATAAATCCCATCTATCCCACAATTCACTTCTCTGTTGGGAATCCACCAGGCAGAGGAATGGGTTGTGGAGAAATGTAAATTTTACAGAAATTGTTGCAGGAAACTTCAGTCTTATGGCAGAGATATCCACATATAGAAAGAAAGATTCCCAGAGAATCTGGAGATACTGAAGATTAGCTCCATGTCTGGTTAAGGAATGCATGGATTTGTTAAGGGGATATTTAAGGGAATATTCCCAGTGTTTTGCCCTGAGATGGTGGGAACTGACCTCAATTTACACTTCCTACCCCAACCCCCTTAAAATACATGGATATCCCTGCCACTTCCAGAGCCATATCCAGATGGGATGGCAGCCATCCTTCTTTTTATTCTGGCACAATCCCACTCCTAATCTTTTCCTTCCACTCCTTATCATGGCACCATTTCCTTATCCCATCTTTTGTCAGTGGGGGAACAGAATTCAGTTTTTTCCCTTTTTTTTTTTAACCTCCACCAAGGCCAGCTCCAGGAACAGATCTGGTAATATCTGGAATTTACCTCCCTTTCCCCTTTCTAGATCCCCAACTCTGTCCCTGATGCCAGGCAGCAAAGGTTTCCATGGATAACTTGCCCAACTGGACACGTGCAATGTGTTTTTCAGGAAGTCCCTTCCCTGCTGCCAGCTCTGAGTCACTGGCAAGGAGCAATCCTGTCTCTGTGCCAGGAAGAAATTCCAGAGCCCTGGAAGGGGAGAGGATTTAAGTTCACTGAACCCAGTCGCCGACTCTGAGAAAATCATCGGGGGAGCAAAACGGGAAAGGAGGATCCATCAATCCCCAGGATTGGGGAGGTGTGGCACTGCCAGCCAGGAATTTTAGTGGATTTAAAATATTCCCAAGCACAACTATCACAGGTGAGTTCATAATTTATGGAAGAGTTGGAGCTGTCTCTAGACAGCAAATCTTTCCTCACCTTTCCCAGTCCTTAGGATAGAGATTTACTGGGTCATTAATCATGGATTTCAAAGAACAATTCCACCCTTTTGTTGACAGATTTGTCCTGAAAATAATTACCAACGTTTCTCCCTTCTAGGAAGAGGGAAACATTTTCAATCCATATGGAGAAATACCCCTATCCCTTATTTTTTGTGTCTTCTGAGCAGATTCCCTGGAATAATTTGTCCCATCGTTATTCAAGCCCAGCTCTGTTGATTCCATTGGTGTGGCCCAGAAAAACATAAATAAAAAGTAGTGGCTGATCCATATAAATCTTATTTTTGTCCAGTTAATTTATGAGTCTCCAGGGAGGGAGAGTGATCCTGTGTCTCCACATGGATACCAGAGCCCTTCCTGCTCCTCCACCCTCCAGCCCTTGGATTTTAGGCTCCTTTTCCTGCATTTCTAAGTGCTCAGTGCAAGAAAAAGAACCATCCCCAAAATTTCAGAGTATCCTTGCACTGCATTTGGAATCTTTGGGGATGGTTTAGAGGGAGAAAACTCAGCAGAAGGAATTTTCTATAGGAACTGAACATGGAGAGCAGGAATGATTGAAAGACACCCTGGAAGGTTCTGTGCCAAAAAAAAAAAAAAAAAAAAAAAAGGAATTTTAGTGCCTGAGTCAGCCAGTGGCAAGGATTTGGCATCAAGTGGGGCGTGATCAAGCCAACAGACATAAACAGCTCCCAATCCTGCCCCAGGGATGCCATGGAAACCACTCTGGGATTATTAATTCCTGCAGAATTGCCAGTGTTTGCTCCAAAGGAGTGCAAAATCCTTCCTACAGCCAGACTTCCACTGCTTCCTTGGGAGGGAATGTGAGAGGAAAGTGAGACTGGGAGAGGTTGGGTTTCCCCTGGATCATTCCCTTGGAGGTTTCTTTTCCCTGTTTCCCATTTTCTGTCCATGGTACCTCTCTGCCCACTTTCCCTTTGCCCTGAAGGTACCTCATTTTCCCTCTCAACGTTCCTCTGGATTACACTTGGAAGAGCTGGAATTAAGGATTGGTCAGCCTGGAGTAGAAAAGGCTCCAGAGAGACCTAATTGTGATTTTCACCAAAGCTGGTGAGGCCCTGGCACAGATTTCCAGAGGAAATGCGGATTCCCTATCTCTGGAAGTGTCCAAGGCCAGGTTGGGTGGGGACAGTGGAAGGTAATATTTTCTTTCCTGAAAATACCTGAGCTGGCTCAGTTGGGAAATGCTTCTGGAGGATAGGGAGCAGCCAGAGGGAGAGAGGCCTCTGGCCAGGAGCCCAGGGAATGAGGAGAGACTGGGACATTTCCTGAGGGCAGCTGGAGGTTTGCCTCTGGCAGGGAGCAAAGCCACAATGAAGCCTCAGAAGTGACGGAAAAAAGGGACTTTCTTTGGGATTCAGAGGGAATGGAGTTCACGCAGGAAGTGACAGGAGATGGTGGGAAAGCCAGACAGCAGCAAAAGGACCTCCCAGAAACCCCTGAAAGGCCCAGTGGGGAGGACTCGTTTGCAAATCTTTTCATTTGATGTCTCCCGCTGCTCTGAATTTCACTTTTTAATGAGTTAATTGATGACACGGGTTGGGAACGGCACCACTGGGGTTGGATCCCTTGTCTTTTGACGTGTTCCAGTCACAACAGGCCTGATCCGTCTCCAGGCTTCGGCTAACCTGGGGGGGACCATCCCAGCCCTTCCAAGCCAAGGCACGAGGCCAGGAAATGGGAAATCCGCCCTCTGCCACCCCTCCTCCCCTTCCCTCGCATTTACAAAAGGACTTGAAGACACTTTTCCTTCAGTCTGTGGGAAAGGGATGATAGGAAACATTCCAGCCTTTAAGGTCATCACACGGGAGCTGCACAATTGGAATAAGACAGGGAGAGAAGGGGGAATTGGACAACATTTTACAGTCATGCTCACTGCTGCTGCTTCCAATTTATTCCAAATTTACTGGCACGGTTTTTATTGTTTTGGGGTTTTTATTTTGGGAAATGGGAGAGCTAAAGTCAGCCCTTATCCAATCCCTTGGATCCCAGTCCAAAGCATTCCATTTGCACCTTGCACGGGAAAAGTGTCTGTGCCTCTCAGTCTGGCCAGCAGATAAATTCCTGGGGAGATGCACTTGTTCCTCTGAGAGGTGTAAGGATAATTCTGGAGGATTTTCTCCATGATTCCCTGATGCTTTTGAATGAGTTCTGAGAATCCAGACTAGAGATGGGTGTAATTATTCCATCCCAACTGGATACATTCCTCACCTCTCAGCATTGAGGCAGAAACTCTTGTCATGGATCAATCCCAAAAATGTTGAACCCACAGCATTCCCAAAGTTCCTTTTCCTGCTGGTTCTCCTTCTCCACATAGTCACAAATATCAGGCCAGGTCTCTCTTCTCCTTATCCACTAAAGAATTCCATAAAATATCCTATTGACTCTGGGTTTCTGGGTCAGGAAAGGACCACGGCTACTTTCAGAGAAAAGTTCTATTTTGCAGCAGCACTTCAGCTCTTCAGTGATTGGGGAAATCCAACAGGAAAAATTTTTACGGGAATAATAAACTCCAAACTTGGTGGAGAGAGGCAGCAGGAAAAGGAATTTGTGGCAAGTGCTCCTCTGGTGCTGCTACAAGGCTGCGAAGGGGAGGAATATCAGAGGAGAGAGCTCCAAAAGTGGCTGCTCGGGAATAACCTCCCAGGAGTTCTTGGGAATCTGGGAAATTCAGTGAAACCCACATCATTCTTCGCATAGAAAACTCTGTTCTCTCCAAAATCCCTTTTTTCCTCTTTAATCAGGGGATGAAAGCAAATATTTGGGGAAAAAAAAATTAAGGCAAAAGGTTCAAGAAGGAATTTTAGTCATCTCCCAATGCCTTGTTTATTCCATTTCATTTTTCCTATTAATTTTGTTTTAATTTTGGATAATTAAGGACAGCTGCTTTTGGTACTAACACAAACATTCTTTTCCTTTTTTTTTTTTTAATATTATTTTCCCTGTTCATCTCACCCTGAAACAATTTCACAATCTCCTCTTTTTTTAATCTATTTAATTTCCCTGAAGAATCTAAATAAAAACCTGAATACCATTGCTCATCTTGGGACAGGAGTGTTGGATGAGGAAGAATGGCTGGTTATGGGATGGGATTGAGGAATTCATTCATGCAGTGAAGTGACCACAACAAAATAAAAGGATACAGAGGTGCAGGAGGGGAAATCTTAATCCTGTGGAGGAGATTATGGGAATTATGGGAGTTGCCATGGATTAGTTCAGCCAGTGTTTGGTGCTAAAGCAGCCACATTCCCTGTCCCAGACTTGAACCCTTCCAGTGTTTGGGACTCACTGTAAAACCTGGAAAATGACCATAAAAATATTCAGGATATTGTGTGTGGTAGTGTTTGGATCATACAGGAATATGATTGGGAATTCTCTATGCATCCCAAGGTTTCAGTGTGCAATGGGAGCAGGTTCATTTTTAAAGCCATTTCTTGCTGAGGATTCATTCCATGTCTTCCCCAGTGAAGTTCCCAACCTCTCCTCATCCCTGTGGCTATTTTCCCAACATAAAGAGTGGGCCCAGCTCATGGTATCCTTGTTTTTTCTCATTTTAATTTTACTTAATGATTTTAAATGTTTTTAACCTGTTTCTAAAGCAAGGTCTCCGCAAACCCAAAGTCAGCAAGAAAAGCTCTGGCAAATCCCAATGGAATTGTGAGGTGAGGACCCAACCACTCCAGCCATAAAACATTCCAGAGTTCAGGGGCTGGATCCTACAATTGAACACCTTTTTCTGAGCAATAAAAGGGAAAGAAAAGGAGCAAACAGGAAAAACTTCCACTTGGATCTGCTTCCTGTGGTTTTTATCCCAACTTCTCCTGGTTTTCCAGGCAGGGAACAACCTGTCCCTGGATTTGGGAGGACCAGGAATCTTCTCTGCGGCATCCAGGTCTTGTTCTTCCTCTGTATCCCCTGGTGCAGTTCAGGGAATGACACTGGAGAATTCAGGGATTGAATTGCACCAGATCCAGGCTCCGTCAGCACTTTGGGATTCCCACGGAACAGGCTGTACATGGAATTAAGTGTCTTCAAAACATTACATTTTCCCAAATATAATCCTCAGGGAAGGGCCGGACTTCCCAAACCACAGCTGGAACAATTATCCAAATTTTAATTTCAGTGTTTATGGAGTTCGTACAGATTCAGAGACATCCTCTGCTTTAAAAAAAAAAACAAACCCAAACAAACCCTTCAACAGAATTCCTACTAAAATGAGTGTTTAAAATATAGGATTTACATTTCTTGGAGGCTGAAGTTTTGCTGTATTTGGTGTTTCCAAAGTTTACACGGAGAAAAACTGAAATTCCAATGAAGTGAATGTTTTCCTTCAACTCAGCACCTCTCTCTAAAATGGGATTTTTATTATATTTTAAAGAAAGTTTGAAATAAACCATTCAAAAAATAAATAAAAATTAACATTATTTCAGGTTTTCCTGTAGGGAAGGTTTATTTTCTTCTACAGACTAAGTTTATTTTCCTCTTCAGAAAACAACTTTTCTTGTTATAAGTATTTGATTTAATTTGAGTTTGCTTTTTCTATCCATCTCCCAAATAAATATTAGAGCTGCAATCAGAGGGGCTGGTTTGGGACTTAAAATCTTCATTTCCATACATGACAGAGCATTTTAAGGGAACTCTGGTAGGAAAAAAAGCAGGAATTTTGTGTAGCACTTGCCATACTCCCACTCACTGGGAATATTGAGGGCTTTTCCTCCACCTACAATCCCTGGATTAAGTGACACAGTTTGGAATATCTCGTCTGAATTCCAGCTGCTGCTCCAGGAGGGCACAGTCTAGCACAGAAAATAATTTTAAATTATTTTTAAAATCACGAATCTACTTAATACCCTTAAAATCAAATCTACTTAATACCCTTAAAAATGCCTTGAATTGGACAGAGAGGGGCTTGAACCCTTCCAGTGTTTGGGACTCGCTGTAAAGCCTGGAAAATGACCATAAAAATATTCAGGATATTGTGTGTGGTAGTGTTTGGATCATACAGGAATATGATTGGGAATTCTCTATGCATCCCAAGGTTTCAGTGTGCAATGGGAGCAGGTTCATTTTTAAAGCCATTTCTTGCTGAGGATTCATTCCATGTCTTCCCCAGTGAAGTTCCCAACCTCTCCTCATCCCTATTCTGTGGTTTTCCCACGGGTTGTGTTTTCCTGAGGATTTCCCAAATAAACTCAAAGCAGGGATAGTCTAAAGAGATTTTACCTTTCCAAGGAATGTCTTAACTGTGGTGTTGTAGAGGAGTTTATTTAAGATCTGTATCAAACCCTCTCTTTTCCACTGAATATCTATCCCTGAAATATGAAGAAATACAGGAGGAAGAGGGATAGAAATAATGGGAATTATTGAATTATTTAGTGGGGTTTTTTGGTTGTTTGGTTTTTTTTTTTTTGTTTTGTTTGTTTGTTTGGTTTGGTTTGGTTGTTTTGTTTTGTTTTGTTTTGTTTTGTTGTTTTTTGGGTTTTTTTTCCCCAGAGAGTCCTTACCCCACAGGTTAAGGACTGGGAGTTCTTTATTCCAGCACAGCCTCAGCTAATTTATACAAAGGGACACAGGAATTAGGACGTGAAATGAGGGACTGTGGGACCAAGGATCCAGCTGGACATCCCAGGTGTTCTTAGAATTAAGGCTGTACTGACAAATGAGGTTTTTACTAACTGGAGGATCAGTGCAATACCTGGAACTCAGCCTTTCACCACCTTAAAAAATTGGGATGTCCACTCCAGAGCCTGCAGAATTTTGTTGACATGGTCAACCATGAAGGAATAGCTAAATAAGGGAAATGTCTTCCTCAATTCCCTGTGTCCTGCATGAAGGAAATTCACCTTTCAGGCATTTTTCTCAGTAGTTTAGAGTTCCCATAAATTGTTTCACAAATATCCCTATGCTGGAAAGACTTTTACCAGAACTTTTCTTTTTTAAACCAAATTTTCCCCAATTTACTTCTCCTTTTCTCAGCATATTTTAGGCAGGTTTTTAACACTGCTGGCAAATGTCCAAGAGTTTAACTTGGAACTTGATACCTTTCACTTAAAAAGAAAAATTTTTAAAAAAGAGAGAGAGAGAGGGATAAAAAAAAAATCCAGCTGAAAGATCAGAAAAATTTGGAGCTGCCTGAGGGAGAGATGAAATCCAGTGAACAGCTCCTGAGGGCTGGCTGGGTAAAGCAGCTTAATTCCCTCTTGTTCACCTTTTAGTTTCGGGATAAAATTGCAGGGTTGGAGTGGAGAAGCCACTGAGCAGCTGGGGGACATCAGCCATGGAAGTCACCAGGATTTGGGGACAATGCCACTCTGCTCCCGGTGGGAAAGGGAATGAAGGACAAGAAACACCACCCAAAAAAGAGTAAAGGGACTTCAAACCGTGGAGGGCTCTTTCCATGGAATCTGTTGACCCCTGGCAGCGACTCCCATCCTCTGAAGGGTTTCCAGTCACCAGCAAAGCACTGGATTCTGCTGGATGTGGAAAACTGGACAGAAAAAGAAGTTTGTGCTTTTTAATCTTCTTTCTAGGATAATTTTTAGATTTTTTCCCCTCAATCTCTTGTCTCTCTATAGGAAAAACCTTTAGGATGTGTTTTCCCTCTATGGGTTTCACAGCCAGCAGGTCCAGGGAGGGAATCCTGCCCCTGTGCTCAGGTGAGGCCCCACCTGCAGAGCTGCCCCAGCCCTGGATCCAGCACGGGAAGGAGCTGGAGCTGCTGGAGAGAGCCCAGAGGAGGCACCAGGGTGATCCCAGGGATGGAGCAGCTCTGCTGGGAGCCAGGCTGGGAGAGCTGGGAATGTTCAGCTGGAGAGGAGAAGCTTTGGGGTGAGCTCACTGTCACCTTCCAGGATCTGAAGGAATCCTACAAGAAATATGGAAAGTGATAATTTCCAAGTCATGGAGGGACAGGACACAGGGAATGGCTTCCCACTGCCAGAGGGCAGGGATGGATGGGACATTGGGAAGGAATTCCTGGCTGGGAGGGTGGGGAGGCCCTGGCACAGGGCGCCCAGAACAGCTGCGGCTGCCCTGGATCCCTGGAAGAGTCCAAGTCCAGGCTGGACAGCGCTTTGAGCAGCCTGGGATAATGAAAGGTGTCCCTGCCTGGCCTTGGCACTGGATGAAGTCCCTCTCAACAAAAGCCATTCCATATTTCCCAAGTACCCATAAGACACATACGTTCCCCCTCCTTTTTTTTTTTTTTTTTTGACAAAAGATGACCCTTCCACTCCTCCAAATTATTAGGAAAGTTTAAAATGGACAAGGTAAAGCTTAGTATTTACCAAAAAAAATCACCTGAGCAACTTCCCAGCCTCAGTGAACTTCAGGCATGGAAACCTCCTGGAAAGTCATGCTGCAAACCCAAAGAGTTCCCACTTTTTAAAAGAATGTTTCAGCTTCTTTTCTGTCAGTATTTGCTGCAGAAAAGGGAAAGTCAGTATTTGGAAGGCAGGAAGGGTCCCAAATACATGGCAGGAGCCAGGAGCCAAGCAGCTCAGAGCTGGAATATTTACTCTGTGTGGAAATAGGTACTTTACTCCTCGAAGGAACTCTAAGAATTTTGTAACTTTTCTGATAATCAAAGGCTACTGACCTCCCTGGGCCAGCTTTAGTAGAGAGTAAAAATAGTGTCAGTCTAATAGGAAATGGCAGTTTTAGAACATCCATGGGGGAATCTCTGCGGGATTTCACCGGAGCAAAGAGGAGCAGAACAAAAAGAGGCACTGTCTCCTTTGCAAGCCAAGAGCTTCTTCCCCTCTGGCTCCACCACCAGGGTTTTGGCAAACCACCAGGGAAGGAGGAGGATGAGCTCTGCCGACAACCCAAAATGAGCCTTGGTGCTGTTTCCCTGTGTCCTGCGGGTGTCCTTGGAGTCACATTGTGTTCCTGCCCTCCCGGCACACAAAGGGATTTTCCCCCAGCTCCCAGCCGGGCTCTGCTCCCTCTCCCCTCTGGCTGCCACCGAGTCCCTCCCTGTCAGACACTATTGCTCCCAGATTAAAACAATAAATGACCCAAGGATCCCCGCTGACTATTGACACTGGCAATTACAGGGGAATTAAAGGGGCTGTGTGCTTTGGATGCACTTCAAAGCTTTGTGGGATTCCCACACATGCTCCGAGAGCTGTGGGGTCCCGTTTGAGTTCGTCTGGCCACTTCCAAGGCTGCCATTTCCTATTAGCATGAAACTATTATTACCCGCTCACTAAACGCTTCCTGGCGCTCTCCAGCCAGGAAGGAGAGTGTCCAAGATAACAGCAGCCCCAAGGAAAGGGGCTGGCAGATGGTTTGGTTTCCTAAGGAGCTGTGTCCAGCGGGATTTATCGGACTTTCCGCTCCCCCAGCGCTGGGTGGGGTTCAGGGGTGATGTCATTCCTGGGCTGTTGAGCTCAGCATCAGTTCTGACAAATCCATGAACTTTGTGCGCCCGAGGAATTGCAAATGCCATGGGAAAAATTTCTCCTCATTCCCAGGCAAGTCTTAGACCTTGTCCCCCCATGTTCTTGCTTAGGGAATTATTTTCACAGAATTCCCAGAATGCCCAGGTTGGAAGAGACCTTCAAGACCATCAAGTCCAACCCAGCCCAAACAGCTCAACTGAACCCTGGCCCCCAGTGCCACATCCAGGCTTTGTTAAACACACCCAGGGATGGTGACTGCACCACCTCCCCGGGCAGCCATTCCACAACTTTATCACTCTTTCTGGGAAAAACTTTTTCCTGCTATCCAACCTGTGGTGGTTCCAGTTGTTGGTTTCCCTGGGTCTGCACTGAAGGCACTTGAGGCAGTATTTCATGTTCAGACTCAGGTGTTTATTATTCCTTATCAGTAAAACAGTCTCACTACTGTGAGTTCAGCTTTTCATTAGAAGGCACAAAATGGCCACAATCTCTTGTTCCAAGGTCTTTGAGACTAAACTATCCAATTAAGAACTGACACCTAGATTATTTTCCCTTTAACCCAATAAGTGATCTCAAAGAGCCCCCAATGTGGATTTTTCTGCCCAAGTACAAAATGCCACCCAAACCCATGAAGAAGAAACCCAGGACAACACCCTGTGCCCTCCATCTTGCTTCCATCCACAACATACTAAAAATCCCGGAACCCTAAATGTCTCACCAAGTGACACACCTACACTGCTCTCTATAATCTGTTTCACACTTTTGTGGGTTCTGGTCTATCTTGAAGTCCAGGAAACTTTCTCCATGGATGAGGGTCAGAGTCAGTGCTCCCCTGGGGGTCAGGGCACCCCAGAGCAGACAGAGGAATATTCCCAGTGCCCTGGGCTTCCACACCAACCCGTATTCCCTCGGTGCAGCTGGAGGCTGTGTGCTCTGGTTGTGTCAGTGCTGCTGGAGAAAGAGCCCAGCCCCAGCTGAGCACAGGCACCTTTCAGGAGATGTGCAGAGTGAGGAGGGCACCCCTGAGTCTCCTTTTCTCCAGGTGAGCACCCCCAAGCTCCCTCAGGGGTTCCTCTCAGGGTTTGTGTTCAAGCTGGTTCTGAACACACTCAGACTCCTCTGTTGGTGCTGGTGGAGGAAAACCCTTCCAAGAATTGTCTTCCCAACACAGGAGTATTTTTATATAAAATCCCTCACTCCACTCTTTAATATCTCATTTTAACACAATGAAACATGAAGAAAATGTTACCTCCTATTTTTACGCACTCTGGATTTTCTGTTCTATTCAGGTTCTCAGTTCTCATGGAAGTGGTCTTGGACTTGAGGATGAAGATCCCACTCAGATGATTTTTGAAGGAGAAAGCCCTTTAAGTTTTAGGATTTGGTACAGAATAGAACAGTTCTTAGCCACTGTAGTGTCTTTCTAATTAAGAGAGGGGGTTTAGATGACTCCTTTTGGAAAATCTGCTCTGCTAGGATTGGCTTAAGAACATGGCAGAACTGGAAACGGGAAGGTTTTGAAGAGGATCCTCCTGCTTGTCTTCCACAAGGGAGGCTCATACCTTGAGAGAGAGGGAAGTAGATTATTTTAGAAAAGAAGATGAAGAAAAAAAAAGAGAAAAAGGAAAAAAGGGAAGAGAAAGAAGAATAAGAATAAGAATAAGAATAAGAATAAGAATAAGAATAAGAATTTTAACCCCAAAATAATTCAAGGGGAAATCGTGACAAGGAGCCATCATATCCAGGTAAAAAGATAATTGGCTTGTAAATTATGACAGTGACATTTCTTTTTCCTTGCGTTCCACTTTAATTTTGTGTATTTAAACATTTTTACATGGTTTCATTCTCTTGTGTGTACAGTAAATTATGTGAGGGATTGTTTTCTTCCTTGGTGGGTGATTCCTGCCTTTGAGTTTGGAAAGCCAAGAGTGAGCCAGCAGTGGGATATCTCTATGGATATCCAATTCCTCCCTCTCTAAGAAGGAAAAAACTGAGGATGAAGGTACTAAGCCGAATCCTGTTGAATTTTATGGAACTATTTCCATGGGTTCTGGAGAGAATTCTCCATCTTTAAGTGTTTTTGCCTGTTTCTACTTGGAGACAGGGATATTGGTTACTCCAGACAATGAAATCACCCTGTTCCATGAGCCATCTGATAAACACTGGGAATGATCCCACATCCTCAAATGAATTCCACCCTCTCCTTCATAATTACAAACACTACAACACACAGCTCATTTTGTGTCTTGTAAAGGAAAAAATACCCCACACCTGGAATAAATCTTGAGATTCCTGCAGACAGGGACTTGTTATTAATTCCCTCATCGGCCAATTAAGTGTGGCCTCAATATCCCGAAGGATTTTCCCACCATGGACATCAGAGGGAGCCTCTCCCTGTCTCTAAGATCTGGGTGGTTATTTAGGTCCACTGCTCACTCTTGGCTTGGGTTTGCCTCCTTTTGCACATCACTTATGGCCCCCCTGAGCCTGCAGTCTATAAATATTTAATATAAAACCAGGAATAAAACCCAACCCAGCCCAACTCCTTTGTCAGAGACGCTGAACTCACCAGGGCACGTTTGGCTTCTCTTCCTCACCTCCCTTTGTCAGAACCCAGCAGTTAGAAGGGAGGAGAAAATATCCACTTCCGGTTTGGAAGAATCCCAAAATGAGTTGGGTCGGAAGGATCTGAAAGGGCAGGGACACCTTCCACTACCCAAGGTTGCTCCAAGCCCCATCCAACCTGGCCTTGGACACTTCCAGGGATCCAGGGCCAGCCACAGCGTCTCTGGAGGCCTCACACCATCCCAGAGAAGAATTTCTTTCTGAAATCTAATCTAATCTCTTATTTTATTTTAAAACTTTTCCCCCTTCTCCTATCACTGCTATCACTCAAAAAGAGCTTCTGTGCCTGAAAAGTCAATTTTTCCCCCTAAAGTCCACTAATTAATGTAATAAAAATATTACATCGCTTCTGTGCCTGAAAAGTCAATTTTTCCCCCTAAAGTCCACTAATTAATGTAATATTAATTCCAGGCTTAGCTTCATTGTGTAAAATCCCTCCATACCAAGTTAAAGAAGTAATTATACATGGAATATAATTTACTCCTACACATTGGAGACAGGTGAGGCGGTTTCACCTTCCAGATATGTTTCATGACCATAGAAGGAGTGAATGGAGATCCAGCTGGAATCAAGGGATTGTTTGGGTCGCAAGGGACCTCAAAGATGATCCAGTGCCACCTCCTGCCATGGGCAGGGACAATTTCCACTGTCCCAGGCTGCTCCAAGCTCCGTCCAGCCTGGCCTTGGACACTTCTGTGGATATTACCACCCAATCAGTTCCTTACTTTGCTCCAAGCCCCATCCAACCTGGCCTTTTCCACCAGCTCAATCTCCACCTCCAGTGTCACCCACCTGTCACCCACAGACCTGTAAAATGTCAATTCATGGAGACAGGACTTGGCTGATTAATCATGGAGGGCAGCAAAAATCTCTCTTTTTTTTTGGTGAAAAGGTGACTCTTTATTCCCCCTCTGCTTTCCTGCCCTGCCTTTCTTGCTCTGGTTTTACACAGATGTTAAATGCAGCTCTTCTATCCAAATCAGCCCGAGTAGCAAAACCCACAAACCCAATTATCTGGCAATGACCCAAACCCATTCCCGTCCATTCCAATTTATTGGGAGACAAGTGCTGGCACGTTCCTTCCAGATACATCATCAAATTAATGGCCATCAGAGGCCTTTCTTCGAGAAATGGGGAGGGAGTGAAAGTTATAAACCCAGCCAGGACATAAATAATACAACCATGGCATGGAAAACAAACCACCATTTGCTGTTAGTTATGGACTTTCAGCCTGGAAGTGACAAAAAACAAACAAAAGGAATTTGTTATGTACATTGAGGTTGGAGGAGTGGAGGAACCATGCAGCTTTTGGGAATATTCAGGGAAAAGGGATCCGGCCAAGTGTATTTCTGCCATAAATCTGTATTTCTGCCTGCTGTTTGCTTATTATAGCAGAGGGGTTGTTGAAATTCAGGGGGTTGAGTGGCAGAAAATTGAAAATAAATAATCAGAAAAGCAACTTTTCTTTCTATTTCCTTAAAATTAATGAAGGGTGAAACCACCCCTGAGCTGAAAGGGTGGAACTCAGCAGAATCACACTGCAGAATGAGGAAAGTTATATCCAGGAATTTCAGGGTGGGGCTTCCAAAGCAGCTGGAGAGTGAAATCCTTCTCACCTCAGTTTAGCCACTGGGAAATGAAATAGCCCCAACAGGTGACTCCCAATCACCTCCAGAAGACAATTATTAATGTAATTATCTAAAAAAACT
Source organism: Onychostruthus taczanowskii (assembly GCF_017590055.1). Taxonomy (NCBI): domain Eukaryota; kingdom Metazoa; phylum Chordata; class Aves; order Passeriformes; family Passeridae; genus Onychostruthus; species Onychostruthus taczanowskii. The sequence continues at coordinate 24,328,278 of NW_024500349.1, forward strand.
GAAATTACTCTTTGGAGGGCTAATTGCAAGCTTGTTCCTCCAGTTTCAATTGAATACAGAAAATTAAGTGAGGAGAATCCCACCTTAATGGAGTGATGGATCAGATTCATCATTCCCCAGCTCCACTAAGTGAGGGGTCAAGCAAGCCATACCCTGATATTCCATGGGATTTGGGTTTAGACTGCCAGAGGGCAGGGTTAGATGGGATAGTGGGAAAAAATTCTTCTCTGGGAAGGAGGGGAGGGTCTGGCACAGGGTGCCCAGAGCAGCTGTGGCTGCCCCTGGATCCCTGGCAGTGCCCAAGGCCAGGTTGGATGGGGCTTGGAGAAATGGGATAGTGGAAGGTGTCCCTGCCCATCCAGCGGGTGGCACTGGGTGATCTTTAAGGTTTCTTCCAACCCAACCCATTCCAAAATTCCATAATTCCCTGGCCTGAGATCCCCAATGGTGCCTGAGGCTTCTCATGGGGCCGAGAGATGACTTGGGGTTTCACGACTGCCCTTCCATTCTGAGGGAACACCTAAAAATCATTTGGATTTCAATGTTCTGAAGGATGTGAAAAGGAATGAGAGGGGTTTTGGGAGCCCCTGTGAGAGGTGCAGATCTGCATTAGGGGCAGTGGGCCTGGAATGTCTCTGAGTCATAAAGACCAAGGCACAGAGTGATCCAAAGGCCTCTGATCCCATTGGATCCCATCCCTTGGCCATCCTGGATGCCCCCACAAGGGGAAACCACACAGAGCCCACAAGAAGATTCATGTTGGTTGGCAGCAAGAGACTCTACAGTGATTAAATCAATGATAATTAAGCAAATTAAAAACTCCAAGAAAGTGGATTAATCCAGGAAGGAATTACAGCTTCAGAGTCCAGGCTTGAAGCCAAAACAGCTTCCCAGTGTCCTTTAAAGTCACTGGGTTTCAACATGAAAAATTAAGAAAAGAAATTGTTTTTTAAAAAAAAAAAAAAAAAAAAAAAAGAAGATATTTGGGGAAAGGGAGATGGCTGCTCAAGGAAGCTACTGCACAAGCAAAACAATTCCCAAAACAATGAACTAATGACTTCTCCATTAGTCTTGGATTATGGAATAATAAAATAAAGAATTAAGGAGAGATTGGGAATGGGGAGGAACAAAGATCTCATCTGTAATAACACTGAAGACACAGAAGGTCTGGAAGAAAATATTTGCCAAGTTTTGGGGTCGCTACTTAGAAAATCATATTGATCTTCATATTGATTTGCATTTTACATCTGATGAGGATGATGGGTTTATAATATGATATTTGACCAAAAATGCAATAAAACATGAAGGAAAAGTGTTTATAAAAATGCTGCATCCGCATTTTGGAAAAACAAAACACATTGACTTCAGTTCAGCTCTAAGAACTAAGACACTGATGAGGATGATGGGTTTATAATAAATACAATATTTTATTATATTTGACCAAAAATGCAATAAAACATGAAGGAAAAGAGTATATGAAAATGCTGCATCTGCATTTTGGAAAAACAAAACAGACTACTTCAGTTCAGCTCTAAGAAATAAGACGGGGCTTTAATTTTTCTAAATTAATTTGATGAAATTTAAGCCAAATGACAAGGAAATACTCAGAACAGGAAAGCAATAAATGAGGTTAAAAGGGAATAAATCTGCTTCAAAACTTCATTGTGAAATAAAGCAATAAAATTGAGAACTGAGTGAAATTTAAGCCAAATGACAAGGAAATACTCAGAAGAGGAAAACAATAAATGAGGTTAAAAGAGAATTAATCTGCTTCCAAAATTTCAATGCAAAATAAAGCAATAAAATTGAGAACTGACCTTGCTGTCACCAAAACCCACCCTCACATCCAGAGAAAATTTGATATAACCCCATTCATATTCCTGGGATATTTTAATTCTCCACTTATGTAACTGAGACCTGGATGTTTACAGGAATCTGGTCTAGGAAATCTTGGAAAACTTAGGGTTGATTCAAATTAGTTGAATAAAAAGAAATGGATGAGGAAGGGAGGAGCTTCACCAAAAAAAATAATTTAAAGCACAGAATTTTCCCATCAGAAACCTGTAGGAAACTTGCTGCTTTCTTGGGAAGCAGGAATGACTGAAAATCCCCATGGAATAATCATTTAGGGTGATGCCAGAACCTGGAAGAAAACTTTTAAGAACAGATAAATCATGAGGCTGGTCAGATGGAGAAAGGAATGTTGACAGGAGAAGTTGAAGAAGGAATCATCCTGGAGGTGGAAGATGGATCCCACAGGAGAGTTATTCCATCCCTGGGAATTCCGAACATTTAGCAGCTGATTGGAATTCTTTATCAAGGACAGTGTTTCTCCAGGCATCCTCGTTAATTTGGGTCATTCCAGCATTTCCTCAGGGTGGAGTGGTGAATCCATCAGGATTGTTGCTCTGCTCCCCAGATCAATCCCAGAGGGATGGATCCCACCAGAGCACCTGGCTCAGGGAGCTGGGAAACTGTAAATCCCACAGAGCACAGACTGAGCCTGATGCCTCAGGTTTGAGCTTTTCTATTTATTTTGGGGCCATTTGGGTTCATCTTGGGTGCAGCCCTGGCTGGGCTCTTGTGCTGCCCAAGGTGGATCCATGGAGGAGATCCTTGGAATAAATCCCTGCTTTATTCTTTAGCTCTGTTCAGCCTCTGTTCTAGGTCAGCCTGCTCAAGGCATCAAGGGAAACACCTAAAGGAGCAGGGATGGTGTTGGGAATTTTCAGGAATGTGCCCACAGCTGGACCCCGGTGCCTGCAGCTATTTGGGGGAAAAGCCAAGGAATTATTCCTGCTTTTCTCTAGGAATAGAAGTGACAGTAGTGACTTTGGCCAATTCTTTGCTTTTTACAGGTTTTCCTTGGCCTCTCTTACCCAAAATTAACAGTTGGTTTCCTCTTCTGATCCTTCAAGTGGCTAAAAATGATTAACACCCGTGATTAACACACATCTCAGCTAATTGGTGGTTTTTATGGCAATAATAGCCAGCCAAGTGAAGAATTTATTTGAAAACATGGTAAAATCTCTTTTATCCCCCCCCCCCCCCCCCCCCATTTTTCTTTTAGTTTGCAGAGTTTCAGCCCTGTGCTCCCAAATCCCAGCATGGGGAAGTGCCAAGCTCTGCTTTCTCTGGGCATATCATTCCCATTTTGGGACACACTTGGATGGATCCACGTCAAAAACTCCTTTAAAGAGAGCAATTCTTTAAAGTTGCTCAGAACTCAAGCACAACCAGGGATTTCATTTGCCAGCTCTAAACAAATTAGGAACCTTAAATAAACATCTTCTCCTTGAATAAACATCTTCTCCTTCCTCAAACCATTCCAAGGCAGGGGAAGCACCCGGCTGCTTTTAATAAAAATGTTGTGGAAAATGAGACAGTCCCAGATGGCAAAGTTTATTTGTTGTTTTCCAAAGGGAATTTTAATTTGGACTGAGGCTTGGTAATTTCTTTTCTTACTTGATTTCCCTCAAGTAACGTTCCAGCAGTTTTCCCAGTTTGGATACTCGGGGAGTGCTGAGCTGAAATTCTCATCTGGAAGAGTTTTTTGTCATTCATGGAAGTTGTGATCCATTGAAGTCCATCGGATTCTTTCTAAGATTCCAACAGACTTCGGGTGTAATCCATAGGGTTTGAGCTAAAATCCATGGAAATCACAGAAAGATTCTCTCAAGAGAAGGTGCCTGAGACTCTTTGAGAACAGCAGACCTGTTCTGACAGAGGCCTCCCACAAATTAACACATTTAAATTAATAAGACATTTTCTCCTTTTCAATTTTTAAATATATGAAAGTTAAAAAAAGTAAATTGTTTTCGTGTGAAGTTGGGGTTATTTTAAAATTTATCATCTTTTTTTACCGTCTTGTAATAAAAAAGGGAAGAAATGAAATTAAAAAATGAAATTGTCAAATCTGTTTCATAAAGGATTTAAATGTAATTTTTAAAAGGTTGCCCAGAGAAGCTGTGGCTGTCCCTGGATCCCTGGAAGTGTCCAAGGCCAGGTTAGACACTTGGAGCAGCCTGGGATGGTGGAAGGGGGTGGAACTGGATGATCCATAAGATCCCTTCCAACCAAACCCATTCCATGATTCTATGATTATTTAAACCCTTTAAACCCTGACAAAAATAATGTTCATATACCAAAAAAACCCAAAACGTATAGAAATTTATTTAACTGCATTTTTAAGTGAAAAAAATTGGAACGTTTTATCACAGAATTTAAACTACAGTTCCTGCTTAGCATTAACCAGATATAAACAGTGACTGGATATGGGATTTAATCCTGGTCTAAAGAAAAACGTTTGTGACTGGATGTGGGATTTAATCCTGGTCTAGAGAAGAGAGTTTGTGACTGGGTATGGGATTTAATCCTGGCCTAGAGAAATGAGTTTGTGATTGGATGTGGGATTTAATCCTGGTCTAGAGAAATGAGTTTGTGACTGGATATGGAATTTAATTCCGGCCTAGAGAAATGAGTTTGTGACTGGATGTGGGATTTAATCCTGGTCTGTAGAACTGGTTTAAGTTGTCCTGGGCTGGGGGCCCAGTGTTTTTATCCCAAATTTCCTTGGTGTTCCTTTGGTATTTTGGCTTTTGTCAGTTCTAGCTGTGACTCAGAGGTGAGGGAGGGCCTGTGGTGAAGCCCTCTCTGCTGTTGGGATCATTCCTTATCCTGGAATATTGGAAAGCACCAGGAGATTGCAACATGGAAGATAAACTGAGATCAGGAGGGATGATTCCAGAAATGTCTTTCCCAGGCTGAGGAAAAACATTGGATCTTTAACAAAAGGAAAAGCAGATCATGGCTGTCCTGTAGGAAGAATAAATCCACTCCACTGGATCAGATACATGGAGATTCCTCTGTTAAAACCCTAGAAGGTGTGCAAACAAAATGTAAATCTTTTGAGATAAAAGAATTTGGATGTTTCAATAAATAAAACATCAAATTTTTTCAAAGATCAACTTTTTATTTTGCAATTTTTCCAGGTTCCCTTTCAAGTGACCAGCCAGAGGCAAGTGGTGCTTAGAAAATTTCTTGGAGTTTGTCTGTGAGGAAAATTGAAGTGAAAAGCATTTCCAACCTAAGGCACAGGGGAAGCAAGAGGGGGAGCAGGAAGGGGCTCCCTTCTCCCCTGGGGGGTGTCCAGAGGTGCCACTCCTGTTGGAATTCATCAGTGCAGGACCAGCAGAACTTGGCCCTGGCTCCCAGTGAAGCAAGATCCTGGAAAACATCTGCCAGGGTGGAAAGAGGGAGCAACAAAGAGGAGGGAAGAGGGAGAGCGGGGATGTGGAATGGTGGCAGCTACAGAGCTGTCGAGGGCTGATCCAAAGCCCTCCCTGAGTCAGAGGCTGAGGTGAAAAAACTTTGGATCAAAGTCAAGAGGAATCTTTTGACCTTTCCAAAGCTGGGATTGTCAACCTGTGATGGGTTCTGATCTGGAAAAATCAAGGAATAAATTGCAAAACCTTCAAAAATATTTTCAGGTCCACCAAAGAATGAGGGAAGCTTAGTCCATGTAGAAACCTGGAGAAATCTATAAACCTGAAGAGGTGAAGAACCAGCACAGAGAATTTCACTGTCTTTTTCCTGCTCCTGAACTCTATGAGCTCTGGAGTCTTCCTTAAAATCTGCTAGCTCAGCACACTTGCAGAAGAAACCAGGAACAGATTGTAAACAGATGAACAAATAGTTCCCAAATATTTTGACGCAATTTGTTTTCTTGTGTCTTCATTCAAGCAGGAACTACTTTAACACAACTGCAAATTTTACCTGTGCAGGGAAGTATTGATGGAAAAAATGTCTCAAACCATGGGAGAGATCCCAGAATTTACTGGACTGTCCATCTGCATTTATGCCCTGGAGTCAAACCTCAAGATGACCAAACTGGGACTACTTCAGGACCAGCTTAAAGTGCTGTTTAAGCTTTTTTTGCATCCTCTGGGGAATATTCTGGGTGTAGCTCCAGCCTGGCCATCAGTGCCAGCCTCTGTTTATCCTGTAACTGCCCTCTGAGAGGTGTAAGGAATATTTGATGCTGCATGGAAGCGCCAAAATGTAGACAGAACAGGGAATCTCCAAGGCAGCAACTCCCAGGAACACTCTGAATTTCAATCTGCTCCAAAATACAGTCAAAGAAAGTCTCATCTTTCCTTCTGCCAGAGTTCCAGGCTAATGATAATAACTCTAAATCCTTTCATCCTTTAATGGCCCAGTTATTCCACCAGAAAGGCACATTAAAATGGTTATTAACATACTAGAGTCAGAACACAGGATAAGACAGGATAAAACATTAATCCTGGAGCTGGAAGCACTTTTTCCTCATCAAAACTCCTTTGTGCAGATGTTTCTCAGCACCATAACCCAGCCTGGTCTGGGTCTGAGTACCTGAAGTCACATCTGGAATATAAATTCTGCCAAGAAACCTTCCAAAGCACAGAGGTGCTTTATGGGGGAAGTGCCCCTGCAAAAATCAGCTGTCAAATCCCATGTCCAGCAAGCTGCATCAGGAAATGGGAATCTGCTTGTGGAAAATATTCCTGTGCTAAAACCTTTCCCTGGGATTGTTATTCCAGATGAAGCTCTTCCACCTGCTCCCAAGCTCCTTTGCAGAGGCTGGAGCATTTTTGATGATGTGTGTCTGTCTTTAAAAGGATATATGGAGTGTAGGAATGGTTTACAGTCGGATTTGTCAGCGCTGGCCTCGTTCAAGGAACTGCTGGAGAGCCCTCAGGAGACCCCTGAGCGCTGCTACCGTGACCACACCACAAGGTAAATTTTGGAAGAATTTTTAGGACGAAGGAATTATCCCAGTGCCAATTCTCAGCTCAGCCTGAACACTCTTGGTGCTGTCTGGTAGAATCAAACCTGCCAAACATCCCTGGAAGGATTTCCTGGAGAAGTAACAGACTGCTCCAACCTCATGGATCTCGGCTGTTTTGGCTTCTTGTTGCCAGGTGGGCAAGGAAAGGCTTTGGAATCAACACTCCCAGTGCAAGGAAAAGTTTTGGAAACAAAATTCCCTGTGTATGGAAAAGTTTTTGAATCAAAATCCCCTTGTGCAAGGAAGAGCTTTTGAATCAAAATCTTCTTTTGCAAGGAAGATTTTGAATCAAAATCTTCTTTTGAAAGCTGGAACTGCAGGACTTCATAATTACAGAAATGTTATCCAAGGAATCTTGAGGAATTTGTATGAATTTTGCCAAGTCCATGCAGTCTACAGTGATTATGAATTCTTCTTCTTGCAATATTTTTGAGTCCTTTGTTCAGCTACTGTCAAATTTAACAGTTTAACTTCCAGCTTTCTACAGTTGTGAAGGAAAAGTGTGGTTGGGAAAGAGAATCTGTGAGTCTTGCACCAAAATAAAACTTGGATTTGCCCATATTAAGCACTTAGTGGTGTACAGAGGCAGGAGATCATACAAAATCCCTAATTTCAGCTTTCCTTGAATCCAAACTTTCATAGACACACCAGAATTTAACCTTGAGAGAGATCTTGTGCTCTAGGAAACCTGACTTCATCTGTTTCATCACTCAGGCCTGATTAAGCCTCTTGCCAGAAATAACAATTCTGATTTTTCCTTTCCTCGTGTCTCTTAACAAGGATTGTTTGGCTCTGCCTGCTTGTTTTTGATCAATCTCTGCCTTTTTCCAGAGTATCCCTGAATACCAGGGCTTTGAGCAGCACACGGAGCAATCACCCACGTACTTGGGATTTTTTCCTGTTCCAAATGGGATGGAGCCAGCTTTATATTAAATCAAGTACATTTTAGGATTTCCCCCAAACCTATTTCTTGTCAGAAGCCCAGGGTCTGTGATCCCTCTGTGCTTTGGGTTTTCTTGGAGAATTCCAGGCAGAATCCTGCTGGCCATGATCCCAAACAGGTTACAGTGCTAATGGATTTTGCTTGGAGCCAATCCACTTCACCCTACCCTAATTTTATTTTGAATTCAAGCACCTCATTGTCATTGATTCTCACATGACCAGACCCACAACAGCCCCTGAACTTGTTTTTATTTCTGTTCAAAATTAAAATCAAATGAGAGGCTTTGGAGAAGACACTCTCAGGAAAACATTTCCACTTTTAACTAGAAACAGCTTTGTCCGTTCTGAACAACAGATTGTGCTTCTCCAAAGTCAAAATTCATTCAAAATTCAGATTATTTTGCTTTTTTATTTAATAAAATTAAATTTCTAAGAAGAGAGCCATGGATGAATGGGACCTGCTCAGATGTTCCATGGCCATGTGGATACCCATCAAACCAGGTAGGTGATCAGATTTAGATAAGAACATCTCACCTCTCCAGAGCTCTGCAAGTGGCCTGAAGAGCCCAAAATGACCCATCCAGAGTTCCAAAATGATTTGTGAGGAATTGTGAGCAGAGCCGGAGGAATGGATGGCTGGTAAAGCCCTGGTGCAGCGTTTCCACATCCAGGCTGTACCTGATCTGAGCTGAAGCTACGACCACCAGGGGCCTGGAATACCTTTCCCTCCATTTTCCCATGGAAAAGAGTCAGAGCAGCACAGAGGGAGGCCACATTCCTGCAGCCATCCCTTGTGCTAATGGGGAGCTAAAGCTTCCTTCAGGCAGGCCAACCCACCGTCAGTAACACGAGATAAATCTGCTTTCCAGGCCTTTTTGGCTCTTCCCTCTGGAACCATGGCAGCTGGAGAGAGGGCTCCATGACTGGCTCTTTATCCTGGAAAATAAAAAATAAAGCTTCTATGTGTGTGTGTGTGTGTGTGTGTGTGTGTGCGCGCACAGGCTTTGTTTTATAACTCTTCCTGAGGGCGAGTTCTTTCAGGCTTGAGTGTTTAATTCCTTAAATTTATTGGATTGTGATCTTAGGCCCCTCCTAGTGAACATCACTGAATAAAAACATAATTCCTCAAACAGGACAGCCCAGAGGGGAAGACTTTTCCTTCTGTTTCCAGCAATTGTTGTGTGCCTTCTGCTTATCCCTTTTTCCTGGAAGGCCCAGGAACGAGGCCTGGTGACCCACAGGCACTGCTAAAACGGGAGACACACTGGGTTCTGTGCTTGTGAAATCCCTGAACAGACAAATCCTGCAATATTGTGGACAGTTCTGGTGCCTGTGACATGAAAAGGAGGTGGAACTGCTGGAGCAAGTCCAGAGGAGGCCATGGAGTGGAGAACCTTCCCTATGGAGCTGGGGCAGTTCCACCTGGAGAAAAGGTTGTGTGGAGACCTCAGACCTTCCAGGACCTACAGGGAAGCTGGAGAGGACTGGAACTGGAGTGACAGCACAAGGGGAATGGCTTTAAGCTGGCAGAGATCAGGTTTAGACTGGATTTTAGGAATGAATTGTTGCCTGTGAGGGTGGTGAGGCCCTGGCACAGAGAAGCTGGGGCTGCCCCATCCCAGCAATGAGCATCTTCAACTGGATCAGGTTGCTCCAAGCCCTGTCCTGCCAGGCCTTGAATATTTCCAAGGATGGGACATCTACCACCTGTGGGGGCAACCTGTGCCAGTGTTTCTCCCCTGTTGTCACAAACCATTATTTTTATCGCTATTCTGAGACAACCCTCCCTTAGTCAAAAACCATCACCCCTTGTCCTGTCACAGCAAGCCCTGGTTAAAAAGTCTGTCCCCATCTTCCTTAAAGGATTGAAAGGCTGCAATAAGGAGTCCCCAGCTCATTCTCCAGGCTGAAAAATCCCAACTCTCCCAGCCTTTCCTCATGGGAGAGGTGCTCCAGCCCCCTCTTCTTTCTCTAGGAGGCGTTCTAGCTCAGCCTGCTCAAGGCATCATTGAGGCAGATCAGCCATTCCCATCCCAGTTCCTTCTCCACCTCTGGGAACTCCCTGTTGGATCTGAGGAGCAATAAGCCAAGCCCTGGATGCTCTATGGACTCCTCATAACCAGAACCAATTTTTTTGTCTATTTTTTCCTACACAACCCTCAGCTTAGTCTGGCAGAAGCATGCTGGCCACACCAAGGGACGTGTGGGTGTGTATCTGAATATATCTGTTTATATCTGCATATATCTGAATATATCTTTATATATTGCAATATAGAAGTGAATGGTACCAATTACCTGAATGGTTCTGCGTTACTCATGCAAGACTCACCTTGAAAAAAAAGTCTAAAACCCAGCTATTTTCAGCCAGAGGATGCCCTGGTTTGTCCCTCAAACCTGGCTTGAAGCACTTTTTTACAGCTCTTGGTGATGAAGGAAATCAGGAGGATATTGCTGGTTCCACACTTAGATTTCAACTTTTTCTGAATTGTTGCCCTGTAAGTTCTCATTTTTGGCAGTTTTTCAGTGTGAATTTAAAGATAATTAATCAAAAAAATGGCAGGAGATCCCCAGTTCCTCAGGAGAGGTCTAGGAGTTCTGTGGGTCTGTCCATCCACCAAGGAATTTAATTGTTTTTAAAAGAAGGCTCTGCCTCACATAGAACTATTTTCTCATAAATCCTCCATAGATTTCCACAGCTCTCAGGGAATTTTAGGCCAGAATTTTAGGCTTGTTCTGCTCCAAAGGGACAAAAACCAGCAAAAAATGGCAGGAAATATCAATATCAGGAAATATCACATCCAGGACTGGCAAATATGGCAGGAATCAGACTGATGATGGTGAAGGTATGGATTCCCAGGATGCAGCAGGGAAATTCCAGCAGAGCTAAAGTAGGAGAACAATCCATGGATGGATTTATGATCTTTAAGGAAGAATTTTCTTCTGGTTTTGCCATCATTTAAAATTGCTATCTTTGGGAAAGGAAGTGTGGATTTGACTTAGTTGTTGGGATTTTTTAAGTCAATGTAATCCATCAAATTCCTTCACAAAATTTTAGGTACTAAGATGGTTATTTTTGTGCCACTGTGTGCACATTTAAATGTGCAAGGCTATGGAATACACTTCTGGATTCCCAGATTCCAGAAGATCTGTTATGACCTACTTTACTCATCTACTTCCCTCATTCCTTACACAGATCTTTAGGATTTTTGGATTCTGGGGGAGAATTGCACCATGTGCTTTCATTCCAAATTAGGATGAGAAGATTAATTCTTCCTTCTTTCACTAAATGGAAATGCATCTGTCAAAATGTTTTCCTTCGGCATTTTTTTTGGGGAAAAAAAATGAAATATTTCAGCATTCCTTGAAACGGGATTGTTTCACTTGGATCCACTGGGCTGACCGGAAGTATTTTATTTGACATTGGTTCAATGCTAATCTGCTTTTAGGGTTGGCTTTTTTCTTCACTGTGACCTGTTGCCACTTGGAAGTTCTCATCCCAAGCCTGCTGCTGTTGTTATCAACTCTGGGATAGGTTTTTTGTCCTTCCCGAGTGCCCTTCCTAGAATTCCACACCAGCAGAATCTCCATCCTTGGACATTTTCAGGATCTAACAGATTTTGTTCAAGTTTTTCCATCATTCTTCCAGAGGAATGAGCCGGTTGGACAAGGGACTGACAGACATCCAACAAAAACTTTCCCATGGTTTGGAGATTAAAATTTTGTTTCAGAGGACTGGAGCTGCTCCTGGTACAGATGTAGCAAATCCAGGTTTCCTTCCTCCCACATCTGACCTCTGCTGGGAGCTGTCACTGGGTGGGATCCTTCCCATCAGTCAGGCTCCAGCCAGGAGGGACTTTTGGAGATAAATTGCCCACAGATTATGTTAACACAAGATGGGTGTTCAAAAAATGAACAAATGTGGCCATTCAAGGTTTAGTGGACATGGGGGTGTTCAATTAAAAGTTGGACTGATGATCTCGGAGGTTCTTTCCAACCTTAATGATCTTGGGATTCTACAAAATTCAGGCTGTGCGTGATAAGATCCCAGCTCTCTCCCAGTTTTTTCCTGTGTTTCCCTCCCTCTCATTCCCTGCTGTCCTTTGGATGCAGGAAAAGAGCAGCCCCCAAACTTCCCCTGCTGCTGATGCCAAGGGCTCTTGCAGGAATGTGGCTGGAAGCTGTCGAGCCAGAGGTTTCTCTCTGGAGATTTTCCCGAAGTAATTCCATCTAACAGAACAAAAGCTCCAGAAAAATCCCATGTTTCTTAGGAACCACATGTTTTAATGCCTTGCCAACACCTAATGAATGGCAATGTATTCACACTGTCAAGGCTGCAAATGTAATAAATTACATTTAATGCTGATATAAATACAGAAAACCACACAGAAAAGAGACGAGGAAAGTGTGTCTTATTTGAGAGGGAAGATGTTGGTGTGAGGTTTCACCCAGGCACGTGTGGTTGTGGATCTGAATATATCTGTTTATATCTGTTTATATCTGTTTATATCTTTATATATCTCAATATAGAAGTGAATGGCACCAATTACCTGAATGGTTCTGACTTACTCAAGCAAGACTCACCTGCAAAAAAAATCTAAAAAAAGGAGATTTTTCTCATGTTTTAAAATTGCCATTCAAAAGTCCAAGTTAAACCCTTAACCCTGATTAAAGCTTCCCCCAATTCATCTCCTTCTTTTCAGCCTCAGTGCCCTGGCTTTTATTGAAAATTAAAGTTATTTCAGGGAATTTTGAGAGCAACAACAACATCAAAAAAATAAAATAGCATCCATAGCCAATGCTTTGAGGGAGTCAGGACTGCCTGTCTGCCTCCAAGCTCCAGGGACTGGATCCTGGAGACTCCTGCCCCATCATCCTGCAGCATGGGGAGAAATCAGACCAAAATTACTGATAAAATAAACGCATAAAACCAAAATTGATAAAAACAACTCCTGTTCTTCCCAGTTGTTTCTCCTCATATTGAAAATTAATTTACACCAACAAAACCTCATAGTCCAAAATCTGTTAATCCCAAGACTTTCCAGACTGGTCCAAGTGATGGAGATGAGCAAATATTTAAGGGTTTTTGTGCTGGTTTTTGGTTACATGTGTGGGGTGGTGCTGTCAATGCATTAACAATTCGCTGTGGTGATTCCTGCGGTAAAATCTGTCCAATATCTGCTTTAATTGCCATGCCTGAGGCCTGACTGAACCACTCCAAAGTCCAAGAAAGCCTTTTCCCCTGATTTCAACAGGGGTTGGAAGAGATCTTTCCCATTTCTGAGCATAATTTGATGCTGTTATTGATACCCTGGCAAAGTGCTCACCCAGATCTGTCACTGGGGATATTTTATACCCACTTCAGTCTTGTTTCAAACCTCCCAGCAGCTGTGAGCCCATAAAAAAATCAACTTCATCCCAAGTCAAGCCCAAAATGCTGAAACTCAGCAAGAGTAGGAAAAAAAAAAATCTTCCCCTTTGTCCTGAGACATGGTGAGCAGCAGTAACTCAGCATTTTCTCTGTCCAGGGTTTCCCCATCCCTCTCACTTGGAATTTCCTCCCCTTTGGCTTTTATCCAGCTCTTGCATTCTCACCTTCAGAGTGAGGAGCTTTGATTTGCTTTGCCCTTTGCCTCCCTGTCTCAGTTTGAACAGACAGGTGTCTGCTAAGGCAGGCAGGAGCCTCCCTTGAAATGGAAAATGTAAACCCCCTCCCTCTGAACTGTTATAATTTTGAAATTAAGGGACTCTCAGGCAAAGATGCGGGACTAAGAATAACAGTTCTTTATTAGGGAAAAAAATAAAAATTAAAAAATAAACAATGCAGTAATGCAAAACAACCCTGACAGAGTCAGAGCAGGAGCTGACCCCCTGTGGGTCAGGGTGGTGGCAGCAGTCCCATTCCAGGGTGGCTGCAGCCCCTCTGGAGAACCCCTTCCACCATCCCAGGGTACTCCAAGTGTCCAGCCTGGCCTTGGACACTTCCAGGGATCCAGGGACAGCCACAGCTTCTCTGGGTGGCTGTGCCAGGGCACTCACAGAGCCAGGAATTCCTTCCCAATGTCCCATCCATCCCTGCCCTCTGGCAGTGGGAAGCCATTCCCTGTGTCCTGTCCCTCCAGCCCTTGGAAATTGTCTCTCTCCACGTTTCCTGCAGCTCCTCCAGGTCCTGGAAGGTCACAGTGAACTCACCCCAAAGCTTCTCCTCTCCAGCTGAACATTCCCAGCTCTCCCAGCCTGGCTCCCAGCAGAGCTGCTCCATCCCTGGGATCACCCTGGTGCCTCCTCTGGGCTCTCTCCAGCAGCTCCAGCTCCTTCCCGTGCTGGATCCAGGGCTGGGGCAGCTCTGCAGGTGGGGCCTCACCTGAGAACAGGGGCAGGATTCCCCTGTTCCTTGCTGCCCAGGCTGGGGGATCAGCCCAGGATAAATTGGATTTCTGGTCAGGGAATGTCCAGCTCTGAGCCAGCAGCACCCCCAGGTCCTTCTCCCAGGGCTGCTCTCAATCCCTTCACCAGCCTGGGCTGATCCCGGGGTTATCCTGACCCCGTAATGCACTTTGCACTTGTTCCTGTTCAAACAGGGACATCACAACTCGTTTCAATTATTAATTTCTGGAGCTTCTTGCCATGAATCTCTGTAACACCTTGAGTGACACATCTCTCATCCCCGTGCTGGACTCCAGGCACTGCTGAACCAGGTAGAGAAGGGAATTATATCCCACTGAGGGGAAAAAAATCTGAATTTAGGTGTATTTCTGCTCAGGGAGCCATCTGTTTGCTGTCTGCACATGAAAGCTGTGTAACCATGTAAACAGCGTTGGGATTTTTGCCTGATTGCAGCAATATTCCCATTTGTTGTTTTTCCTATTAACCTTCCAGTGATGGAGCACAGAGATTAGGAAATGAGCTACATGAAAGAATTCTGAGTGATATTCCCTATCAGATCTGGCTGTTCCTGAGGTATGTTAGCAATGAGCCTTTCAAATGAGGGCAGGGTTATTCAGCAGAGTCCTTTTAAGCTTGGAATTCACAGGTCAAGATGAATATGTCTCTTTCCTTCTTTCTCTTTCAAAGAAGCATCTGAATAAAAGGGGACATGCTGACCTTGGAAATTACCTCCTTCTGTTCCTGGAGGAGAGGAGAGGCAGGAGGAAGAGGTTAGGAGTGCGAAATGCTTTGGGGTTTGGATGTCTAAGGCCTCAAACTTCTGTTGCAACACATTTGTTAAACAACCCCAGCCATGAAAAGCAGCTTTTTTTTCTTTTCACACAGGTCAAGATGAATATGTCTCTTTCCTTCTTTCTCTTTCAAAGAAGCATCTGAATAAAAGGGGACATGCTGACCATGGAAATTACCTCCTTCTGTTCCTGGAGGAGAGGAGAGGCAGGAGGAAGAGGTTAGGAGTGCGAAATGCTTTGGGGTTTGGATGTCTAAGGCCTCAAACTTCTGTTGCAACACATTTGTTAAACAACCCCAGCCATGAAAAGCAGCTTTTTTTCTGCTCAAAGCCCCTTATCAGCCTCCCCATCTGATAACAGGAATCACGACTGGCTATTAACCATCCAACAGGAATAAAGGTGACCCCCTGATCCCCATGGTGCTGGAAGGAACCTTGGAAAG
Source organism: Onychostruthus taczanowskii (assembly GCF_017590055.1). Lineage (NCBI taxonomy): Eukaryota > Metazoa > Chordata > Aves > Passeriformes > Passeridae > Onychostruthus > Onychostruthus taczanowskii. The sequence continues at coordinate 24,343,663 of NW_024500349.1, forward strand.
CATCCGAGACTTGGCATGGTGCAAAGCACAGCAACCACCAGCATCTGTTCCAATGGATCACGTCAAAAATACCCAACATTAAAGGCAGGCAAGAGCTCTGGCAGCCCTAATTAACAGCAGGTTCTGCTTGGTTCGTGTTCCAATCGGCCTCGTTTCAAATTCCAGATGGAAAGACTTCTAGGAAGCGCATATGGGTTCCTTGGCATGCCTGGAAAACCAGGCAGTGCCCACCTTGGCAAATCATGGCCACAGGCCCAGGCCCTGCAGGTCTGTGCCGAGCAAATCTGTCACTGGATGGGACAAAAGTCAGGGACCAGCTTGAAGATGGAAATTCCCAAAGTTTTGAGGTCACATCATAGTGCTGTGTCCAGCTCTGGGCTCCTCAGCACGGGAGGGACACGGAGCTGCTGAGCACGGGCCTGGAGCAGCTCCGTGCCCAGGAGAGGCTGAGGGAGCTGGGGCTGCTCAGCCTGGAGAGGAGCCCCAGTGAGAGGGGAACCAGCCCTGGGTGTCCCCGTGTGTCCCTGGGTGTCCCCGTGTGTCCTTGAGTGTCTCTGTCTGTCCCTGGGTGTTCACTATGTGTCCCTGGGTGTCCCTGGGTGTCTGTGAGTGTCCCTGGGTGTTCACTGTATGTCCCCATCTGTCCCTGTGTGTCCCTGAGTGCCCTGAGTGTCCCTGTCTGTCTCTGGGTGTCCCTGGGTGTTCACTGAGAGTCCCCATGTGTCCCTGGGTGTCCCCATGTGTCCCTGCCTGTCCCTGGTTGTCCCTTTCTGTCCCTGAGCATCCCTGTGTGTCCCTGTCTGTCCCCGTGTGTTCCTGGGTGTCCGTGAGTGTCCCTGTGTGTCCCTGGGTGTCTGTGAGTGTCCCTGAGTATACACTGTATGTCTCCATCTGTCCCTGAGTGTCCCTGAGTGTCTCTGGGTATCTCTGGGTGTCTCTGTATGTCCCTGACTGTCCCTGGGTGTCCCTGAGTGTCCCCATGTGTCCCTGGGTGTCCCTGGGTATCTGTGGGCATCCCCCAGTGTCCCTGTCTGTCCCTGGGTGTCCCTGGGTGTCCCTGAGTGTTCCCATGTGTTCCCAGATGTCCCTGGGTATCTGTGGGCATCCCTGAGTGTCCCTGTCTGTCCCTGGGTGTCCCTGGGTGTCCCTGGGTGTTCCTGGGTGTCCCTGAGTGTCCCCATGTGTCCCTGAGTGTTTCTATGTGTTCCCAGATGTCCCTGGGTATCTGTGGGCATCCCTGAGTGTACCTGTCTGTCCCTGAGCATCCTGCTGTGGCCCTGAATGTCCCTATCTGTCCCTGAATGTCCCTATCTGTCCCTGTGTGTCCCTGTGTATCCCTGAGTGTCTCTGGGTGTCCCTGCATGTGGTGTCCCTGGCTGTCTCTGGATGTCCCTGGCTGTCTCTGGATGTCTCTGGGTGTTCACTGTGTCCCTGGGTGTCCCTGTTTGTCCTTGAGTGTCCATGGGTGTCCCTGTGTGTCCCTGTGTGTCCCTGTGTCCCTGTCCCTATCTGTCCCTGGGTGTTCCTGGGTGTCCCTGAGTGTCCCCATGTGTCCCTGAGTGTCCCTATCTGTCCCTGGGTGTCCCTGTGTGTCCCTGAGTGTCTCTGGGTGTCCCTGTCTGTCCCTGCATGTCCCTGGTGTCCCTGGCTGTCTCTGGATGTCTCTGGTGTCCCTGGCTGTCTCTGGATGTCTCTGGGTGTTCACTGTGTCCCTGGGTGTCTCTGTTTGTCCTTGAGTGTCCATGGGTGCCCCTGTGTGTCCCTGTGTGTCCCTGGGTGTCCCTGTGCCCCTGTGTTTCCCTGGGTGTCCCTGGGTGTCCCTGTGTGTCCCCGTGTGTCCCTGTGTGTCCCTGGGTGTCCCTGGGTGTCCCCATGTGTCACTGGGTGTCCCTGTGTCCCTGTATGTCCCTGAGTGTCTCTGTGCAGGGAGGTCAGAGCAGTCCCAGGCTCTGCTCCGGGCACCCAGTGATGGCACCAGAGGAATGGGCAGGGACTGATCCCAGGAATTCCCCCGGCTCAGGAGGCAGAACTTCTGCCCTGGGCATTGCCCAGCCCTGAGCAGAGCCCAGAGAGGCTGTGGGATCTCCCTCACCGGGGACATTCCAGAGCTGTCAGGATGTAATCCTGAGCCCTGTGCTCTGGGATGGCCCTGCTGGAGCAGGGAGGTGACACCAGTGACCCACTGTGGTCCCTTCCAACCCATCCTGGAATTCTGGGATTTCTCGGTAGAGCAAGAAGGGTTAAATCCCATAAAAAGCCATGATAAAACCTCCCAACACTCCAATCTTTTTCAGCAGATTTGCCCCAAAGCATTGGAAGAACTTCTCCAGATGCTTCCACATCCCACTGAAATTTCAGGCACTTCAAAGTAGTTTTCTACCTTCAAAAACGAAATATTACAATATTTCCATTCTATTTTGTCAGTATTTTAAAGGATTTCATTTTCTCTGCTCCAAAAAGACAGGGTTTTTGTTGATGGAGGATGTCAGTCCAGGGTTCTTTAATCTCTAAAGTTATGAAGGGAAAATAATGATAAAAAAATCACAGAAGAATAACAAATAAAGCTTTTATGAAGAAGATATTAATTTAGAATATAAAACCTATTTTTATTTAAACAACATAGCCTGAAAAAAAAACTTAACCTGCATGTAAAAATGCACTTGAAAGAGCAGCAGAAAACTTAATAGGAAATAAAATTTCCCAAAGGAATCTCCATGACCTTTTCCTCTTCTATATTTTGGACTGGGTGCCCAGGTACTGTTTTCTGGTAATAAACAATAAAATTGCATTTTCATTTAGATAACTTCAAAGACAGAAGACATTTCATAATCCATGGCTTAAAAAGTGCTTCAGAACTACACAAAAGGCAAAAATTTGTGTAAGTATTTTGGAGCTTGGAGGAATGTTGGTTTTTTTCAGTCCCTCCAAGTCTCCTCTCTTAAAATAATTTAAAAAAAAGAAAAAAAAAGGCACAAACAACAAGAAAATTTAAATGCAGAGCAAAAGTTCTCTGATGGTACAAAGGTAAAGGAGAACAGTAGGAAATGAAAGAGAATAAAAAGAACATTTTTTATCAAAATTGGAAATCAAATTAAAATATAAATATTTTATTTTAGCTGCTAAAAACCCCCACAAAACTGCAACAAAGCTTCTCCATTTCCCTAAAACAGAGAGGAAAACATTCCCTAAAAACAGCATAGAAAAAAAATTCATCAGCTTGAATTTTAATAATAATTTAAGCCTAATAAGAAGGGAACTTGCCAAATTTAAATTTTTTTAGTAATTTTTGTGATAATTAATGAGGACATTTTAAAATCTTCTAATTAATTAGTGATGGGATTAATCTGATTATTTGTAAATGACAACACCCAAGCCAATTAACTTGGTTAAGGAAAATTGGTCAATGAAGATAAATTTAATGGATTTGATGTGTGATCAATCCAAAGCAGAGGTTTAAAACTGAATTGATCCATCCATTTTTCTCCACTGGATTTAAGGCAGAGCCAGGATTTCATGTTTGTATTTAGAGGTTTTCATGGGAGAAGTACACAAGGGAAAAGGTTGGGAGAGTTGGGATTGTTCAGCCTGGAAAAGGCTCTGGGGCGTTTCTGTACCTACAAGAAAAATTGGAGAAGGACTTTGGACAAGGATAGGGAGGAATGGCTTCAAACTGCCAGAGGGCAGGCTTGGGGGGGGATATTGGGAAGCAATTCCGGCATGGTAGCCTAGGGAGAGGTTGGGATTGAATTCCCAGAGAAGCTGTGGCTGCCCCTGGATCCCTGGAAGTGCCCAAGTCCAGGTTGGATGGGGCTTGGATCACCCTGGCATAGTTTGGGAAGGAATTCCTGGCTGGGAGGCTAGGGAGAGGTTGGGATGGAATTCCCAGAGAAGCTGTGGCTGCCCCTGGATCCCTGGAAGTGCCCAAGACCAGGTTGGATGGGGCTTGGATCGCCCTGGGATAGTGGGAGTTGTCCATGCCCATGGAAGGGATTGGATGAGCTTGAAGGTCCCTTCCAACCCAAACCATCCTGGGATTCTATGAATTCACCTCCTGTGCCAGATCCTTCATGGGCAAAAATCCAAGAAGTTGTTCAAAAGAAGAATTGTGGTACTTGGAGTATTGTTCCTGGAAAACTGAGGAGAAACTGGGAATTTTAAGTTTTGGTGTTTTTCTCCTGGCCACGGTCATAACAACTTGCTCAGAACAAGTGTCTGGCTTGTACATAAAACTCACCTGGAATTTGTGCAGTTTGGATTCATTAAGTGTTATTCCTTGAACATTTTCTTGTTTCAGCTGAAAAATGGAGGAGAGCAAAGGAAAAGAATCTCAATTACCCCAATTCCCTTCCCCATTTTTTTTCCCCCAGCTATCTGTAAGAACCAGGAAAACCACCTGGAAAGAGAGGCTGAGTTACACAGCCCAGGAAGACTCCTGCAGCTGATTCCACACATCCAGACAGTTGGAGGTAGATTCATCAATTTCCTGTTCCTTGTGCCCTTTCCTCCAAAAAAACCAATTTCCAGGAACACAGGGCATGAAGAACTTGTAAAAAAATATCCTTGGAGAATTAACTTGTGCTTCCAAGGGTTTTCTTGCTGGCAGGAGCACTGGAACCCTTTGATTGCTCTGCCATTAATCAATTTATCCATTAATTAATCAATTTAATCAAATAATTTAGACAGAACCACAAAATCCATCTGAAAAGAGGGGCTGAGTTACACAGCCCAGGATGACTCCTCCAGCTCATCCCACGTTCCCAACAGATCCTTTCCAGACAGTTGGAAGTGGATTCATCAAGCTCCTGCTCCTCCAAAAAAAATCCTCCCTTTCCTCCAAAAAAACCCATCTCCAAAAACCCAGGGAATGAAGAACTTGTAAAGAAAATTCCTTGGGGAATTAACCCGTGCTTCCAAGGCCTTCCTTGCTGGCAGGAGCGCTGGAATCTTTTGATGGCTCCATTATTAATCAATTTAACGGGAATACGGTCACGCTCTTGGCTATGAGGTCACCTTGGGTGAGCAGCTGAAGCATGGAATGACCTCAGACCTCACCAGGGGGATTTTGGAGAATTTCCATGTTTTCCCAACATCTTGGAGAAGCCCGTGGAGGTGCAGGTGGGAGGAAAGCTTTGCCGAGGGCTTTGTTTTTGCTCTTATCCCGTTCCAGCGAAACACCTGTTGTGCTCTCGGAAAGTTTTCCTGTGAGTGAAAGAAACGTGACGAATTTTCTCTTGGAAAACAGGGAAGGAATGGCTTGGAAAACAGCAACATTAATCCTGGATCTCAGTGGGGGTAACGCTGTCTCGCACGAGCATGGAAATCTGGAGGTTAATTTTAGGTGGATTTGTAGTGGGTCAGTTCTTCCGTAAATTCTGGGACAAAATCCTGGCAAATTCCATGATCTCCTGGGTGTTCTGCTGGATCAATCCCACTCTAAGGTTTTTTACTGGATATAAACACGAACTGGATTTCCATGCCTTTCTTTTCTGGGTATTATCTTAGCTCATTTTAGGAAGTGCTTTAAAATACTTACACAGGTCTTTGTTTTATTTCATCATTTGCTGATAACAGAATTTTATTAGTATTTTTAAATTATTTTATAACTATTTTAAATCATTATTTTATTATTTTAACCCTATTAAAGTCAAACCTTATGGATTTGGTGGGTTTGGGTTTAAAAGCAAGAAAAAAAAATCTCACTGAGGCATTTTTTTGATAAATATTTTGTCCTTTATTAAAAAATACTTTCTAAACCTCTAATTTACGTAAAATTAAGTTTCCCTAAAATAAGTGATCAGGAAAAAACATTAAAGCCATTTTTCCAAGCTTGAGACAAACGGGGAAAGAGCATTTCCTGAAGTATGTAATCATAAACATCTGTATTCTGTTGGAAAAAAGTTGACATTATTGGGGATTTTGACTTTTCCCATTTATTTCTCAATCTGTTTCAAGTCAAGACACATAAACTCGGGGGGGGGTGAGAAATGAAATAATTTCTGCAAACTTCTAAAACAATTTTTCACTGACAATTGAAAATTTAAAAATAAAAGCTTTAACACCTTTTTATCCTGTAATATTCCATAATTTGTTTTATTTTCTCCATTGTGAGAACATTAAATTGTGATATTCAAAGCAAAAAATGAAAATCATTGTATGAAGTATTACAATAATTCAGTATTTGAAATATTGAAAATTTTGAAATATTTTCATACAGACAGATCAGTATCTAGACCAAAATCTCATATTTTCTACTGATTTTTCCTGCATATTCCAAGAGATCCGATAAACTCAGATTAACAGGAATGACAGGAATTCCAAACCTGGCTGTAACCTGGGTCAGGACCCTTTCCCTAACCCAGGAGTGGGAAGTGCAGGAGGAAGAATGAGAATAAATTCAGTCGGTGTCGAGTTCCTTTACCCCACCACACCCTCCCAACTTTCAGCTGTGGACTTTATAGACTTCCTTAGAAAATCTAGGTTAATTCCCAGATGGATTTCTCCACTGTGATGTGGCTTAGCCCTGTTTCAGTGCATTCCTGGTTTCTTTTAGGAACATCTGGATTCACTCCCTTTTTCCAGAGGAACCTGAGGAAGTGCTGCCTTTTACCTCCTGATGCCACCGGGCTGAACAAAAAGGATTTCAAAATCCACTTGTTTTGTATCCCTGTCTGTAATTGTCAAGTCTTAACTTATTTTTCTGCCAGGGTCAGGATTAACTGTGTGAGTCGGTATTTCTTCTCGGGACTCAGATGTTTATCAGTTCTTATCCCTGGCACAGTCTCACAAACCCTGAGCTCTGCAGCACTGCACTCTGACAAACTAAAAATGGAGCCCATCTCTCTCTGCAAGGGGAGGAGGAGGAGGAGGAGAAGGAGAAAAAGGAGAAGAAGCAGAAGGAGCAGCCTCCACCCCAAAACCTCCATCTTGCTTTATCTATATTACTGTATTCTAAACCCTTAAACTCTGAGTTTCCCACCCTGTGATGTCACACACTTCTAGTCAAACTCCACACCCACAATCCCAGTTCTGTCATTCCATTTTGGAAGCTTCTCCAGGCCTCAGCTCAGTGCATTGTTCTCTTGGGGGTCAGTGCCTGGCAGCAGAGAAATCTGAAATTCTCAGCAGCCAGGGTTCCAACATGTAATCCTGAATCACCTCTGTTTCCTCGCCTTGAATCCCATTTTTGTCACTGTGTCCTTGTATTTTATTGCCATTTACATTTGGATTTTGAGTGAGTTAAAAACTATGAATAAAATATTCCAGATTTTAATTGCTACTTTTATTTCTAAAAAAAGATAATTCCTGCTTCTTAAAAAGGAAACCATTAAAGACAAAAGTGTAACCAAAATAAGCTTTATTCAATGAGTTTTGTAAGCCTTTTTCAATCAGATCCAAGGAAATTAAGAGGTGATCTTTTTATAAAGGAAGACTGATTGATTACAGTGCTTCCCAGAATGACTTCCACAAAAGTCATGGAATCATGGAATGGGTTTGGTTGGAAGAGACCAGAAACCTCATCCCATTCCACCCCTATGGCAGGGACACCTCCCACTATCCGAGGCTGCTCCAGCCTGGCCTTGGACACTTCCAGGGATCCAGGGGCAGCCACAGCTTCTCTGGGAATTCCATTTCAGGGCTTCCCCACCCTCCCAGCCAGGAATTCCTTCCCATTCTCCCATCCATCCCTGCCCTCTGGCAGTGGGAGCCATTCCCTGTGTCCTGTCCCTCCATCCTTGTCCCCAGTCCCTCTCCAGCTCTCCTGGAGCCCCTTCAGGCCCTGCCAGGGCTCTGAGCTCTCCCTGGACCCTTCTCCTCTCCAGGGGAACATTCCCAGCTCTCCTAGCCTGGCTCCAGAGCAGAGGGGCTCCAGCCCTGGGAGCAGCTCTGGGGCTTCCTCTGAAGAATAGTTCAGAGATGTTCCTTTATTTTTTGACTCAATGGAAAAGAAAAAAATTAAAAGGATAATTTCATGTCAGAAAAAGCTGCCACAGATTAAACACAACTCACTACCAAGGCATGGGATTTAAAGACTCAACATCCAATTGCTCCGTTAGTTTTCCAAGGAGCCCCGCAGCTGGTTCAGTATGGAAAAATGGATGTCTGGCATTTCTCTAACTATGAATTTCAGGGGAAGAAAGCCCAATCTGATTCCAATCATCCCAGAGAAATGCACTGTAAAATCATAGGGTCATATTTTATGGAGTAAAACTACTGTAATCAGAGCCTGAATTTGCTATCAGTTGGTGGATTCTTCCCAAATTTTTTTTCCCACATTTTTATTCAAAAGCCCTAGATATCCTACTCCATATCAAAGTCAAGCCCCTGAGGACATTTCCTTGATTAAGCAAAGACATTTTTAGCTCAGCGCTTGGCAGAAGAAAAATCATCCGCGACAATCGATCCCAGAGAGCTCCACAGGTTAGAAAAATGTTTGGACAGAGGGAGAAGGCAATAACAATAAATTGCATCTGGCTTGATAACCTCCCTGCCAACATCCTCAGCCAGCTGGAAGAGGAAATGGGAATGATATGAAGCTCTGGATGTGTGGTAGTAACTGAAACTTCAAGGAAAAATAATGTACAGTAAATACTGGAAATATGACTTGGTGATCAGGGGGCTTTTTAGAGAGAAGAGACTAAAAAGTGCCTGTAAAATGCAAAGTTTCCATTTTTTCTGTAGGAAAAGCTGAAGATGCGGACCAGGATAGCTGGGTCATGGATACTAAATCATGGATAAAGGATGCAGTTGGAGATGGGAAGGCAGGCATTGAAAACAGTCATGGTGGGAGGTTACAAGTGCCAAAGGTCTCCTTTTCTTCATAGGATCACAAAATCTTGGAATGGTTCTGGTTGGAAGATCCTTAAAGACCATCCAGCTCCATCCTTGCCATTGGCAGGGACACCTCCCACTATCCCAGGTTGCTGTGCTGGGAAAACCAGAATTCCATGGTGCTCCCCCCAGAGCTGGGATCTCCCCACTCATCATCCAGGAATGGGGAATAAATCTGAAATAAATTGGGTGAGTCTCTTACTCTGAGGAGGAGATTGGCAGCTCCAAGCTACTCAAAGGACATTTCACTGTCATTTATACCCTGGGTCGGTGACACTCTGCAGCATAAATCAATTTAAACACAATTTAAACCTGTCCTAATCCATTGCTTGGTTTACTGAGGCTCTAAGTCTCAACCCGTGTGAAGCTCTTTCACCAGGGAAGGATTTTATCACCCGCAAAAAGCCAAAAAACCCCAAATAAACAAAAAAAAACTGGCACAGGGATATCTCCCTTTCAACCACTAGGAAAAAACCTAAATCTTTCCCACTTCTTCACCCATTTATTGATCCACCTCCCTGTGCCTTTGTTGGAGCAAACCTGCAGAGGCTGGGATCTGTTAATTCCCTGCTCATGTCAAGTACAAGCTGAAGGGTTTTCCCAGGACAGTGGCTGTGATCCCTCACACCTGATCCCACACTTTCCATTCCCCTGGGAAACAGCTGTGGATTTCCAACAGCTCTTAGGAAGATTCTTTTCCATGCTGGAAAGCAATTCCCAGTTAGTTCAAGCTCCTGGGAAGTACTGGAGCTCACTGCTCAAGGAACCTGACCACAGGCAAGGAAAATTGAGTCTGGACTCTTAATTTTAACTCCGTGTTTTAAGTTGTTGATAAATTATTGATTTCATTTAAATTGTTCAATTAAAAATGAATTAATTAAATTAAAATAGCACTGGTAAAACCCTGCACAGGTTATGGCTCAGTCCATGAGGAGGTTGATGCCTCAGGTTTTAACTTTTCTATTTTCACATTCTGTGCTGCTTTAGTGTGTGGGGCTGAGCTTCACATCAGGGCATGGTGAGCTCTGTGCACAGAGCAGGGAGACAAAACAATTCCTGCTCCAGCTGGGCACCAAGGACAAATGATCCAAATCTCAGCCCAAGAGCACAAACCCCGTGGGCTGGAGAGAGAAAAACAAGCAGGATGGGAGTGCAGGGGCTGAGCTGGAATTGGACACTGAACTGCAATGTGCACATGGAGCAGAGCTGATCCCAGGGAGAGACCCCGTGAGCGCTCGTGCATTTTGGGACCATTTGGTTCATCTTGGCTGCAGCCCTGGCTGGGCTCTTGTGCTGCCCAAGGTGGATCCATGGAGGAGATCCTTTGAATCAATCCCTGCTTTATTCTGGAACTCTGTCCAGCCTCTGTTCCAGGTCGGCCTGCCCTTGGAATAAATCCCTGCTTTATTCTTTAGCTCTGTCCAGCCTCTGTTCTCGGGCGGCCTTGACAAGGCATCAGGGTAAAAAGCATCATTGTTGGACATGACAGGAATTTCATCTCAAATCCAAGGATTTGGTGATAAGTTTGATCACAAACTTCTAGATTTTGTCATTTTACCTGAGTTCTGTAAAAGCTCCTTATCTCCAGATAGAAGATAAGGAAACCAGTGGAATTGTTATTCCATGCATTGCAGTTTCAACAGGCATCTCAAAGTGTGGCTTTTCCAAATCATTTAAATTCTGACCCCAACTTTATTCTGACACATGGTCACAACTGCCAGGAACAAGTGACCTCAGAGATGAAAACTCCTGGTTGAATTTAATTTATTTTTCAATGAAAATCCCATTTTTATTTAATAGAAAACATGTCCCTCTCCAGCCCAATCAACTCTCCAAAATGGGCAAGCACACAAAGGGAAATAATCATTAATTACTCTCATCATTATTATTATTTTTTTGGTTTGGGGGGTAATGACATCATGCCTGTTCTCATCCTCATATCTGATCCAAAATGGCCCTGAGGTGACCAAGAAAAACGTGGATTGTTTCCCTAACCCTGATTAGGAAGGCTGGAAAAGGGTGTGGATAAGGGTTTCTTAAGCAGGAGGGGTACACTGCAAGGAAAACAGAGACGGAATCTGTGTGGAATTGTGTCCTGGGATGAATTTGGCCTCTTGGAATGATTGTTGCAGCTCTGCCTGGATTCCTGGCACTCCTCTAGGTATCATGGAATTGTTTGGGTTGGAAGGCACCTCCAGGATCATCCAGTGTCACCGCTGATGGACAGGGACACCTTCCCCTATCCCAGGATGCTCCAAGCCCCGTCCAACCTGGCCTGGAAAAATTCCAGGGATTGAGCAGCCCCAGCTCCTTCCCACAAACACATTTACTTCAGGATCTGAAGGTTTGCACCCCCAGCTCCAGGACAAGGAAGAGGCTGCTCCCACAACACTTCTCCATGGACACGGTAATGTATTTGGATTGCCAAAATCATGCTTTCCACCACTGGCAATCCCTTCACCTGAAGGGACAGTTTCCATCTTTCTAGTTTCATGGAAGGACAGGGATGTCTGTAAAATTTTAGGGAAGCCATCTGTTGGATTCATCCTCCTCATCCAGCACTTCCATTGGATCTGGTCGTTCCTGGCTCACTTTGTATTCATGGAAATACAATACATGACATTGACGGTAAGTGAAAAGCTCTGAAAGATCAGATCAATTAAAGCTGATCACAGCAAAAATCAGACCAATTAAAGCTGGTCACATCAAAAATCAGATCAATTAAAGCTGGTCACACCAAAAATCAGAACAATTAAAGCTGATCACACCAAAAATCAGATCAATTAAAGTCCACAGGAAAATGGGAATGCTGAAACAACTGGATAATTGGATAGACCCTTTTAAGAACTGTCCCTAATTTGTGGAATTCTTCCTCATTTTTTTCCCTGAGCTAGGATTTAAATAGGAAATATGCATTACTTTTAGTCCAGAGAACACACAGGGTTTAAAATCTCTGGCTTAATCTTTAAATCCTCTAAGCCAGCATCTTCTCCTAACAAGTGTTCCTAATTGGCACCAAAAATCCTTTGGGAATGGCTCCTCTGGGATTCATTCTGAGCTCAAAACCAACCAGGTTCAAATGTAATGTTGATTTTTCTGTGGAAAGCATTGATTTTTGGTAAAAATTCCCTCTGCTGAATGAATGAACAATTTTGCCTGAAGTCTGAAAAGACAAGTTCGGAAAATCTGTGGGAGCTCCTCATCGGAATATAATTCCAATACTTTCTGCTCCTCCTCATTTCAGCAAATACCTCATAGTTTCACCTCCCTGGGAAGATCATGAGATTCCTTGGTGTTGCAGCATCGTGGGAAATGTAGTCCAACCAAAAAATAGGATCCAGACCAGAGAACAGAGTGACCAAAACCCACAATTCCCACAAAGTCCTGCTGTGCTTTGTCCTTGGGAATATTTGTGACCTTCAGGTATTTCCTTTTCCTACAAATATCAAATTTTGCCATGGAAAGCAAACAATTCTGGAAGGAGGGCAATATTCCTCTGCCAAGAATCTTAATATTCTATCAGCAGGTCATTTGGGTGGATTTTTTTCCAAGTTCTACAGAGGATTTTTGGAGATGATAATGTGGAAAAGATTGTGTAGCTGATGGTGAGGACTGAGTTGTCTTCCAAAAAAATAACTTGGATAAAAGGAGTTGGGATGGAAGGTGCAGATCAGAAGCTGAAGGCTGAAAGCCAGGTTTGCTTCGTGATTAAATCTCAGACATCACAAACACCATCACTGAAATAATTACAAAAATTTGGAGATGCTTTATTGAGCTCCTTGCAATTCTCTTAAATAAATAAATAACAATTCCCACAATATCATGGTAGCAACAGCACTGAAAATCCCTGATTTATATTTCTCCCAAATTCTTGCAAAGTTGAAGGTGAAAGATGAGAGGCAGCATCGAGATTTTACTCTTAAAAGGAAAAGGGATGATGGAAGTTGCTGAAAGGGAGGTTTGAATAGGATTCATGGAATAAAAAGTAGGAAAGAAGTGGCTCAAACACTCTTGCCTAAGGTGCCCTGCTGTGAATACCATGCAGATCACAAATTAAGACTTTTTGGGAATTTTGTAACTGTTCCCATCCTCTGTTGCCCTCTATTACCTGGTTCAGATGAATAAAAGCCAGGGCTGGGACACATCCTTGGCCTTTCCATGATCTCCAGGTGTTTCCAGTCCAGCTGAGATCACAATGCTAGAACAGGACATGATTTGATCGTGAAGGGATCAGGAATTCTCTCTCCTTAAAAAGTGGGGCACAAAGACACCCCCTTAATCCTGGGATTGATTCCCTCAAAGCTCCTCTGGAAGTCAGGGTCAAGTTTGCCTGCATTAATATTGACAGGTGTTTATCCCACTTTTTCAAGAAATGCTATCTCACACATTTAATCCCATCCTTGGCAGAAAAGAAGCAAAAATTCTTCACTCTTTCCTTGCTGGAAACCCCACATCCTTTCCAGGAAACTCATTTTAATATTTCCCACTCTTCCAGCAGCAGAAGGATCCCTCTGGGATCTCATGAGAGCGCGATATTCCCACAGGGGCTGTGTCTGGAAGAGCTCTGGGAAGGAGGGTGTGTTTCTTGGATGATTTCTCTGTCTAGGATGTAAAGAGAGGAACATTTTTATTACAGCTTTAAGCACTCCCTTTTCTCCACTCCGTATGGCATTCTTGGATATGCATCGTGTCTAAAAACCACCCACAAACCAAATCAGCACTAATTAATTTCTGCTTCTAATGATCAACGTCACCTCACTGCAAGGTGCCCAGACTTCAGCCAAGCCCTCTCTGGTGATTTTTCAGCCTGGCAGCTCCACGTGGAGAATCCCTGCACGGAAAGCAGCCGGTGTGGATGGGCTGTGTCATTCCAGAGCTGCTCGAAAGCTTGGGGAGATGGATCAGAGCCGTGGAACTATAAAACACGAGAATCCTTCTTCCAGGAAATATCCCAGGACACAACAAACCAGGCAGTCAGCACTTTCACTGTGATCTGATGAAGAGCAGCTCGGTCTTTCCCAGTTTCCCTTTGACATTCAGAGGTTACAAAGAGCTGGGAGCTTCAGGATAATGGATGAGGTCACGGATATCCTGCAAAACCTTTTTTTTTTTTCTTTGCAGGAATATCCAGCCTCTTACGAGTTGGACTATTGCAAATGCTCAGCACCTGTCTGCTGCTTTCAAAATCAGGTACATGGCCTGTGACTGCCAGGATTTGGCCAGCAGCATCCCAGCAGTGCCCCTGGATATCAGGATACAGCTCCCTCTCCCATCCCAAGCGGATCATCGTCCTCCGACCTCTCCTTTCCTGCATCGGGGAAACGACGTCAGATTTTTGGGTGGGGAAGGGAGGGAATGTTAAGCAAAGCTAATCTCCAGCAGCAACCTTGCTCTGTGGGTTCAAAGAGCATGGCAGGGATTGTTTGGGACACAGGGAGAGCTCCAGGACAGATCCAGGCAGGAATTCTCTGCTGCTTACTGAGGTAAAACACATCCTGGCCTCGTCAGCAGCACACGATGGGAAAGGGATTTGCTGCTGCTGCTTGTAATCCAAGCCTTTTCCATTTTTAATCCCTTGATGACAAATTATTTCTAGACTCCCAAATCATTCCTGTCAGCTCCATTCATTCGATTTCCAAGGTGTGTCTGAACAGTGGGATCATTATTCCATTTTTATTTAATGCTGGGGAACTTTTCCTGTGGGAAAAGGCAACTTTTGGATCTCCCTTTCCGTACAGATCCACTACACAAATTCCCAATCCGAGGCCAGAAATACAAACCCTCAATTCCTTGCACTTTAAATATGGGGGAAAGCTATTCCTAACTTTAAATACGGGGAAAACCTTCCTGTTGGGATGTGCTGGGAGCCCAAGGGCTTCCTGGAAGGAAAAGTAAATTCCTACTGGAAGTGGAGCTCAGAAAGGATTAATTGGACTCCCTGGAAATGAAAAGGAGAGTGTCTGGAATGATCCAGGAATTTTTGTCTTGTGTAATCAACTGAGAGCAGTTTGGGGTTTGTTCATGAGACAATTAAAACACTGAAGGGGAAATAATTATAATAAATCAGTCTAAATTCATCTGTAAATTAAGGCAAGCTTCCTGGCAACAGGAATGTGTTTCTGGAAGAACATCCTATTATAATAATGAGGAAAAGCAGGATGAATGGGGGCAATGTGGATGATGCTGTGAGCCAAGAATTGCCATTTTGATTCTGTGGTCCTGTAAGGAGAATCCTCATCTCCCCTTAATGCAGCCACTTCAAAATGCAAAGTAATTAATTGTTAGATACAACTGATGAAATATAACAACAACCAATAGACAAAGCAGGAAATAAAATTCCCAGGAATTCTGTCCATGTATCTCATTTTTCACAGAGATTTGCCTGGAGATTCTCCACATTAATCTTCATATCCTTCTCTGCATTTATCCAGATCCATTTAAAACCATTAAGGACCCTTTCTCCAACTGTTACCATTAGGGAATCTTCCCAAAACTTTGCTCTTCTCTCTGTAAATCTTCTGTTTTCTGACCCAAAATTCGTTATTTCTATGAATTTTGTTATACATTTCTATCCCACCAGTTTCTCTTAGTACACTCAGATTTCTACCTTCCAAATATTCCCGTATCTCACATGCTTCTGGACTAAGCAAAAATTTATATTGGAATTTCTTCTTCCTAATTTCCCTGATCCATCCTCCAGCCTTGCTGCATTGATTCTTCCAGAGAAAGACTTGTTGGATTTCTGGTGGAATTGCCCTCATTTGTTTCCCTTCTTTGTCAAAAGAAGCCCCACATTATTCTCCTGCTCATCATCCAGGGATTTTCATCACAGAAGGAATGGTTGAATAAAACTAATGGATGAAAGCTCCCCAGATTTGGCCACTGCAATTTCTCTGACTGCAACGGAATTTCAGAAAGCAGCAGGAATTTTTAAAAAAAGGATGAGAGAGGGATTTGAGAAGAGTGCTGCTTGTTTCTCCTTCTCCTGAATTACAGCTCATTTCCTTTAAAGTTCTGCCAACTTTGTGCCTCAGCATCTTCCATGGAATGAATCCACAGATGAATGAATCCATGGATGGGAACTTCCCTTTTCCTTTCTATCCTCACAATCCCACCCTGACCTCACCTCCCACCTCTCCCATTTGCCCTTTTTCATGAGACAGTTGGAAAAAGTTTCAGCCTCTAGCCAAGAAATGGGTCAGAATTCACTGCCCTGAAGAAGGGCAGGGCTGGGTGGGATTTTGGGAAGGAATTCCTGGTTGGGAGGGTGGGCAGGCCCTGGCACAGAATGCCCAGGGAAGCTGTGGCTGCCCCTGGATCCCAGGAAGTGTCCACGGCCAGGCTGGACAGGGTTTGGAGCACCCTGGGACAGTGGAAGGTGTCCCTGCCCATGGAATGGGATGATCCTTTTGGTTCCTTCCAACCCAAACCATTCTGGGATTCCATGATTCAACAGGTTGGATGGACAAACCCATTTATATAAAATTAAATCAAATGAGATCAAATGAAATGGAATGAAATCCAATCCAATCCAATCGAAGAATCATTGGTGTGGAGTCATAATTTTCCTTTTAGGGTTATAGAGAGAATGAAATCAGTGCCTGTCCCTAAAAGCTTCGTCCAAAATGGGTTTGGGTAAGATAAAACAATGAGGGAGGAGTAAAAAGTCCAATTAAATTATGAAATTCCATTTAAATTATCTAATTCCACTCAGACCTGAAATTCTGAGGAACTTGGCAGCTTCCTTATGGTTTGTATCTTTCCATCGGGCTGATGTTTCCACAGGAGGGTAGGATCCTGCTAAATGCTAAAAAAGCTGAAAAGAAAGTTTAAAAACCTCCCTTAATTCTTAAATCCATTGCGCTCTTTATTAATCTTATGCAAATTAATTAATATCTGGCTATGGTTTTCATTCCTGCTCTGAATCCTGATTGAGGCTGTTTTTCTCTGCTCCAGAAATGAGTTTTCCAGGAATTTTTCAGGAGTTTTTCAGGAGTTTCCAGGAGTTTCTCAGAACGGGGATGGCCTGTTGGGAATTAAGACTTAGCGCAGATCTCAGCACAATAAAATTCTAATCTTGTGTGCAGAAGAGCTTCAGGACTAATTTTAATTACAATGTGCAAACAGCTTTTTGTGAGGCTGCTCCATCAGATCCTTGGCTGCAGGAGTTTATCCCACGCTTCCCCCTTGGGATGGGAGCTCAGCTCCTGCTCATCCCGACCTCCCATTGACTGATTCAGCAAATTAGGGAATTAATGCTCATCTTCCAGGGATTGCTTAAGTGCTTGTGAATGTGTTTATGATGGGAGGTGGAATTCTAGGAAGATTTATTAGGCCTGGCAGGCCAGGAGCGTGTTTGTTCCATGATTAATGCACTTAAAACATCTCCCAATCAACAACTTCCAAATATTGTCTCAGGATTTGCCAGGGAAAATCTGCAGCTCCAACCCATCCAGGGAACAGTAGCAGCTTTTGTGCTACCGGATTTCAGCTGGTGATGGTTGTGTGGGCTGGGGAGAAGAGCTGGAAGAATCCTGGGTTGAGGAGAAAAGATGAATTACAGATAAAATTTGGGAGGGCGTGTGAGGAAAAAAATGGATGAACAGAACTGAGAGTGCTGGGTTTAAAGTGGAAGTGCAACTTCCTGTGTTTCCAGTCCTCTTCCAGAGGAACTGGGCCCAAATGGGGAGAAAAATGAAGCTAAAAAGTTGTTTTAATTCCTTCTCTTTTATTTTCCATAGTTTTTGCTGCCTGTAAAAATGGACGGCAAGAACTAAGACTAGAACTTAGAACTGGAACTAAGAGCTAGAACTAAGAATGCTGGATTTAAAGTGGAAGTGAAACTTCTTGTGTTGCCCATTCTCTTGCAGAGAAACTGAGCTCAAATGAGAGAAAAATTACTAAAAAAATTCTTCTGATCCTTTCTATTTTATTTTCCATATTTTTTCTGTCTACAGAAATGGATGGCAAGAATTAAGAACTGGAACTAAGAACTAGGATCTGGAACTCAGAATGCTGGATTTAAAGTGGAAGTTCAAGGGGGAACGGTTCCCATTGCCAGAGGGCAGAGTTAGATGGGATTTTGGGGAGGAATTCTTTATTCAGGGGTGAGGAGGCCCTGGAATAGAATTCCCAGAGCAGCTGTGGCCGCCCCTGGGTCCCTGGAAGTGTCCAAGGCCAGGCTGGACAGGGCTTGGAGCAGCCTGGGATAGTGGAATATGTCCCTGCCATGGCAGGGTAGGAATGGGAGATCCTCCAAGCCAAGCGAAACCATTTCATTATTCCATGATTCCATGATTTCTGAACAATACATTCCCAAAAGTATACCAATTTATCTAAAAAATCAATAAAAACATGAATATCTTTCTATTTTTCTCCCCACACCTTTTTTTTTTTTTTTTTTTTTTTTTTTTTTTTTTTTTTTTTTTTTTTGCTACACAGAGACTGTTATTACAATGTGTTCTCAGAATAAATGAATTAATTTTTTGCCTAACTTTGTACAATCTTTTATGCTTACAAGATCCAAAAAGCCTTATTAATTTAAAAAAAAAAATTTGACTTTCTATTTTTTTCCCCCACCCCCTTTTTTTTTTTTTTTTTTTTTTTTTTTTTTTTTTTTTTGTGAGAAACAAAATTATTCCATTTTCACCCCTAAATGTTTTTCCCGAAAATTCACCCTTTGGAATGCAACCACTGAGAAATTTATTAAGAGTTGGAGAGGAAGGGGCAGCCTAACAAACCTTTTTATTGCTGTTATTTAGTTCTTAATTTAAGGCTTGGCTTGGCTTGGCAAGAGTCACAAAAGTCCCCTCATAACTTCATGTCTCCAGCCAAAATTAAACAGGATTGTTTAAATGGCTATAAAATGTCCAGTTCTCATCCAGTCCCTGGATTGTGTGAGGTTTAACTCCCCTGAAATCCTTAGGAACTGTCCTGGCACTGCTCACCATGGAGATCTTGGTGGCAGGCTGGATGAGTGGAGGTTCCCAGCATGTGAAGCCAGGAGAATATTCCAGAACCTGTGGAAGTTTTACAAGGCAAGAATCAGCCAGGTACTGGAATGCCAAAGTGCCTGATGTGTTCTCCCTATTTCAAGCTTTTCAAGCAAAAAGCAAAAGTCAGGAATTCAGCTCAGCTGAATAAGAAGTGTGGTTATCCAAGGTCCTCCATGAATTCCATTCCTATGGGCCTCTGAAGAAAATTAAATTTGGATGGGATAAGTGTGGGTCACCTCCAGGAATGCCATCCAAGGATTCAAAAAAATCTGGGCTGAGCTCTGGTGCAAAACATAAATCCTGGGGGGATAAGGTTGGTGAAAAAGAATGAAAATTTCCATGGCGTGAATTCCCATTGGGAATCAGTCTGAGCAAACACAGGGCAGGGACAAAAGGCAGAAATCAGGAGTTATCCATGGTCACACTGATGCCTCAGGTTTTGGCTTTTCTATTTTCAGATTCTGTGCTCCTTTAGTGTGTGGGTCTGGGCTTCACATCAGAGCATGGTGAGCTCTGTGCACAGAGCAGGGAGACAAAACAATTCCTGCTCCAGCTGGGCACCAAGGACAAATGATCCAAATCTCAGCCCAAGAGCACAAACCCCGTGGGCTGCAGAGAGAAAAACAAGCAGGATGGGAGTGCAGGGGCTGAGCTGGAATTGGACACTGAACTGCAATGTGCACATGGAGCAGAGCTGATCCCAGGGAGAGACCCCGTGAGCGCTCGTGCATTTTGGGACCATTTGGGTTCATCTTGGCTGCAGCCCTGGCTGGGCTCTTGTGCTGCCCAAGGTGGATCCATGGAGGAGATCCTTTGAATCAATCCCTGCTTTATTCTTTAACTCTGTCCAGTCTCTCTTCCAGGTCAGCCTGCACAAGGCATCAGTTTCAGTGACAAAAGGCAGGAATCAAGAGTTATCGAAGGTCACACAATGGAGCAGGAGGAGAAGAAGGAGATGAGAATCCCATAGCTGAAATCTAAACTTGCTGCTGTGTCCATTATCCTGGAATGATTTCCCTCCTGGCTTGGGGTTAGGAATTAAAATAGTCCTGACTCTTGATCCTTCTGAGTCATCCCTTCTCCATCCATTCCTTCTCTGAGCCTTTCTCCTTCTCCTTTGCCATCCGCTTCCCCTTGGAGCCTCCTGAAGATTAATGGAAAACCAAGACTCCATGAAAGATTCTCCTGCAAATGGATTTAATCCAGACTCTCCATGACCCCCCCCAAAGTGCATTTTGGGGTGTAATTAGAAGGGATCCACTCCACAGAGACCTCATTTATTCGGGAATGAGCATGGAAGCCGTGTTTGCTCAGGTTTTTTCCCTCACACCTGACGCTCCAGCATCAGGACACAAAGCTGCAGTTTTCCCTGAAAATAATGAAGTGAGATGTTCTATAAAGTCATTCTCAGCTGATGGACTCCATGCTCCATAAATATCCAGGAGACTCCCAGAGGAAAGCAGCAGGTCACTTAGGCTTGCACCAGATTCCATCCAGCAGCCATGGGAGATCCCTCTTGGAAGGGGAGCAGTTTCCATGCAGGCTCTGCAGATGTTAAACTTCCAGAAATATATTTAATTTGTATTTTTTTAATTGCTACCAGGATCACACCTCCTGCTAAGTCCAGGCTGAGTTAATTGGCTCAGGGAAAAGGATGGGATGGAAAGTGTTAAGAAACACCTGTGAACTCACCAAAGCTGATTTTTCACGGAGAAGGCTGAAAGCAGAAATGCCAGCCGAGATTTTCTGGAAAATGGGACAGACTCAGGACAATTTGCCTCAGACTGGGAAAGGTCAGGGTTTCTGGCAGGCTGCAGAGCTGCTGCTCTGATTCAACTCAAACAGAGCCATTTCTTCCTCAGGCTCCCTGCTGACAAATTCAGAGCAGTTTGGATTGGGATGAGGGAAGTGTGTCAGGAAAAACAAGACCTAGACGTCCACTTTTGAACTAAACCTGAACCCAAGCAGGACTTGGATCTGAACCTGATGAAAGCTCCATTCCTTTTTCTTCTTTTTTTCTTTCCTCCTTTCATATTCTTTCCCTTTTTCTGTAAAAATGGAACCGTCTCTTGGTCACAGATTTTCAAGATCTGGAAAAAAATCCCACAGACAAGAGATGAGGTCTTGGGCACCTACTTAAATTAATGAAATTTTATTTGTAAAACTCACCCAGTTGAATTTGAATTATTTGCTACTTGTGCCTCAAAGCCAGCAATGGTTTTAGCTCTCTTAATAAGAGGGATTGCAATAGGCAGGAAGAAAGTGGAAAGAAATGAATTTTAATTAAACCAAGAGGCACTGCTGCACCTCAGGTTGTCACAATTTACATCGGAGGAATTTTTACTCTGCATTTCCTCACTGCTGCAGGATCCCCAGCAGTGAATTCCTGCTGAAGGCTGATGGTCTTTCTCCAGTCCCACCTCACTCCCTGCTCCCTCCGTTTGTTTTCTCATGGAGAACAAATTAAAATCCAAGTGTCTGTGAAGGAACATTTTGGTTTAGAGACCTGAGAATACCTGAAGGGTGACCTCAGGCTGGGCTTTCCATGCTGCACTTGTCAGGAGAAAAAATTCTAAGCTAAAATCACAATCCCT
Organism: Onychostruthus taczanowskii; assembly: GCF_017590055.1. Lineage (NCBI taxonomy): Eukaryota > Metazoa > Chordata > Aves > Passeriformes > Passeridae > Onychostruthus > Onychostruthus taczanowskii. The sequence goes on from NW_024500349.1 coordinate 24,365,081, forward strand.
CTGTCCCATTCTTGCTGTTGGTGCCTACAGAAAGGAGAATTTTCCCTTGTTAATTACTTAAAAATCAGATTCAAGGCTCGTCTTTCAGTGACATTTCCATTTAGAGGCCCAAAATTGTGTCTTAATCTGAAAAAAGTGGCAGCAGGAGCAGTGAGGCTTCTCGTGGCTGACACTGAGGATGTTTTATCATGGACACCCTTCACCCTTCTCCCTTTTCCACTCTGCATCAGGAGAAACCTGGAATTTCCTTTCGGCTTTGAAGACAAGGGGAATTAAGACCTCTCTGGAACATAAATATAAATAAACATAAAACCCACAAAGAAATCTGCAAGTTTAACTTCTGTGGCACAGCTCAGCTCCACCCCCCTGCTCGCAGGACACGAGGGCACAGCATCATCCAAAGAGCACGAGGAGCCCAGAGGGAGGAAGAGTTGGAGAGGAAAACAAATAAAAGCCCCAGGAAAGGACAAGATGTGATCTCCTGACACTCATTTGCTCTCGAACCACCTGGGAGTTCTCTCCAGAAGCAGATTGTGTTCCAGGCAAACAGCACTGCAGCTGCTTCTTTTGGCTGCAGACGCCGGGGCTTGCCCTCGACAGCTAAAATTCATGAATATCATCCAAAACAAAGCTTTTAAAAATAGGAAAGCTGACCTTTGTGTCCTGTCTGACAGCTCTGAGGAGGGAGAAGCACATGGAAAAAGGGATGAGGGATGGTTTCTAGACTAAGGGCTTATCAGCTCTTCCAGACAACACTGAATATCCTAAATCTGGTCCTAAAGGCAAAGATGTTTCCTTACAGGATATTTTGTCAAGTTATTTATCACTTTAAGATGGAGAAAAATCCTAATTTTCTTCATAAGACACAGCTCCAGCTTCTGTGTGATGAACTACAACCGTGCCCTGGCCTGCTGCCTGGGATAAGGAGTTTTCCCATAATTTGGGGCATCTTCCACTGTTTTTTAGGCTGCACCTCCAGGGAAAGCTCCATCCTCACAGCCTTGGAAGGGTCATGTGGAAAGGGATTCCCAGAATTCCCAGAATGACCAGGTTGGAAGAGACCTTCAAGGTCACCGAGTCCAACCCAGCCCCAACAGCTCAACTGAACCCTGGCCCCCAGTGCCACATCCAGGCTTTGTTAAACACACCCAGGGATGGGGACTGCACCACCTCCCCGGGCAGCCATTCCACAACTTTATCCCCCTTTCGGGGAAAAACTTTTTCCTGCTATCCAGCCTGTATTTCCCTTGGTGCAGCTGGAGGCTGTGTGCTCTGGCTGTGTCAGTGCTGCTGGAGAAAGAGCCCAGCCCCAGCTGAGCACAGGCCCCTTTCAGGAGCTGTGCAGAGTGAGGAGGGCACCCCTGAGTCTCCTTTTCTCCTGGGGAGCACCCCCAGCTCCCTCAGGGGTTCCTCTCAGGGTTTGTGTTCCAAGGATGGTTTGCTTTGCTTTGTTGTGATCAACTGGCTCTTCGGCAGGAGAAAATTCCCCCAGGAGTGTCCAGTCCTGTTGGAATTGCCCTGGGCCTGCCCAGAACCAGACTTTGTGAAATGGGTCATGAGAGGAAATTCTTCCCTGGGAGGGTGGGGAGGCCTTGGAACCCAGGAACCCAAGGCCCATCTCTTCCCAGAGAAGCTGTGGCTGCCCCTGGATCCCTGGAAGTGTCCAAGACCAGGCTGGACAGGGCTTGGAGCAGCCTGGGATAGTGGGAGGTGTACCTGCCCATGGAATGGGATGACCCTTCCATCCCAAACCATTCTGGGATTTCACAATGACACCAAGCAGTTCCTGCAACTCTCTCACAAACCAGGGATGGAATTTTAGTCTGACCAGAAGAAAGGTCTGATTTGAGAGGCGGGAGAATCTGTGGGATCCTTTCTTGCAGCTGAAGCTGCACCTTCAGAGGAGATATTTGACATCTGAAGGGTGTTTGGGTGGATCAGGTCGGCTCATCCCCTCTTTGCAAAGCTCCATCCCAAAACACTGGAACCCCATTCCAAAGTGTGGCCCAGGCCACTTAACCCTTCCTCCTTTCACTGCCAGGTGTGTCCTGCCTCATCCAAAAGGTGACCAGGGGCTCCTGACCAGGCCATCCCAACCTTTAGGAGTATGTGATGTGAAAATAAACCAGTGAGACCCACATGAGAGTGTTATATCTATAAATATATAAAAAAATATATATTTATATAAATATTTAAAAATATATATTTATATAAATATATAAAAATATATACATTTTAAAAAATCTATATCTTTTTTATGTACATAGATTCCTGTATTTGCTCTGTTCCCCGTCTTGGCCCAGACCTGTTTTGGAAAGGAGACAGCAGTGAACTTATTAAGAATCCCCACTCCTGTTAAAATACCTCTTTGGTACAACAAAACACACGATTGTTGAACTGGGAAAAGATATTCCATAAATCTCCCAAAGTCAAACACCATGCCGGGAATATGGAAAAATACATCTATATATTAACTGCTCTTTTAACGGCATTATTTGACCCTTACAAAAAACAAACAGGGGAAAGAAAAACGTTACAAGCCCAGAAAAAAATTCTCTGCCTCTTATCAAAAGCACATTTGAAGAGAGGCCTCGGAGGCATCTATTGTTTAATGGGCTATGCTTGATTTATTGATGATTATGTAGCAAAAAAAATTCATGTAATCATTCCAAGGCCATGAGAGGTGCAGGGCTTCAATTTATTAGAGCTTGGTAGTAGAAAATGCCTTTTTTTTTCCCCTCTTTTTTTTTTTTCCTTTATCCAAAGAGTTTTGTTTGCCCAGCAGTGTGGAACGGTTTGATGGGCAAATCCCTGGGAGCCGAGCCATTCCTCTCTCCTTTTCCAGAAGTAACTGGCCACACGAGGCTGCAGTCGGAGTTTACACAGCTGGAGGTTGGAGCACCGAGTTCACTGCTTTTATTTTTGGCCTCTTTCAGTGATCCAACAAGCCCCTGTCCCTCCATGCCCCTCCCTGCACACAACACCCCCCCGCGGGTGTCTGCTGCCCCATCCCACCCGTGGAATTCATTCATTAAAAGTAGTTAACTGAAATTTTAAATTTTATTTCTTTACAGTGTCAATAATAAAAAAAAAATGTTGTAGAAAAGAAAGAGAAGTATTCTAAAAGTTTTGTTCTAATTCTTATTACTCTTTCTTTCAGTTACTGTTAATAAATTTTTTCTTGATACTGTTTTAGAATCTTAAACCTGCTTAACTTTCTCCTAATCCTACCTCACAACAATAAGTAAGTACACTCTTAATTAACCAACACTTTGGTTTGGAATCACCTCCTTTTGGGACAAGGAAGGGGGAAAGTATCCAAGAGAAAAGCAGGCAAAAAACCCCAAAGTCAGCAGTGAGGTCAAGGCCAGACAGGACACTTGGAGCAGGCTGGGACAGTGGGAAGTGTCCATGCCGGTGGGATGGGATGAGCTTCAGGGTCTCTTCAACCCAAACCTTTTTAGGGTTCTGTGATTTTATGGGGTGATGGTTGTTTGCCTTTGTCTTTGGCATCGAGTGAAATTGTTGTCCAATTTCAGAAAGTCCAGAAATTCCACAGTCTCTCTCCCCATCAAAGCCCGGATTTGGCCCAGAGGTTTTGGCTCCGCATCCCTTTGTTGAATTCCAGAGTCCCAGTTTCTCCTTTCCCCTTTCAAACCCGCTTAAAATGCCAGGAAATTCCTTTGGCTCCATCAAGCAGAGCTGTTAATTCATTTTTGGGGTCCAAACATGACTGACATGGTAGAAACACATGGAGAAGATCCCTTTTCCCATGGGATTTGTCACCTGGACAAACACCACTGGGAGAAAGAGAAGGGAAGTGACTCCAAGGGGCACAACAGCTCAGAACAAGGGAAGAATCCCAAAAGTCCTGAAATTCCATCATAAAATCAATCCTGGAATGGTTTGGGTTGGAAGAGACCTTCAGGATCATCCAATCCATGGGCAAGGACAATTTCTACTGTCCCAGGGTGCTCCAAATCCCGTCCATCCTGGCCTTGGGCACCTCCAGGGATCCAGAGGTGCCACAGCTTCTTTGGAAAACAGTCCCAGGAGGGACTAACCTTATAAAATAAAATTATCAATAAATTTAAAAAAAATGTAAAAATAAAATAAAATAAAATAAAATAAAATAAAATAAAATAAAATAAAGTAACCATCACAGGTAGAGAGAAGTTCTGTTGCTGTCCAGCACTGGATAAGCTCCATCACAAATAAACAGGATTAATCCTTCGTTCTGTGGGAATTCAGGGCCATCTGCACCCTGGGAGATGTTGTTTGCCTTGGGAGCCCCTAAATGGAAGTGAATCCAGGCAGTTTATCCCAAATCAATCCATCAGGGAACTCTGGTGATGGTGCAGGACACAATTTCCCAGCTGGAAACATTTCACTTTTCCTGTGTTGAAGTTTTCAATGAAATGTCAAAATATTCCACAGAAAATGGACCCTTTTTTTGTGGCAGAGATAATTTAGGTGAAAACTCCTCTTGCCACTGAAAAATGACTTTGGCAGAGCTGTTTTTTCTGGCTTCTGTTCAGGATAGTGTGGCTGCTCCTCCCAAGCTTCCTTCAAAATCCTCCCCTAAAAGCCATTTTTTTCTGGGATGACTATAAAAAAATTTAAAATAAATGTGTTTATTGAGCTGCTTTTGTGCATAGGCCATTGTCTGCCTTATCTTAATAACCTGGTTTCATGGATTCCTTATCCTGACACATCTTTTCCTTCTGTTTTTCCCAACACAGCTTAAAATTCCCCGGATCTTGGCACCATCACTCTTGTGTTGTCTCCAGTGAGATATTTCCTACTGGGATATCAATGCTAAAATTGCTAAAATTAATAATTCTGATATCAGTATGGCTATTTTTGTGCTAATAATGATATTTAGAGCTGCTGCAGGCACAAATCTCTTTGTGAAGGCTGAGGAAGGCACTTCCAGGTGTATTTTCCAGGTGGGAATCAGGAAGTTGGATTCTAATCTGGCTTAATGTTCCTCTGAATCACTCTAAAATTGTGTTGAATTCTTGTGGTCTAACTCATCTATTAAAGGTAGGAGAATCCTGAATTTAAAATTCATCATGTGATCCCTAATGTGGATTCTGGGAGAAATTTCCAATGTGTCCTTCAGATCCTCCCTGAGGAGTTATTTCCTATTCTTAGTTGACTCCCAAAGGAATGATTTCCACCTCCATGTGCATCCAAAATCACCAGAGTTTGGGGGAAAAAAAGAGAAAATTTAGAACCTTTCAGAATAAAAGTGGGAAAAAGTGATACTTGAAGGTCAATCCTGTAAGGATTCCTCCATAGGCCTCTGGAAACTTCTTATTGGATCTATTTTTACGTTCCACGCTGCCGTTCCCTCAGGAATAAACAAAAAGGAAGTTTCACCTGAGGGATGTGTAAAAGTAAAGCCAAGGTCACCCCGAATCTTTGGTGGGCTGCAGGGCACATCCCTGGTGCCCAGGTAATTAAAAAAATTGATATTTTGAGAGTTCATTTAGTAGTGTTGGTGGCATCTGACCTCGTCTGATCCCCCGTACCCATGGAAGGTCTTTCCCAACGGGACATTGCTCCTTGCTGGGCCCCTAAACAACAATCCCTGAGCCTGGAGCCCTGCCAAGCCCAACAGTGGCCTTTCCTGGAGCTTTCCTGGAGCATTCCTGGAGCATTCCCAGAGTTTCCAGGCCTTCAGGCAGGGTGTAGCATGGCAAAGATCCCTAAAGATCCTGGGATTTAAATATCCAGCCCCACACATTCCCAAGTGACTCACAGGATTGGGAGCTTCCTATTTTGCCCGAAATGGGTTTTTTTTCCTGGTGAGGTTTTATTGCCAGCATCAGATGCTGGTTTTCTGAGGATCAGGGAATATCAAAAAATCTGAGAGGAGTTTTTTAAATTGGGTGAGTTTGTCCTGGAGTTCTGGATCTTTTGGATTGGATGGAAATGATTTGAATCCTTGGAAATAAATTTCTGCCTCACTGGTGCTTGTTTTATAACAATTCCTTCAAGTGTCCAAGGAAAAGATGATCCCAGTGGAGATCATTGAATCCCAGAATTCCAGAATGGTTTGCATTGGAAGGGACCTGAAACATCATCATCATCTTCTTCAATCCTCTCGGACGCTTCCCACTATCCCAGATTTCTCCAAGCCCCATCCAACCCAGCCTTGGGCACTTCCAGAGATCCAGGGGCAGCCACAGCTTCTCTGGGAATTCTATTCAAGGCCCTCTCCACCCTTACAGTAATTAATTTCTTCCCAGTATCCCATCTAAAATTCCAGCAGGGAATTCCTAACCATCAGCTATTACACTTGAAGAGCTGCTGTCCCCAGGATCTCGAGTTTTGTCACCTGGAAATCAAAATATCTGGGAGGTCCAGAAGGTATTGGAGGAAAAGTTGATTGATTTTCAGCATCAGGTTTTGTCAGCAGGAAATGTTGGATTCCTGAGGGGTTTTCCTGCCATTGGATTTGCTAAGTGGAATCTGTTCCAGCAGGATCACCTCAGATCCTCACCCCACAGGAAAGAAATCCACAGACACTGGACAATACAGGAAAAATATTTGCAGACAGCCTTAAAAAATTATCTCTGGTGCTTTGACTCCCAGAAACTGCAAGCGTTTTTCTTATTTTCCTGATTTTTGCTGGAGAATCATGGAATGACTCTCTCCTCTGGATGTATTCCACCCCGTGGAGAATGGGACCTGATATCCCTCTGTGCCCTCCTGGAAATGCATGAGCAACACACAGCTGGGTCTGGCTGGAGCCCCTCCCTTCCTCCTGCTTATCTCCACTCCCAGCAATTCCTGAGGATTCCCAGGAATTCCTGAGGAATTCTGGTTTTCACAGTGATCAGGAGATGTGATTTTAATTTTTGATTCAGGTTGCGTTTGTCAGGTAGGACCATCCAGGGCATGGTCATGTCAGGATGTTGTAGAAAAGGTGCTGCAAAAATTGCCAGGAAGGGAAATTAGGATAATTTCTGAATTTTCAGGAGAATAAGGAAACCTGACAAGACAAGGAATGGGGGAAGAACTCTTGGAAATGGGAAAGGAGGAGCAAAGGACCACAGTGACACTTATTTAATCTGGGAGAAAGATATCGGGGAGCTGCCACAGCAGAGGGAAAGTGTTGGTTTGTGGAAAAAGGAAGGATTTAACAAAACAAACGGATTCCTGATGGATAGCACTGGAATATTCATCTAAATCCCTTTGGGTAATGACTTCCACCATCTTTCCAAGCCTGCTGGAGTCTGTAGGTGTTTGTGTTTGCAGGGTTCCCAGACAAAGGCAGGAATGATTAATCTGACCCCATGTTCCCAGAAGGCTCATTTATTATTTTATGGTACTATATTATATTAAAGAATACTAAACTAAACTATATAAAGAATACAGACAGGATACTTACAGAATGCTAAAAAGATAATAATGAAACTCATGACTCTCTCCAGACACAGCTTGACCCTGATTGGCCAAAGAGTCAAAAATAATTCACATGAAACCAATGAAACAATCACCTGTGGGTAAACAATCTCCAAACACATTCCAAAGGAGCAAAATGCAGGAGAAGCAAATCAGATAATTATTGTTTTCCTTTTATTCTGAGGCTCCTCAGCCTCCCAGGAGAAGAATCCTGGGCAAAGGGATTTTTCCAGAAAATGTGACTGCCACATCCATCTAAATCAGATTTGACTGCAAGAACTTCCAGGTGAGGGATAGATATTCCCTTCGAATATTCCATGGTTTTCTTTCCCAGTTATCAGCAGAAGTCTGACCTTTCACCAAGGAATTCCTTTAATTCCCAAAACTATTTAGTATCCTGGTTTTCACCTAATTCTTCTGCCTTATTTTTTTTTTCCTTTCCAGTGCTCAGAGCCTTCCTTTCCCATCAAAAGTTTCTTCTCTGACAGCCTCTCCTTGAGAAACTCCCTCCTCCCACCATCTCCAGCTTCATTTTCCCTGGAAAGCTCTGTTCTGCTGGAATGTCAAGGACAGGGATATTAAAATAATCTCACTAATAAAGAACCCTGTCAAACCCAGAGCTCAAATCCTGCTGTGGTTCAGGGTGGGTTTGCTTTAAATCAAATTTCCCAGGCTGCTGAGCCTCAAATTGTGCTATTAAATGAGATGTGATGTCCCACCCTGCCGGATTTTCCTGGTTCTAATGGAAGAACCAGGATCCAATCCATCTAATAAATGGAAAGTCTGGGAAAAGCTTTTCTTGCTGTGAGCATGGGAGAGAAAGAGCACACGCCCTGCAGGTTTGCTCCGATGGAATTTCAGAGAGGGTTTAATCTTTGCACCTATTTAGGTGGTGCCGCCTTCTCTTTTCTTTCAGACAACATGGATAAAACTGGATTTCCCTGCATAATTTTTCCATGTGCTGAGAGAAAAATAGGGGGTTTTCTTCTATTTTGTACCTATTGTTAAAAAGGTGATTTTTGCCTTTATTTTCAGCGCTTCTTGCGCAGCTTTGGGAAAAAAAAAAAAAAAAAAAAAAAAAAAAAAAAAAAAAAAGTGAGCTCCAGTTATCTTTTAATAATAAATCAACTGAAAACTCTTAAATTCTGATTTTAGCTCCTGGCCTCTAATTTTCCAGATATTTCCAAACAATGAAAATTCTCAATTCCTGTTCTCTTGGCACTGTCAAGGTCCCCCCTAATCGATGTCCCCAAGTGTCACATCTACTTTTAAATCCCTCCAAGTCTGGGGACTTCACCACTGCCCTGGGCAGGACAATCTATTCCAGGAATAAGGAATAAAAATATTCCATGGAATTTAGAGATATTGGATCTTCTGGATTTTCTTCTCTTGCTGGAGAATTAACCACAGAGTAAATTCTGCCTGCACATCTCCTTCTCCTGGCCAATATGGTTCCCATTATCACACTGGGATTTGCAATTCCTCTCTTTATTTTAATATTAAATTATTACACATCAAATATTTTTTACACTATGAGGGTTGACAGCTTTTACCCTCAGGAATTCCTCTTTTTTTTTTCTCCATTTCATGGTTCCTTTTTTTTTTTCCTTTTTCAACGTACAGAACTCTTTCATAGCCCAGGGAACTCTTTAATTTCAGCTTTAAGACTTTTATCTCACAAGTCAGAGGAAAAGACAAAGCAAAGAACAGACAGGAATGGGTAGAAAATCCAGGGGAAGGAATGAAAAAGGAAGGTTCAAGTTTTAAGGCCAAGAATTTCCAGGTCATGCTCATGTTGATGGACGCTCCCTGTGGATCTGGAAAATGTCTTCATGTGCTGTACCCAAAAATTATTATTGGAGTAAAATTGCAGAAATAATTAAAATTGCAATTGAAACTTTTTTATTCCTTTGATACTTTTAGATTAATTTAACGTTTAAAAAAACCACTAAATTTTCAAGATGGAGGGAAGGGAAAGGGAAAGGGAAAGGGAAAGAAAATAGTTCATAAATAAAATCCATGGATTTTTGTTAGAGGGAGCATTTTGGTCCCCCAGTCTGACCTTCCCCATAACAGGATGGATACACCCAAAGAGGTCTAGGAAGGGCCTCAAATTAGGGAAAAATGAGCAGATCCCTCCCTGACAAACCCCAGCCTAAGGAGCAAAGCTCTCATTTGTCCTCCCTCACACTCCTGATTTATTTGTGGGTGATTAATTTTGTGTCCTGTCCACCCTGGGTATTGTATGACTGCTCTTTCCTAAGATTCCAGAGGTTTATTTCTTTGGAAAAACTGACTCTGCCTTCAGTGTCTTGCTCCTGAAAATAAATCACAAAGCCCAGATATAAAATGGGAGGGGGAGGTGTTAAAGTTTACCTTGAGTTTGACAGGGAGGGTGTGTGGGAGTGAGGTGAAAAATGAGTTTAATTGATTCTAAATCTGGATTTATTACTCCTAAAACAAACCAATAGATCAATCAAAATGAAATAATTTGATTCCTACACCACAAATCTCAGGTGGCTCTGAGTGACAGCGGTGCTGGTAAGGATGATAAATAAAACCTCCAATAATTCCCATCCCTTCAGCGCTTTTGGCAGTAATTCCTCAGTCTGGAGCTCGAGCTCCAGGAGGAACCATTAGGATCGTGTGCTCTGACCTGTTCCACAACACATGCCAGGGAATTTCATGCAGGAATTCCTGCTTCAGGACAGGAATTTCTGCAGCAAATCCCTCAGATTGATTGCGGCGCTGATTTAAACCCATCCAGTCATGGAGAAGGCCGTGGATTCAGCTCAGGTGCAGTTTGGACAGCCTGAACTTTATTTTTAGACTGGTGCAATATGTAATCATTGGAAAAGTTGGATTATAAATCTGGAATTACTCTTGACATCTGACTAAAAAATAAGACAGGCTTAGGAGCTGGAAGAAAGATTTACAGTGATTTTAGTTATGAATGACCAAAGTAATTTCCAAGTAATCCAAGTGCCCCTCCTTGTCCTAACTAAACAACTGCTGGGCACCTCCTGTTTAGACCCTAAAATCCTTAAAATTCCTCTTCTGCACACACCCAGAGGTCCTTGGCTGGAGCAGGTGAGCACTTTGGACAGGAAACATCACAGATAACCAGAGGGATGTGAAATATTGACTTCCAGATCTGAATTTCCCTTAAAGCCACGATGACCAACAGCTGATTCCAGCAGCAGATCTGACATTTTGGTTTGGTCTTGCTGGATCTTCTGCTTCTCTTCTATTGCTGTAAAGGGACCTTGGGCTGGCTGCAGTGGCCTGAAATGTCTCACTCTGAGATGATTTTTGTTATATGAGATACATCCTGTCCCTGCTGGAATCTGATCAGTCCCTAAATCCATCCAGAGCAGTATTAAGGAGCAGTGATTGAGCACTGAGCCTGATTTCATCGCTCCCAACGGGAACAGAACCTCCTGGAAGCCACAGTGGTGAGTGAGAGTGTGTGGTTTTAGTGGAATGGTTAAAAATAAAATCCCAAAATTAAAATCCTGAGGCACTAAAAAGAGTATTCTTCTCCACTTTTTCTTTTCAGTCTCAATCAGCCGGAAACCATAAACACAGAATTCAGGGAGGAGCAAGTTTGGCTCTGCAGGCTCCTGGCTGAGCCCCTTGGCTGAGGAGAGCATCCCACCTGATATGGAATCACAGAATTCCCAAATGATTTTGAGTTGGAAAAGACCTTAAATCCTATCCAGTTCCACCTCCTGCCATGGGCCAGGGACACCTTCCACTGTCCCAGGTTGGTCCAAGCCCCATCACACCTGGCCTTGGACACTTCCAGGGATGGGACGTCCACAAATTCTCTGGTCAAGATTTTCCCCACCCTCATGGGAAGAATTTCTCCCTAATTTCTCATTCTCAGCATTTGTTTTCCACAGATATCCCCTGCTAGTACATGACTTGTTTGTTTTTACAGCCTTCCACACTGGAATCCTTGGCTGTGGATGCCACAAATTTCTCTCACCTCTCCCAAACATTGAGCCTTGTTCCTGAACTGCCAAAATATTTGGATCCTTCCAGAGGGGAGTGATTAATGTCCATGCCCACGGTATTCCATGTGTCACACACACCAGGAGGAAGTTCCATGAGTGACACGAGATCCTTTGGCCTGTCCATGTGCCAGACAGGCTGACAGCTGATGCTGGAGGAAGGAATTGCACAAGGAACATCCACAAGGAATTGCAGATGGATTTTTCATGCACGTTGACCCAATTGGATCAGCAGCTCCCTGGGATAAAATTGCCGGAGATTCCCGGCAGTCCAGCAGAGCAATAAATAACCTGAAATTACAGACTGGGCATCAGAGATTTGATTGGCAGGTGTGATCTGGTGTGGAATCCCAGAGCACTGGGAATATTTCTGTGCCTGCTCTGGGGTGCCCTGACCCCCAGGGGAGCACTGACTCTGACCCTCATTCATGGAGAAAGTTTCCTGGACTTTAAGATGGACCAGAACCCACAAAATTGTGAAATAGATTATGGAGAGCAGTGTAGGTGTGTCACTTGGTGAGACATTTAGCTTTTGGGTTTTTAGTATGTTGTGGATGGAAGCAAGATGGAGGGCACAGGGTGTTGTCCTGGGTTTCTTCTTCATGCTGCTTCTTCCTTTTCTTCATGGGTTTGGGTGGCATTTTGTAATTGGGCAGAAAAGTCCACACTGGGGCTCTTTGGGATCAGTTATTGGGTTAAAAGGGAAAATAACCTAGGTGTCAGTTCTTAATTGGATAGTTTAGTCTCAAAGACCTTGGAAGAAGAGATTATGGCCATTTTGTGCCTTCTGATGAAAAGCTTAACTCACAGTAGTGAGACTGTTTTACTGATAAGGAATAATAAACACCTGAGTCTGACCATGAAATACTGCCTCAAGTGCCTTCAGTGCAGACCCAGGGAAACCAACAACTGGAACCACCACAAAACTTCTGCTGAAAATTGTGAAATAGATTATGGAGAGCAGTGTAGGTGTGTCACTTGGTGAGACATTTAGCTTTTGGGTTTTTAGTATGTTGTGGATGGAAGCAAGATGGAGGGCACAGGGTGTTGTCCTGGGTTTCTTCTTCATGCTGCTTCTTCCTTTTCTTCCTGGGTTTGGGTGGCATTTTGTACTTGGGCAGAAAAGTCCACACTGGGGCTCTTTGGGATCAGTTATTGGGTTAAAAGGGAAAATAATCTAGGTGTCAGTTCTTAATTGGATAGTTTAGTCTCAAAGACCTTGGAACAAGAGATTGTGGCCACTTTGTGCCTTCTGATGAAAAACTGAGCTCACAGTAGTGAGAATTTTTTACTGATAAGGAATAATAAACACCTGAGTCTGACCATGAAATACTGCCTCAAGTGCCTTCAGTGCAGACCCAGGGAAACCAACAACTGGAACCACCACAATCTGGGAGAGGGTTTTCCTTGGAAAGTTTTGGGTAAGGTCACCCTGGTAGTGGAGAGGATGGAGATTTGAGCTTGGGAAATGCTTGGGAATTCTCGTGTTGGGGTTTGTACCGGGCAGGGGAAGTTGAGCACCGTGGTTTCTTAAACATAGCTGGGCTGAGGAGGACAGGAGGTGACAAAGAAGGTGACAAAGAAGGTGCTGGTGCTTGTCTTGGGGCAGCCATCAAGCAGGAAATGAAGAAAAAAATGATAATTAGATTAATTTTTCCTCAATAAATTTTGGCAGAGACAATAAGAAATACAAAGGGAATCAGTGGAGCAGCCAAAATAGATCACATAAGTATCTGTGGGTGCTTTATCCCATCTGTCCTTTTGGGTTGTGCTTTTTTTGGGTTTTTTGTGGGGTTTTTTTTGTTTGTTTGTTTGTTTGTTTTTTGTTTGTTGGTTTTTTGGGTTTTTTTTGCATAGATTGGGTTGGGTTGGAATGGAAACTTAAAAATCTTCCATTATCTGAGGCGGCTCCTAGCTCCATCCAACCTGGCCTTGGGCACTTCCAGGGATTCAGGGACAGCCACAGCATCCCTTGGAATTCTATCCCAGGTCTCCCCACCCGTGAATAAAGAATTCCTTCCCACCATGTGATCCACCCCCTCTCTTTATCAGTTTGTAACCATTATCTGTAGAAAAAGTCCCTCTCCCTCCTTTTTTATGGATTGTCAAGGAATGTTGGGTGATAGGGCACCAAATGAAATCTTCTTGGCAGTAAAAGAGTCCCAAAACAAAGGATGCAGCAGGTGGGAAACAAGCTCCAGTTCTCCCAAATATCGGGGTGGAACTGGGAGCCTTGGCAAAGGCACCTGGCAGGGAAACACCAAAAAAAGTCATTTTGGACATGGTGTAAAATCAGGGTAGTTATAGGCCAAGAAACCAAGGCAGGGGAGTAAAGTTTAGGCAAAACTGGTGTTGGGTTTAATCATCTCCCAGCAAATTTCTCAGGTTGCCTGGAGAACTTGTGGATTTCCCATCCCTGGCAGTGCCCAAGGCCAGGTTGGACAGGGCTTGGAGCAACCTGGGACAGTGGAAAGTGTCCCTGCCATGGCAGGGTGGAATGGGATGATCTTTAAAGTCCTTTCAACCCAACCCAATTACAGTTCTGTGATTCTATGAAATTTAGGGAGTTAGAACAAGAAACCCACCTAGAAACGAGGCCATGGGGCAATTTTGGAAGATTCTGGTTATTCAAACTCACAGTTCTGGACTTTAAACCCTTTGATAATTTCTTTTTTTCTGTGATTCTTCTCTCACCAATTCTGCTTTAAGGAACTCATCCTTACCCACCAAGAAATGCAACTGAGACATCTTGGGGGCATTCCTGTCTTGCTTTTAATGCACAGAATGGATTGAACACATGAAAATGTTCTTTTCTTCTATTTTTTTTTATCAGATTGACAACCAAGCTACCAGAAGTGTTACCCAGCAGCTCATAAAGGTGAGTTTTCAGCTCCTTTCTGAAAAGTCACAGTAAAACTAAGCAGAGAGCCCAGACATAAAGAGGACTTGTCCCTTTGCCAACATGTTATGGATTATTTTACAAGAGCTTTCAGTCTGGAAGTCCTTAACCTGCCACTTCAGCTATCAACATTCACTATCAGTGATTAAATCTTGACTGCTCCGAGACTGGAAACGGTGCCAAAGATAAACCTGGTTCAGCTCAGCCCAGTCCTTCTCTGTTGGCTTGAGGAGCCACTCTGAGGTCACTGTGGAGTCAGAGCCCCCAAGTGTCTCTCAGGAGCCACTCAAAACTCAGGCTCCAAGCCCGTGGAGTTTAAAGTTTTATAATCTGCTTCTTTTTTTTTTTTTTTTTTTTTTTTTTTTTGCCAGGACTGTGAACTTCTTACCACGTGGCTCCTAATAAAAACAGAGCTATTCCATTTCTTCCTCTTTCCCAGACTTGTACAATGTTCCCCCATTTCAGCTTTGCTGTTTGACAGAAGGTATTTAATCTTTCTGGGGACATCTCCAAAATGATTTGCTGAAAGAATTTAATCTTTATCCCTCCTCTTGTGGTTGCCAGCCTTTCTCTCTCTTGGTTTCCATGATTTTCTATTCTTGTTGTTTGTTGTGGGTTTTGTTTTATGGACACAATCTCCACATCACCACAGGAAAATGAAGATGCTGTTACAAATATGCTCCTGTTGTTACCCTGATTAATACCCTGAGACTGATTTTATTTAAAAGCAGACTCAAGCCAGGCACACACTTTCCTTTTCCTTTTCCTTTTCCTTTTCCTTTTCCTTCCCTATTATCTATGGCCTATTTAATTGGAATTCCTTCTTTTCTGAAGAACAGCCTTTGCTGCCACACTTGGACACTGGGGACATATTTTTCTCCTTACTAACTAACTTCGGTCTCCATCAAATCAATTATTTTCTCCTTACTAACTTCGGTCTCCATCAAATCAATTATTCATTAACTGTTCTCAAATCTCTCAGGTTTTGTGACCTCTTTATCCCTTCTTTAAATACCAGTTAAACCCTAATAATCCACCCCCTGATTTATTAACACATCCCCATCACTGAATTAATTCACGAATTAAACCCCCAGCCTGTTCTAGTTTGATTTGAGGCAGCCACTTTGCTGCAAGATTCATTTCAGCTGGGTTGTAATCCAAATAAGAGAAGGAGGGAATGAGGAGAGAGAATTCCATGCGCACAGGATTCCACACGCCCTGCAAGCCAGAGAAAAGCAGGAGTTAGGCTGGACTTGAGGCTGAACAGAAGGAGAGCTGCAGGCCAAGTCGATTAACAGAATTAATCTTCAGAGCTGTCAGGTTTCACTTTTATTTTATGATGACTTTATTCCTCACACACACGGCCCTTCATTACGGGGCTGTTTGGGATCCAAGGCAGACGGAACGAGCAGCTTGACCTCGCTCGTAAACCCCACTACTGAGGCAGCTGCACAGCCTGAAACTGAGCAGAATCAGCTCTGAACCTCAGCTTTCCCTTCCCTTCTCCTGCTCCCTTGATTACTTCCCACCTGTTTAGTCTTCATGGAAATGTTGACTTTTATACTTTCCTGTCTGGCAAAGACACATCCCTTTCCCTTTTTTTTATTTTCTTTTTTTTCTTCCCTTCTCTCTTTCTTTCTGGGAACTGAAAAGTGAGCTTCACAGTGTCATTTTAGGGTTCCCAGCAGACAAAACACTTTTGTGGGCCAAATGAAGTCGTTTTCCTGTGTTTGGAGTGGAAAGGTTCAATTGATGTGACAGAGACCAAAGAACACGTTGCAGGAATGCTGTTACTCCTTGATGATCTTAAGGGCTTTTCCATCCAATTTTCTTTTCCAAAGGAATACTCAGACAGAAAGGCAAGGTGTGATGCTCACCTCATTCTGGATTTGGGGTTGGAAGGGGATGTTTGCTCGTTCCCAAGCCCATCTTTTTGCTCGGTAGGTTCTGGAGCCCGTGGCTGGTGCTCAGCTCTGAGTTATCCCTCTCAGGAGAGCAAGTCCTGGCTTTGGCAGGAGCCACAGCCTCATTAATTACTCCAGAGCAGACATTTGGCAGTTCCAGAGCTGACCTAAATTGGCTACGTCAGGATTCCTCACCCCTAGGAAAGGTTTATCTTCTGGAACAGCGTGAAGGTCACTGGCAGGACAGGGGCTCTTCCTGTAAAAGTCTGGATAGAGCCCGGGAATGAAGAGGAAATCTGGAGCTCTGCTGCTCAGTGATGTCATTCTTCTGCTCCTTCCCAGCCAAACGTGGTTGGATCCAACCTTTGGTTTGGTGGGAGACTCCAAAGGCATCCTGATTTCTACACTAAGTCAGGGAAAGCCGTTCCTTATCTGTTTCCGTAACTCCTAAAAGCAGAGACTTTCAGATAAGCAGGTTTTGGACCAGACATGGAAAAAAAGGGATGGAGAAAGAGGAGTTTATCCAGGCTGTGTTAGGAATTTCTGTCCTGGATATTTCCATGTATCGACACTGATTCCTAGGGTTTCTCCAACTGGAGTCAACCTCTCCCAGGCAAATAAATCTCAGGAAAGGAGCTGACAGCCCAAGATTATCAGGTTCAGCCAGACCCCTTTTCAAGTCCCCATCCAGGGAAGAAAATTCCGGCACATTTAACAACCGCTGGGTCCTGCAGAACAGGTGGCAGGACTTCACTTTCCCCACTCCATAAAGTGCCCTGAAATCCTTCGGGACAGAAGGTGCCATGTAAGGAATGATTGTTCCACGGATTCCTTTGCTGTGGTTTGGTTTTCACTGGGTCGGCTTTGAGCCCTCCCCGAGGCTTAAGTGGCAAAGAATTAACCTGGAAAACTTGATGGGTTGGGATTTGAGTCCCTTAACTGGTCCCTTTTGGCTTGTTGGCTGCTTTACGAGGAGGGTGGGGAGGCAGGGAAATGTTCTCCACTCGAATTCCCTCCCATGGAAACGAGGGAGAAGTGGATGACTGGGCTTTGGCACCACCTCCTTTATTCTCATTTATTCGTGTTATTTTCCACCCAATTGTTCCCTGAAGATTTGGATCTCCAGCAGACAGAAAAGCCAGGATTTTTTTCCTTCTATCTCCTGGGAGGGTGGAGGTCAGAACCAGAGAGCTTCTATTTTCTTTTCTGTTTCCAGCTCTGTATCTAAGAGCTTGTCAGAAGAACAAATTAAGCTCCAATTAAATCTGTCCCACTGATCAGAGTCCAGTTGTGCTCCGTCATGGAATTGCTGTGGAAAAAAGGGAGGAGCCTGTCAAGCTCCAAAGTGCTACTGTATTCCACATGTGCCAAAGCATGCTTGGAATACAGAGGCACTGAGCTGGTGATGGAGTAATAAAAATAACAATAATATTGATTAAATTGTATCACAGCGCCCTGGCCTGGTGTCACTGTAGGGGATTTTTAGCTCTTTCAGCTAAAGATTGCCCAGTTTCCCATTTTCACGATGTTTGGAATATGAAAATTGGCCTTAAAATAGATATTTATGGCATTATGTGGGATTATTTAGCTGTCAGCACTCTGGTAATGAGCCACAGTTTGTTAACAACGAACAGGGAGTTAATGACTCCAGAGATGGTTAATTACTCCAGAGATGGTGTAGATTCCCCATCCCAGGAAGTGTTCAAGACTAGGTTGGATAGGGCTTGGAGGAACCTGGGATAGTGGAAGCTGGCTCTTCCCATAAAATATAAGTTGAGTTTCTCCCCCTGTTCTACCAGTGAAAGTTAATATGAAAAAAAAAAATCATATATATTTATGAGTTTCTCCCCCTGTTCTACCAGTGAAAACTAATATGAAAAATAAAATCATATATATTTGGAACATAACATTTTAAAATTGTTTCCAGGCATCTGGATATTCAATAAAGCTTAAAGAGGGAAAAAATATTAAGGTTTGCTCCATATGATAAGAAGAAGAAAAGATAGAAATGAGGAAGGGAGAAGGAGAGCAAGAAAAGGAAAATTCATAAAAAAGGGACGAAATAAAAGAAAAAGAAGAATGAGAAGAGAAAAAAGGGAAAGGGAAGGAAAGAAAGAAAGGAACTACACCTCCGGTTTCTTTCCTCCCTTTTCCTTTTCCGTTTCCTTTTCCTTTTCTTTTCCACATTTCTGCCTGTGCCATATCCAGGGAAATTTTACTCCCTTTCAGTATTCCCTTCCCTCACGAATTCTGGGAAGATTCAGGTAAATACAAGCACCTTGGTCTACCAAAGTGGATTTAGAAACAGCACCACCAGAGGTGTTTCCTCAGGAATTCCTTCCCACATTAATTAGGAAAGTTTCGCGTTCCGGGCCTCATCAATCTGCTCTTGCCATGCTGTACTCCATAAACTCTCCCTCAGCCTTCAGCTGCTTGGAATAAAACACAGATTTCCAGGGATATTTACTGCCTGCACAGCACCAAAGGGAGCAGCAGCGGCTCCCTTCCAATCCTGTATCGGTTTCAAAGGATATCCAGGGAAGATCTCCTGGCAAAACCATCCCTGGCAGCCTCTCTTCATTTGTTGTTCATAAATCCTGAAAATTCAGGCTTGGATCTTTTGCTGTGTGCTCAGGAAGGCTCCTCCAGAATTTTTGGATTTCTTCCTGGCTTCCTCATTATCATTCTCAGAGGACTCTCGAGGAATCCTGGCTTCCCTGATAAACTTTATCAGTTTGATCATTCCCAAGGGATGAAGAGTGGACAGTCCAGCATCCCTGAGAAGAAAGATCCCAGCACAGAGCCAAATTTGTTGTTTGGTTAATTCCCACTCCTGTTTTGGGGTCAAGGATGAGTCCCAGTGTCCAAAGAACACCTGGAAAATCAAAGCCACGGCAGCACGGACACTCAGTGAAGAACAGGGAATGCTGAGGAGACCATGGAGGCTGATGGATGGTAGAGAATAAAAGGGAAAAGGGAAAGAAATAAAAATGTGAAAAAGTTATGCCACTGAAGGAGGTGGGAACATTTTCCAGTTCAGCTCCAAGCCAGGCAGGCCCTGGGTCTGTGCCCTTTGCCTCTCCACCCTGAAAAGCCCAGTGGGGCCTTCCCAGGTAGGGCAGGGAATCAGTCCCAGGGATTTCCCTGCCTCCAGCAGCTCAGGATCTGCCTTGGGATGGTGGGGCTGTGTGGCATTCACATTCCCTGAAAAATCCCCTCGCCCAGGATTTTTCTCCTGGGAAGCTGAGAAGCCTCAGAGAAAATCAAAACAATTCTTATCTCATCTGCTTCTCCTGTGTTTTGCTCCTTTGGAATGTGTTTGGAGATTGTTTACCCACAGGTGATTGTTTCATTGGTTTCATGTGAGTTGTTTTCACTCTTTGACCAATCAGTGCCAAGCTGTGTCAGACTCTGGAGAGAGTCACGAGTTTCATTATTATCTTTTTAGCATTCAGTAAGTATCCTTTCTGTATTCTTTAATATAGTATAGTTTAGTATTCTTTAATATAATATAGTATCATAAAATAATAAATGACCCTTCTGAGAACACGGAGTGAGATTCATCATTCCTGCCGTCGTCTGGGAACCCCACAAATACAAGAGGGCTGGATAAGCAGAGGTGAGAGCTCTGGGAGCCAAAGGATGTTCCAGAACATCAGCACTCACTGCTTCGTCTTCCTGGACCTTTGCTGTGAAAACTTTGGAATTTCTTTTTTTTACATTTCCAGGTAAACTTTCCTTGGACAAACAGCCCCTGCAGCCAGAGCAAGCAGCGAGAACAATGAGTCAGAAAAAAGGCTGGAATTGAAAAGGTTTGCTTTGGTCACATCCTGGATTGATTTCCTTTAGTGATTTCCCTCTGACGGCTGTGGTCAAAAATAATAGCAGGAATAATAAAATAAGGGAATTTGCCCCTCCCTGCTGCTTCTAATATAGGATTTACTCACCATGTGTTGACACAGCCCTGCAGACAGACCAAAATGGGAATTCAAGCAATAAAACTCCAGGAAAAATTGGGATTTTCCTGCTTTTTGTTATTCTTACAGCGGCTGCATTGTGCTCATAACGTAGAGGTTAAAAGGGGAGGGCAGAGGGTGGACAGGGACCTTTTTTGGGGTGTCAGGTCTTTTATTACCCACTTTGTAAGCTTGAAGAAGGATTTTGCTTATTATTTAAAGAATATTTAGATAGACAGATAGATAGACAGATATAATATTTTTCAATATAAATGTGTAGAAATTCAGATTTTCAATCTGCTTTTTCCTTCCATAAAATCACATTTCTTTGTTCCATGAAATTCTCACTCTTTTCCCACACAAAATTACCAGACCATTACACAATGACTTCATAATGAGTGAGGTCATTATACCACTTCTGTTGTTGTTATACCACTAAAATCACAATTAGTAATGGAAACAATTAATCTGTTTTTCATTAATTGAGGAGAGAGTTTATTAGAGCAAATAAAGCAGCCCAGATCACAGAAATCAGTGCAGGGTCACCTGGTCCAATCTCCCTGCTCAAAGATGCATAAAAGGTGGTAAATACACAACTAGACACATAGAATATAAACATATAAATATATAAATAATATAAAAATAAATAATATGTACATATATAAATAATGAATACAATAATAATATTTATATATTTATATTTTATATATATTTATATTTATTTTAGTATCTAAATATATACATATCTAAGCAATATATAAATAAACAATATCTAAATATATAAATGTGAAAAATCAAACAATTTTTTAAAAATCCAACCCCAAAACCACAATCCAGAGCAGATTTGGGGTCTATTTCTGCAAACACTTCACTGCTCTTCATTATGTTGTCGTATTCCACATTTAAAACTGGATGAGCTGCACCAACCATTCAGGGCAGTATATTTGATTTAAAAATCCAATCAAAGGGTGTTATTAACCTTAATCCTTCCCCGTTTTCCTGCAGAAAAGCTTCAGTTATTCCCTAAAAAAAGAGAAAATGAGTTGGTGTGGCCTCATCAGTCCTTGCAGTGCCAAAACCTCGCAGGGAACACTTCAAGTTTCCATGGCAAAACCTTATGGGCCAAAATATTTATTCCATAGATCAGGATCTTATTTTTTTCCACAAAGAAATCAGGTGGAAGAAAGAATATATTTATTTAGGAGATTTATTGTGTTGGAAAAAATTGTTTGATCTCCTCCCAAAGGGTACAAACACACAGAGCACAAACTGCACCAGGTCTTAATTTTGGGGGGGGTCATGGCTGTTTTGGGAAAACACAGACCAGCAAATTAAAATATTGCTAAAAATTAATATTTTTATACTCAATTTACATTTACCCGATGGAATTCATGTGCCACAAAAGAGCTGGAACATGTCCAGGGAAGGGAATGGAGCTGACGAAAGGGCTGGAAAACTCCTGAGGGAGCTGGGAAAGGGGCTCAGCCTGGAGAAAAGGAGGATCAGGGGGACCTTGTGGCTCTGCACAACTCCCTGACAATGGTATCTAAAAAGAAAATTTATATTTTTAAATTTGCAATGTTCACAAATGAGAATTTTGGGGGGAAAGATTTTTTTTGTTCAGTCGTCAGAACAAAATTCATTTTTGCACGGAAGGAAGGAAGGAAGGAAGGAAGGAAGGAAGGAAGGAAGGAAGGAAGGAAGGAAGGAAGGAAGGAAGGAAATTTTTAAAGAATTAATCAAAGTATTTTCCAAGATGTACAAAAGGATGGAGTGACAGGACGGGTAATTTTGTAAAGAAAAGTCATGGAAAGGTCATGGTGATTTCATCTTAAGCCATGAAGAATAATTTGAAACATGGGCATGAAAAAAATTTCAAGAAAAATCCCAGTCTGGAAAAGCTGTTGAAAAAGAAAACTGAACATCTGATCATGAAAAGTTTGAAGTCACTGATAAGTGTCTGCAGATAGAAGAGAAAAAGGAAAATTTTGTGTCAAAACAGAGAGAATCCTCATGTTTTATCATTATTAAATGGCTTATCAAGTTCCTGGAAAGCTTTTATAACCCAAACAGGAATTATGGAATTGAAGTGAGTCAAAGAAATCCTTTCTCAAGTTATAAAAGCAAAAGAAGGAACATCTCAAATGATTTCTTTTTTGCTTTTTAAATCATTGCATGAACTCTTCATAATTCCAGGAAGGTTAGATGACATGGTCACCTCAGCAATTTCAGGTCCTAAAATCAGCATAAATGTGGGAGATCTCTGATTTTCCAAAAGCCACGAGCCCTTCACTCCAAACCATTCATCTTCCTTGGAAAACCTGAAGAGAATTTTAACAGAGACGTCACATCCAGAGTGACAAGATTTGATTTAATTTATGGTACCTACTGTAGGATATATAAAATGTGCATTCATCATCTCTGGAGAGCCTTAAAGGATGTGGAAGGTGGCACTTTGAGATGTGATTTACAGGTGGATTTGGTACTGCTGGGTTAAGGATTGGACCTGACCTTCTCAAAGAGCTTTTCCAACCTGGATCCAGAACTAAAGGAAGCAAGTCTGCTGCTAAGATTCAGGTGGATTCATTTCCACTGGCTCAAATGTTTTTGGGGGAAGAGAAATATCCAGTTCATTTTGGGGATGAGTGTTATTACTGTTTGGAGCACTGTACAGGGGGGGTTTGGACCTTGTACAGGGGGGTTTGGAACTCTGTACATGGGGGTCAGGGGTTCCAGGATGGAGGGATTTGGGCGTGCCCCGTCCTTCTTCTTTATTCTCCCTGGCATCCATATTCAGGATGATGTTGGCATTCACAGATTGGTTTAGAGTAGAAAGTCACTGTCTAACACAGGTGATAGGTATTGGAACATTATTGTAAACATAGTATACGTAGTTTTTAGTATAAAAGATAGCACCAGCCCGAGAAGCAGAGAGTGTGCCTCAGACCGACGGGCAGAACAGACCTTGGCAGGCCGGACAGAAAATGTTTGGGATAGAGAAATAATAAACAATCTGAAGAGAGAGAAGAGAATATGAACTGAAGACTTCTTGACTACTTCTTCGGCTGCTGGGTTGGGGAAAAGAGACTTTTAACAGAGACACACCTCGGGATTTTCCCAACCAGACCAGACCAGAGGAGATCCTGAGAACTGGCATCCCTGGGTGGGCTCCCCACCAGGAGAAAATCCTGAGACAGGTGGGTTAATTTCCACTGGCTCAGAGGTTTTCAGAGGCAGATAAACACCCAGCTCATTTTGGGGATGAGTGTTATTACCTGGATTTTTCAATAATCACCCCATGGTGGGATTTATGGCTTGTCCTGGTGGAGAAATGCAACCGGTCCATCCCAGTGCCAGCACTTCCAGGGAGGGAAACACGCTCCTGCCTTCCTGCTCCTGCTTGGGCCAGGGCTGGGAAAGCCATTGGCTAATCCTTAGCTGAAGGGAAAGGGAATGAAGGACAGACACAACATTTCCAGAAAACAGTCTGGACTTCTTTGATTTTTTTTTCCTTGGCTCTCAAGAGAGATCTGTTGCTGCAAAGAGCTGATTCAACCACTCTTTGCTGGAAACAGCTCCTGGTGCTCCCTTTTGGAGAGGGAGAAACTAAATCCCACCCTTTTATCCCCCTCTTCAATCCCAAATCTCCTAAAAGAGCTGCCACTCTTTCCACTGGAAGATCCCATTTCCTCCCTTGAACTCCCACTGTGCTCCAACCCCACTACCAAAGCTTAAAACAATAAAATTTTGAAAAACCCTCACATTTTCCATTTTGTCCATGTGCCAAGCCTTGCATCCTGTGTCTGGAGAGAGATTGTTTGAAATCTTGCACTGATAAATTATGAGTATTAGGGATATTTTTGGGAAAGTAGGGGAATTTCAAAGACATGCCTTTACATGAACAGCTGCCTGGAAAATTAAGAACTCGGAACAAAACCAGTATCCGATCTGAGGAAATCCTAATCCGTGTCTCTCCTACGTTTCTGGGGTTTTAGCTGTGCTGTTTTCAAGTTGTCCCTGTGTTACAAAATCCTCCCTCACTGTGGTCCTTGGAAAGGCCCATTTATGGACATAATGGATGATAAAGCCTCTTCACTCCTACAGAACATGGCTGTTCCCAATATTTTAGGGATTTAGTGCTGGTAAAACCACCAGAATGACAAATTTGGAAGAGCAAATCCTCTTGACTAACCCAAGCAAAGAAGCTGACAAGGAACATGGAGAAGATCCTCACCTGTATGAGGGCTTTCAAATAAATCAAAATTAAAGCCTGGATTTGTTGATGTGGAGCCAGAATCAACAACAGGAGCTGTGGGAAACTCAGATCTGGAAAAGTGGAGACCAGAGAGGCTCACAGATGGACCAGAAAGTTCTGTCAGTGGCTTTGTTGACACATCCCATGAGCAGAGGGAGATGTCCACTCAGGATGACAGAATCAGTCAGATTTCAGAAAAGAAGGATGAACCATGGCCTTAAAAGAGGTGAATCCCAAGTCTGTGGTCCATGACTGGATGTAAGAGCTCCAGAATTTCTTCTCAGCTTCTGGATTTTGGGAAAGGTGAGACTTCTGGATCTCAGGTGGCTTCAACATCTCCGTTTAGGCAACGGAGTTAACTCCCAGTGGAGATGTTGGAGACCCCATGATGGTGACTCAACACTTCCTTGCAGATGGCCAAGTGGAGCTGAATTCCTCATTTAGGAGGGACTTTTCTAGGATCCAGAATTCACATTATCCTTAGGAACAGCCAGACCCTGGGAACTTGGTCCTGCACTTGGTCAGTGAGGAATTTGTTCTGCTTGGGCCAAATAAACCCAAAATATGAGTTTGGATTATGGCATCAAATCTGCTTGGAGCCTCTTTTCATGGAAGGTCTGGAGGTGGCTTCCTGGGGTGTAAGGAATGTTTATATGGACCCAGAGGCTCAGACCCACCAGTAACTCCATGAGGAACGTGCCAGTCTTCCCTGCCAAAGGAATCCTTGCCCACTGTGCGTTGACGAGCAGGAATGGCTCGGTCTGGGGTTGGATTTGTGTCCATGGGAACATCTTTGCAATGGGACCTCCAGCATCCATGGAATGTCAGCAGGGAACAGCAGTGCTTTCCAACATATTTTTTTCCTTCCCAAGCTGGTTCTTTCCATCTCTTCTGCAATATTTCTCTGGGAGTTTGTTTGTTATTGTTTAACATTCTAATATATGGATTCTGGGCCTGAGTGGAGATTCCAAAAGGATCCATAAATTATCCCTAGGGCTGATTTTCACTTATTCCCTGTTGCACGTGGGTGTTAAAACAGACAAAAATTGCCTCTCCCTTTTCTCAGTAATTTTTCCAACCCCACTGGCTTTTATTAAACTGATTTATTTATTTTTCCCTCCTTTCCCACTCAACTTAAAGTAGCTGCTCCCTCATCCTCAGCACTGGCTCACAAAACATATATGGAAAGAGAAATATATTATTGTTCAATTATTTGCATTTCTGTTGGTAGATATGACGTCTTCCCTTTTGTTTGATGGGGATTTTTCCACCCCAATAATGTGGGGGAAAATAAATTACATTTTTAGTCTTTTGTTTTTTAATTTTTACTTCATCCTTGTATTTTTTACCTTTGAAAAAAACCCCTTTGTGATCTCAACAACCACGTAATGAATATGAGTGAATAACTAGTCTATCCACAAAATGTTTTCTTGGGTGTTCCCTTCTGTACCAGCCAATTTTTCCTTAGTTTCAGGAAGGCAGCCAAGATAAGGAAATATTCATCATTTCTGCACTGCATTATTTCAGTGGAAACAAAGGCTCACGCTGTGCATATTTGTGTATATTGTGCCTTGATTGCAGGCGCTGTCATCCTGAATCCAGAAATTTAGAGTGGCTTTGGAAGCTTCCTTTTCTCCAGTCATTCATGGAAAAGCCACCTGGATAACTGAGGGAAGCTGTGGTTATAATTTTGGTATTCCTGCAAAGCCAAATCTTTGCATTTCTACTCCTTTCATCCCTAACCTCCTCTGGTCCCCCTCTGACACAAAAGTGTTTGTGGCCGCTCCTTGAACCTGACCAAGGAACTGAACCAGCTGAAAAATAACCTGGGGGGAAAAAATCAGAATTTGTTTTTGCCTCCTGATCGGCTCCTTGGTGGAGTTCACTGCCTGGTCAGGAACGCTGCAGGCTCGGAAGAGCTCTGGGCAGGAGAGAGGGCAGCAGGAGGGGAGGGATGTTCAAACCAGGATTGACACCAAATACAAAAGGCCTCAAAAAGCTCCACCCTGACACGGAGTTGTCTGAGGTGACCAACTGCAGGAACATGGAATCAATTAGGTTGGGAAAGGCACCTAAAATCAAAGATCAACCATTAACCCAAGGCCACCACTGACACCTGTCCAGAAGTGCCACATCCACACGACTTCTAGGGATGGGATGGTTTTTACGGATTTTTGGGATGCGTAGCAGTGCCAGGGCTGGACAACCCTCTCCACAAAGAAATTTTTCCCAATATCCAAACTATCTACGGGCTAGGACAGATTATGATATAGGAAGTTAATATGGAAACAATGTCATGTGTCAGACACCCTCTCCTGGAATGTCTGCCTATGCTGGGAAAGAAGGGAATAAATCAGGGAATTATTTTTCACTTTCTGAACTAAATCCTTCAGAAGATCTTGCTGATGAATCACTGAAGTCATTAAGACACTTTGCATTTTCCCCTGGAACCAGATATTGGATTGTCCATCCCTAAATAATGACATTCCAGGTGGGAGAGGAATCTGATGAGAGCAGTGGAAAAAGTTGGACTGAAAATTAACACCTCACAGGACAGAAAATATGTAGGAAAAAATAAATAATTAAAAACTAACTTAGTAGTTATAAAGAATGAGAACCAGCCTGTGATTAAAGGCAAGACGAGGAGTTATTTCAACATTTTTTTACTGTACAGAAAGTGGAAATTAAATAATTTTTGAATTATGGAGAAGTACTCAATAATTACCAAGTGTTGCCACAGTTATAACATCTGTGCATGAAAAATTAATTAGCTCAATTAGTAAGGGAAGTAATCTGAATCTCTGCAGTTTTTTGTCTCATTCCCATGAAAAACTCCTCTTCAAACATCCCATTTGTCCAAAGACAAATTCCAGGACTCTCCTTGCCCAGCAATTCCCTGCCTGAGCCTGATTTAGGCAGCTTTGGAAGCTTCCCTAAGGAACTAAAGGTTGGGAGATCAGGACATTGCCAGGGAAGGTCCAGCCAGGAAGGAAGGCTGTGGTAATGCAATTAATTCAACCTTTAATGACTGGGCAGGTACACAGCAGCAATCCATGGATCTCTCCAAGGATCTGCAAGCACATGTGTAAAAATTCTACATTCTACTTCCTTCCCTCGACACTGGTACAGAGCTCATGGATGGATTTTTGGCCAAAATAGACTTTTCCAGGCCTGAGATAGCAGAGAGGAAAAGGAGAGGCAGAGTGCAGGAAAACTCCCATGGATGTGTCATCTAAACCCAGATAAAATTTCTGTGACACCAGAACTATAATTATAATTATAACTATAATTAGAATTTTGATCAGACATCTTCAGCGTACTCCAGCTGCTCTCAGCCTTGGTGTGATGGACATGAGACCCATTTTTAATGGATTTTTTTTTCTTTATTCAGCATTGGTTTACTTATGTAGGAATATCCAGGAATACATAAAATAAAATTAAAGAACATTTTTGTTTAGATTTGTAATGGGGAAAGACTTGTATGTTTAAAAAAAATAAGTAAGAATGGCAGAATGTCACTGAATCAGGAGCATTAAATTATTTATTCACAGGTGGGAGAAAACTCCTATTGGATATATAAGATGGATTCTATCCCATATCCTTGTCATATGATCTTATCCCATATCTGAAAAATAAAAGTGTTCAAGGGAATCACAGAATCCCAGAATCATCTGGGTTGGAATGGACCTTAAGGGTCCTCTTTTCCAACTTCTTCCCCTTCCACCATTCCAGGTTGCTCCAAGCTCTGTCCAACATGGCCTTGGACACTTCCAGGGATAGGGCAGCCACAGCTTCTCTGGGAAATCCATTCCTGGCCCTCACAGGGAAGAATTTTTTCCTGATATCCCATCTAACCCTGCCCTCTGGCATTGGGAAGCCATTCCTCCTCCTCCTGGAAGAAATTTATAGGATAGATGTATTGAAAACTGTTTGTTTAGATTTGTAATGGGGAAAGACTTGTATGTTTAAAAAAAATAAGTAAGAATGGCAGAATGTCACTGAATCAGGAGCATTAAATTATTTATTCACAGGTGGGAGAAAATTCCTATTGGATATATAAGATGGATTCTATCCCATATCCTTGTCATATGATCTTATCCCATATCTGAAAAATAAAAGTGTTCAAGGGAATCACAGAATCCCAGAATCATCTGGGTTGGAATGGACCTTAAGGGTCCTCTTTTCCAACTTCTTCCCCTTCCACCATTCCAGGTTGCTCCAAGCTCTGTCCAACATGGCCTTGGACACTTCCAGGGATAGGGCAGCCACAGCTTCTCTGGGAAATCCATTCCTGGCCCTCACAGGGAAGAATTTTTTCCTGATATCCCATCTAACCCTGCCCTCTGGCATTGGGAAGCCATTCCCCCCCCTCCTGGAAGAAATTTATAGGATGAATGCATTGAAAACTGCAAAGGAGAAAATATTTTAGGGATGGATTAGGCTTTGGGTTTAGGAGTTTGGGATTTTCATGGATGCTGTATCCATACATGTAGAGCAGAACATTCCTGCAGTGGGATGTCTCTGAATTAATCAGCTTCTAAACCCTGAAACCATAAACTTCTTCTGTACCCTGTGGAATATCCTGCCTCTTACAGCCTGGAAAACAGAAGAACAGCAATTAGAATTAAAATTTCTCATGTTCTACTTTATCCACATGCAGAGGGTCCAGACGAGACGCCAGCTCCTTGTTAAAGTTCTAACCATGGCTCTTCCTTGGCCTCAAATCCATGCATTATTCCTCCAGTTTCTTATGGTATGGAAAGGTTATTAAATTCCTTCTCAATACTTCAAGGAGATTAGAAAAAATCCTAATGGGAGGTGCTTCCCCCAGAACAGGGAAGGCTGGTGGTGATGCAACACGGAATATGTAGAGGAGGGAAGGATAATGATGCCAAAAGTAAGGAAAAAGGAGAAATTGTTCTTTACTGGGTGGAAGTTTGGGAAGGAGCACACTTAGGTCAGGATGTGCAGGGGACGCTGTAAAAGTGTTACTGGTTGTCCTGGTTTGTGCCAAGTTTGGATGCTGGGGTGGATCAAGCAGGGATGTTTCTGGTGTCCGAACTGTGGAAACAACTTCAGGCAGAAGTTACTGTAAAACAAGAGATTTCAGCTTGCCAGAACAACTCATTCATGTTTGGAGAATGATTTTTAATGGCTTTTTAAATGTTTGAATTTATTTTTCCTCATATGACAGTTTACAGATTTAGTTTTGCCCATAGGGTGACATTGATCATTCCCAGCTGGGGGAATCTCCAAATTTCCATTGGCTGAGAAGTTCCCTCGATGCATAACTGATCTATAGATCATGATTTTTTCCTGAGTGCTTTGATTTTCCTCTTGGCACTGAGGAAAACATTGGCCCTCCCTACCCCGTTTCTCTGCCCTGGCAAGGACCGTGACGTCGGGCCTCAAAGCCAGGGGTGTGGCCTAATTTATTCACTTCTTCCCTCTTTCCTCTGCTTGTTCCTGAGCATTAATTGTGTGGGGACTGGGGCAGGAGCAGTGTGTGCTCCAGAAGCTGCCAAATCCAACGGATCCAGCCAAGTGAAAAAATAAAAAAGGTCGGGTTCAAAAGTCTAAGCGAGAGAGCCGCAGGTTTTCCGATGGCTTTGACATCTCAAAGGGTCTGATGGATGTTTCCTTTGTTTGTTCTGTGACCACGCAGAAGTACTATAGAAATTCAGGCAAATCCCATGATCTCCTCCCCTTGGCTGATCCAGAGTGAACGTAGCTGGGATTATTTATCCTGGTTTATTATTCCTTGGGCCACATCAAAAGCTCGTCCTTCCCCTCTGACGAGCGCCCTTGACGCTGTTTCGAGACGTGAAATACACAAAATTTATCAACAACTTTCTTCCATCATCCCTTCAATATACTGTGGGAAAAATAAATTATAAGGAACTTCGATCCTCCACCCAAAATTCCACCAGGGAGCCCTGAAAACAATTTACTTCTTGCTTCTTAATTTGAAGCCTAACAGAAAATCTGTCCTGTGGATTCGCAGTGAGTCAGAGCTTGTTGCAGATAAAAGCGGGTGTGGTGGTGGAAGGAGGGAGGGCAGGAAACAGATGTGTCTGTGGGGTTTCTGTCTGGGCAACTGGGTGAGCTCAGGGGCCCTGGATGAAGGTCTGGGATGGTTCTTTAATTGGTGTAAATTAAGGTTGGATTTACTCTGATTTACTCAGCAGAGGATCAACTCTTTTTCTGTTTGTATGGATCAGTCAGAATCTGAATCTCGACGTCTCCAAAGAGCCAAATCCATCTCCATTTGGGCTGTCCCTGTCTAAGTGAAAGCTGACTTTGAATCGCTTTAATTCTCCTTGATTTAATTAAATAATTAAATTAATTTTGCTTTGTGAAAGAAGAGAGATTTAAGGCAAGAGACTAAAAACCCCCATCTGGCAATTCAGCGGCAGCCGGGTCTCCTTTGCTATCTTCAAAGCAGCAAAAAAAAAAAAAAAAAAAATTGTCAAAATAAAGAGGCACTTTCTTTCCATCAGGCATCAGCATCGGAAAATGATGGGATAATTGGTTTTCTTTAGGAAGGATAATATAGAGACTCTCAGTTCTGCTTCCCCAAATCTCCAGCTCCCTTTTGGAAAAGGTTTCCGTGCATGTTCGGTGATTATCCCATCAGTGGGGAGGACACTGGGAAGCACCTGATGAAGAAACATGGGAAGATCCAAACTAAACAGAAGTGGGAGCAGAGGAGCCAGCTCTGCAGAACATTGGATAAGTGCAGGCTTTAATTTTTAAAGGAAAATTTTCCACTTCTTCAGTGAAAGGTCACATCTGGCAAACATTGCGAGAGTGTTAACAATTAGAAAAATGAAATATCTTTGCCTTCAATTTTAGTTGACAAAATAAATACGAGAATTCCATTGATCCTTTTAACAGACCATTGTATTATTCTTTGGGATATAGTGAATTTCCAGCCTATTTCCAATCTGATCCAATTAAAGGGAACAAAACTTGAATGGCAAATCACGAGGCCTTTCCCACTTTGGTTCCAAAAACCCTCTCATAAATACCTCAAGGAATTGCTTTTATCCTCTGGTGACTCAACAGGATCCTGTAAAAATCAAGAGCCGCATTTTTGATGGGATGTTTTACATGGATGGACACCAGCGCTGGGACCTGTAACGGGGGATTTTTGTATGGAATTTATTCCCCTTCCTGGGCTGTACTACCCTGTAGTGCCTTGGACATGGGGCAGGATGAGATGGGGATCACTTCCTACACCCTGGAACTGTGGGGTTGTCTTGGGCATCATCGTAGGTGGTCCAAAAAGTCCCTTTTTGATGCTGACTCAGGAGAAGTATGATCCATTTTCCTTGGTTGTTCTTGTCTGTGCTCCATCATTTCAGTGCATCATTTTCCGGAGTATCCCAAGTCTTCCTTGAGTTTAAGGAATTGCTCAGATGCTTTGCTAAAAGGAGTTGAGGGGGTGGTTTCTCTCACTGTGCACCTTGGAGGAGGAGAAAAATTCCAGCAAAACCTAAATGCAGTCATTATCCACCCTCTTCCATCCCAGATTTCCCAGGTGTCCTCGTTCCATTGTGGCGACAGAGATGTGGCAGCACAGGACCAATTTCAGAGCATCCCAAGGTCGTTTGGATTGGAAAGGAATTTAGGGATCATCTTGTACCACAGGCAGGGACACCTTCCACTATCCCAGGCTGCTCCAAACCCCATCCAGCCTGGCCTTGGATGCTTCCAGGGATCCAGGAGCAGCCACAGCTTCCCTGGGAAATCCATCCCAGTCTTTCCCCACCTTCCCAGCCCGGAATTCCTTCCCAATATCCCATCTAAAATTTCCTCTTTTAGTTTAAAACCATTTCCTCTCATCCTGTCCCTTCATCCCTTGTCCACAGCCTCTTTCCATCTTCCCTGTTGATGCCTTCAGGTCCTGGAATATCACAATTAGGTCACCCCAAAGTTGGGGGACTTTTTTGGTTTTTTTTCTCCAGGCTGGAAAAATTTTCCTGTAGGAATATAAAGAGTTTTAGTCCCCTCTAAAAAGAGTCTGTTTCTGTTTTATGAGCAGGATTGATTTCTGATGGAAAAAAAAGTCCATATTTGACTGCACATTCTCCATTTTGGAATTCTTTCTAGAATCTCTTTAAAATACACTGGTTTTCCATCAGGTTTCTTGTTTGTAGCTCTTGAACATAAGGAATTAGAATATCAAGAATCAGATTTGGGCCATACAGGTTTTACAGAACTCACAGAAAATGCACATAATTGTAGAAGACATTAAATATTTTCCCCAAACATGTCACACAGAGTTTCTTTTTATTCTCACAGGTTTTTCATTAATAAATAAACACTGAAGCACTGAGGAAACTTTGGAATCTTCAAAATATCTTTTGGGAAATAATTATCTTGATTTCACTCAACGAGATCCTATGTTGTTTATTTTTATGAATATTTTTGCTTTATTCGACACGGGTTTAATTATGTAGGAATATCCAGAAATACATAAAATAAAATTAACTGAAAGAACATTTTTGTTTTGATTTGTAATGGAGAAAGATTTGTATGTTGAAAAAAAAAATAAATGGGTAAATAAATAAAGCTGCAACACACTTTACTCTTTGAAATGTTCCCTGAACTTTTTGTGGAGTAACAGCGAGAGGAATAAAAGGAAAATGAGTTTTTAAAAGTCATTTCAATCACTACATGAAAGTTCAGCTTCTTGTGGTATCTGCCCAGCTAAACCCGCCCATGGTCTGCAGGTACAGCATCAATCCCACAATTCTTCCTCCCCTCCAACCTTTCATTTCCATCTGGAATTTGTCCCAGAACATTTTAACTCTTTTCCTTGATCCTGGAGCAACGCTTTGATTGCTTGCAGCTGACTAAAGCTGAGGACAAGACATGGAATAGCATCAGAGGGAACTGAACTTGAAGAGCAAAACCTGGGATGCTGTAACACATCAGGATTATCCCTGAGGGTTCGGGAGCATTTCCATGCCTGAAGGAGCAGTAGGATGAACTCTGTGTCCTGGAGAAAATCCATGGGCCTCCAATCTGGATGGCATTCCCAGAGAAATTTTGGATGTGGCATCCCTGGAAGTGTCCAAGGCCAGGCTGGACAGGGCTTGGAGCAGCCTGGGATAGTGCAAGGTGTCCCTGGCCAGGGACTGGATGATCCTTTTGGTCCTTTCAACCAAAACCATTCTGGAATTTTGGGATCCATACAACCTAAGAAAGCAGGTTCCCCCCAAAAAAAGGAAATGGACAGGCCCATTTCACCTTCAGTCAAGTAAGAACAGAAGTCCAATTCCTGAGTTTGGGATGATCTCCATTCCCACACCCATATCCCAGACTCCCCACACTCCACCCAATCCATTGGTACCCTCAGAGCAGCCAAACCCCAGCCTCACTCGGGTCCTCTGTATTCCCTGGTCCTCTCCTCCCCTGCCAACCCTTCCTTGACACTCCCATCCCATCAAAATCCTGCTTTATTCCTGAAAAAATCACTGTTGCCCCATTTCCAGCCCACCAGCGACTGACTCCCATCCCATCAAAATCCTGCTTTATTCCTGAAAAATCACCGTTGCCCCATTTCAAGCCCACCAGCGACTGCTTGGTCACAGTCCAAGTTTGGGCCCTTTTTTCTCCTACAAGAAGCAGCCACGTTTTCATGGAGTCTCCCCATTTTCAGAGATCACACCATTTCCATATGGAGTCTCCCCATTTTCAGAGATCAGACCATTTCCATACAGCATCTCCCCATTTTCAGAGATCACACCATTTCCCTATGGTGTCTCCCCATTTTCAGAGATCATTCCCAAGTTGTATCACTAGAGAACAAATATTCCCAATATTTTATTGGCAAGAGCTAAAAACTCTGGTTGTCTGATTTATTTTCCTGTTGCAACTTCCGGACAGAATTCCCATTCCTTTGCTTATCCTACCAACAGAGAATCAGGGAATCCCTAAAATGGTTTGGACTGGGAGAGACTTTAAGGATCGTCTCATTCCAACCCCCTGCCATGGACCACCTTCCACTGCAGGAGGTTATATTATGTTAGAATAAAAGACTTTTAAGCAACAAATCAATTTTAATTAGAGGTCATTCCTTCATTAAATCAATTATCAACAGAGTTAATTCAATGTGGAAATTCAGCATATTCCTATTTAGAATAAATGGAGGAAAAAGAACATTATGTTTTTCCATCTGATGAGAATGAGACATGAAAATATTTCCTTCTCTGAAGGCATCTCAAAAATCCCAAAATATCCTTAATGAACAAAAAGTCCTTATTTGGTTTGAGACAAAGGTGATGTTGCTCTAATTCTAAAGGATTTTATTTTAAACTGAAAATATATTTTTAAAACATATTTTTGGAGCTGGAAATAGAAAACCTTCCGTTAACAACGCTGGAATGAGACATTTATAAAATTAAACTCCTCTATTTATTGAAACAAAAGTCACTGGGATTTAATTACATTATATTAATTGTATAAAAACTTTGGCCTGGTAATTATATTTCCATATTTTCCAGGCGGGAAACTGAGATTTCCTACGGAAAGTCTAAGGAGTAGAATTGTCTTAACTCTGTGTCTGAACAGCACCCAGCACACTCAGAACCTGCCTTATTATCCACAGTTTGGGGCAAAAGTATCCAAGGAAAAAAACATGGTTATAGGATTTGACTTCACATTTATCCACAAATAAAAATGTTGAGTGGAAAATAAGTTGGGAAATCTCCCTCATCCCTGACTTTGGGAATGTTCTGTTGGGTCAGTGTTAGACCTTGGACTAAGCACAAAGATCTTGAGATAAGCTGGAATCACAACCAGGTTTGCTCCAGAGCTTCAGGGATATAAAACTAAGTTTTATCTGGACAATGTGGATTTTTTTGGGAAACGGTTTAGGAATCATACTTGGAATTCCTCTGCCACGTTTTTTGTTTTCTTTGCTCCAGCTCTTGACGAGATCCTTCCATTCTTGTGGGAGCCCTGAACTTTGCTACTGAATCCATGGAAACACCTGGAGTGCACCCTAACGCTGGGAATGGCAAAGTTATGCAGAAGGACAAGAGAAGGAATGTGTTTGTCCTTTCGGATTGGCATTAAAAACAAAATAAAATCAAATCAAATCCTTGGAAATCCAAAGAGGTGATGGGGGGATCACAGGATCACGGAATCATGGAATGGGTTGAGTTGGAAGAGACCTCAAGGATCATCCCATTCCACCCTGTGCCGTGGCAGGGACACCTCCCACTGTCCCAGGCTGCTCCAGCCCCAGTGTCCAACCTGGCCTTGGGCACTGCCAGGGATCCAGGGGCAGCCACAGCTGTTCTGGGAATTCCATCCCAGCCCCTCCCCACCCTCCCAGCCAGGAATTCCTTCCCAAAATCCCGTCTAATCCTGCTCTCTGGCAGTGGGAAACTGCTCCAGTTCAGTCCCATTCTGGGAAACAAGGATTTGGGAACTGTCCTTCTGTCCGTCTGGAGACTCTGCCTGAGAATTGTGTTTGTGGGAATGTTCAGGAGAAGGAATCGGTGAAGAGAGCAGATAAAAAACCTTCCTTTCAAAACAAGGAATTTAATTCCATTCCTGGTCATTGGTTGTCCAACACAGCCTAAAGAATTCAAATCCAAAGAAAACCTGCAAGGAAATAAGATGGAAAACAACGCAGGCCTTTTATAATTATTTTTTTTTAAATTTTGAGTTATCCACTCTGACTTCCATAAAATCCAAACACTGACTTGGTGATATAGAACCAGGAAAAGCCTCAGGACCTGCTCTGGAGACAATATTCCAGCAAATTTTCCAGAGCAAAGCGAAAGGTGAGGCTCTGCAGAGGATTTCAGGAACACTCTGCCTTAGTGGTGGGACTTGGTCAAAGGCTGGACTTGATCTTGGAGGTCTTCTCCCACCTTTATGATCCTATAATTATCTCATCAGAGAATGATCAAATTCTCAATTATCAAAACTCCAGGATCAAGAATTGGTTGGATACTTTGAGGAACTGATGTCTTGTCAGTATAAACTCAGCATTATCAGTACTCTGAGGTTTAAATCTTTCATATCAAGTGTGTCAAAATCCCTGGATGCCTCTACAGGCTCTGAAATCCTAAATCCTCCCCAGATAACTGAGTTCCCACTTGGACAACCTCTGCCTCCAATTAATGGGAAGAAAATAATTTTCCTTCCCTCACTGTCCCTGCTAACATTAAAAAACTGTTTGCATCTCTTGGTAAAATTTTATATAACATTTTAAAGGTCACAGTTTGTCAGTGGACGCCTTTTGTATAAAATATGACTTTGTGTTGGCAGCTCTATCCTGAAAAACGTTACAGTTTTCCTGTAACTCCACTAAGGAGCAGGAAGGACATTAGGGCTGGATCCTGCTTTGGATCTAAAACTAATAATCCCCATCCCACTTTTTGCAAAACTTGTGACTCGTTTCACTCAGCTGATTGACAAATTCACCTTTTTAAGTGCTCTACAATTTCATTTTCTTCCAGGATACAAACACTGATGATTTATTTTCACTTCAAAAAATGGGAGGTCAAGACTTTCCCATCGTAAGGAGAATTTTGCTGTTCAAACACAGCACTTGAAGAACCCCAGATTATTCCAGAGCCAAAACATTCTGTTTTCCTGGAGGTTTTATACTCCTTGTTCCTGAATTCATCCAAGTCTGGGGATGGGTTTTGAAGCATTTTGCATGGAACTTTACTGGGAAGAGTTTGAGATTAAAAAGGGGGAATAATAAAAGATATTTGTCAATGAATATGGGAAGCGATGTACCAGAGTGAAATGCCAAGAGGAACAACGATGTCCTGGATCAAAGGAGTGTCAGATGAGCATCTGGAAAGGTTCTGCTAAAGGCAAAAAGTCAAAGCTGAGCCATCCTAAATCAGTTGCATTCAAAAAAATATACAGAAAACATTTCCAATTATCAATTATTAGAAGCGGTTCTCTTAACAGGGACAGGGATCTGTAAAATCCAGGACTTCTGTAAGAAAATCCAATTTTAGGAGGAGCAGTGAACACACACAAACAGGAATTAACAAACAGAATTACGGTCTTCCAGAAACCTGAGAATTCACTTAGATTTCCCTCTAATTTCCAAGTCCAAGCCACCCTTCCTCACCACACAACCCCAATATTGTGGAATTCTTGGAAGGAATTATCAACCCCAAAGCCCTGCTTAGAGCAGATTGTTCAAGGCTGTGTCCAGTTGGGTTTTGATATCTCCAAGGATGGAGACTCCGGAAC
The DNA here is from genome assembly GCF_017590055.1 of Onychostruthus taczanowskii. NCBI lineage: Eukaryota > Metazoa > Chordata > Aves > Passeriformes > Passeridae > Onychostruthus > Onychostruthus taczanowskii. The sequence goes on from NW_024500349.1 coordinate 24,402,769, forward strand.
CTCTCTGGGCAGTCTGGCCCAGTGTCCAAACCCCTTCCCAGAAAAAAAAAAAAAAAAGATTCCAAGTTTAGATGGAATTCTGTGTTTCGGTTTACGCCTCTTGTCCTCTCACTGCTCATAATGGAATAAAATTTTACTCCAGATCCTTTAATCCTTCTTTATAATTAATTTTTCCCACTGATAACAACCTCCTTTCTGTGTTTCGGTTTACGCCTCTTGTCCTCTCACTGCTCATAATGGAATAAAATTTTACTCCAGATCCTTTATTCCTTCTTATAATTAATTTTTCCCACTGCTAACAACCTCCTGAGCTTTCTCCAGGCTGAATTCCCAGTTTTTCCAGCTTCTTTTCTTATGACAGATGCTCCCTGAATAATTTTTGTGGCCCTTTACTGGATTTGCTCCAGCTTGTCCATGTTTTTCCTGGGCTGGGGAGCTCCCAGCCCAGGAGAAACATGGACAAGCTGGAGCGAGTCCAGCAAAGATGTGTCCCCCCACTGCTATTATCAATTTTAGGGAACTAAATTGGAATTAATGGACAAAATATTGGCTCAGTGCTCATCACTTTTCAAAGAGAGCTGTCAAAGAAACACAGGAAAATGGGATGAGGAAGACGGAATAAGGTCAGCAACACCAAATTCCATCGAAGGAGAAGGAGAAGGAGAAGGGGAAGGGGAAGGGGAAGGAAAAGGAGAAGGGGAAGGGGAAGGAGAAGCCTCTGCCCCAAAACCTCCATCTTGCTTTATCTATATTACTGTATTCTAAACCCTTAAACTCTGAGTTTCCCACCCTGTGATATCACACACTTCTATTCAAACTCCACACCCACAATCCCAGCTCTGTCATTCCATTTTGGAAGCTTCTCCAGGCCTCAGGTCAGTGCAGTGTTCTCTGGGGGGTCAGTGCCTGGCAGCACAGCAAGTCTGGAATTCTCAGCAGCCAGGGTTCCAATATGAAACAAACCACTCTGCCACACAACTGCCTGTGATTTTTCCAACCTCTCCAGTGCAGGAATTCCCACAGCCTTCCCAGGTAACTCCAACACTGTACTGTCCCTACTGTTCTCATTATTTTATTGGCATCTTCCCTCTCGGAAGCTGGGATAACACAGGCACTGCCTGCCAGTTCTATTTCATCCCAGGAAAAGTTTAGTGAAATTTTCAGGAAGAATTCAGACCCTAAAGCAAGGAATTTGTTGTGGATCTCGTGCTGCACCCACTGTACGAACATTGCTGTGGGGTCAACAATAGATTTGGGAATTCCTGAATGGAACAGGCACCTGTTTGTCTCACCTTGGAATTCAATGATCTTTCCATACACAAAATCACACCTTTAACGGCAAAGCTGGTGGAGTTTTCCAGAATGGATTGCCAGGTAATTCCCTTTATTTTCCTGTGGGGTAAAAAAGAGGATTTTAGAGAGTCTTTCTTCCTCCAAGCTTCCCAAAGATGTGTTTCATACCACCATGGGATTTTTAGGACTGGAAGGGACCTTAAAGCCCATCCAGTGCCACCCCTGCCATGGCAGGGACACCTCCTACTGTCCCAGGCTGCTCCAACCTGGCCTTGGGCACTGCCAGGGATCCAGGGGCAGCCACAGCTTCTCTGGGAATTCCATCCCACCCCCTCCTCACCCTTCCAGCCAGGAATTCCTTCCCATTATCCCATCCAAACCTTCCCTCTTTCAGCTTGAAGCCATTCCCTGTGTCCTGTCCCTCCATCCCTTTTCCCAAAATCTCATGTGAATGTTAAAAGATGATTAATCCTCATTTGATGATCCTGTGGATGAGACACATCAGACTGGAGGAATAATAATAATAATAATAATAATAATAATAATAATAATAATAATAATAATAATAATAATGACAACAACAACAACAAGAGGAAGAAGAAAAAGAAGAAGAAGAAGAAGGAGGAGGAGGTTGCCAATCAGCCATCTTGAATTGCGTTCTTCCTTCCATTTGAAATTTTCTGAGGACATTTGGGATGAGCAGATACAACCCAGGAGCACTTTCAGGCAGTCCAGGTGGGACAGAGAAAGGCTTGGGAGGACATCCTCATGGAAATCAAACACCCATGTTCAAACACTGGATCGTGTCAGACAGTGCCCATGCATTCCCAATCCACATCAATTAATGGGATTAATTTTTAGTCAAATAACCTGTCAAACCACATCCCACATATCTATTTGTGGAAATCTGGGACTTTTTCTATAGACAGCAGAGACCACATCAATATTTTATGATGCAGAACTGCAAATGCACAGATTCCTTTGGCATATTCCTGCTTGTTTGGTGGCTCCGGAGACACGGGATCAGGAATTTCAGGGATCTGTCAGTGCTGGTGTCTCCTGGATTAAAAAAATCCTGATTCTGGGAGGGGATCATATAAAACAGGCAGAAAACCCAACAGCAACATCCATCTCTCCTCAACTGTACCTCCACATGGAAAAGTTGTGTTTAATTGGATTCAGGAGGACTGGCTGGAGGAAGTTCAGATGGGATTCATCCCAGTTAATTATACTCTCCCTGCCTTTTTGGGAAGCTTAAAAGGTCAGTTAAATATCAAAGCATTCTGTTCCCTCTGTCATTTCCAGGTTTAATTCCTCCATTTGAACAGGATTCAGGATCTCTGTACAAATCCACAGGACAGCGAGACAACAAGAGAATCCCAAAATGGATATAATGTGTCCAAAAAATGTACAAAGTGTGTAGATAATTTTTAAGAGGGCTACTAGGAAAAGAAGAGGGGTTTTACCCCCATTTTTTAGGTGAGACAGAGAGGTAAGAAGTTGATTTTATGATTTTCCAGAGTTGTAGGAGACTCCATAGCCCAGCGAGAAGATCCATCAAAACCTCTGGAGGCTTTGGAAGACGTGGCAGCTTCGTTTTCCTGCTCCACGTGGTCGAGTTCCACTTTTTTTTTTTTTTATGGAAAATAAACGTTTCCAGCATGCAGCTGATTTCAACTACTCCGAGGGTTTCAGCCTGAGTAGATCCTGCTGCAAAAAAGAGGCTCCCGGGAGGGTTGTGGGTTTAATCATCATTACTTTCCCTGCCTCTCTCATCTTTCCTCACCACCCCTAATCTGTGCTGCTGCATCTGCAGATAAGAGTCAGCAGAATCACCGGGATTGAAGGATTGTCTGAGGGAGGAATTCTTTCCTTTGAAAGCCTGGGAAGTGGTCCCCTGGGTGTGTCATTAAGCCGCAGGAAAAAGCAGATGCAAGCTCAGATTATCTGCTGGTGACAGCCTAAATAAAACACTGTAATTGGCAGGGCAAGGGGGGACAGGCAGCGACTGCTGTGAGGTTGAATCTGAATGAGGAGTGGCTGGGAAGAAACGGGGATTTTCCTGTGAAAAAAAAAATCACTTCTGTGCATAGGGAATGAGTGTGACATCCTCCATTCCTCCTGCAAACAAGGATGGTGACAGTGCAAAGAGAAAATATTGGGTTTGTGCTCACTTTCTGCCTAAATGTTTTCCTGAACTTTTTCCTGAATTTTCCACTGAACTTTATTTCAGTGCTTGGCACCTGAGAAGAAGTGTTATCCTCGGAGTTTCTTCAGCAATGAATATTTGTCTGAAGCCTCCCTTCCAATCCAGTCCAATCCAATCCAATCCAATCCAATCCAATCCAATCCCTGACAATTTTAATCCTACTTGTGATGGAATCACAGAATGGTTTGGGTTGGGAAAGGACCTTGAAGATGATCTGTTTTCAACCCTCCTGCCATGGCAGGGACACCTTCCACTGTCCCAGGTTACGCCAAGCCCTGTCCAGCCTGGCCTTGGGCACTTCCAGGATCCAGGGGCAATCACAGCTTCCTTGGGAATTCTATTCCAGGGCCTCCCCACCCTCCCAGACAAGAATTCCTTCCCAGCATCCCATCTAACCCTGCTCTCCTTCACCTTAAGGCCATTCCTCCTGTCCTATCCTTCCCTTATCCAAATTCTCTTTCCATCCTTGTAGGAAGCCCAGCTTTTATGGGAAGCAGAAGGAATGCTGTTACTGTGTCTCAGCACTCAGTCACACCAGGACAAAATCTGGGGAGTAAAACCAACCAACAAACCAAGCAAAATTCCTAAAAATATTTGTCCCCTGCTAATTTGAACCTGAGGAAACACCCATGACAGAATACCCTTGCCCTCTCCGTAGGTGCTACTGGCTAACCCAGGCAGCTGGAGCTGCTGGTTTGTTTAGTTGGGAATTTTGCAGGATGTCTGATTTCTAGGAATGGGCATTGTGGATAAGGCTTGTTTGTTTTGGCTCTGTTTCCATGGGGATAAACAGAAGTGGAGTGATTAATTTCCATTCTGTTGCCATGGTTATTAATAATAATGAGGTGATTATTACTGCACTGTAAACCTGACAGCAATTCCAACGCTGCCATAAAAAATGAGAGAGGGAGAGAGAGGGAAAAAAAGCAACAATGAAAGAGCTGGAGCTGATCCTGAGCCCGGGAAAATCAGCACTCACACGTTGCCTTCGATGAGAGGCAGTGAAATAAAAGATGTGTTCTTGGAGAGCCTGGACTTGCAGACAGAGCAATATTAATAAAACAAGTGATAGATGAGAAGCCCTCACTGACTTCAGCAGATTTGCACCCACTGAGATTTGACGAGGCCGGAGATCTGCCAGTACAAAAGTCCCACCTGGTTCACACATCCAATGGAAAACCAGGATGTGCTCAGTGCTCCCTGGATCAGGCTCTATCTTATTATTTTCATTACAAAAAGTGCTGGTGCTGTGTGGGGGTGATGAGTAGAGGCGAGTAAAAATATAATTAAAAAAACAAGCAGCAGCTCTTCCCCCTGGGTGAGTAATAAGCAACTCCCACATTCCTGGTACCTGCTCAGCTGGCTCTGCCTCCCTGCTCCAAGTGATTTGTATTCCTCCTGGAGACATTGCCATGGTGTTGGAACAACAAGTAACACTCCGTTCATCAGATTGTCCCCGCGGGTGAGATCACATTCGGCGAGGATTCCGCACTCGGAGCCGGGATGGTTTGCAGACTTCCGTCCTTCCCAGTGCCGGGGTAGGTGAGGAAAGCTCAGGATTGGCAAATCCCAGCCACTGGGCAGAGTTGTTGTTGTTATTTTATGGCTGACTGGGACTCAGCATCAGCCTTTTCACACAAGCCTTGGAAGGACAGAAACAGGATGAGAAAGTGACGGCTCGCATTCTTCTCCCCAAAGCCACAGCCTGGGCTGGGAGTTTTCCACGTTTCCTTTCCCAAACCAGGGGAAATTATTTTGTGTGTTTGGTTCTTCCTTTCCCCTGTGTCTCGTTTTGGTTTGGGAGTGCAGCACCAACCTTTCCCTCCTATCATTTGCCATCCTTTATCAGGATGCCACCTTTGGCAAAATAAAGCCCACAGCCCAGCTGCTTCCCAGATTTCCTTGTGTTCTGAGGTGGCTTCAAAGGGAGCAGGACAGCAGAGCAGCACTGGCTGTCAAACGCTGCCACAGAGCCAAGGTGAAAAATAAAAACTCTTGGCTGTGGAGAGATTTCAAAGCAAAATGGGGCTGTCAAGGGTTTTCTCCTTCAAACTGGAATCCCTGTTCTCAGAAAATCCCAGAATGGGTTGGGTTGGAAGGGGCTGAGAGGGAAGATGTGTGCTGGTGTCTTCACAATTCCATGGGGCGGATTTTCCACAGGGAAAGGAAGAGGGAAACGTGCAGCCAGGAGTTTGGGATAAAAGGAGGGAGTTTGGGATAAAAGGAGGGCGTTTGGGATAAAATGAGGCTGTGCCCTCCAGTACAGAAAATCCCACTGGGAAACCCAATGTCCATAAAGGAGACAGAAAAGTCCTGAAGTTTTATTTGGATAAAGGGAGAGAGGCCACTGGGGCACATGCCCATGGGGTTTTCTCTCTCGAGGTTTTGGAGGCAGGCAGATTAAAGGTAAAACAGATTTAAAGGGTGTTTATAGGAATACTTAGAGTGCGATCATCACTTGTCAGGATGGATCTGAAATTTAGAAAGTGTGGAAAATAAATTCCAGAATCATAAAAGAGCTTTGGTTGGAAGGGACCTGACAAATCACCTCATCTGGAGTGGCAGGGCAGCCTCCCACTGGACCAAATTGCTCAGGGACAGGAAAAGAAATTAGTTTTTTAAATCATAAACAACGACACTGAGATTAAATCTTCAGGAACATGAAATAAAACGCAGGAATATTTCCAAAAGCTGCGTGATTCCTGCCTGCTCCAAGAGCAAAGCACCTCTCAGGACACCCCACACACACACACACATTGCACCACACCGACCCTTGTAAAACAACCCCCTTTGCCTGGGAGAACATGGAAAAGGGAGAAACTCCCAGCGTGTTTCTGCTGAAAGAGAAGAAAAGGGGTGGACAAAAAAATAAATAAATAAAAAATCCCAACCCCAAGTTCCGGAGCAATTCTGAGCGGTGCAGCACAACCCTCCCTGGGGCTGGGGTGGCTGAGGGAAGGGGATGGGGAGAGAGAGAAAAGGAGCAGGGGGCAAGACAAGCTCGTGGTTAGATGGGAGCTCCCACCCATTTCCTTTCCTTGCCCTTCCCAGGCATGTCAGAGCCGGCAGCCAAGACAAATCCAAGTCTCCCGACAGACAGACAGACAGACAGCACCGCTCACCGAGAGCGAGCCCAGCCCTGCAGCGGCGGCGGGGAGGGGGAAAGCATGGCCAAGGGGGCAGTGCCCTCTGCTGCCAAAGCACCGGCGTGGATGTGGAGGATTCCGAGGAGAAAAGTGAGGGATGGGGCCTCTGGGAATTTGTGGATCAACAGCCAGAGAGGAGAAGCTGAGCGCGGTTCGTGTGAGGGCAGCAGGGTCACCTGAGGGCTCAGATTGCCAGGGGTGAAGTGGATCCCGTGGTGTCTGATCGCCTCTGGTTCCAGCCTCTGCTCTAGCTCAGCCTGCACAAGGCATCATCACCTCACTTCTCCGTTCCCATGAGTTTCCATGATGTGAAGTGGATCCCATGCTGTCTTATTCCCTCACTGCTCAGTTCCCATGAGTTTTGATGAGCTGGGATCCTTGTCCATCCTTGGATTCCTTGAGTTGGAGTCCTTGGCGCTGGGATCTCCTTGCTGGGGAGTTCCCAGAGCTGGGTTTGATGCCAAAGGTGGTGGCACAACCAAAGCTGTGCCTCTGGGTGGGATCCCTCACCTCCATGGGGTGCTGGAGCAGAGCTGGAGCTGGGCATGGACCACAGCAGCTCCACAGGGAAAGAGAAGCCAAGTGAGAGGGATGTGAGGAAGCTGCACCTATTCAACACCTCCCAAAAAATATCTCCATGATGCCTTATGAAGGCTGACCTAGGACAGAGACTAGACAGAGTTAAAGAATAAAGTCAGAATTTATTAGAAGGCCTCAATGGATACCCCTTGGGCTAAATCAAATAAATTCAGATTATGAATCTAAAAGAAATCATTATTTTTAGAATTATCTCCATCACAAACCTCTTGCAGCTGTAGCTCTTAGTTTTTCACTCTTTTACTTTCCCATCTTTCTCCTGTCCATCTTCTTCCTCTCTTGAGTCCACCCATTCCCCAAAACAAAAAGGTTTTGTGTCTTGCTCACACCTGTCCAGGTGGGATAAGAGGAACCCAAGGATTGCCGTTCTTCCTCATAATTTTCTTCTCCTCCATGCCATGTTTTTCATGAAGTCAGAACTGGTGTCCCAAAACTGGAAGGTGCAAAATAGAAGAAAAGGAGCAGTTGGATGCTGTGGAAATTGGGGGTTGCAGCACAGGGTAAGAACCAGGATTCCCATTTCCAAGGCAAAGCTAGAATTTCAGGGAACACCTGCTTTGTTCTGACGTGGAGTGTGAGCAAAGCCAAGGAATTCCAGATTTTCAGCCTCTTCATCAAAATCAACACGAAGGAAACTGAATCAGGAACTTTGGGAATTACAGGAACTGCAGCCAGAGTTTGTGTTCACACCTACACCTGCGGTTCATGAGCCCTGCGGGATGGGTTTCGTGCAGATTGGAAAACCAGGAATGATATAAAGCCCTAATCACACTTCTTCCTGACTCATGGATATCATCACATCCATGCTGGATGAGGGACCAGAAAATAATGGGATTCTCCACTCTTCTGTGCCTTCCATGGCACCTCCACTGCAGGTTGTGTGGGGAGAAAGGGATTCCAAGATTTAAGGGAAAGCTCTTGGATTGGATGAGGAAAGGAGAGGTGTGAGGTGTCCCCAGCTCCAGAGGCACTTCTGGCCTCTCTGGGATGCAGGCAGCACTCAGAGCTCTTTGGAAGGTTATGGATGGAGGAATGTGAGACTATCCACATGCTAAATTACAATGGAACCAAATAAAGTCCAAACAGGCCAGGAGTGGGACTTCCATGATCCTTGTGGGTCCCTTCCAGCTGCAGATATTCCATGATTCTACATTTAAAACAATGAGAGATGTGGGAGTCCCTACCTAAGTCTGATTTATTGCCTAAGAAGGTCAAGAATCCTTTTCACCACGTGGTTCCAATTTCAGGGGTCAGAAGAAGTCCAGGGACCTTTTCCCTCATATAAAATTTTCCAGTAATTTTGAGGAGGGGCTGACCCAAGCCTGAGGTCACCCACAATATTTTTCTGTCTTTCACTGTCCTCTGCTGTGAGTCACTGCTTGGAAAAGGTTTGTGCAGGACCTCATCCTTGCAGTGACCTCGTGACATCCCAGGATCAACTGTGGAAGGCTGGATTGGTGCCTTGTGCAGGCTGAGCTAGAAGAGAGGCTGGGCAGAGCTAGAGAATAAATTAGGAATTTATTCAAAGGATCTCCTCCATGGATCCACCTTGGGCAGCACAAGAGCCCAGCCAGGGCTGCACCCAAGATGAACCCAAATGGTCCCAAAATGCATGAGCGCTCACGGGGTCTCTCCCTGGGATCAGCTCTGCTCCATGTGCACATTGCAGTTCAGTGTCCAATTCCAGCTCAGCCCCTGCACTCCCATCCTGCTTGTTTTTCTCTCTCCAGCCCACGGGGTTTGTGCTCTTGGGCTGAGATTTGGATCATTTGTCCTTGGTGCCCAGCTGGAGCAGGAATTGTTTTGTCTCCCTGCTCTGTGCACAGAGCTCACCATGCCCTGGTGTGACCCACAGACTAAAGTAGCACAGAATCTGAAAATGGAAAAGCTCAAACCTGAGGCATGAGGATCATTTAAAATTGCATATTGAATTCACCTCACCTTCATCTGGGGAGCACAAAACCTCTGTTTCAGGGTTTGTCCTCTCTGGCCATTGCTGAGGGTGAGTGAGGCATTGAGGCTGTTGGATTTTTAGGACACGGCCGCCAAGTCAGACACTTGAGAAAAGCCAAAATGAGGAACTGGAGAAGCCAAGGAATGATTCAGAACAAGTGCAAGACAAGAGAGTGGGAAGCCACAGCGTCTCCTCTGCATGTCCAAACAGGGCAAGGATCCCACAAGGCAAAAACAAAGTCAGGTGGGCTGGGAAGAGGCGAAAAAAAGGCGTCAGAGCTGAGGGAGGCGGGTGAGAACAAGCCACGGAAATGTGACCACAGCCAAGCTGCACATGGAGCAGCCAAAAGCAACTGAGAGACTCCTTCTGATCCCAGAGGGGTGGAGAAACCACAGCTTTGGGTTTCTGCTCCTGTCCGGAGTCTCCTGGGGCCACGGACTGTGGGCAGCTGCCACCAGAACGGTCAAGCGGAGGAGGAGGAAGGTGAGGGTGGAAAAGGGATCAGGGGAAATATTCTCCTGGATCCCTGGAAATGTCCAAGGCCAGGTTGGAGGGGATTGGAGCACCCTGGGGTGGTGGAAGGTGTCCCTGCTCCTGGCAGGGGATTGGAACAAGATAATTTTCGAGGTCCTTCCAACCAAACCCGCTCTGGGATTCTGGAGGAAATATTCAAGGCCATATTATAACTTAACTTCATCAGGTTGCTGCTAATCTCAAACATAAATTAATTTAAGCCTCAGTACCTGAAATGATGGCTTTCCTTTTCCTTTGACGAAAAACATCCATTAACAAGGAAAGAAAAATAGATTTTCAGTCATCTTCCCCAAATCCACAAAAAAAAGAAAAAAGTTATCCCCCCCAAAAAACAAATGAATGATTCACAAGAAATATGAAATAAATTAAACAAAACAATATCTTAATAATTAATTTATAACTATCATATAATATTAGTAATATTATTAAATAAACCTGGTACAGCCTTTATTATAAAAAGGAATAGTGAAATATGAGACTTCCATCCTTATTTATGGAGGAAGGGATGATGCAATAAGTTGATAAAACACTTTTGCCAATCTTCGCAATATTTGATATTTTTCTTGCAGTTTCAGCTTGAAGGAATTAGTCATTATATGGGGAAGTGAGCTCTTTTAAAACAAAACAAAAAACAAACCAATTTTCAACATTTTTTTTAGCTTTCGTAGTGTTCAAACAAATCCTGAGGAAGTCAGCTTTAAAAGAAAAATAAATATCATCCTGTTCAATGAAATTTTAAATCAGAATTTAAGGTCTTCCTCTTTTTTTTTATATCTCTCATTTCTCCCACCTTCTCTGTGCTTCCTGAGATGATTAATCAATTAAAATTCTATTATTCATTCCTGCCAATTTAAACAGATTTATTCTATTTTAATGCCTATTAATGAAGACAAAATCAAATTTGCTTGGAATACCATCATCAAAACAGGATCTCAGACATTTTTAAGAAAGGCATTAAAAATAAAAGGCATTAAAAATACAAATATCAAGAATTAATTTCATTTCATTTCCCTGCATTTCTTAAGTACAGAGTCTGTGTAGAGACTAAGCTGTCTTTGGAGACTCAGCAATTAAAAATTTGCTGAATTCCAAGATATAAAATAGAATAGAGGATGCACTCACTTTATTTTAGGATGATTGAATGAAAGCAGGATGGTTTCCCCTTACAGAACGTGCATTTCCCTACTGATGCCTTGTGCAGGCTGACCTGGAGCAGAGGCTGGACAGAGCTAAAGAATAAAGCAGGGATTGATTCAAAGGATCTCCTCCATGGATCCACCTTGGGCAGCACAAGAGCCCAGCCAGGGCTGCAGCCAAGATGAACCCAAATGGTCCCAAAATGCACGAGTGCTCACGGGGTCTCTCCCTGGGATCATCTCTGCTCCATGTGCACATTGCAGTTCATTGTCCAATTCCAGCTCAGCCCCTGCACTCCCATCCTGCTTGTTTTTCTCTCTCCAGCCCACGGGGTTTGTGCTCCTGGGCTGAGATTTGGATCATTTGTCCTTGGTGCCCAGCTGGAGCAGGAATTGTTTTGTCTCCCTGCTCTGTGCACAGAGCTCACCATGCCCTGATGTGAAGCCCAGACCCACACACTGAAGCAGCACAGAATCTGAAAATAGAAAAGCTCAAACCTGAGGCATCACTACATTCATGACAAACAGGGCCTGAAGTGATTATTGGTGCTTTGGTGGAGTTCCCAGCACTGCAGGGAGCTGGGGTGACACTCCTGCCATCAACTTCCCACCCCTAAGCTTCAGGGAGAGGGGACTTGTTGGAATGACCCCAGCCAGGAAACAGATCCCAGAACTGGAGCCAGGCTGGGAGAGCTGGGAATGCTCACCTGGAGAGGAGAAGGCTCCAGGGGGAGGTCAAAGCCCTTCCAGGGCCTGAAGGGGCTCCAGGAGAGCTGGAGAGGGACTGGGGACAAGGGATGCAGGGACAGGACACAGGGAATGGCTCCCACTGCCAGAGAGCAGGGATGGATGGGAGATTGGGAAGGAATTGTTCCCTTTGAGGGTGGGGAGGGGCTGGGATGGAATTCCCAGAGCAGCTGTGGCTGCCCCTGGATCCCTGGAAGTGCCCAAGGCCAGGCTGGATGGGGCTTGGAGCAGCCTGGGACAGTGGAAGGTGTCCCTGCCCATCCAGGGGGGGCACTGGATGACCTTTAAGGTCCTTTCCAACCCAAGCCCTCCCAGGATTCTGGGATTCCTGTCACATCGCTTTTCCTGGCACCTCTCTGACGTCACATCCCTTGGAAGAAACCTCCACCGACTCCAGGGACTGAAGAGGGGATTGAAGAGGGTATTTACATCATCACATTTCTCTAATCCCTGTCTCTGAATTGTCTGCAGACAGCAGGAGAAGGGGAACGCAGCCTGGAGAGCCGGGAGTTGTGGACACCTCGCGTTGGATGGAGGACAGGAACCAGCCACGCTCGTTAGTCCTTAAATTAGCAAAGCGCTGCCAAGGTAACGGCTCTCTCCACAATATTGTTGTCTTGACTAAACAACTTTCCCTAAGCTCCGTTGAAATAATCTGTTTTTTCACCTGCAGGAGTGAAACATTCGAGCCGACATTCCAAGACGGATCTGGTTAAGGCCGTAAAAATTTTGTGGTAACCTATATATTATTTTTATGCATATGCTTAACACGATGTGTTTTATGAATGTGCTAAAGTGCAATAAATCACCTAAAATGTGGTGTAAAACACTTCAGGCTCTTAGCAGAGTATCAGTTGCTCGCACATATTCCATACAACCGTGGGCTTGTGCAGATGCGGGAGGGTAGGGACATGTCATCTCCTGGGAATGGCAGAGAGATGGGAATATGGCTTCTCTTCTGCGTGGGAGGTCAGGAGAGCAGCCCCTGGCTCTGTGATGGATTAGCAGCCAAAATGAAGACAGAACACGTGGAAGAACAGTGCAGCTTCAGCCTTTACTGGGTGTAATCCCAGCAACTGGATTTTCACAGGAATTATGTTGCAAGAGAGAGGAATTCTGTCTCTTCTGGTGGATAAAAAATACACTGAAATTCCTGCTTTAGTGGAAGCCCAACATGAGAAGTCCTAAGGAAAACTGAACCCCTCGGCTGACTCTGCTGAGGGTCAGGATCCAGAGTGGATGAGGCCTGGATTAACCTGCTGTTCCCAGTTCCCTCAGATTTATGGATCTGGGATTAGAGCACCATTGCACACCATGTCCTTCATTTTCACAACTCCAGCCTGAGTTTAGATGCTTAACTCAGGCTGGAAAAGCATCCAAAAATCTTTTCAAGTTAAAGGATTGGAAAAATTTGGAGACGAAGGTGCTTCAGAATTTTTCATATCCTGTTTGTCGTCTTCTTGTTGGAAAAACTGGCATGAAAGAAATTTCCCTGTTTTACTTAATTTTTTTAATTAAATTTGGGCATAATGATCCTTTTTGCTTATAACACTTACAAATGTTAGAAATTAGTTAAAAAGAGGGACTTAGCACAGGAATTTGGGCAAAGATTTGATATCATTGGTCTGCAGGTTTTATATCCTGCTGCAGTGATCATCAGTAAAGGACATGGTGGGAATCTGGGAATGTTGGGTTTGTCCTGTGCAGGGCCAGAATTGGATTCAGTGATCCTTGTGGCTCCCTTCTAACTCAGGATATTCCATGATTCAATATTCTGAAGCTTTAAATGTGTAAAAATCAGGTGGATTTCAAAAAAATGGTGCTCTGAGCAGAGAATGGATAAAGAAGTGAGTGTCTAATTTAACATTTTTACTGCTTTTTGACTGACTGGCCTCAGGGAGCTCTTCCTGAGGTGATTTCAGTTGTCCAGGAACTCCCAATCCCTACACCCTGGAGTTTAGGATAAGGCAACTCCAAGAGAAGCATCAGATGGGTGAGGTGGCAGGAGAGCTGGAAATATCCCAGCAAGTTTCACATCCTGCCAGTGCTCCACCAAAACCAACACATTTCCCCAGAGAACTTCTCTTTCATCGAGGTGAGGAAGTGTTTTCCAATGGAAAAATATTCCAAGTGACCAGATCTCATAAAAGGTCATTTCAGGCCCCAGTAAAATTAATTTGGGTTCTTTGAAAGTGGGCATCCACAGGGACCAGGTAAATTTTTTATTTGTTTTAACAAATAATTTGTTTGTTTTTGCTTGAGGAAACTCCCGTTGACTTTGGCTGAGCTCAGGTTTCTGCCCTAAGGACTGACAGTCAGAAAACTCCAAATTATGGGATTGAATGTGCTGGGAAAATGGCTCTGGAGAAATGGGATGGATAATTATGGAGTGGGAGATCTTTTTTGGGGTTAGGATTGAGAGAAAAAGAAAAAGCAGGAGGAAACAGTGACATAAAAGGTCTGAAGAGCAAAGCCTTCTCCTTTGTTTTAGCTGAAATCCATGGGATTCAGTATCCCTATAGAGATCTCTCATGGACCAATTTAGAATCAACCAAAACTTCCCAAAAAACCAGAAAATCCCATAGCTTCCCAAACCCACAGGAGAGGCTCTGGAAGGGCAGGAGTGTGCAATGTCAGACAGTGTTTGTTGTTTATCCAGGGATAAGCCCTGATCCTGTGCCTGGAAATTTGGGAAGTCTCCTGTCCTAGTGGAATTCATGGAATCGCCAACCTGCTGGGGGGGATCACCGCAGTGATTTGGAGTTCTTCTCTCCCTGCCTGCAAAACAGGCACCAGAGCCTCCCAAAACATGGGAGGGGAAAGGAATAGAAAGGAGGGGGGAAAGGGAAAAACAAGGAAATACAGGCCAAGGCAGCAGTGCCAGGATCAGACACTCAGGGCTGGGCTTGGGACACAGAGATGGATTCATGTTCTCAGGCCAGGACACAGAGGGACAGGAGCATGTGAGAGCCATGGGATGCTGTGTGGGTGAAGAAGGGGAGAAAACTCCCCTACCCCCATTTTTTTTTAAATTTTTCTGCCCTTTTCAGCATGTCAGTCCCGAATTTCAAGGAGTAAAAACTGGGAGACTCCACTGGGAAAATGTTGGCCAGTTGCTGACGGCCCTTAGGGTGTTTCCAGGTTAATGATCCTAGAAACATGGAATATCCTGAGTTGGAAGGGATCCATCAGGACCATCAATCCAGCCCCTGGACTGATGCACAGACACCCCAACAATCCCACACTGGGCAGTCCTGAGAGCATTTTCCAAAGGCTCCTGGAGCTCTGGCAGCTTTGGGGCTGTGCTCATTCCCTGGGGAGCCTGGGCAGTGCCAGCACCCTCTGGGGGAAGAACCTTCTCCTAAATCCAACCTAACCCTCCCCTGACATGGATAATGATTCCACCACTTCCCTGGCATTCCTGTTCCCATGCTTGACAACATTTTCAGTGGAAATATTTTTTCCTAATATCCAACTTGAGGCCTTTTCCTCTTCTCTTGTTCCTTGTTCTGAGATCCAGAAGTGGCTAGAATGATCTGCTACCCTCAGATTAAAAAAAATATAAATATAAATACAAATATAAATATAAATATAAATATAAATAATATGGATATAAATATAGATATAAATCTATATTTACTTCAATAAATCTATATTTAAATGTCATAAAATAGTGTCCTAAAGGATTTTTGGCAGCTCAGTTGAAGTGCCTTTGGAAAACCAGATTAATTTGAACTGACAAGTTTAAAAAATCCAGCTCATGTGGATTCCCACTTCCAAATTTGGGATATCTTCCTTTTGCTTCTGCTGTAAATATTTCAAGAAGAAAGTAGAGAATTCTCTTTGTTTCTTCCTCACAGCCCCAATTATTAAAACCGGATTAAAATATTGATTTATTACAGCATTGAGAGGGATAAAACTCCAGTGTTTTTATGTAATTCGGACCAAGGCTCCCTTTTTATCTCTGCTGCCAAGAACTGGAATAATCCCTTCCCATGGCTGCCTGAGCTGGAAACATCTGCCAAAAGCACGGAGATTCCCAAACTACTACTGTCTTCCAGTGATCCATGAAAGAGCAGCTTCCAAATGCTTCCTCTAGGCAGACAAAAATATCAAACCACTCAGAATTAGGAATGGCTTGAGGAAATTTAGTGATCTGCTGCCCCAAAACCTCTCCCTAGACCTAAAGCCAGAGACATCAAAGCTCGGCCTGACCTCAAGGTTTAAATTTCCAATTATTTTTAAGCCCCATAGCTTAAATTTTTTAAGCCTGGTGGGGTTTATGCCTTTCTTTTCTCACTGAAGTGTCCTCAAATGTGAATTATGTCGTGATCTGGAGCAGCAGAACAAATCTGAGCGCATATTTCAGGTCACCCAGACCTCCAGACAACCAGCAAGTGGTAACAGCCTTTCATCACTTCTCCCTTTTTCCCGCTGGAAGTGGGAATATCGCAGCCCACTGGATTTTGTGCTGCTTTCCCCGTGGAGCAGCTGGTTTGGATCTGGAAGTTGTGTAGCTGCACTTGAGTTGGTGCTGAACCTGAATTATTTTGTCTCGCTGAGCTGTGCCGTTGTTGAGCCATAAATTTTCCTGCTGGAAAAATTGTACCTGGAATTTTTAGGGAGAAGGAAGGAGGGGAAGGAAGGGAGAGGAATGAACAGGAGAGAGAAGGAAAAGGAAAAAGAAAAACAATATCTCTGACACTTTTTTGTTTTCCAGTATATTAACATTTTTCTTTCTTCCTTTTTTTTTTTTTCCTGTAACATTGAAAATAAAGGAAAAACAATTTTTCCTCTAGCCAGCCCATAAAAATCCAATTCCACCACAGTGGTGATTAATCTGAATAATCTCACTTTTCCATTTCAATTGCTTCCCAGAGATGGGAAAGGGAAGGATCCATCCAGCAGGAACAGTCCAGCAGGCCCTGTCCAAGGTTCTAGTCCAGATTCCCACCAGCAGCATTCCTTGATATCCTCACCCACACCCCAAATTTATCCTAAAACCCCCTTGGGAACAGCTTCTGACTGTGATTATACAGTCAGACATTCCAACCCACCTGCAGGAAAAGAGGGAAGAGCAGGGAGATGGGGACAGGTTTGAGTGGTTTTTCCCAAGTGTTTCCAAGTGGTGTTTTTGGAGTTGCCTGAATCCATGGGACATCCACAGGGAACAGCATTTTGTTCTGAAAAGTGGGAAGTTCAATTTTGTGGCTTTGTTGGGGCGTTCCACCAGTGTTTTGTGGCTTCCAAAAATCCTGGGTGGGTCCACACCCCACCAAAAGGACACAGGAAGTATTATTTGTTGCTAATTAGTCTTTCTGCTCAATGGAGTAGCAGGTATATAATTAACACGAGCTTTGGGAGGATGACCATTTATGGGAGAATTAAGATTCCCAAGGCTTTTAGGGCATTTCATTCCCCAGCTCCTGTCAAAGCCCGGATTTTACACACAACATGCATAGCCAAGTTCCAGAACTTCTCCTGCATTGTGCTGGTCTTCCTGGGCAATTTATGAGGAGACGAAGAAAAAAATTGTTATTATTATTATTATCATCACCGTTAATATTACTCCTGGGAGTGCCAGGTGTTGCTGGGAAAAACAGATTTTGTTGGTGGCAACAACCACAACCAACTTTCCTTTCCATAGCCTGGGGAGATCCAAACTTGGCACAGCCCACGGACAACTTCACCAGGACAATTTTGCTGCTTGAAACAACACCTTGCTTTGTGTATTCCTCGAGCCAGCCTGGAATTTAATCCATGTTTCTTTAGAGCTGAGTCACACCAGGCTGTTGATCTGAGCAGTCATTAATGAGGGATATTTCATGGAAGGCTAAGGAAATCTAAGACTGCTGTAGGCTGGAATGAAAGCCTTGGTGGTTTCTAGCATGTCCTCAAAAATGGTTTTCTTGTCCAAATACGTGACCCGAATATATTTGTAAAATTATTAAACTGTGGGACCACATCTGTGCTGGAATTTATTAAGTGGCTGGAACAGTCTATGAGAGAAACTTCAGACTTTAAGTATCCTCCCAATTTAGAGATGATTTGAGTGTTTGAACATTCCTGGTGCCACAGGTTGTCCAGAGAGGTTGCGGAATCCCCAGGCCAGGCTGGAGCAGCCCGGGATAGTGGAAGGTGTCCCTGCCCATGGCAAGGGGTGGCACTGAGTGATCTTGAAGGTCTCTTCCAACCCAAAAACCTTCTGATATTCTTTACACACACAGGTGACAAGGACACAGGAGATGATGGATTACCATATCTATGTCTCACATAATTTTAGGTGATTGATCCAAAAAGCAAAGGAGGAGGATCAGGGATAGGGAAACATAGAAAAGACTGGTCTGACCCTGGTTGTACAACTTGAGCTTATCTGTGTCCAGTTTCCACATTTTCTGTTTCTTTCCACATCTTTCCTTGGCCTTTTATTCCCTGAAGTTCCTTTTCTCTTGCTCTTAAGACAGTGGTGGCTTCAGGCTGTCCCCAAGTCGTCCCTTTTTTCCCTTGGCCAGAGCACGAATCCTGGACGAAATTCCTTGCTTGGCACTGGCTGTGTCATTTTCTCTCCAAGGATGTGGAGCACCCCGTGACCTCACCATGAGCAGGAACAGCTTTGGGGCTGGATTTACACAAAAAACCCTTCCTTAGTGCCTGGGGGTATTAAGGGGAAGGGCCAAAGCTTTCCTAGGTTTTCCCCTTTTATTCCATATCTGGGGATATTCTGACATCCAGGCAGTGAATGAGGGGGAGTTGCTAAAATCTTGATGCTGCAAAGTCACCTTCCCAAAATCATCTCCCTTTTGCTACAGTGTGAGAAGGAGAAAATTCCCATTTTACAGAGTTTAAGATTTTGGCTTATTAGGGTCTATAGGAAATGTGCAATGATCCATGAAGGTCAAAAATAATTTAAGTTTCAAATCTTCCCTGTGTCCTTCTCCACCAAATGGCAGCAGGTTGCTGCTTTTCCCCAATTAAGCATCCACAGACTTTTTTTTTTCTCTTTCATATTTCACTTTTATTTTCTTTTAGTATAAAATGAGTGGGTCTGGATTAAAAGTCAAAAGAAGTGAAACCCTTTATTTCATGTGTTTTGGGAAAGCCTTCTCCAGAGGCAGCATTGAACACTGCCTTTTTGTCTCCCTGAAATCAGCAGGAGATGCTGTTAAATGGTTCAGAGATGGCTCCAGAAAAACCACACTCCCCAAATCCCTGGAGGCAACATCTCCAGGGGCCAGGAGTTCCCAGCTGTTTTTAAAACCTCCCCAGTCCTGAACCTCCCAAGAGCCAAACGCAACAGAATGTCTGGCTGTAATGACAGATATATTAATTAAACACATTACCCACCAGGAATATGTCTGTTGTCACCTGCAAGAAAGGAGAGTGATCCCATGGTCCGTGGATTTCATGGAACACCAGATGATGTCAGGCCTCTGAAGAAGTTGCCCGTGAAGAAGCGCAGACAAGCCAAACTCTGTTCTTCCCCAGCAGAAGGGTGGTTTGAAACCATGGGATATCAGATATTTGTGATTCCAGAGGTTTTTCCAGGCTCCTCCTGTCCGTCCTGTTTTTCTGGCTCTGCTCCCCAGTGCAAAGGATGAAGCAGGAGCTGCAGTGTGGCTGTGGGTTAGCCTGGGGGAACATCCACAGGGGAGCTGGTGTGGTGGAACTGGAGGATCTTTAAGGTCCCTTCCAACCCAAACCATTCCATGATTCTAGGAATTCTTTTTATTTAACATTCTCAAGAATTCACAAGGAGTTTCCACAAAACCTGATGCTCACTAAAGCTTGAGGATCCCCTTCTCTAAATCCTGTATTTTATTTTATTTTATTTTATTTTATTTTATTTTATTTTATTTTATTTATCTTATTTTATCTTATTTTGTTTTATCTTATTTTTATTTTACTTTATTTTATTTGAATTTTTTTCTGTTTTATCTCATGTTCGTTTAAGCTAAAGCAGTAAATGAGACTTAAAACTTCTGTGAAGTTCCCAGTTTTCAAAAAAAAAAAAGAAAAAGTACTTGCCAAGCTTATGAATTCCCATATTCTGCACAACGTGGCACCCCAAATCTTTGTGAGATTTCACATTGTGCTTAACAACTTCTCAAGACACCAGGCAAAAATTAATTGGCTTCTGCAGCTTAATCAATTTGTCCACCACGATGGGAGGTTCATTTTTTGGGCTGAGGACATCTGGCGAACCAAAGAGCC
Organism: Onychostruthus taczanowskii; assembly: GCF_017590055.1. Classification (NCBI taxonomy): domain Eukaryota; kingdom Metazoa; phylum Chordata; class Aves; order Passeriformes; family Passeridae; genus Onychostruthus; species Onychostruthus taczanowskii. The sequence continues at coordinate 24,422,596 of NW_024500349.1, forward strand.
GCTTCTTTGCTGCCTTCCTGGAATTATTTTCCAGCTTGGCATAGCACCAACAGCCACCATTCCTGGTGGCACTCTGGAATCAAACCCAGGAATTGCCTCAAGCTGAGCTTGTGCTCCCCAGGCAGGATTGGAAGGAGCACAAGTTCTCTGGGTGAAGAGGCGTAAGACACAATTTCCAATGAGATCCCAGAAGGGAAAATGGGGAAAGGCAACAACATTTTCTTTTGCCATGTCTGTTTTGCCATATTTTCTTTTTTTCAGGGATTAAAGTGGAGGAGCACAAGCATTTTCTCTGTGTGGAGGAGATGAAGAACAGCTCCACTGTCATGAAAGAACCAGCAATTAATGGGCTCAGAGGGTTTTATGTAAGCATTAAGGTTTTAAGTGCTTTGTATTTGTAGGGCTTGTTATTCCTGGATATTCCTCCCAAACCTGTTGAGAGACATGAAGCAAATTTCTGGAAAGTTTCCCTGGAGTTTCTTCACACAGAGCAAAGCTTGTTGTGTGTCTTCTTGGCTTCGGGATCCCAAAGATCCTGTGCTGCAGGAACATGAAAGGTGACTGCATTCCATCAGCTGCTGGTGTTTGTTCAAGGTTTGGGACCAACACACCCATCTGAGCTCGTTTTCATTCCTCTCTCCCTCCGTGTCACACCCACCTCGTCTTGCACCGCCCGTGCCGGCCAGGATTCCTCACAAAATGAAGGTTTTTAAGGATCTACAGAATGTTTTCATTTTCCCCGTTCTCCAGTGACACTCATCAGACTGTCTGAGTCTCTTAGGGCCAGATTTATCCAAGAAAACCCCAAGCTGGGCCAGCCTAAGCCCACCCAAAAAGTGAGGGCTGTTCTCTCTCCAGGCTGGAGGTGAAGCGAAAGCTGCTCCACCAGAGTGAATTCCAGCTTGATTTGGTGGGACAGGGCCACGAAAAAGCAGGAGAGTGAGCCTGGAGCTCCAAAATAAAGGCTGTAAACATGGCCATGGGAACAAGGACTGCATTTTCCAGATTCAGTGACTCAGTCAGGCCTGAAAAGGCAAAGCCCTCGATTCCATCTCCTGGCAGAGAGCTCTGCAATGGCCCGTGGTACTCACCCTGGCCTCCAGCACTGCCTGATCCCATCCCAGGACAACATCCCTGCTCCCTGCTGGGGTGGGATGGAGCTCTGGACAATTCCTTCCCTCGTTTTTGTCCGAGGGAAATGGGAACAGCCAGCTCAGGGAGTGTGATCTGTGCGCCAGGGCTTCAGCTCACACCTTGGGCTGGGCTAGTCTCACATTTTTGGCCTGACCAGGGTAAGCAGCTCAGTAAATTCCAGGGAAATGCTGGTAATTTATATTTCAAATGTTAATAAATATGTTTATTGGGATTCATTTGGGTGTTATGTTTATGTATTCTTATTAATTCATTTATTAATAATCATTCCCTCCGTGCTCACAAGATTTCTAACTCATTCAGGCAGCAGGACTGAATCACATATAGAGTTGGTTAATGAAGATTTCTGTTATTAAAACCAATATTTGCGGTGTCTTTTTTTTAGCAGAATTAAAAATCAGACAGAGTTAAAAACATGGAAAGAAAAGAGAAAATAATTTAATATTGCAGCTATGGAGAAGTCGGATTTTACCCCCATTTATGCCCAGAATTCTATGTTGATGTATGACTTCAAACCTTTATTTTTTTTTCCTCAAAGCTGAATTCTTAAAGAAGATCTTGGATTTGCTGCAAGAACTCTTAGAGATGTTGAAGTTGAGTAGAGATTTTCTTGAGACAGTGCTGAAAAATGACAAAAGTTATGAAAAATCACCCTGCAAGGATCAGACCAGTCTCACCCAAATTCAAATTCCTCAAGTTGTGTCAGAATTTCTCTTGAATCAAAGTAAAGAGGCACAGATCTCTGGATGAATCGGGACAGGTATCCCCAATCCATCTGTGGAGAAGCCACCAAATTCCTAATTGAGGCAAAATCATTCAAGATGGATTAATTCAGGTCCTGCAGTCTCAATCCAAACTCAAAACTTGCTGGAAACTGAAGTGTCCCATTTCCTTTTGCCTCTGTTCCCCATTGTAGAACTCTGTGCCCTTGTTTGCCACAAGAACGATAAAAATACTGCCTTAAAATGTTTGGATAAATGGGATATTACATTAAAACATCTGCAGATGTGAACAGAGTTGATATGCAGTGGCTCACTGTGAAAGAAACATGGAAAATGGGTCGCATGTGAAGAAAATCATGGATATTGTTTGGTCTCATGTTTATGAGGTTGGTGTTTATCCTCAGAAACACTCTGGAAGCAGCTGAGGTGAGTGTTGATGTCATCCATACCCAGCACACGGAATCATGGAATCTTTTAGGTTGGAAAAGACCTTTAGGATCATCAAATCCAACCATCAGCCACCACCACCATGGTCACCATTAATCCATTTCCTTCATTTTTGAACACTTCCAGGACTGGGGACTCCACCGTTTCACTGGGCAGCTGTGCCAGGGCTGGACAACGCTTTTTATGAAGAAATTTTCCTGAATGTCCAACCTAAACCTCACCTGGTGCAACTTCCTCTCATCCTGTCCCTTGTTCCTTGGGAACAGAGCCCAACCTGCAGCTCCACCCTCCTGTCAGGAGTTGTGCAGAGCCACAAGGTCCCCCCTGAGCCTCCTTTTCTCCAGGCTGAGCCCCTTTCCAGCTCCCTCAGGAATTCTCCAGCCCCTTCCCAGCTCTGTTCCCTTCCCTGGACACGCTCCAGCTCCTCAGTGTCACTCTTGTCATGAGGGACCCAAACTGACCCCAGGATTTGAGGTGTGGCCTCAGCCCTGCCCAGAACAGGGGGAAAATCCCTTCTCCTGCTGCTTCTCCTACAAACCAGGGTGTCTTTGGCATTTTTGGCCACCTGGGCACACCTGGGCTCATGTTCAGTGTGCCAAAAAACCCCAACTCTTTTGGTCTGTTGACCAAAATCCCCAACTCTTTTCCCTTGGGCACATTCCAGCCCCTTTCCAGCAGCCTGTAATGATGATGTGGTAAAAAAAAAAAATAAAAGGTGGATCCTGTTCCTGACTCTGTGCTAAAACATCCCTGGATCCCAGGCCTGCCCTAACATCTCTCATCTGCAGCAAAAAATAGATTTTTACCCAGACAGAGCTGTGAGCAGGTTTGTGGCGCTTGGCACTTGTCCTGACATGTCCCTTGCTGCCACAGCCATGGGGGATGAGTGACATAAAAGCCATTTTTGCCAGGTTTTCACTCCTCCCATCCTCTGGAAGCTATTCTTGGATGGGTCAGTACAGCCAAGACTCAGGTCTTCTGTACCAACAAACTCATGGAAAAAGGCTTGATTGTATCAGAGACTGCAGCTCTGGAAACTTTATCTCCCAAAATGTCTGGTCCCCTGCAAGGGGCAATCCCAGGAATTCTGGTGTGTGCAGCAGGGAGTTTGCTTTAGCATAAACTTTCAGGGAAGAGGGGCTGCTGGATTTACTGGAGCTTCCTTTCCTGTGAAAAGGATTCTGTTTAAAACGCTGAGTAATCCATTGCACAGCAGCTCCTGGGGGCTATTTTGGGAATAGAATCATTGGCTTAGTGGAATTTTTTCCAGGCTGAGAACCATCACCTTCTTTCAGCTCCGCAGAAAAGTGCTTTTAACAGAGACATTTTCTTCACAGAAACAGCCAAGAGATAATGGCAGGGCGAAAACCCAGGGAAAAACAAACCTTCCTTCAGAGGGACATGGTGGGAGTTTTGGGGATGTTCCAATGGCCCTGCTTTGACACCTCTGTGCTGACATAAAGTTGCTTTCCCTCATTTAATTTTCCTCATTTAATTATCTCAGCCTGGCAATCAGTGCTGGTGCAGGGAGTAGTTGAATTGTGGAATCCTTTGGAAGGAGATCCATGGAATGGTTTGGGTTGGAAGGGACCTGTAAAGGTCTTTTAGTCCAAACTCAATGAAATGAGCAGGGACATCATCAATGAAATCAGGACAAGGTTAATCAGGACTTTGTTCAAAGCCTGATGAAGTCACAGCTGCCGTAAGCAAGAAAGTTAAAACTGAAAGAGAAGTTTTTGTGGCCTGGAACGTAACAATTTGAACTTTTAGGAAAAAAGATCTTGGTGTGATTTTAGCCCAGCTTTCACTTTGCAAAACCAGCTCCTGGTCATGGTTCAAGAGGGATCAAGATCCAAGGACCATTCCATGCAGCCAAAGGATTTAGAGCTGGAGACAGGAACATGTCAGGAGATGCAAGTCATGATCAGATCATGTCTTGAAATGCTGATTAGAGCAGTGGAGACGAAAAGCCAAAATGAAACAAAAAAGCCAACAAAAACCCCCATCATGATTTGCTGTTTTAAATCTCCAGATCAGTTAAACTCAGTTCTGACCTACTGAGAAGGAAATTTACAACTTCATTGTAGATTGTAATTTCATTTATAACAGATAAAATCAGGTTGCAATAATTTGTTTTTATCTTTTGAGCTTCTGCTCCCTTTGAGGATCCCTTTTCATACAGCTGGTCAAAAGCTATCCCAGATAAAAGCTTTCCCTAACAGGAAGTGTGGCTTTTATCTAAACTGACAAGGAAAATAGCATGAATGATGAAATGTTTCAATTTTCCAGTGGGCTTTTTTGGACTTCTCAAGTGTTTCAATTCAGCCAGGGTTTAAATGTCCTGCTGGGGGTGAGCTTTCTCTGGGGCAAAGATTACAGAACTCTAAATTGCTGATGAGAAATTCTCAACCCCAACAAAAAGTGTAAACAATATTTCTCCCTGCAATGAGCCCCAAGGTAATCAAAGCTTTAAAGGTGAATTATTCAAAGCATAAGGTTTAGAACTGGGCCAAAATTCCAAGTTTAGCGTTCTTAAAGTGGAGTAATTCTCATCCTAACCAGATGCGTTTAAAGTATTTTAACTGAAGTGATCCCTAGAGAAAAGAACAAATCTGTGCCCAAATTAGGCTTAAAAATCTTAAACTTTTGCAATTAGCAACGATAAATCCTTGTCTCCAGCCCCTCTGAACCTCTCAAACTAAGACCACATTTTTAATTTAGTCATTCCTAATGACTAAAGCCTTGGATCTGGTCCCACAAAGAGCAGATTCCCAGATTAAAATCTCCAAGATCAACTGGATTTGGTGGGGTTTTTTTTCATGGAGCTGTGATTTCTGGGGTATTTTTTACACCTCCACCAGAGAAATGTCCCTGCTCATGGCAGGGGGTTGGAATGAGATAATAATCAGATAATGAGATAATGAGATAATGAGAAAATAATCATTTTCCAGGTCCCTTCCAACCCAAACCCTTCTGCGATTCTACATTGTTTGTTCCCCTGTATTTTCCAAAATTTAGGCATTGCTTTCTGCATTTTTAACTTGCAGCTTCTCCACTTTGCTCCTTGATGCCTCAATCCAGGTGGGCCCAGTCACAGCAGGACATTTTAAGCCTCTTGCAGACTAATTGCTTGATTAATTCACTCTGGTTTAAAGTATCTAATCCTAGGTAGGGTTTTCCAGTATCCCACCCATGTTGGAATATTCCTCCCACGGCGTTAAACAGGAGCCGTGTTTTCCTTAAATATCATCCATAATTATTTGGTGTGAGTTCTCTGCTCCCTGCAAAATCCCCTCTTGTTCTTACTTTGTTTTTTTAGACCTCTTTTCCTGACGCTTTGTGTGTGATGGATGCAGCCCAGACCAGAGCAGGAAAGCTCGTTCCAGTATCTCCAGAATCCCATTGGATCGCGGGAGTTTGGATCTCCCGTGTGGGGTGGGAATAAATTTCTGAATTGATGGCTGTGACACAGTGCAAAAGAACCTTGGCAACCTTGACACCACTCTTGGTGTAGCTCAGCCTCACAACCCAGTCAGGGAAGAGTTGGAATTGTATCCATGTTTGTCTGGCTGGAGCTCCCGGACACAGAAGATTTTATATGGCTGAAGTTGGAACAAGTTCAGGACGAGCTCACCTCAACTTTTCTGTCATTCCCAAGGCTCGTTGTATCCACTCTGCAGATTTTAAGGATGGGATCTGCAACTTGCAGCTAAAATTTTTTATTTAAATGCTCACAATTTTATAAAAATAAAACTATGTGTATGCAATATTTGCCATTCCATGCATTCCTCCTGTTCCCAGAGATTTCATGTTCTTTACTGACCATTGAAACCTTTTTTTTAACCATTGAAATCACCTTGATTTTTCTGTCATTCCCAAGGCTTGTTGTATCCACTCTGCAGATTTTAAGGAAGGGATCTGCAGCTTCCAGCTAAAATTTTGATTTAAATACTCACAATTTTATGAAAATAAAGCTCTGTGTGTGAAATATTTGCCATTCTGTGCTTTCCCCCTGTTCCCAAGTATTTCATGTTCCTTAGTGGCCACTGAAAGCTTTTTAAAACACACTGACAGCAACATTTTCTGACAAAAAAATAAAATGTTTGAAAATGTTTTAAACATGTTTTTCAGTTTAAAGATGGGAGCTGGGATGGCTCTACCATTATATAAAATTCATTGCACATTTTGGAGAGTTAGGGAATAAATTATGGGAATAACTCCAAGAATGGGAATAAGGCATGGCAATCTTTTTTTCCAAGTCAGGTAGCACTGGGCTTTTAAAAAAAAAAAAAATAAATAAAACTCATTGACAGAATTAAAGGGTTTTTTTTATTTGTATATCTTTATCAAAAAAATGAATTTTTCCACACACCAAATGTTACATCACCATCCATCCAACAAATCCAAAACTTTTTCTGCTGCTGACAGTGTTCAGAATTCCTATTTGATTCCCAGACATCCCTTTAACCAACATTTGGTTGGGAAAAATGAGTGACAATGAGTGAAAATTTGGGAAGGAAAAATGAGTGACAACATCTGACCATTCACCATGGCCTGGAAGAGTGTTGGAGTTTTAGGGATGACAAGTCAGTTTTCCTTAATCCAAGCCAAAATTACCCCTAAAAAAATTGGATTTTGAAGCTAAAGAATGGACTTTCTTTCACTTTGACTAAAAAGTTGGGTGGGAAATAATATTTCATAGCAAAATTTAATTGTTAAGGAATATTTTCCTTGATTTCCTTATATAAAGAAACTTCTAAAAGAGGCAAATGTTTGTAATTAGAGTAAAAACTTCTGTTCAATTTCAGGATGCTGCCTGGAAAGGGAAATTTTCAAATTTCCCACCATAAATGTTTGGAGGGAAGCCGTTGCCTTTTCAGCTGAGGAGCCAAAGGCTGGAGCCTTATTCCCATGACTTTTTAGTGGGATGATTACGTCACTGCTCTGTCAGGATCCTTCCATGGATTTTTAAGGAGGACAGAACCCCACAGCTGCACCCTTCCAGCTGACCTGGACCACACACCATGGACCCTTTGGAATCTGGTCATTCCAGCCCTCCAAGTTGCCTCCTTCTGTCCCTACTTGTCCAAGGAAAAGGATGGCTCAGCTGATACCTCACTGGAGAACTCCGGGAATCTGGACAAAGCAGAGCTGAGTGAGGCATTTTGAGCTTGGACAAGCACAGGAATTGCTGTGGAAAATTAGGGATTTATGGAGATGGAATTATTGTGATTATCCTGTGAATATCCCACCTCTGTAGCAAAATTTTGGAAAGCCCTTTTCCCAAAGCTGCTGGAAGGCAGCAGGGAGGTTCCAAAGAGGCTGTAGAACCCTCATCCCTGGAAGTTCTCAGGACCAGGTTGGATGGAGCTTGGAACAACCTGATCCAGGGAATGACCTCCCTGTCCCTGGCAGGGGAATTATGTGAGCTTGAAGGTCCCAAACAATTCTGGGATTCTTGGATTTCTTTTTCTTCCTCACCACAGGGAATTGTGCATTAGAAATGAAGAAGTTTCTCTGCCCAAGCATCCCACTTCTCCATGAAACTCATGGAGCTGCTCCATGCACAGAGCTTCCCCTGCCTGAAGGAGAATCCATCCTAATCCATCATAAATAACCCCCATTCCTTTTGCTGCCTTTCCCATGGTTTTCATCCCAACAGATTCATGGAATGGCACTGAAAAAATCCGTATAGACAAATTATAAATGGAATTCATCCCAAAATTTCTTGGAATATTTTTATTTATATAATATTGAGTGATATAGAAACAGAATGTATAAATTTCATTTTTTTTAAAGGCCAACTGAATATTTCCAAATGTATCACCTGGATTAAAATAAGACTCAATGATTTAACTGATTTGCTGAAAAATTTTCAGAAATCCATCACTGTAAATAGGCAAAACAGATAAAAAAAATCTATCATTATCCCAAATTTCTGGCTAGATTTTTGAAAAATTAGCATTTTACCCATTGCCACACATAGTGTGGGCTTGAATCAGGCTTTTGAGCTTATCTTAATATGTCTGATGCCTCTTTTATCCCTAAAATAATTTATTTTAGATTAAAAATTCCATGTTTCTGGGAGTGATTTAAAGCATCACCTGCAACATTTTTCCCATAATTTTGTCCAGGTTATCCTGGACAATTCCATTAAATAAAAAACCCCACAAGGCACATTTGGCACAATGGTCGTATATTAAATTTTTTCATACACAAACGTACAAAAGAGATGCACAACACAAACTCATTCCTTTAGGAAAGGAAGAAAAATTGGGATTTGCTGCCATGAATCAGCTAAAAATGAGGGAAGCAGTTCCTAAATTTTAGTCAGTTTTGATTTAAAAACTTGGCAAATTTTGTGATTTTAAACCCCATTCCCAGGATTTGTTATTAAATTGTAAATTATTCCCAGCAGGAATCTTTTTTTTTTTCCATGGCTTTGTTTAACACCTATCCAAAAGGAGCCCCTTCTCCTGCTTAAACCCTCAGGTCCAATTGCAACCCAAACAAGGAGGGATTGAACTATGCCGTTGGGTTTTTCCTGGGAAGATGCCATGAGGAGCAGCCACGTGGGATAAATCCCTCCTCAGTGTCAATCCCGGCCTCCCCTGAGTGGGAAAAGACAACAAAAGGTGTCCCAGAAAAAAATGTTTGGGATTGGTTTCCAAGATAACAACAAAAATAAGCCTGGAGGTGTTTTTGAGCGAGCCCTGGAGGCTCGTGGGTGGTCACGGCCACCTCGGTCAGACTTTCCATGGATCCTGACACGGGATGTGTGTGGTTTTTCCTGAATAATGGAGTTTTGATGGAGATTAACTAATCTCGGGTGTGTCTTTCCAGGGAATGTCACGGAAGGAGAGACGGGCCGGGAACAGGAGTGGCAAGAAGAGGAGCTGAAAGGAAGGAGTTTCTCCAGGAGACAAGACCCAATAATCCAAATATTCCCTTCTGGCCTAGGAGTGGAATCTTTCCAGGACAGGGAAAAATGCAGTATTTAAAGTGGTTTAGCAGATATAGTCACTCCTCTGGGATTTACTCCATGCTTCTCCCTTTATATCTCTTTTTCGTGGATAATCCTGGTGGTGAATTAAGTGGAAACCCCTGACATTCGTTGTCATTAAACCATCTGGGAAGAGCTGCTGGAAAAAGGAGAACAGATTTCTTAAGGAAAACATAAAAATAAAGAACTCCTCAGTGTTTCTTCCCCTTTCTGAAAATATTTTCTGGTGAAAAATTGATGCTCAACCCTGAATTTTTTTTTTGGTTCAATATCATATTTCAGTAAAAAATGTTGTGTTTGTGTGTGTTTCTTCTTTTTATTATTTTTTTTTTTTTAAACCAAAATCTTAAGGCCTGACCTGGTCTAGCACTGCTCATCACTTGGGTTCTCCAAGGAACTGAAGTTTGGACCAGAGAACTCTACTGATAACTTCCAACCAATTCTACAATTCCAAAATTAAGGAGGCACAAGGGAAGAAAATTATTTTTGCAAGGAGTCCTGAAGAAATTACTCTGAATATTTTTTTAATGGATGAGAGATGACTTCAGCTTCTCTCTTTGGTTTTGTGACTTCCACAGGTTCTTGCGAAAATCCCACCCACTGGACCTGTGGAGTTATGGAGAGATTTTCCATTAATCCTAGAAAAGCATGGGCCTAAACCCCACCTATATCCAATGTCAACCCGTTATTCCATTTCCTTCAAAACCCCCAGGTGATATCCATGGCTACATAATTTATATATATTTATAGTGTCCTGTCAATCACCCACTTATAAATTATTGGCATGGAAAAGAAAGCAATTTTGTCAGGATAATGTGGTTTCTTTAAGTTCCAAAAAGATCCAGGACTGGGAGTTCTTGGAAAACAGGATTTGAAGAGAAGTCAAGATGTGTGGACTTCATGGGAAAAGTCCTTCTGTAGTGTTAGGAGAACGAAAAAGATACCAATGAGATAAAAATCAGCTGATTCATAGGAACACTTCAAACAGGAAAGTAAATTTGGGCTCCAGGAGCCATTCTGGTGGTAAATTCTGTATACTGGGCCTTCAACATCAAAAATTGAATTTAAAAAATAGAATAATGAGAAAACCCAATGATTGAACTGATTTGACATTCAAACCATTTTCAGGAGGGGAAAAGATTTGTCAGAAAGAAAGAAGGAATAAAATAAATTATTTTGATTATTGAAATTATTTTGATTTTTGAAATGAATAATCAAAATATGACTTGGTTGTACTCTGCATGATTTCATTACAAGCTTTTCATTAGTAAAAAATCTAGCTCTGAGAAGAATTACAGAGGCTGGAAATTCAGGAAAGACATAGGAAAGGGTTTTTTACCCAGGAGAGTTTTCAGGACCAGACAGAAGAATGATGCAAGAAATAAAAATGTATCACTCTTAAAAACAGATCTGGAAGTAAAGCCCCAAGGGATTAAAGATATTCTCAAATATATTTTGTTCATTTATTTGAGAAGATGTTAATTCCTTGAAAAAAATCTTGAATCTTCCACATATTTATTTGGGAAAAGCAAGGATTTGAACCTGAGTTCCAATTTCTATGAGTGTACAAATCCCCTGGCTCTTTAGGATCCATTATTTTCTCTTTTCTCTTTTTCCCTTTCTCTGTTAACCATTTTTGTTATATTTTAATTTCTTGAAGTCCCTCATTTTCCTTCCCAGCTGGCTGGAAAAAGAATTTCCAACCTGTCAATGCCTTTTCCCACCGCCCAGTAGAGATTATTAATAAATGGCCGGGTTTCCCAAAGATCAGATGGAAACAACATTCCTGGAGTTTTCCTCCATTATTTCAGCTATCCCCAAGTTCTTCCAGAGTGGTGCCAGATGATTTTTATAAATACCTGTGAAGACACTAAGAGAATTTGGTAATAAAATCATCTTTGAGGTGGTCTAAGAGCAAAGGGAATAAAAGAAAATAATTCCTTAAAGAAACAAGACTAAAAACAAATTATGCTATGGAAGAAGAAAGTTAAGATGTTTAAAGAGGGAGAAAAGTGGGTAAATCATGGACTATTTATTTGTTTCAAACAGAAACAAGGGGAATTCAGACCAAAAAGAGCCCAGATGCCCAGAAAGACCAAGGAAAGAAAAGATAAAATAAACAAAACTGACATAAAACCAATTAAATGTCTCACTACGGACAGTAGCGAGTTTGTAGCTACAGCAGGAGCTGCCAATGCACACATTGATTTTATTGGAGCTTTTAACACTGTCTCACATGACATTCTCAGAAATAAACATAGAATGGATTAAATACCATGGGTTGGAGGCAAAAAAAATGCTGGAAAACCTAGTGGGAAAATAGGTACAGATGGAAATTTATAGTGAGTGAGTTCTGCGAGGGAAATGTCTGACAATGAATAAGGGGAGGTGATGAACCATCATTATCATCATCATCATCATCATCATCACCATCATCACCAACATCATCATCATCATTGTCATTGTCATTGTCATCTTTATCGTCGCCATCATTGTTGAGGATTCAGTGTAGGAGAAAGGAAAAGAGTACAGATTTTTGATAGCAGTAAAAAAAGGATGGATCGACAAAAAATTTCCATGATCTGGTTGTTTATCCAAAAAAAAAACAATAGTCAGGAAGGAGCAATAGAAGGGGGTGTGGGGAGGTGGGGGGTAAAAATCTCTACAAAATATGGGATGCTCGGAAACTGGTTCCCCTGAACTCCTGCAGGGAAGATTTTGGGCATTCTGGTGGGTACTAACTGAGTGAAAACCAACTTCCTCTGCCTGTGGCCAAAGGAAAAGAGCATCTGGGAATGTGTGGACCAATATCTCTTAGGAACAACCTAGGAATAGCAGGTCCTTTTTTCCTTGGAGACTCCTAGAATGGTTTTGTTTGGAAGGGAATTTAAGGATCATTCAGCCATGGGGAGACCCCCCACTGTCCCAAGGTGCTGCCAGCTCCATCCTGGCCTTGGGCACTTCCAGGGATCCAGGGGCAGCCACAGCTGCTCTGGGAATTCCATCCCAGCCCCTCCCCACCCTCCCAGCCAGGAATTCCTTCCCAATCTCCCATCCATCCCTGCCCTCTGGCAGGGGGAGCCATTCCCTGTGTCCTGTCCCTCCATCCCTTGTCCCCAGTCCCTCTCCAACTCTCCTGGGCCCCTTTGGCCAGAGTCAGTTCTCCCTGAGCCTTCTTTTCTCCAGGCTGAACAATCCCATCTCTCCCAGCCTTTCTCCATGGATGCTCCATTCCCTCTGACCATCTTCACCTCCAGGGACAGCATTTCCAAAGATTCCCTCGTCCTGATGACTTGGGACACAAGGGATGAACTTTCATGGCAGCACCTCCCACAATTCCGATGCCAAACCCCAGAGCTTTCCCAGCGGGGCAGGAGATGCAAAGGAAAACACTGGGCTTTATTTTTAAGTGGGATCCAATGTCTCTGCAAGGGACCAAGGCAAACACGCAGCTCCAAGCTCCTGAATTTGTAGATATGGAGAGTCTGGATCTGAATTTCATGGCTCAGCCCTCCTCTAAGTGGGACTTTTAGTGCTGCCATGAAAAATCCAACATTCCATCTGCTATATTCAAATCCCTCCTTATATTTTCCTTTGGAGACCTCCAAATGCTCTTAAAGCAGCCGAGCCTCTTCCTGAAGAATGCTGTTTATGCCTTGCTCCATGCAGTTCCAACTTGATCCATTTCTCCACGTGGGACACTGGAGTGGGAATGCAAACAGGCTGGCAGGTTTTATTGGATCACCTTTTTACTAGGAGGAGAAATCCCCACACACCATCAACAATGATTCTTTTTACAACAGCCCCCCTCACACAGTCTGTGTGTCCTTGACAGCCAAAATTTGCTCCTACTTCGAGATTTTTTTTATTTTCACTCTCCCACTGTGATGAAGTTTATCCACTGGAGCTCATGCTGCCACCTGGATCATGAAATCATGGAATGATTTTGGTTGGAAGGCACCTTACAGATAATCTTTTTCCACCACTGTCATGGGTAGGGGCACCTCCCACTGCCCCAGGTGCTCCAAGCCCTGACCATCCTGGCCTTGGGCACTTCCAGGGATCCAGAGGCAGCCACAGCTGCTCTGGGAATTCCATCCCAGCCCCTCCCCACCCTCCCAGCCAGGAATTCCCAATTCCCAATCTCCCATCCAGCCCTGCCCTCTGGCAGTGGGAGCCATTCCCTGTGTCCTGTCCCTCCATCCCTTGTCCCCAGTCCCTCTGCAGCTCTCCTGGAGCCCCTTCAGGCCCTGCCAGGGCTCGGAGCTCTGCCTGGAGCCTTCTTCTCTCCAGGGGAGCATTCCCAGCTCTCCAGCCTGGCTCCAGGGCAGAGGTGCTCCAGCTCTTGGAGCAGCTTCGAGGCCTCCTCTGGATCCATTCCAACAGATCCACAGGCTGTGAAGGCTCTCACACAGACCCAGTGAAGGTTCTCACACAGATCCAGGGAATGTTCTCACACAGACCCAGTGAAGGTTCTCACACGGATCCAGTGAAGGTTCTCACACAGACCCAGGGAAGGTTCTCACACGGATCCAGTGAAGGTTCTCACACAAGGTGTTGGCTGCCCACAGCACGGCCAACTCCAACCCCTTTGGAATAACAACCTCAGGGTTGGTTTCTCAAGCATCCAAAATCTCCTGACTGGATTACAGCAGTGGGTGCTGCCAGTGAGTGAAGGCCGTGGTGGATAGAGAAGCAGGATCTTCAATTCTCCTTCCCCACATTCTCCCATTTTCCTCAGGAAGAGAGAGCCAGCAGAGATGAGGTCAGGAACTGATGATTGCAGAAAGTTTTATGAGCTTTAATTTCCACAATATATCTTTAACATCCAAAAATATCTGGTTTAAACTCCTCATAATTATCTAGCATCATCCCTGGAGAGACAAAATCTCACCAAAGCATGTCATGGATTTTATTTTCAGCCATTGCTTCATTTGTTTTGTTGCCTTTGGTTTGAGCTGTCCAATGCCCAAATTTCTGCTCATACAGAGAACTCCTCTCATAATCCAAGGGGTTTTTTGCACCAAAAATATCCACTGGGAGCATCAGAGTCAATGTGACACAGATTCTCAGAGTCCTATGTTCCAGGAAGGAATAACTGTTATTAAAATGGAAATTTCAATTATTCTTTAAATTGCTGTGAGTTTTGTGTGGCTGAGACCACCTTCATTGTTACAGAACATAAAGCTGGGAAAGGGAGGGAAGAAAGAAGGAAAAGAAAGGAAAAATCTCCCTTGGCAAGGTGGAAGTTTTCTGTGAATGCCCTGGGAGCAGCCCCCCAATAGAGGGTTTTTTACAGTGAATTATTCCCTAATTTCTTCTTGTTTATTCTTCCTGTTAATAATTAAAAGGGGGAGGGGAAAAAAACAAGAATTTAAAAAAAATTAAAATAAAGAAAAATATTAATTAAAAATAAAAATAAAAATAGAAGCAGACAGTGGGGAAAGGACTGCAAGAAATAAAGTAATCAAAAGAACAAGAAAAGGGAATAATAATAAAAGATCCTTGTGGTGAAAACAGAGGGGGACAAAAAAAGGAGGGGAAAAAAGGATTCTGGCGCTAACTCCGAGCAATTTGCACCTTGTGCCCAGCTCATAACTCTCTGCTCCACGGCTTCCACAGCCCGGGATTTATGGCTGACAGTCCCAAAGTGGTTTGGAAATGGCACAGCCCCGAGACCTTGTGGTGGGGCTGAGGGATGGTTGAGAAAACAAAACCGAGTTAATTTATGGGAGTGTTCCTTGGGGCTGGAATTCCAGCTCTCCTCTAGTGGAAAAGTTTTGCACACACATACAGACACAAAATCACCTCTTCTTTTTCGGGTTCTGACTTTTTCTGTCTTATTCTCCTCATTTTTGCTTCTCATTTTTGCTTCAGAACATCTACTCGCCCTAAAGAAAATCCCATTACATTATTTTAAAAAATCTCATTCTTTTATTTTCTATTTCATTTCTGAAACTATTTTCAACTAAGGATGATAAAATTTCCTTTTTAAAATTCCTATTTCTTCTGCCTCATATCTTGCTTACTCATGCGCATTTTGGAAATTTCCTTGAAAAACAAACATGAAATTACTTTAAAACTTAAAATAGTAACTTCAACAAGCTTCAGACATTTTTAAATTATTGAATTTTCAGAAGATCAAGGAAATAATTGTTCTTTTAATCTCCAAAATTGGGTCTTGGGAAAAAATTAAAATGTATATTTTCCAACTCTTCCTTACATGATAAATGTGGTTTGCGAGAAAATCCTGGTTTCCATTGGGTACTAGGAGGATCCTACAACTGAAATCTTCCAGCCCCTCTGGATTTAATGCAGAAAGCAAGGGGAGGCAGATGTGGAGCCAATGGATTGTGCTCCAGCATTCCCAACATTTGGAATGTCTGCAAATGTCTGCATTGGAAACATTTCGGATCCAGCCAGGAAGAAAAGAGCTCGGTTCTCACTGGGAGCGATGAGGAGGTGGGATGGGTTTGGATCACACTGAAGGAGATGATGTTTTCCAAACTTTTCCTGGGAATTCTGGCACTGCTTAAATCAGTCACACACTGACCAATAGCCTGGTCTGGGGTCTGCAGGTGCAAACCAGATGTGAACAGCACAGCTGGGCCATAAAAGGTGTCAGATTTATGAGATTTATCAGATTTATCAGTATCAGGTAGTCCACACTTTGTCCTTCCTTAACATTATCTTTTGTTCCATGCACCTGATTTGCTCTCCCAGCTCCTTGTGTTCTTCCAGGAGCAGATTAACATTCCTGGGCCAGTTCTGGGCTCTGCTTAATGGTTTCCCACTGCCAGAGGGCAGGGTTGGATGGGATATTGGGAAGGAATTCCTGGCTGGGAGGGTGGGCAGGCCCTGGCACAGGGTGCCCAGAGAAGCCGTGGCTGCCCCTGGATCCCTGGAATTGTCCAAGTCCAGGCTGGATGGGGCTTGGAGCACCTTGGCTGTGGATATCTTTCTTTGGGAATGAGTCACATCATAGATACAATTTTTTCCCTCTTTTTCTCCCATTTCCTCAATTTTTTTCACATTTTCCCCATTTCTTTTTTCTATTTTACCCTAATTTTCCCCATTTCTTCCCCATTTCTTCCCATTCTTCCCTGTTCTTTCCCACTTTTTCCCACAAACAGCCCTTCCTGTGAGAGCCACCCAGACAACGCCACCTTGGATCTTCCCCTTCATCCCTGCCCACCTAAATCCAGCTCCAGAGGCTTTGCTCCAGCGTGGCCCTTCCCCGCGTCCCCTGTCAAGGCAAGGACGTCACCCGAGGCCAGAGCTGGGTGTAAAGCTCTGAGATAGCCCCTCTATCACCTCCCCCTCGGGGTGAGAAGAGGCTTTATCAGCCCATCCCGAGATATGGAGCTCTGCCCTGAGTGACAGTGCCAAGATAAATGGCCCCGCACTGACTTGTTGATAAGGCCCCGGCTTAAATCCAAGGGAGCTCCCTGATCCAGGAGCTGGAATACAGCCCCACCAGCCAGGACAGGGATTGAGGTGGCCTCCAGCAGCTATTTTTGAGCACGGCTGAAATAGCTCCCCGACAAAAAGGGTTAATCCACTCCTGGCTTTAAGCCCTGGCTTTGGCATCGCCTCCTGTGGGATGCAGGAATCAATTCAGGCTCCCAGGCTTTTGTTTCTCAGCCACCAGGAAGGATTATGTCAGGCTGACCCAGGGAGGAAGATAATCCCACCCTATGGATGTGAGCTCTGACTCTTCTCTTAGCCCCTGATCTTGTCCAGTTCACCACCAAGGATCCATCAGTAACATCCTTTTGGGATCCCAGGAGATTGCCCAGTTCACCAGTAAGGATCCATTGGTAACATCCAGGCTCCTTCCAGAATTCCAGGAGATAGCCCAGTTCACTAGCAAGGATCCAGCTGTAACACCCAGACTCCTTTTGGGATCCCAGAAATTTTCCAGTTCACCAGCAAGGATCCAGCTGTAACATCCAGGCTCCTTTCAGAACCCCAGGAGATCCATTGCTCTTGTTGGAAACTGCTCCTAAGACTCCCAGTTTTCCAAATTTTCCATGTCTCTTCCCATCCATTGGAATTATCCCCCTACAATGACACTAAATAATTGCTCACCCTCTTCCACGCTCCACACTCTTCCTGGAATTTCAGGCTTTATTTCTCTCCACTTATTTGCTGTCAGTCTGTGTTGCATCTTTTATGTTTTTTGGTGTTCTTGAATAACTGACAGTCAATGATCAATTCTGATTTCATTCTGATCAATGTATTGATGAGTGTGTAGGCCACATTCTGTCCTTACAGAATCATGGAATTCCAGGATGTTTGGGTGGCCAGGGACCTTCAAGTTCATCTCATTCCACCTCCTGCCATGGGCAGCGACACCTTCCACTATTTTAGGTGTCTCCAAGTCCTGCCCAGCCTGGTCTTGGACACTTCCAGAGATCCAGGGAAAGCCTCAGCTCCCTTGGGAATTCCATTCCAGGGCCTCCTGACCTTCCCAGCCAAGAATTCCTTCCCAATATCCCATCCATCCCTGCCCTCTGCCAGTTTAAAGCCATTAACCAGAGCCCAGAACTGAACTGGGAATGTTTGGTGAACTCAGGAGATGCCAAGACTTTAAGGCCAAAATCTAATTTAATTTCACTTCATGGTCCAATCGAAAATTAATTAATTCTGAGGCAGTTGTTGAAATTTTCAGCTTAGAAGAGACTGAAAAACCCCTGTGGCAACCTCAGAAAATTCCCTGAGAGTCGTCCTGTTGCTCTAAGGCAGTTGCAGAGATTTTGGGATCCTTTTAGAAGCAAAAATTTCCCAACACTCTGGAACATTTCCCCCAAAGCTGTGGTTTGCTGCACTTTTCCTTTTGATGAAGAGTTGAATAGCAGAAAAAACTTTTGTTGGATCATTTTCCGTAAAATTCTTAGGATCTCCTGCTGCTTTCCTTCCCAAATGTTTATTTTGTGGACCACCACAATGGTCTGTGTGAATTATTGGTGGTCTGTGCTCTTTAATGTGGAGAGTTACTGCTTTATAATATACTTAATATTTTTTTAATGTTATTTTGAGTCAATATTTTCATTTTTTCAATAAAATATTAACTCGAAAAATGCCAAAAAATGTAATCACTATGGAGCTTTGTGTTCTTACAGTCACATAAAAATATTATGGTTTTTAATGAAAAAACAACTCATAAAGTATTTTCTGTTCAAAATAATTTTGGAAGCTATCAAAATTTTTGGTTTCTTTAAAATCTACATTCTAAGTAGTACAAAATTGGGTTTCAGTAGCAAAGAGAAAAAAAAATTACACCAGTTTTAAGAAAAAGAAAATATGGGAATGAGAATTTTAATAGGAAAGATATTAGGAAATAGTTTATTGGGAAAAGGGAATTGACTTTCAGCACTCAGAGGTGGTAATTAGGTGCCAATACTGAAATTGTTCACGACATCAGCTTGGCCATTTTTCACTGGCTCTGGTTGCCCGTTTGGGATGGGATCAGACACCTTCCATGCTTTGGATGCTCCCCAAGGAGCTTTTCACTGCCTGGGCTTCCTCCACAATTCATGGAAAGGAAGGGAAGGAGAGGGAAGGAGACGGAGCAGGAGGAGCGACATTCCCAGCACCCCCCTGGGCTCCTGCTCTGAATCATCCCAATTTATTTGTTGACAACAGGAAATTTCGGCAGCTGAGTCAGCTGAGAGAGGAACCAAAGTTTTGTTGGGAGGAGGATCCACTTCTTCCAAATTTTGTTCCGTTTTTTATCCAACATAAAATGCTTGTGTAAAAAAACCCCAATTTTTTTAACTTCAACTGCAGTGTGAGATATTTTGTGTGTTGATTAAGACAGAAGTCTGAATTTGTCCCACATATCAGCACCTTGATGCCAATGAAATTCCCAGTGGGAATGGATTTTGGGAGGGGATGTGTGTCTCCTTTTGAAGGAGGTGTATTTATTTGTCTCTCTCTGTGAATAAATAGACACCCTCACACACATTCCATGTTTGGAAGCACTTTGGAGTAGAAAGTTTGGCTTCCCAAGGAATTTTCTGTGTTTTCTGGCACCCACTTCCAGCCAGGTTAACCTGATATTTCCCACAGAACTTCAGGCCAGGGAATGTGATTATAAAACTTTCCCATCCTGGCAACATTTTAAACCCAACTCATGGTACCGAAGGATGGACAGATTCCATTCCCAGTGTGTTTGTGTGTGAGGAATCCAATGGATGGGAAGGCTTTAGAACCTCCACACAACATTTTTCTTTCTTTTTTTCTGATATTTTCCCCTTTTTTTTTTTTTTTTTTTCAAATTTTCCCCCTTTTTTTTTTTTTTTTTTTCTTTTCCAGAAGTGAATCAACAGAAGAGAAATCATTGGCCAAAAGAACCAGGTCCATTAGAGCCGACTGGGGTTGAACTCTTGGAGCCAAATCTGAACCTCAAAGACCCACCACAGTCTTACATTGAGGAAAATAAAAGGAAAACAACAAAAAAAAATCATCAAACTCCTCCTTTTTAATGGGATTTTGAGGCAATGTAAGCACGGAATTCCAAAAAATCAAATCAGCATTCGTGGAATAAAAAATACAAGCGGATAATTTAAATAGAACCAGGGATTGCTCCCTCCAGGCTCAAAGCTTGGAGGGAAAACCACAAAAACAAAGACACTGAAAAACCAATTTCCCCCAGAACAGCTCCGATTAATCTGTTTTCTGTGCAGACCTCACATGAGAAAATTGATAAAGTCCTGTGATTCCCTTCAGCCTTTGGATCCCAGCAGAAATTATAATGGAATTCCAGAATGGTTTGGGTTGGAAGAGTCCTTAAGGATCATCTGATCCCAATCCTCTGCCATGGGCAGGGACAGCTTCCACTATCCCAGTGTAATTAATTATTATAATGAGGAGTTCATCACATCCTATCTCTAATATATTCTGGAATTACAATGGAAAATCCAAGTGACTCCAGCAAGGATCCATCTCCTCATAGAAAATTATTAACTCTATAAAAATGAATTTTATTTCAATTTTTCCTCTGAGGAACAAAGTCAAGGAAGAGCCTGGAAGAGCCCTGCCAGCTTTGCTTGACTCATTTTATAATCTTACTTATGAACTCTATTCCCTATCAATTTTTCAAGAATTAATTTCTTCAGGAGCAGGAATTTCACCTAAAATAACATTTGAAGACAGCACTATCCCAGGTTCTGGCATCACTCCCAGAATGTCCCAGGAGGAGAAATTCCATCCCAAAGTCTCATCTGCCCCGTGCCCATTCCTGGGCTGTCCATCAGCCAAGGAGACCATTCTGATCTTAATTTCCAAATGTGCTTAATGGCACTTTTATCCAAGAATTTTTTTAGATGGAAATTATCTGAAAATGTAATTTCTCTAAAGAAAGTCGTGGAGCTTGTGGGTGGAGTCAAGCGAAGGGCGACACAAATAATGAGGGGACTGGAACATCACCGGGAGGGGCTGAGGGACCTGGGGCTGTTTGGGCTCAAGAAGAGAAAACTGAGGATCTTACCAAAATTTGGAAATATCTGACAAGCATGGACCAGGTTCTGCTCCATGAGGCCCAGCCACAGGACAAGGAATGGGCAGGATCTGATCCCAGGAAGTTCCACCTGGACATGAGGCAGAACTCCTGCCCTGGGCAGAGACCAGAGAGGGGCTGGAGTCTCCTTCCTGAGGATATTCCAGACCCATCTGGACACATCCCATGTGCTCTGGGATGGAGCAGGGAATGGGATCAGTGACCCACTGTGCTCCCTTCCAGCATGAGCCATCCCAGAATTCTGGGATTCTCTTGTTCACCGAAATTCCAAGCTCCACATAACTGAATTCATGCCTGTTTTATCAACTTTTTGGTAAAAAAAAATCCAAACAAAACTGGAGGTGACCAATCCTGCAAATAATTTGTCAAGCAGGATTAATTCCTGGGATTTATTGGCAGCCACTCCTGTTATTAATCCAAAATTTAAAATCTGTTATAACAATCCCCTGATCATTTAAAAACCTGAAAAGTTTTGCTGCGTTCCTTAAATAGATTTCCACCCCCCCAGTAATTCCTAAAACTGACCCAGAAACTGCATCCAAATATTTTTTCCTCCTAAAAGACAGATATCCCTAAAAAGCACCCCTCCACTGTTACTTCTGAAAAATTTTGAGAATGGAAAGTGAGTTCTTAAACCATGAAAAAGGAGTTCTGGACAAATATTTGGCCATTTGAAATTAAAGATGGCCAAAATCAGCAGCCCTAGTTTTTGTGAAATTCTCATGGAAGATCAAAGGGAATATGGGGGGGAAATGCCCATTTTTTGTGTTTATTTTCAGGCATCTCCCAAGGGTTTCTTCCTAAAAAGCTTTTAGGTCTGATCTGTTATGTCTCTCCATTTATTTTTATCAGAATAAATTGATTTAAGATGATTTTGGCCAGATTTGGAGGCATCTAAAAAGAATGTGATGAGTAACCACAATATTTCTGAGCAATCTATCTCACCTTTCCAGGAGTTATTTTCTAAAAGTGAGATAACTTTTTTTCAGATGAAGGTTTGTTTATTTTTACCTAATTCTAAATTTCAGGAGCATAAATGTCCCTGGAGAAATTGGTATTTCATAATCTTCAAACATAAAAGCAGAAAAATTTGATTTCAGAATAATTAATGAGCTCTGGGCTTCACTAAATGGTCCCACAGCCTTAAGGAACCATGGAGGAAAAGAGGATTGGTTATTCCACATGGATAAAACTCTACTTTGTATCCCTGACTTCATTCAGATCCCTCCTAATCCGATTGTATCCCATATCTTACTAAAAACTGGGATAAATTACATGGATGGATCTTCCAGAATAGCCAAATAAAATCAAACTAAATTGAAATAAAGCATGGACAGTCCACAGAAATAACACCTCTCATCACTGCCTTAAATCACAGGAACATCCTAAAATTCCTCTTCAGGTTTGGGCTCAGTTCGCACTTTTCCCATTTCGAATTTTGCTTTGGGGTTTGGTTTTGGTTTTTTTGGGTTTTTTTGGTTTTTTTTTTTTTTTTTTTTTGTGGTTTTTTTTTTTTTTTTTTTTTTGGTTTTTTTTTTTTTTTTGGGTTTTTTTGGTTTTTTTTTTTTGTTTGTTTGGTTGGTTTTTTTTGTTTTGTTTTTTGGTGTTTTGTTTTTGTTTGTTTGTTTGTTTGTTTGGGGGTTTTTTGGGGGGTTTTTTTGGGGGTTTTTTTTTTTTTTTTTTTTGGAGTGTGAGTGCCAATATCAACACCAAAACCCGTTCCCAGCAGGATGGAAGGGAGACACACAGGGAATATCAACCATCTCCGGAGAATTCCAGGGATCTCGCCAACATCTGGCCCATCCACCCTTGACTTCCCAGCCCAAATCACCACTTCTGAAGCCTCTTGGTCCAGCCCCAGCCTTGTAAAGCTGAGCTTTGCCTGCGCTTGTGCTGTTGACTCAGCTGCCGAGGGCATCTGGTCATTTGGGCTCCGGAGCTCCAGGCAGATGTCCGGAATTCCGGCCAAATCACTCCCTCCTGAGCTGTTGGCTACAGGAACTGGCACAGAAGCCCTCACTAGCCCACTTGGCCACCTGGATCCAGGATGATCTTCGACCCTATTCCTGGCACGTCTGAGTGTTGTAAAGCTCCATTTGTTGGCAGCCATGGGAATTTCTGGGATTTTTTTTCCGCAGATGTCCACAGGAACCACAAGCTGATGTTTCCCGGCCTTCCCAGGGTTCCTTTGTTTATTTCCAGACCTTAAAAAGTCCTCAGTGGGGTGAAGATGATTCTTCTGTAGGAAACAAGAGAGGGAGGAAGAATCCAGGGGTTGATTTCACAACTAGATTTCAGGGATGCACGGCAGAGAAAGCCCTGGAGACTGGGATATTTTTGCTTTGCAATTCTTCGGAATTGGTTTCAGATGGCAAAGATCCCGCTTGAAAATAGAGACTTGGAGCCCTTCAAACTAAAATCTACAGATGAAGACCTGGAAATGGATGCAGAGGAGAAGATGTGAGTGCAGGAATAAAAGCTAGGGAGGAATTGATGCCTTGTGCAGGCTGAGCTAGAGCAGAGGCTGGACAGAGTTCCAGAATAAAGCAGGGATTGATTCAAAGGATCTCCTGCATGGATCCACCTTGGGCAGCACAAGAACCCAGCCAGGGCTGCACCCAAGATGAACCCAAATGGTCCCAAAATGCACGAGCGCTCACGGGGTCCATGCCCTGATGTGAAGCTCACACCCACACACTAAAGCAGCACAGAATCTGAAAATAGAAAAGCTAAAACCTGAGGCATCAGAAGGACCCCACATTTAAAACTTACATTTACATTTTAAACTCCCAATCCTAAAATTTCAGCCAAGCTCCTGAAGAAATTTGTGAGTTTACGGAACAGTGTTTGGGAAAAAGGAAACAAAGATTCTGGGGAAGTGATCGGGGGATGGAATAATTAAAGTTAAGGAGAAGAAAGGAAGAAGAAGGAATATTCATGTAATGATCTACATGGAAGGCAGGGAGAAGAAAACATCTTCCCTCTTAGCTGCTTCCTGCTGGAATTTTCTGTCAAAGGAAATATATTCATGGAATCACAGAATCCCAGGATGGTTGGGTTGGAGGGACCTCAAGGACCATCTCATCCTATGGGCAGGGACACCTCCCACTGTCACAGGGCGGGCCCAGTCCAGCCTGGCCTGGGACACTTCCAGGGATCCAGGGGCAGCCACGGCTGCTCTGGGCACCCTGTGCCAG
Organism: Onychostruthus taczanowskii; assembly: GCF_017590055.1. Lineage (NCBI taxonomy): Eukaryota > Metazoa > Chordata > Aves > Passeriformes > Passeridae > Onychostruthus > Onychostruthus taczanowskii. Next base: position 24,446,641 of record NW_024500349.1, read on the forward strand.
CCCCTCCTCTCCCTTATGGGCAAGAATTCCTTCCTAAAGTCTGCTCTAAATCTATCTAAATATTCAACTAAAATTAATCTATCTAAATATTTAATTTATATAAATAGTAATACACTATTTACATTACCAAAGACAGCAGATTAAACAACCAATTAGACATTCCAGCCTTTTTCCTTTCCTTTTTTCCCCTATTTAAACAGGTCCAGGCTGAAATCTTCACCTCAGGTAATTTTTCACTCCAGTTTTAAGACCCAACACCCCAAATTTTTGGGAGAAGTCAACCCTCAGATCCCAGCATGACTCAATCCCGCTCACCTAACACAACATGATCCCTCAGGAATCCAGCACACACACACCCAGTGCTCCCAGCCAGCCCCTAATCCCAAGAAAATCGAGGTGGCAACAAGTGCGAAAACCCTGGTGGGAAGTTTGGATCCCGGGATATTTTTTCTCCAGTCCCTTTCCCTTCATTTCTGACTCATTTTTCCCACTGGTTCATTCCTCACCAGGGGCTATTGTCTTGTGTTTGTGACATCACAGGCCGTCGCCACGGCAACAGTGATGATGTCACAGGGGTGGAATTAGCGCCTATTAACAGGAACAGGCGCAGGGAAGGGATGAATAATGACTTCAGGGGCTGGATTCGACACAAATTACCAGGAATTTTTTGGACAGGAAAAATCCTTGAAAGGTAAATGGGGCTTATATTTAAATATTATGTTTTCATTGGGCTTGGCCAGCGAACAAAAGCTGATATTTGAGTTATAAAACTGCAAACACCGGGGCGAGAACAGCTGGAGGGTCAGGGAAGTTTTTTTCCATGCAAATGAGCCAAGGATTATGACTTTATTTGGAATGCTCATGGACAGGAGCGTGTGCCCTAGAACCCAACAAAGCCCAGGGCTCATTAACTTTGAGTTTCTCAGCCTGACAGAGAATTGAGTTGTGTTTAACCACGCTTTGCTCTAAGTTGTCTTTCCCTTCTCAATTTGTCTCTGTTTTCTGATTAACTTTGTTATTTTCTCCTTTTTCCAGCCTCAAACCCTTTTGGTCTGGATTAGGATGGATTACCAGCAGCATCCTTCACCCATCAGCAACCCACAGGAATAAAACCGTTGCTGAAATGCTGAATTTTATTAAAATCATTGAGCACACAAACTCTGGGTCTGGATTAAACCAGAACTAAAAATATTGCCTTTTTCTTTTGCCTGTTCTCTTTTGTCTCCTGAGGGGAAAAAAATGAGGACTAAGATAAAGGATGATAGATTTAGATGGGATATTGGAAAGGAATTCCTGGCTATGAGCGTAAGGGAGGGCTGGGATGGAATTCCCAGAGCAGCTGTGGCTGCCCCTGGATCCCTGGAAGTGTCCAACACCAGGCTGGATGGGGCTGGAACAGTGGAAGATGGCACTGGATGATCGTCAAGGCCCCCTTCCAACCCAAACATCCACCAGCTTTGGTTGTCCCTGATTTTGGACCAGGAGAACTTTTCCAAACATCCAGCTGGTCCATGGGAAGGAGATAATCCTGAGTGGGAAAGGGGATTTCTTTCCTCTGGGATGGGTGTGGTGGTGCCTTTGCAAAGGACTCCTGGACAATTCCTACTGAGACTCTTCCTAAACCCAGCACCAAATCCCTCTGAAAAACAGGTGCCACTCCCACATTATTTCCTTTATTTTTCTGTTCCTTAGTCTCATCCACAATTAAATTTCCTGAGCCCACAAAAGGTGTCCCCTGCCCATGGAACTGGATGATCTTTAAGGTCCCTTCCAACCCACATCAGCCTGGGATTCTGGGATTCATTTGAATTGATTTGAATTAATTTCATTGAATTGAAATAAGGATTCCAGCCACCTGCAGCTTTTCCAAGATCCAGGAGGGAAAAGGAGACGCCTCCAGAGGCTGATCCTGCTGCTGCCCCCTTGTTTGCGTGGGGACAGCAAAGGCCCAGGAATCCCAGCCCTGATAACTGGAATATTTTCGGGTTAGGACAGGGAATTTGATGAAATGTGAGAGGTGATTTTATCCAAGGAGAGGCACTTGAGCACGGAATGGGCACCTCTGACCTGCAGTTCCACGAAGCTCCAAAACAACTCCTTCACTGAGCAAGCACGTCCCCACTTGTCACTCTGTCCTTGCTGGCACCTTCCTCCCCCTGTCCTCGATCTCTGCTATTCCTTGGCATTTATTGTGACATTTTCCTACTGATTTAACAAAAAAAAAAGTGGTTTATTGCACAACTTTTTTCCTATAACAAAATAATAGCAGTGTGCAGTTTTCCCTTTTTACCATTTGCTAAGATTTCTCTTTTTCCTTCTTATTTTTCAGAATGAAACTGGAACATTAGTAAAAAAAAAAAAAAAAAAAAAAAAAAAAAAAAAAAGAACATGACCAGGAAATTGTAGCTATTTAATTCCAACCTTTTAATTCAAAATTTAAGTTTTAAAGGATCAGGATGTGAGATTTGGATGGAAGTTTCAATTCAGGTTGAAAATTCAGGTAGCTTCAAGTCGAAATTGCTTCATCTTCAGCACCTTGGGCGCACTCAGAGAGGATTCCCAATCTGCCCAGGAGCTCCTGATGGCTGGAACACCCTGTGTTCATTGTGACATTTTCCTACTGATTTAAAAAAAAAAAAAAAAGTGGTTTATTGTGCAATTTTTTCTTATAGCAAAATACAATTTTTTTCCTACAGCAAAATAATAGCAGTTTGCAGTTTTGCCTTTTTACTGCTTGCTAAGATTTCCCTTTTTCTCTCTTATTTTTCAGAATGAAACTGGAACATTATTTTGCAAGGAAAAAAAGAACAAACCAAAAAACACAAAATGGAACATGACCAGAAAATTTTAGCTATTTAATTCCAACCTTTTAATTCAAAATTTAAGTTTTAAAGGATCATTCAGATGGAAGTTTCAATTCAGGTTGAAAATCTAGCTTCACGTCGAAATTGCTTCATCTTCAGCACCTTGGGCGCACTCAGAGAGGATTCCCAATCTGCCCGGGAGCTCCTGACGGCTGGAACACCCTGTCCCAAGCACCTTCCCGGGCTGAGTGTTTTTCCAGAGGCCCCCAAGGCTCCCACTCCATCCTTTGGCAGGTGCCAGCAGCACCGGAGGGTGCAAGCCAAGCCTGGAGGGTGCTGTCAGCAGGCAGGGATGTGCTGGGATGGAGGCTCCGGAGATCCCAGGCAGGTGGAAAATATTGCCGGGCAGGGGCTGTGTACAAATCACCAACGGGGAAGGCATCTTGAGCTGTTTTATTTTCCAGCACCAGTCCCATCCCATGGTTGTGGCAATGGGAAAATGCCAGCAGCTCACATCCCCAGCAGCAGACCAAGAACTCAATGCTACGACTCGCTTTAGAAGTTTTTTGCCCAATCACACAAAGCAAAAGCATTGGCAGCAGTTCCATCCAACCACTGTAAGCACACGTACCTTTGGTTAAACAACGCTTTCTTATTTCCAATAAAATAAGCCTCACCTGCTTGTGAGCCTTCAAACACAATGCACAGAGCTCCGATTTTAAGCTTAGAACTCCCTAACATCTCTCTAGATTTTCTTTTCTGCAGCTGAGGGAGTTATTCCAGCCAAGCGTGAATACACAGACCATTGCTCCATTTGTCCTTACTTTTCTACTTCTTACACAATTTTTCTGCTGGCCAATCTTAGGGCTGCTGCTCAGCTCCAATCACAGTTCTGCTGTCTCTGAGACCTGCCTTTTGCAGCTTTCCCAAAACCTTCTGATTTTATGGATTTTCACAATTCCCCCTCTCAGTCCACCTACAAAGAAACCTTCGTAACCATGTCATTTATTACTTTGTGTTTCATAGCTTTACTATATCTGCTTATTACTTAATTAAAGCATCTTTTTGCTCACCTGCTCTTGACACCAGGATCAGGCTGCCCATCCGCTTCCACCGGATCTGCGACCCCGCATAAATATATAAAAATATATATAAATATTATTATAGCACTTCACAGACACACCTGCCCATATGTGACTCCACACAGACATTTAAGAGAGAGCTCCTGATTTGATCATCTTTCATTTTAAAGAGGAAAGGTCGTGCTTGTTTTATCCTGTTTTAAAGATGGGATGAGCCCAGGATCAGGGATTTAGGGCTGAGTTTAGGAAGTGTCTCACAAATGAGATGAGCTGAGAATCAGGGACTAAGGGCTGAGTTTGGGAAGATTGAGATGAGATGAGATGAGATGAGATGAGATGAGATGAGATGAGAATCAGGGATTAGGGCTCAGTTTGGGAAGGATCTCACAGATGAGATGAGCCCAGGATCCAGGACTTAAGGCTGAGTTTAGGAAGTGTCTCACAGCTGAGATGAGCCCAGGATCAGGGATTTAGGACTGGGTTTGGGAAGCATCTCACAGCTAGGATGAACCCAGGATTAAGGACTGAGTTTGGGAACGTCTCCACAGCCTGGATGAATGAAGTCCACATCCTTGCTTTTCATAATCCTCCCCTTTGAACCTCTGGATTCCTAAACAAGATCAGTGTGGCAGGACTTGGTTGACCTTTGGAGATGTTTTCCACACTGGACTGACCTTCCGCAGGCTTCAGTGAAGTTGTGTGACTGTTTGTGGGTAGGACAGGGAAAATTAATGCTGGGATAATGAGAAACACCCGCTGGAAAAGGTTCTCCTTGCTGCAAGGAGCAGATACAGCACATCTGGCACCAATTCCCAACCATCCAGCAACAACAGGCCACGAGAAGCACCAAAAAAACAGCGGCCAGAAGTCCTGGGCTGATCCCAGCCTCTGCTGCTGCTCGTGTTTTTATGGAAGGCTTCCTGCCTCGACGCTGGGGTGGCTCTTCCACGCCGGGTGAGTCACTGGGAGCGCGAGGAGCCAAACCTCCCCACCTCCCAATCCCTCATTTATCACATCCCTCCCCTCCCGGCTGTCTGCACCGGCGTCATCGCTCCGGCTCCGGCGGCGCGGCCAGCGCCGCTCCGAGCAGACAGAAATGGTGAAACGAGCAATATTTTTGCTGGTGTCGCCCCGTATCTCCATCTGATCTTGCATTTAACACCAGGCCAGACGGGCCTGACAAATCCCACTGGCTCTGAAATGTTCTCATTCCAGGGAATGCACCATGGGGAAAGTATTCATCCCTCTTGGCCTGGATAAATATACAGGTACAGATAAATATGTGCACAGACAGAGATTTTAAAACACGCACACCCACGTGCATTTTATGACCCTTCACCCACATATCCATAAATCTCCAAGCTCTTCCATGTACATTTTCCCCGGAGTTCAGCTGCAGATGGTTATTGATAAAATATGAACTAGTGCTCACAACATCCCTGTGTGTTTAAGGTGGAATTGAATTTCAGTAATCTCAGCCCACTAAAAGTCAAATGTTGAGCCTGGACCAGTTTTCTGGGTTTCTTGAGAGCCAATAAAGTGAGACAGGTCCATCCAGAGGACGATTTGATCAGGTTCAGGATTTATTGGTTACGTATAGATGTCAAGTGGGAAGAAGCACAGCGAGGGAGAAATTAATTGGGAATGTTTGGGGTGGAATTTAAATGCTTGTTCAGAGCCCTATTTTCAGTGCTGGACACAAAAATTCCCATTATATTCCTTGGGAAACTACTCAGTGTAGCCAGGTGGGCCCTGAGGAATAACACAGGTGAGCCCAAAATAGTTATCTATGAGCTGATGACCTGAATTTTGGCCTCTGCAGAAAGCGAACTTACTTCAGGCAAGTTGTGTTTCTCCAAATAAACATATGGAACTCCGGATTAATGGAGACATCAGCACAGGGATCTCACCCATGGCACGGGACCTCTGGAAATCCTGCATCTTTCTGAAGTGGAGCTGGAGGACCCACAGGCTTCACCAAAATATTTCAATATTCAAAGCTTTGCATTCAAAGAACCTCAGAATTCCAAAAACTGGGAGTGAAGGCGATAATTAGATGATAATTGGCCGTAGAGGGATGTGGGGCTCAGCTTGGATCACAAAGTGTGGGATGGCAGCAGGAGAAGTGGAAGAGGCATTTATCTCCTGACTGAAGGACAAACCTCCAAGAATCCTCAGGAGAAAATTTTAAGAAAGGGATCCTGAGAATTTTCCTTCCAGAGAATCTTCCTTTTGATTTCTTCCCATTCATCCGGATAGAGAGTGTTTAAAACCAGCTCCATTTTAGGTTTTTCAGGAATGTCAGTGGTCACCAGGAATGCAGCGTGACAGGATAAATGGCTGAAAAGAGAAGAAGAAGGGAAGTAAACAAATATCAACAAATAGCAGGGTTTAATCTCCGTGTCTCCATTAGAGACATTAGAGACAACAGATTTGATGTCTGTTGGAAAGAAAATTCTTATTTCTAGCAATTATTGTTGATATTTTTGACTAATTAATAGGATTGGCCAGTGATTGATTAGGAAATTATTATAATCATGTATGGAAACATGATTATATGGAAGTATAAATTTATTTAATTAATTAATATTTTCATAACTCTTTGAGAGGAGCAAATGCCCAGTTGCCCCTAAATGCAGCACATGGAATTTGGGAGAAGATCCTGGGATTGTCCAACAGTGGAATGACAACCCCCCCCCCCCAGTTAGAAATGACAAAAAATGATGGAGACTCCAGAATTTCCTTGAGAAATTCCACAGCTGTTAAGTCTTGCAGGAGCTGAGCTCATGGGTGTGATTCAGCGGCGATGAATTTCCAGCACGGGGCCCTCGAAGGTTGAACCCAGCACTGGGCAGCAGCTGGAAAACCACACAACTTCTCTTCCTGACCCCTTGGAAGCAGGAATTCCGCGCCGGAGGCTGAGCAAAGCCGGGATGGGCAGACACTCATGGCAAGAGGAGAGGTTTCAACCAGGGCATGAAGTTCACCTGGGGGTCAGAGCAGCCCTCAGCTGAGGAGAGCTCATTTTTTTGGTCAAAAATCCAATGACTCAATCAAAAGTTTTCCATTGGCAAGGATTGGAGTTAGTTTGGAAATGATGGAAAAGTTCCGTTGTTTCCAATTCCCTGGTTTTGGAATCGCAGGTGCTGGGATGAGCTGGGGGCTCCTGCTTTGCTCAGGAGCTTCAGAGCTCAGCTCAGACATCTCCCTGCCTGGGGAAAAAAAAAATGAATTTAAATGCTCAGGCAGGTAAGTATTTAAATTTGGACATTCTCCAAAAATGCATTTTTTTAAAGGAATTTTCTATGGCGTTGAAAAAAGGGAAAATTATCCATGACACGGCAACACTGATGAACCCAAAGGAGGGCTGAAGGCAACCAGGACCCTGCAGGTTTTCAATTTAGGGATTTCCAGGCTTAATCCCATAATTGTGCTGCTCAAAGATTTGCTTTCTTTGCAGAAAAATGTCTCAATATAAGTCAGAACCAGGCTTTATAACAACAACTGAGTGAAACAGCAAATTCAAATGAATTTAGAAGTTTTAATCTGAATTATGAAAAAATAATCTGCTTTTGCCATCGAAGGCTAAAGCAAGAATTTTATCTGAATTTCAATTCAACAAGAATAATTCAGAAGTTTTAATCTGAATTATGAAAAAATAATCTGCTTTTGTCATCAAAGGCTAAAGCAAGGATTTCGTCTGAATTTAAATTCAACAAGAGTGAAATATTTTGAATATTGGCTCCTAAGAGTAGAAAGTTTTCCATGTGAACATGTGAAGTTTCACCACTTCAAGGTTAAACCACCTGAGAACTTCCAAAAATTTCAGATGATCAGACAGGAGTTCATAAGAAAAAAAAACAGATATGGGGTGCTAAAAATCTTCTGGTCCATCCCAAAAAACAAAAGGAGTTTGATTTGAGGTTCAGCTCCCAAATATTTAGCACAAAGGCTGTGTAAAGAGATTTCTCTGGCACACACAGGTTTTCCTACCAGCCTTGGTTTTACGAAATGGGTTTATTCCAATTAAAGTTTGGGATTGTCTTCTCCATAAATTTATCTGGATCACACCGGAGGGGTGGTGGGATAACAAATCCTACAGCAAGGCATGCAGGGATCCCCCCTAAAGGTAATTTCTACTTGGAGGAAGCCATTGCCGTAGAAATTAAATAATAATCAAGCTTTTGATAATTAAATCCATGTCTGTATTGGTAAATAAATAACAAAATAATAATAAAATCATCTTCTCTCCTGCCCTGATTGCTCAAAATCTTGAGTTGAAAATTCCAGTTCTTCATATTCAGTACCCATCAGGAATTTTCCTTTGGCTGACTCCAGATCCAATTTTTGCACACTCAGCTTAGGAACATTTTTCTCATTCCCAGAGAAATTTGTGAGAATACAAAAATGCTCTTTATGAGAATGTAAAAAATGCTCTTTATTTTTTAATACGGAGACAGCGCTTGAAGTCTGCCAGAGGTTTCTTGATTTCTTCCCAGGAAATCTGAGAGGGAACAACCAAAGTTGATTATTTTCCTGAAGTTTGACAGAGATTCAGCTCTAAAGGCTCTGGGGCCACCACTGGCTTCTCCAAGGTTGTCACTTATTCCAGGATCTCCTCATTTTGATGGAATATTGCACAGAAAAGTTGGAACAATACCAACAATAGGGGTTTGTGTTTTGGGGGCTTGGTTGATTGAGGGTTTCTTCCTGTGTGGGGGGACAATCCAGTATTTTCCAGGAATTAATTCCTTATCTGTTCTACTTATTGTGGAATAACAAAAAAAATCCTCTGCTTATATTCCTCATCAGACCAGGAGATAATTGGGACTTACTCTGGAAGTTTTCTCACCTGCCTCCATCATTGTGATATTCCAAGACAATAAATATTGGAAAAAATAAAGTTAAATAAAAATTAACACACAGAAACTGAGTGAATTAAAACTTCCCAGGAGGCCCTTGAATAGCTGGAAAATATAGGGGACGATTAATAATTATTTACAAGGTTACTTTACATAAAGTTATTTTTGAAATCTGAGAGTGGAAATATTCAACTTCTTACACTGTTCTTGTACCTTAGGAGAAGAATCACTATTATTATTATTATTAATAATGAATCATTATGTATTATAAAATAGTATATTATTCATAGCATATATAATTCTATTGTATTATTACTATTATTTTATGCACAATTTTGATAACTTTGATACCATTTTTCCATCAATATTAATGAATAATATAGTAATTAATATTCCAGTTTAAGGAAGCCTTTTCTAATAATGTGCTTTTTAAAATTCATCTCTTATTTCATTTTTTTTTTTTTCCAGTGGCAGAACTATTTCTTCTTCCTGTACTTTTTATGTCCTAAGATTTTTTTTGGAGGTATTTTTATGATTTTTATTTTTCCATAGTTTATTGCAATATGGCTTTATAGACCCCAAGTGCGCCATAACAAATGATGGGAAAAATAACTTACAAGGGCAATAATCCCAGTTATGGCTGCTATGGAATATCCAAGAAGGAATTTTAGGAGCTCCAGCAGCCTGGGACGAAGTTTAGTTTATCTGCAACGCTGCTGGAATTTGTCCTTTTTATGGAGGATATTCTGAAACACTTCAAAAATGCAGCTTAATTCCCATGTGGTGCTTCATGGCAAATCTCTGTCCTGGAAAGGATTATGGTTCAATCCCAAAAATCCCGGGCAGGGATCCCCACAGGCTTCTCTGGGCTTTCAAACTTTACCCAATAACTCATCTCAATTTAATATTTAAGGAGGCAGCAGCGATAAAAATGATGGGAGTGGATTTTGCCAGAAGCTTCTTCAAAATTATCCAGGGCTCCATGAATCCTGGGGGCTCGGGAGCAATGGATAATCCTGGTCCTCACTCATGATCTTTCCAAGGTTTCTTTTCTTCCTCTGCATTTGGGGGATCAATCAAAACCTGCAACACACGAGAGCCAGGCTCATGTCCTTCCTTAGGCTTCATCCAGATATTTTTCGGGATAGGGAAGAGGAGGGAACAAGGGCCTGGCACCACTGTTTGTCCCTTGTTTGCAGCCAGAAAACACAAAGTTATTTCTCCAAACCTGCAGAAAATTTGGGAAATTTTGGTTCATCTCTGCTTCTGTGTTTTTATCCATAAAGAGATGGCACTAACTCCCCATGGCCTTTTTCCATCTGCTTCAGAAGGACTGGGAAGACTTTTCCTATTCCTGCCTGGAGCAACCTCAGCTGATCTCCACAGGTCCTTCCAAGAACTTCCAAGGACTGCTCTCTGATTTGGTCACACAATTTGCACACAAATTATGAAATTACACACACAACGTGTGTAATTTTTTGTATCCATGTTTGTATCCACATCCATTCATATTTCACAGTTTATGTTTATTTACTTTGTGTCTCCTTGTGCCTCTGTTTAGACACCAAACCCATAATTACATTAAGAGGTCAAGAAATCTTTAATTTTTTAATGTGATTCCAGGTTTAGAACGCAGAAAACAGGAAAAGGGAGTTGTAGTAGAAGATGGGAGAATAAGGAAAACACCCCAGTGCTACAAAGAGATGAGCAGTGAAGGTGTTGTCTCTAAGAAATTATCTGTTCTCCTCCCAGTCCACCCACTTTCCAGTTAAAAAAATAGCAAATGTTCCTCTTTTTTCCCTCTGTGAATGGGGAGCCATTCCCATTGCTCTCCAGGACAGGATTTGACAGCTCCCATCAGGAACGGGCGTGAAGTTGCCCAGATGTGTCTGCTGAAGGAACCATTTTAATGGTGATGACAGAAGCCTGGCAAGATTCCCAATCAAAATTGGAGGGGGATTTTTCCCCCTCCACCTCTTTCCAAACAAAAAAAATCAGGAAAAGGGAAACTTGAATGCATCAACCACACATAAATGAGAAATCTCCTTATTTCTTTTTTTTTTTTTTTTTAAGGTTTTCAGAAAAGACAGGAAATCTTAACTCTGCTCTCCCCAGGGCCTCATCTATCAATCATGGTCTTTCCTTTGGCTCCAGGATATTCCATCCCTCTCCCTCTCTTCCTCAATTTGTAGTATCTTGTACAGGAACCTCAGGCCATGTTTAATATGTTTGGGTTTTACACTGACAACGTAAAGGTCAACATTTAAGTTAGATTATGGAATCAGAGCAGTCCCTTGGGATCAACACAGAGCCAAATAATTCCCATTTAATTGTCCTCTTCTCCCATCCCCCCCTTCTCCATCCAAACAGCAAAGTCCTGTTATTTCCTCGTTCCCTCAGCCTCGGAATTATGTCAGGGCTGATTTCAGGTTTATGTGAAGCTGGGATCAGGTTTTCCAAAGTACTTAAGCAAGGCTTTGGTCGTAAAAGAGTGAGGCATTAGGGAAGGAAGAAGACTCCTTTTTTTTCCATACTGAAATCCTTGGGGATTTGGTGGGATAAAAGACACCTGAACTCCTTGGTTTTGTAAGACAGAGAGAGGAACAAATTCAATCTTTTAACTTTGTATTCAATTAGAAACATTTTGGGTTTGGGGCATAGACTGGAAAGGCAAAACCTGGAGCAGGAGCCGGGGGAAACGCTGAGTGCCAAGGGGAACATAGGATGGGAATAAACCTGAAGGCCACCCACTGCCAATCAGGCAAACCACATCACAATGTGGCAAATTCCAGGGAAACACACAATCCCGAAAAGCTCAAACCTGAGGCATTAGGAGCACTGGAGGTTCTGCTCAAGCAGGGTCCCTGTTAGTCAGGAGAAGCTCTGGATCACTCATCCTTCCAGGAGTGCAAGGCACCACCAAGGCTGACCTGATCCACAGCTGGCTCCAGTCCTATCCCACCTGGGATTTTGAGACCTTTGTTTGTCTCTTCCAAATAATATTTCCATGATTTGTTGGTTCTGATAATATCAGGTGACTCTGAAATTGCCCTTCCCAAAAACACATTTCTAATCCTCCTAAAGGTCCATGGAAATCTGGAACTTGGTGGAAGTGATTGAAGAGTTTTATCTTTCTCCAGCTTATCGCACAGCCTTCCATGGTTTGATTTTCTCCACAGAACTGGAGATTTGGATTTCATCATGTGGAAACAAATGAAATCCCACGTGCCATGCCTGATTCGCAGCATGAATTAGCAAGGAGAAGGGATATGAAGTGACCTCGAGGCTCACCAAGGTTTCTGGAGTTTCTGGCCACCATTATTGGCCACCCAATTCCAAGGCTGAGCATTAATTTGTAGCTGAGAAAAAATCTTTGGAAAAAGTCCTGTGAGAGTTTAGACGTTGCGCCCCTGCATTTATAACAATTATTTTAATTGCTGTGCCAGCCAAACCTCTCTAAGTGAATTCTGTTGTGTTTCAAAAGAAGGATGGAGATCAGAAATTCCAAGTAGAAATAGTTCCTTTATTTGAACAAGCAGAATACCCTCAAAAAAGCTGAAATTTTTATCCTCAGATCCTTGGAACTGGCTTGGAAAGCTGAGCAGCTGCTTCTGAGATGAGCTTTTCCAGGTGAAATCACACCCTGATTCAACAAAGAGATTCCCAGCATGGATTGTCTGGATCCCATGATCCTCGAGTCTGCTGACATCACTAAAATCAGGATTTCCTCCCTGGGTTGGGCGCCTGGTGCCATTGGATTCCTCTACAGGGTGTTGGGATGAGACCCAGTTCGTGTGGTCCTGTGTCCTTCTGGAGCTGCCATCCAAAACCATGGAATCATTAAGGATGGAGAAAACCTCCAAGAGCATCAAGTCCAGCCTTCAACCCAACACCCTCATGGCCCCTGAAACAGGTCACAAAATGCCACATCTCCTGTTTGCTGAGCATCCTTCTCCGGGGATGGAGACCCCACCACTTCCCTGGGAAGCCTCTTCCAGTGTTTAACCATTCAGTCAGGAATTTTTCTGTAGCATCTGACCTGAACCTCCCCTGGAGCAAGTTTAAAATTAATATAATTGTTTAATAAATTAATAGATCTCCTTTTTTTTTTTGTTTGTTTGTTTCTTTCTTTTCAGTCCAGATTATTGTCCCTGGTTGGAAAATATTTCCTGGGAGAGGCCAGGACAGGGGACAAATACAGTTACAAGCAATATCCATATTTTTATTCCTCAAATATAAACCCGTGGCAAATTGATGGACAGAAATCTTGGAGTTTTATCCCAAACTTTTGCTTTGTCTTGGGTTTGAGGCGTGGCATGGTTTTTGCTTCCAATAGCAAAGGAAATATTGACTGGAGAATGTATCCTGTGGGATCATGTCCTGAGTGGATCTCTGGAAAAGATGAGCTTTCTGATTTCCTTGTTCTCCAGACACTTTTCCTGGAATTGTTTATTGTGGTTAGAAGAAGGATAATTAAAGGATAATTATTCCCATCCTTATGTTCTTAGCACTTGGACTAACTGGGAAGGAATCAGAAGGGAAGTTCAGTGGACAGGCTGGAAAAATAAAAAAAAATTCATATTTATGCCTCAAACTGCCCTGAGCAGTACAAACAAATTCAGATCCATTAATTCCCCAAACTGCATCACCTTTAAAACCTCCAGAGGAGCAGGAACATTCCATAGGTGCAGGAATTTATGTAAAGAGATGAAATTCAGCACTAATGGCATCTTTATGTGAATATTTAAATTCAGGCTGCAAAACACCCACATTTTATTGATGCCTATAAAATACATGACAAAAGTTGCTGCATTTTTTGAGATTAAATTTAAATGAGAAGATGTGAGAGCTGTCAAGGAGGAAAAGTCTCTGCAGCCAGGGCAAGGCAAATAAAATAACCTTGGATTTTATCCATAATTCCCTACTGCAGGAATGCTGCTTTACCATGAGCGGTGGAAAAAGGAAAATTTGTTGCCTGGCTATAAATTGAATTTAAAAAGGTAAATTCAGCAGCCCATTCCTGTCCTGGAACAAGACTGGAGGACATAGAGACGGATTAAGCATTCCCAGAAAGAAACATAAAAGAATATGAAACACATAGAAAACAATGCATAAAAAAAAAGGGGGGGGGGAAGAAACTTTTTTGGGTTTGTTTTTTTTTTTTTCCAGGCCATGCACAGAATAATTCAAAGCAAATGTAGAGCCTTTCTCTCCAATGAGACAGCCACAGAGGGTCACATGAGCTCTGTGGTGGTTTCGTTTCTTGTTAATCCACACCATTATCCCAGTGGTCCTGGAATTATTAGTGGGAAATATCCCTTGAATGGCCGTGTTTGCCAAGTGGCTGCTTTGTATTTATTTTGCAATTATCCTGATTATTTGACAGATGAATTCTGGACTGGTTTTCTACCCCTCCCAGGAAAAGAGAAGCATCAGCTCCCCATACGTTTCTCATCTTTGGGATCAAACAGATTCGTGGAAAATCTGCTTTGCTGTGGGCAGGACTCGGATACTTTTCCAATGCCGGATGTTTGGAGAAAGGTTTTAAGCACACACACAAACCTCCACACTTTTTTCTGGTTTTCTTGGTGCATAAACCATTCCCTGGCTGTAGAGTCACTCCAGCTTGGCTCTGGTGAATGGAGGATGAAGCTTTCCATGCTCCAGAACCTGCTGCAAGTTGGGATTTTACCACAGGAGAGCTGATTCCAATGGCTGCTCCCATTTCCGACTGCCAGCCCCATTCCCAGCTCCCATTTATGTGTCCATGAGGTGAAATGAGGGAGGAGGTTGAAACTGAACCCCAAAAATCAGTGCTGCCCCAGATTTATTCTGCCCCTGGTCTGGCCCAGGGTGATGTCAAACGAGGGCTTGCTCCGGGTTTGGCTCCCAAATTTAATGGATAAAGGACTGAGCTCTGAGCAGCCTGGGCTGGTGGAAGGTGGCCCTGCCCATGGAACAGGGTTGGAACTGGATGATCCCTCATGCCCCTTCCAGTTCCAGGATTCTGTGATGGAATGAAAGACAAAACTGCTCTGGGCATGCATTGCTTTCCATGACGGTTTTCCCAACCCTTCCAGGACATTCAGGACGTCACCAGGACACTCCCTCTGCCTCAAGACCATTTCATTTCCATCCAGATTTCTTGGATGTTATCCAGAACATCCAAACACAAAATTGTCCGAGCCCAGAGCTGCAGAGTTTGGGGCAGCTTTGGTGCTACACCTGCACCCAGAGCTTTGTAAATTTGGGGTCAAAGTCCGGGTCAAAATCAGGGTCAGAAAAACCCACTCTCAACGGGGAACATTTTTATTGGTGTTTTCTTTATTTTGCCATTTATTTCCAGGTCTCAGGAGGGGGACAGCTCACTCCTCACTCTTCCTTCTCTTTGACTGTCATTAAATGTATGGCTGGGAGCTCCTCGTGGGATCGTTTTGGCTGGAAAGGACCTTTGGGATCATCAGGTCTGACCATTCCCCCAGCACAGCCAAGGCCACCGCTAAACCATGTCCGCACATTTTTTAAATTCCTTCAGGGATGAGGGCTCCACCACTGCCCTGAGCAGCCTGTGGAGCCTAGACAGCCTTTCCTAGGAAGGATATTCCCTAATTTCCAATCTAAATTCCCAAAACTGCTACTGGATTTCTGTAGGGATCACGGTCTGTTTGTATCGGCACCACATTCTCTGTTTAATTTTCTGTCTTGTAACCATTTCAGTGTTCACAGCACCAACTGAAAAGTTGGATCTGATGATTTTTCAAGGCATAGGTATTTAGGATTTTAGGATTTTCAAGGCACAGGTATTATTTAGGATTTTAGGATTTCCAAGGTTTGGGTATTTTTTATAGGCAAGGAAGATAATAGTGAGGATAGTGGAGAAGAACTGCTCAGTTCATGACATGCAGTGGCAATTAAGGCTCTCAGATATTTCATTTTGAGGTCTTTACTCATACTGGGACAACACAAAAACTGGTTTAAAATACACCAGTAGATTCCTGCTATCTCCTGCTTCCAAGTGGGAGAAGGAATGTTTTCCATTTCATGATAGACCAAATCTAGCCCAGCCAAGCACATAAAGAATTGAATCAGTTCCCTCTGACCTCAGTGGCTTCAGAAAATACAATACAGAAAGCACGGTAACAGCATGGAAAGCCTGGAATTAAACAGATCCCAGCTAATAGGGATGGAGAGGAAAAACACAGGAGCACAAAGGAGATAAACCAAGTAAATTCAAACATTTTTCTTTTCCTTTTTTTCCTTATTTTTAATCGTTATGGCTTCTTCTCCAGCAAAACCCCATTGAGAGCATGAATCTGTGTCAGCTCTTGCTCAGGTAGAGAGCAGAAAGTTTATTCATGTTTTGCCAAGTCAGATTTTTCTGTCCATCGCCTGTCTTTTCCACCTGGCAGAAGGTCCTGGGATTTTGAACTTCCTTGGAGAAAGTAGGGCCCAAGAACCACAGAAGAAATCATGATTCTTTATCAGAAGGATCCTTAGAGAGAGGGTAACAAAACATATAGGGGAGCAGAATGAGAGGATGGTTTTAAAAATAAGCAAAACAGACAGCAGGGATATGAAATTCATGGAATTGTGGAATGGTTTGGGTTGGAAGGGACCTCAAAGCTCATCCAGTGCCACTCCTGCCATGGCAGGGACACCTCCCACTGTCCCAGGGTGATCCAAGCCCCATCCAGCCTGGCCTTGGGCACTACCAGGGATCCAGGGGCAGCCACAGCTGCTCTGGGAATTCCATCCCAGCCCCTCCCCACCCTCCTAGCCAGGAATTCCTTCCCAAAATCCCATCTGTCTCCGCCCTCCTTCAGTTTCAGGCCATTCCTCTTTCGAGTCCTTATGAAAAATAAGAAAGAGTACTGATCCAGCTCCTCAGCTGTCACAAAAGATCACAGGCAGAGCCAGAACAAGAATCTCCATAATTTCATTTCCATCAGTGCATTCAGGTGAATCTTCTGGCCATTCCTCGGTTGTTTTGCTGCTCAGGACACAACTTTGGAGACTCATTCCTGTGAGGAGCAGCTGAGGGAGCTGGGAAGGGGCTCAGCCTGGAGAAAAGGAGGCTCACGGGGGACCTTGTGGCTCTGCACAGCTCCTGACAGGAGGGGACAGCCGGGGGGGTCGGGCTCTGCTCCCAGGAGGAGAGGAAAGGGCCAGGGGAGGCTCAGGTTGGACAGCAGGAGGAATTCCTTCCTGGAGATGGTTGTTAAGCATTGGAATTGCCCAGGGAGCTTTGGAGTCCCCATCCCTGCAGGTGTCCCAGGAATATCTGGAGGTGGCACTGGGCTGGGGACAAGGTGGGCATCGGGCACAGGTTGGACTCGATGATGCTGGAGATCTTTTCCAGCCTCAGTGATTCCGGAATTCCATGATTCTCTTGTCCACCTAGCTCAGAGGGGCTGTACTGAGCTGACAGAAGTGGCCCTGGGCACATAAACCCTCAACCTGAGAAGCTTCATCCTTCTCTTGATGCTTGCAACTGCTTTCCTCCAAAAGGAGCTTCCTAAATTGGATTTTAATTAAACTGCTCATTCTGCTCCCAGGCAGAAGAGTCCTGCTTGGACCTGAAGAATTCCCTGGGAAAAAAAAAAGGACCATTCCCTGGAAAAAAAGGACCATTTCCTGGGGGAAAAGGACCATTTCCTGGGAAAAAGGGGGTCATTTCCTGGAAAAAAGGAACATTTCCTGGGAAAAAGGACCATTTCCTGTAAAAAAGGACTATTTCCTGGGAAAAAGGGGGCCATTCCCTGGAAAAAAGGACCATTTCCTGGGAAAAAAGGGGCCATTCCCTGGAACAAAAGGACCATTCAATGGGAAAAAAGGGGGTCATTTCCTGGAAAAAAAGGGGCAATTCCCTGGAAAAAAGGGACCATTTCCTGGGAAAAAGGGGCAATTCCCGGGAAAAAAGGACCATTTCCTGGGAAAAAAGGGGCCATTCCCTGGAAAAAAAAAGGACCATTTCCTGGGAAAAATGGCCCTTGATCCAGGAAGCTCCATCTCCAACCCCTGACACAATTTCTCCAGCCCGGGGATGTGCTGAGGGTGTTTCTATTTAAAACCTGAGCTAAAAGGAGCCAGGGGAAAGCAGAAGGAGAAGGAGGAGGGGGAGGAAAGAAGGAAAAAATAAAACCCAAGGAAGGAGGGGTTGGGAGGAGATGGTGCAGCCCGTTTCCATGACACGTGAAGAGTGTGGGGTGTGACAGAAATCCCGTGACCTGGTCCCACGGTGACAGTGGCACCTCGGGAGCGGTGGAAACAGGAGCTCCAATCAAGCTCCTAAGTGGAGATTAGGCTGTGACAATTCCCCTTGGCCAAATCCTTCCCTGGAGCGATTGAGGGATTCAAACCTGCTGGGTTTGGAATGTCCCTCGTGCTTCCCATGACCTGCAGATAACCCAGGAGGAGAGGGCAGAGTGTCGGGGCAGCTCCAGGGGGAACATCCTCACCCCCTGTGCTCCCAAAAACAGAGGGAGGGTCTCAAAAGGGAATCAAAGCTTTGGGCTCCTCCAGGGGACACAGAGGGGTTTAGGAACACCCTGGAAAATGTCTGAGTTACCCCTGGGAGGGGAGATGTGGATATTTTATGGCTTTACTTCCCATGTGCCCTGCTGGAGCAGGGAGCTGCTTCCAGGTGATCCCACTGTGGTTCCCTCCAGCCTGGCCCATCCTGGGATCCTGGGTGGCTGCAGCCTAACACCTAAAAAAGAAGGAATTCCACTTGCCCTCCCCAAATGTCTTGCCTGGAGCTGGGATTGGCCGCGTTCAAGCCATGTGTTTAAAACCTTGGCATGGAATCTCCTCCACCTGCGTTTGCTTTAAAGTCTGCCTTATTACCAGCTTAATAAAAACTGATATTAATGTCTTCATTTCATTCTGCAGGGGCTGGGATTATGAGTCTGGCAGCCAACCAAGGGTTTTGCTGCAAATTGCACAGCAAAAGCCTCGTGCAAATGATATTTTATCCCTCGGGTTATGAGTAAAAGGATTTTTTTCATAGGCAAAGGAGGGAAATAAAGGTGGTTTCTGAATAAAAGAGGGTGGCTGAAGTGCTACCTTTTGGTGAACCAGAACTGCTCAGACAGCAAAGTTTTCTTGATTATTTTGATTTTTTTTTTCTGGTTAGGAGCTATAAAATATTCTGCTGTCACAACAGACATGAAGGTGCGAGTCCAGTGGTTGTGATCAGTCTTAGGTTTACCTTTTTTGCACATGGTGCCTTATTTTGTCCTTTATTTGCTGAATTCCCAGCTACAAGAATTACCTGACTCTCAGACTGTTGTTTTTATTCAAAAATCATATTTTTTCCTTTCAGGAGTAAATAAACATTTGAAAACATGATGCCCCAAAGATTAAAATCAAAATTCAAATCAAAGGGATGCTGTTGCTGTCAGTGATTAAGACTCATGGGATCATGGGATGATTTGGGTTGGAAGGGACCTTAAAGATAAAATTCCAACCCCCCCCCCCAGTCATGAGCAGGGAATCTTCTACTTGATCAGGTCAGAAATAGCAAATTAAATTATTTTTCTATGGTTCTTTATATTTTTTACTCATTTTTGGAGCAGGGACTGCAAAACAAGGCCATTAATGCACCCATACCCCACAGCCAAGCTCAGATGAGCAAATTCTTCAGGGTCAAGTCCCAATTTGTCCTAAAAACTCCATTAACATCTGGTCCTGTCAAACCATTCCTCATATTTTTGCTGTCAGTGCTGTCCCTGGTGAGGTTTCTGACCTCGGAATTTCACGCTTTCATTTCCAGTACTGGCGGCCTTGACCAAATGGATTTTTATTCTGATAACGACTGGGTGAGTGACCCTCAAATTATCACAGAAACCAGGTCAGTGACACTGGAATTGTCAAGGAAAATTGTTCTGTTTCCATTGACTCCTGCACTAATTTTAAGACCAGAGGCTCAGCCTTGGGTGCTGTGATCAGTGAACTCTCTGAGTACTCAGTGAGTATTTTACTACAGCTTTATGTGCTGCCACACCCAGCAGTTGAGTTATTCCTGCTTTAAAATCATTAATTCTGCAGGACCAGTGGCTTTGAACTCTGGAAATTACTGAGTTTGTCAAAAATGTGGCTTTGTGTTTCCATCTTGTCCTTGTCACCACTTACTGAAAAGTTTTGAGCTTTGATTCTTCAAGAATCTTCAAAATTCTTCACCAGAGCCTCCAGTTCTGTCCGTGGCTTGTTGGAATTATTGGGATTTGTGTTACTGATTTCAACGAGGGCAAAATGGGGGCACTGAAAACCAAATTTATTCATCCCCCAACACCCAACTCCTCAAGAAGTTGGAGAAGGAGAGTGAGGAGGGATAAAAGCCTTTGGAAGAACCTCCAGCATAAATCCCTGGAATGATTTATTGGAAAGCTGCAATGAGAAACAGAGCAGCTCCCTGAATTTGCTGTCTGAAGGAGCCTCTGGAGTGATTCTTTCTCCATGGAATTGATTGGAGCCTTTTCCAGCTTGCACTGAACTCATTGGAAGTTCCTGGGCTGCCACTCCCTCATTACTAATTTGTTGATAAGGAAAATTTCTTAATAAGTAAAAAACAAGATTAAAAAAATTACTTTAATTCAATTTCCTTTTGTTAAGATTTCTTTAAATGTTATTCTTGATTGCTGTTTATTTTATTAAGATTGGAAGGGGCAGTTCTGGACACACTTCCCACTGCTGGGGTGTCTTAACCCAGAGAATTCCTGCCTGGAATTACTGGATCATGCTCAAATTCCTGAAATCCAGAATCCAGTCTCAGCCTAGAGAATTCCTGCCTGGAATTGCCGGATCATGCTCAAATTCCTGACATCCAGAATCCAGTCTTAGCCTAGAGAATTCCTGCCTGGAATTGCTGGATCACGCTCAGATTCCTGAAATCCAGAATCCAGTCTCAGCCTTGAGAATTCCTGCCTGGAATTGCCAGATCCTTCTCAAATTCCTGACATCCAGACTGAGGCAAATCTTCTATGGTTTGTGGCTCAGTTGATCCTGGAGAGCTTTGATCTCAGCTGATCAGTTGTGCTATCACTCAGGGTTCTGGGATTAGTGTTTTCCATTTAGGATTGATCTCTGCCTCCTCTCCAAAATCCCATAAAGGAGGATGGAGCCAGCTGGGATTGGTGTCTTCTCCCAGGGAACAATGACAGGATAGGAGGAAACAACCCAAGGTTGTGCCCGAGGGAGTTTAGATTGGATTTTAGGGAATATTTCTCTGCAGAAAGAGTGGTCAGGCATTGGAAGAGAATGACCAGGGAAGTGGAGTCACCATTCCTGGAAGGGTTTTTGATTGGATGTGGCACTTGGGGACATGGATTGGGTGGATTTGGCAGTGCTGGGTTCCTGTTTGGACTCGATCAGCTCAGAGGGCTTTTCCAACCTTAATAATCCTGTGATTCCCAGAATCCCCTAAATCCTCACCAGAGCAAATCCTCTATTATGTCAAAAAACTGGGATCGGGGGAACAGGTACAACTGAGATTATCCCAAAAATATCCCCAGAGCAGGGACTGGATGGACATCCTGGAACTGTCCTAATTCCCTTATTGTGGAGTTCCCCTGGCTTTTCCAAGGAATGGCATTTTCCACACCAGGTGTCTGGAATCAGGGATAACTGCTCCATTTTCCTGTGCCCAAAAAGTCGGGTTATGTACAGAAATTGAAGAAAGGCATTTCCCAGCCGTGACCCATCATATCCAATGGAAAATTATGTTTAGTTTTTGTTTAATATCTTCCAATCAGATAACAAAAGTAACAAAAAAAAAAAAAAATCCCCAAAAAGTTCTAAAATTCTGTCAAGAAACTATTTTGTAATTTATTACCTTTAAAATATTTCTTTTTTATTATTATATTGAAGTAACACAAGAGCTGTGACAGATTTTGGTGCTAAGGATTAAATCCCAGCTGAACATTCTATTCCATTCTCAGGTCATGGAATCAGAGAATCACAGAATAACCTGAGCTGGAAGAGATCCACAAGGATCATCCAGTGAACCCCTGGACCTGCACAGATATCCCAACAATCCCACTCTGTGCATCCCTGAGAGTATTTTCCAAATGCTTCTGGAGCTTCGGCAGCCTTGGGAATGTTACCATTCCCTGGGGAGCCTGGGAAGTGTCCAACCTCCCTCTGGATGAGGAACCTTACCCTAAAATCCAACTGAAACCTTTCCCTGAAATCCAACAGGAACATTTCCCTAAAATCCAACTGAAACCTTTTCCTGAAATCCAACTGAAACCTTTTCCTGAAATCCAGCAGGAACATTTCCCTAAAATCCAACTGAAACCTTTCCCCGAAATCCAACAGGAACATTTCCCTAAAATCCAATTGAAACTTTTCCCTAAAATCCGCCTGGAACCTTTCCCTAAAATCCACCTGGAACCTTTCCCTAAAATCCACTTGGAACCTTTCCCTGAAATCCAGCTGGAACCTCCCCTGGCACATCTCCATCCATTCCCTTGTGTCCTACCATGCTTCAGGTTCTCCGTGAGAATTCTTCCAAGTTAAGATGCAGCTTTTCCAGAGGGTAAAACTGCGGGAAACAATCCCTCATTTTTCAGACCCCCATTTACCACTCATCCATATTTACCATCCAGGCTTCCAAAATCCTGGGATTGTAAGGAGCAGGAAAGCACAAATGTGGGATTATCTGGGATTTTTTTCCACATTGCTTTTGCTGTTGTTGATCCTTTTAGTATCCTTTTTCCCATTGCCACGGGTCAGGATCACAGTTGTCCCTTCTCTGCAGCTCCGTGGTGTCACCAACACCTCGAGCAGGGCAGGGAGGGGCCTCGACTCACTGGAGGTGTCACAAAAGTCATTAAATGTCACCACCAGGCCTGAAGTCACCTTGTGCCAGGTGGAACAAGGTGGTTCTCTCCAACCACTCCAATTCCGGGGAGAATTGGCAATCCCAGACATTTCTTTCCCTGTTTTAGCACAGCTTATTTCAAAGAAAAGCAAAATTAGGAATGTGCCATTCATTCCTGCCCAAGTTTTGATTGGTTTATGTACAAACATCCACATTTTATCTCATTATTACATTTTAATTACAGCACACCAACATTCCTGGGATTTATATTTTTTTTTATTTTTTACAATTCCTGAAAAACCAGGCTCAGAAAAACGGGTGGGTCTGTTTTCCTTGCAATGGAGGTTTTGTTTTCCAAAGCAAGCCAAAGCCTCGCTGCCTGGGCCTTGCCCTAGTGAAGAGCTGCTGAGAAATAGGGAGAGATAGGAGCCCTTGGGAAGGGAAGCAGGAGCACTGATATCCCTCGGAAAACATCCCTGGGCAAACTGTCAGCACTGGGGGCTGATAAGGAAGGCACAGCCTGGGATTTGGGAAGTGTGGGAGCCACTGGGTGAGAGGAGGCACCGGGTCTGGCTGTGTTAACTCTTGCTGGACTCATTCCCTGTCTCCCAAATCCACCTTCCCACACGTCTCCGCGTCCCCTTCCAAATTAGGGCTGTTATCCCAAGGTGCTGAGCCCACCCAAGGCTGGATATCCATGCTGTGATCCCTTTTTTCTCCACCCAAACACCATAAATCACTCTTCTCCCCTCCTAGAATTTCTTCCATATTCTTCCTGCTCTCCAAACCGCAACCTGAATTCCACCTGCCATTTTCCAGCTTTGAACCTTTGGGAATTCAGACACCTGGTCCTGCAGGAATCCTCTCCTGCCCAGGAGGAGATCCCCAGGACACAGCAAAGGGAGGAAGGAAGAAGGATCAGAAGAGAAATCCATGTTAATTAGTGGATTCTAGGATAGTCCATTCAATGAACACACAGGAGACTGGGAATACTCCAGTGGGAATCATAGAATGGAATATCCTGAGCTGGAAGATTCCCACAAGGATCATCCAGTCTAGCTGCTAGTCCTGCTAAGGATAATCCCAAAAATCCCAGCCTGTCCCTGAGTTGTCCAAATCCTCCTGGAGCTCTGGCAGTCTTGGGAATGTGCCCATTCCCTGGGGAGCCTGGGCAGTGCCCAAACACTTTCTGAGGGAAGAACCTTTCCCTGATATCCAACCTAAATCCCTCTGGCACAGCTCCATGCCATTATCCTGCCAGCACGATGGGATTTGGCAGAAGGGATTTGCTTTGGAAAATCATTTTTGCTGGAAAACATTGTCATTCCCTCAGTTTGAACCATGAGTTTGAACCACAATAATGACACAAAACCAAAAACCCCACAAATTTATGTTTGTAGGGAGTTTATATTCCCTAATAAAGGACAAAAGTGGGAGAAGAGGAATTTTTGGGTTCCTGAGGGATGGAGATACTCTTCCCAGAGAGTTCCTGGGTTCTTTTCAATCCTGGTTCCCTCCTCAGTGAGAATCAGTGGCAGCAAATGGACAAAAAGTTTCCTAGGAAGATTGAACATATGGAATAGTTTTCCCAAAGATTGAAGGACACACCAGGAAATCAGCAAGGAAGAGAAAGTTTTGATACTGGATACAATCAAAGGATATAAAATCAGGAGTTAAAAGGGGAAAATGAGCAAGGAGTGAGAGTTTATTCCAATAAAATCTTTAATGCAAGGAAATGAATGGTCCACACAGCCTGGAGGTGAACTTTGGAATTCTCTGTGGGATATTGGCAACATTTTATATCCATCCAAAACAAAAACCCCAAACCCACGGATTCATGGATGAAGGAATACTTCCTTTTCTATTGAATGGAATTATGTGAGTGTCCAAACAAATGAAATTCCAAAGTTTATAGACAAATCCTTATTAATTACTTCTCCTGGAATTAGCCACTTAAATATTTTCCAATCAGTATTCAGGTGAGCCAGAGAAATTTTTCAGGAATAAAGATTCAGAACTAAGAAATGATGGTTGATTTCCTAATTTATCCCTGGCACATTCCATGAAATAATCAGCCAGGAATCAGGAAATATTTAAGCATGTGTTAAAAAACTGCTCCACAAAAATTAAGAAATTGAAAACGTTTATAAAATCATCCATGTACATAAATGCTTGGGAAAAACAGGGATATATGTCGTTCCCAGAATTATGTTCTCAGGCACCGGGAGCAGGAATTTTGTCCCTGGAATGACAGCAGGAGGAATTCAGAAGGCAAATACTGACACACTCACCATGCTGCTCCTACCCAAGGGGAGAGGAACAGCCTCAGATTTTGCCAGGGGAGGTTTAGGTTGGATATTTAGGGAATTTTTTTTCATGGAAAGGGTGGTCAGGCACTGGAATGGGGAAGTGTTGGAATCATCATACCTGGAAGTATTCAAAAATGTGTGGATGTGGCATTTGGGGACATGGTTTTGTGGTGAGGGATGGGTTGGGCTCGATGATTTTGGAGTTCTATTCCAACCTGAATTATTCCATGATTCCTGACAATTTGAAGTGTGGAGAGTTTTTTTTTAGATATTCTGAAGATCTCCCAACTCTTCCTCCCTCAGAGTCATTCCTGGATTTCAGTGAAAGCCCCTTGCTCTTCACTCCTTGATCTTGGACACCCCAAAAACCTGGAAAACTCGAGGCTGGCAGGAAAACACCCTCTGTGATTATTACAGAGACAAAACACCTGGAATTTGTAAATCCTTATGGAATACTGAAGGGATTGTCCCTGGATCCTCCAGGATTCTCTGGATAAGCAAATTAATTTGTTTCCCTAAGACTGATGGGCCTTACTGGTGACATGACCCAGCACTTGGAGCTTGAAACCAGTTGGGAATGATGGAAGCTGCTGGAATAAACTGGGAGAGGGAATTCTGGATTTGTCAACACAGCAACAGCAGCACAGCCAATCCTAAAGGGATCAGGGATGTCAGTTACTGGGGAGGTTATGGTTTTGTGGGAAGAAGGAACAGAAAAGAGCTAAGGGAATGATGAGCTGCTCCATGGAAAAACAGCTGGGAAAAAAAATCCCTCACTCCAGCAGCAGGAACCTCAAAGCTGGACATGTTCAGACTCCATAGGTGGCAAGTTGGGAATTTAATCCCATGCCAAGAGCAGGAGAATTCCAGCCAAAACAGCTGTGGATTTATGGAGGCAAGGAAAGCCTTTAAAAGGGCTCTTGGGAATTCCCAATTCAACAGGATGCCCACAGAATCCCAAAGACATGAAAATGGGAGCTGAGCTTTTAAACGGAAGAGTGAATGAAGTCGGATTTTTTTAATGTGTCACAGCCCCACATTTGGTGTCCCCTCAAAGCGTTATCCCAGATTTTCCTCTCAGGATCACAGGGATGTGGCCAGGGAAATCCCAGCACAGCCTGAGCCGGCATTCCGAGGCCGGCAGAGTCGTTACTGCTCCCTCAAGGTTCTGGTTTGTGCTGAGGTTGGACCACACAGCTCGGCCTTGCTCAGGAAAGCTGGGAATGATATCCCAGGGAGCAGATTTGGGGAGACTTTTAGTGGATGAGGGCAGTGGAGTCAGACCAGGCACATACACATTCCAGCAGTGGAACATCATCAAATCCTTGTAGGAATAACTTTTTAAATGCATTTTTCTTCATAAATTATCTGATATAATCCCATTGCTCCAGGAGCTGGGGTGTTTTGGGTAAAGATCTGCCAAAAAAACCCCAAAACCAACCCTGTTCATGCAGGAATCTTGCATCAAATCTTGCATTATTCAATTACATTTTTAGCAGAGGCAAGAATTCCTGCAAAGTCATGGATTTGTCTGTGCCATTGGGTTTAAATGCATCCCAAGGTTCGCTGGGACCACAGCCATCTCGTCATCCCAAGGTGCAGAAGGAATTCTTGGAATCCTCCAGAGCTAAAACTGGGAGCGGCTGCAGCAGCTGTTAAAAACCTCTGGATCTGCTAATGAACGTGGGAACAGCTGCCCTGGATCAGGGAAGAGGTCCAGCATCCTGTCCAGGAAGAGGACAAGGACCTTTGTCCCTTTTCTCAGCTTCTGGAGGAAAAAGAATCTGGAATCTCTGTAGGACAGTGGGCATGGAAAGCACAGAAATTCATCCTCCACAAATGGGTAAGAGACTCTGGAAGTCTGAGGGGATGCCACAAGGGATGAATTCCCAGGATAGTGCAGGTGGAATGTGAAACAAGTTAATATAAATCCTTTTTTCCAGGGAGCTGCCACTTCCCAGAGGATCAGGAGTTCATCTTCAAGGAATCCTGGAATGGTTGGGTTGGAAGTGACCATGAAGCCAAGAGTTGGGATATCTTCCAATAGCCCAGGCTGTTCCAAGCCTCGTCCAACCTGGCCTTGGACACCTCCAGGGACAGGGAACACCTCCATCTGTGCCATCCTCTGCAGCCTCTCAAAGCAGAGTTCAAGAACCATCTTTCCTGCTTTTGTTGATCTTTCAGCACAAAAGGGGACCTTATCAGTTTTCTTATCAATTTGGAATGTGTACATTCTTTATCCAACGGCTCCTCATTGGAAAATGTGAATTTCAACCAAGTGTCAGCTCTTTTCCTTAGATGTGGAGTCCTGTGGACCTGGCAGGAGAGCACTTGAGAAGATCCATGGAGATAAGGAAGTTGATGATTGACCAAGACCTCTCTGTTTTGCCAAGTTATAAAAAAATATGTTCATAAATCTGTGAGAGATTAATAGAATCACTGAATTTTTTAAGCTGGAGATCTCCAAGGTCACGGAGTCCAACCATTCCCAAGGCCACCACTATCCCATGTCTCCAAGTGGCACAACCACCTGGCTTTTTAATCCTTCCAGGGATGGGGACTCCACCACTGCCCTCAGGCCAGACAATCCTTTTGATGAAGAAATTTTTCCCAATATCCAACATAAACACACACCAGGGTTTGAATCTGAGGAATTTTTAATGTCCCTTCCAACCCAAACCATTCTGGGAGTCCAGGATTCTGGAATTTAGAGAGATCCACTCCTGATTCCCCTGAACATTTGTGTGGGGAGAACATCAATGGTGAGGGAAAGCAATCAAAACTTTTAGGTTTAAATTTTGTCTTCTGTGCTTTTACAGACACAACCCAAAGTCTCTGTGTGGTTCTCCCAAGTCCAAAACCCAGGGCTGTTCTCCTTTGGAAGTGTTGAGGGATGTCTGGATATTCCATGGTGCAGCTGAGAATTGCTGGAAAGGGACGATGGGGAAGATGTGGGTCCTGCATCACCCTGCAGAAGGCACATTCATGAAATCACAGAATGGTTCGTGTAGGGAGGGACCTCAAAAATTCCCTCATAGTGTGGACTCCATTTCCACACTCCTGGCATTGCTTCCCCGTCCTTTTTCCCACCCCTGCTCCCACGTAGGAATGACCACAGGCCATTTTGTACTCCTGACCCCCATGCTGAGGCCAGCCCAGCGATTCTGGGGGTCAGCTCTTTGCACAAACATCCCGCCCTCTGTGCAGGGCTGCTCCAGAGGCCTTTGCCCTGTCCCCCCAGGAACTGCAGCAGGAAATTCTCTGGAGCTATCCCAGCGCTAATTAAAGGAGCAGCCTGGAGACCCCGTCACCTCCTGAGAGTCCCCAGAGCTGCTCTGGCCTCTGTCAGGGCTCATGACAAGGTTAATTCTGGAGGAGGCTTCTTCACTCAGGGGCCACTGTTTTACAGACCCTGCTCAAAGCTCGTTAGCTGTAATTAACAGGCTTTTTTCCACTACAAATTAAAGCTCCCTCAGTATTCTCCTGGCAGCTCTTCCCTTAGGAATAATGATCACTATCTGCTGTCACTTCCATGTCCTGGGCAAAGCTGCTCCAGGCTTTGTGCAGCTTTAATTAAAACAAAGTGGTTTTTCTCCCTTGGTTTATATTTTGTGCCCTTTTCTTTGCTCTTCTCATTAAAATAAGAAAGAAACTCAGGATTGGGGTTTCTCTTTGGGATTTTTTTTGAGGATGACTCAGCTGGAGTTCAGTGTCACTAACAAGATTTTACCAATGCAGAGGATTTATATATCAGGTAACAAGAGAAAATAATATTCCTTAGTATTATTTTTATGTTAATAATATTCCTTTTCCACTCCCTGAATTTTAGGATGTATTTGGGGCTGACATGGGAATGAAGGGGGAGAATGATGCATCAGTATTTGATGAAAAACTTTCCAGGCCAGGCTGGACTAGTGGAAGGTGTCCTTACCCACAGCAGGGGGCAGGTACTGGATGATCCTTAAGGTCTCTTCCAACCAAAACCATTCCAGGATTCCCTGCTGGATGCTGGGAATGCCGAGTGCTGACAATCCTCAAGGAGCACAAACCAAGACTGTGAGGTTCTATTTATAAACTTCTTGAGAGGGATCAAATTGCCTGAAGTGTCATTCCCTGATGTTCTTCCATCCTGCCAGATGCCACCACCTGGGAAATGCAGATCACGGAATGATGATTCTATCCATGGATCTCTCATATCTCCAGTAGTGAGAGCTGGAAAACTGTCAGAAAAACACCTTTCCTTCCTTCCTTCCTTCCTTCCTTCCTTCCTTCCTTCCTTCCTTCCTTCTTTCCTTGAAGAGCTGGGCCACAAATATCCCCTAATTTTACATATTTTAATGTCTATATCTAAATTTAGTCATTTCAGGCTGCCTCATAACTGGCAGGGGAATACAAACATTCCATAGGGATTTCTCCAGCACTCCCAAAGGAAAATCCAAGGCGGAAAGAGTTGTAGTTTGTTGTGCACTCCCAAAAACTGAGGGACTGGGACCTAAAAATGTTCACTACAGAGCCAAACCTTCAAGATTCACCAGGAATCCCCTCCACTAAAGGAACTGGACTGGCTGGGATGCCAGATTCCAGGAAAATATCCCAGGATTTGAGCTCCCTCTGCCCTTCAATTCCCTCCCCACAATGGGCATTTGGCTTGGGAAGAAACCTTTGTGCAAACATCACAGGATACAAATCCCACAAGGAGCTCTGCTGGAATTTCTTGCAATTTCTGGATACTCAGGAGTTGCTATGCTGTCATTTTTATTTATCAACAATTCCTTAAAAACAGTGATTAGGAATATCCATATCTCTCCCTGCTGCGACAGAAAATTCCTTGCTCTTAATGGACAATTCTTGGAAAGCTGATCCCTACACCAAATAAAACTCTAGGAATTGTTTAACCTCCACGGCTCAGCTTTCCATGACACACACTTTTATTCTCGGCCTGCTGGTCAGAAGGTGAAGGCAGGGAATGAACATGGAGAGATCCAAATCCCAAATATTTTCCTTGCAGATGCTTAGTCAAGGCTTAAAAATAAACCACCCCGTGAGCAAACAGGAATATTTGATTTGGTCTGGAGGCAAACACACTCCAGGTTTCCACTCCTTGATTTTTTTTTTGTAGGGAATTTTTGAAGTGATCCCTTGGCCCTCAGCCAATCCCCACTTTTTATGATGTCCAAGAATCCATTTGCTCCAAGTTCTACATTTCCCTCATTAAACAGCACTAAAAAGGGAACTCCAAGCCACAAGACCACACACGCTGGCATCAGACATCCAATACCCAGAGCTGGCACAATCCCATAAATTAATGTTTGCTCCCATCTAGTGGGTGGAAGAAGAAATTGTCTTTAGGTGGAATATTATGCAAATTTCGTTTGCATTGAGCTGGGGGGGAATTTATGGGAGATTTATTCCTTCTTGGAGCTGTAGGGTTTTAGGCCTAATCTAAGATTTTTGTACATATTTGTTAAATTTAGCGCCGTGTTTTCACGTAGGCCTCAAGTTACAGCATCTTGTAGGCCTCAGATTACAACATCAGCCAGGAGAAGCTTAGATTGGATATCAGGGAAAAAATTCCTCATGGAAAAGGTGGTCAAGCCTTGGAAGCGGATGCACGGGGTAGAATTGGAGTCCCCACCCCTGGAATTGTTCAAAAAATGTGTGGATGTGGCTCTTGTGGACAGAGTTTAGTGAACATGGAGGTGCTGGTGAGAGTTGGACTTTATGATCTTGGAGCGCTTTTCCAACTTTAACAACTCCTGGATTCCATGTTTGTTTCTATATTTAAGATCATCAAGTTCATCCCTCAACCAGCACCACCACCACGTCCTCAAGTGCCACATCCACACATTTTTTTTCACATTTCCAAGGATGGTGACACCACCACTTCCCCAGGCGGCCCATTCCAGTGCTTGACAGCCCTTTCCCTCAGGAATTTTTTTTTTCCTAATATCCAGTCTTAACCTCTCCTGGTGAATAATTAATAAGTAATAATAAGTAATGATGGGGAGAACAATGAGAACCATTATTATTCAAAGTTATTAAATGACATTTATTTTAAAAAGGCTTTCTGGAGTATCCTGGGAAAAGCCCCATGGCACAGAAGGAAGCATTTAACTCCAGAAAATCCAAGACATGCTCAGACTTTGGAAAAAGGACAGAAAGATTCAGGAATGTGGAGAAAGTGCAGCTGCAACCAAAAGAGGAGGTCAGAAGGAGACCTGGATTGTCCTTTTCAGCATTCCCACAGGATATGGACAGGAGAATCACTT
Source organism: Onychostruthus taczanowskii (assembly GCF_017590055.1). Taxonomy (NCBI): domain Eukaryota; kingdom Metazoa; phylum Chordata; class Aves; order Passeriformes; family Passeridae; genus Onychostruthus; species Onychostruthus taczanowskii. The sequence goes on from NW_024500349.1 coordinate 24,477,789, forward strand.
CTCAGTTCCGTCACCTGACTCCATCTCTTACAATACTTGGTGAACCTCATCTGCTTGATGTTATATTTTGACTTTTTTCTCTATAAATTAAAAAATTTCCTCCTTTTTTTTTTACCTGCAGAAGGCAGAGAAAATGTTCTGCACCGTGTGGCTATAATAAGGCACAGATTTCTGGAATGGTTTTAAGCTGAAGGATGGCAGGGAGAGAAGGAATATTGGGAAGGAATTCCTGGCTGGGAGGGGCTGGGATGCAATTCCTAGAGAAGTTGTGGCTGCCTCATCCCTGGAAGTGTCCCAGGCCAGGTTGGATGTGGCTTGGAGCAACCTGGGACAGTGGAAGGTGGGAATTATATGATTTTATAATGTCCCTTCCATCCCAAACCATTCCAGGTTTCTGTGAAATCAAGGGATGGTGTCTGGGTTTCCATCTCTTCCTTTTGATGAAGCATCAGAATTCCCAAGCCCTGGAAGCAGACACAGCTTTGGTGCTCACAACCACACTGTGGACCATAGCTTGGAATTACTTCCCCTTTTTTTCAGAGCGATTTCAGCTTCTCCTGGTGCAGCAGCTCTATTTTACCTGCTGAAATAATTATAATAATTAACACAATTAGGAAATTATTCATCTACAGGTTCCCTGCAGAGTCTGAAGTTTCCTGTCCCTCCCTTTAAATGCAGTTTTGTTTGCTGAGGACCAAAATTCTGTATTCCAACAAAACTCCTTGGGCTTGTTAAAGGGTGACCAGGTGAAACCTGAAGACCTAAGAGGGACAGAGGGATCCAATTCCACCTTTGGGGCTGGAATTTAAGACAACCTACAGGTGTAAATAGTTCCAGCTTCCTCACATCACAGGAATTTATTGTCTCACTTGGAATTTCTTGATACATGAATATTTTCTTGGGTTTTTTTCCTACAAACCCTTCATAAGAATTCTGGTCTCAGGTGAAACTTTCAGAGCTCCTTTTAAAACCCATCCTATCCCTCAATTTCTGGTAATTTAGGAAAATTAATGAAGGTGTCCCGATTTATTTGAGACACTGTGGGGTATCCTGGTTTTCAGATGCTTCTCCAGAAAGAAGTGTAGGTTGCGGGAATAAATAAATCTCCAGAGTTATCCCTCATGGGATTCCTGGTTCCTGCTGGGATTTCTGAGGGAATTATTGGTGACCAAGTCTTGGAGCTTTTCTGGTTTAATGTGTGATGTGTGTTAGGGAAGGAAGGAGATGGAGAGAAAATGTGGAAATGTAGGGATTATGGGATGTATGGGATCTGTCTCCAGGGAGTATTAGTGCCTGCAAAAAAAGCTGGAGAGGGACTGGGGACAAGGGATGGAGGGACAGGACACAGGGAATGGCTCCCACTGCCAGAAGGCAGGGATGGATGGAATACTGGGAATTGGGAATTCCTGGCTGGGAGTGTGGGGAGGGTTGGGATGGAATTCCCAGAGCAGCTGGGGATGCCCCTGGATCCCTGGCAGAGCCCAATGCTAGGTTGGATGGAGCCTGGAACAGCCTGGGACAGTGGGAGGTGTTCCTGCCCATGGCAGGAGATGGAATTAATGAACTGTCAGGTCCCTTCCAACCCAAACCATCCTGGGATTCTGTGATTCCATTATTTGGGCACCCCTCCTTTGTTTATGTACCTCAAATCCTATTGATATGTCATTTCCACCCCTATTGTTTTTTTCCTTAAAGTTGTTATGTCTTTAATATCCGTGCCACTTTTATATTCTGTGCCACTTCCTTCTTTGAAACCCATAAGTAGGATTGAAACAAAACAATTCCATGACTCAAGAAATTTTAGGGCAGGTCTTATATCCCAGAATCCCAGAATTCCAGAATCCCAGAATCCCAGGGATTGGTTTGGGTTGGAAGGGACCTTAAAGCTCCTCTCATTCCCACCCCAGCCATGGACAAAGACAACTTCCACTATCCCAGGTTGCTCCAAAATTCCCATCTAACCTGGCCTTGGACAATTTATCGGGGTCCTCAGTTTTGATCCGAGGCACTAATCACTGAAAAGTTTATCCAGCTCTGAATTCTTGGGAATGCACTATCCCAGGTTGCTCCAATTCCCATCCAACCTGGCCTTGAACAATTTATCGGGATTGTCAGTTTTGATCTGAGACATTAATCACTGAAAAGTTTAACCAGCTCTGAATTCTTGGGAATTAAAACCCCAGAGAAGTTGAGCTGAACTCAGGTTTCTTTCCACCAGCAAGTTCTGCCTCTGATCCATGAGGAAATGTGTAATGGGAAAGGGAAGGAATGGAAAGAAAATAAATTGAGGATGGAATACAACAGGAAGGAAAGTGGGAGTCTCTTTTAGGAGAACACTTGGATTTATCCAGACCTAATCTGCTCTTCCTGTTTTGGAGTGGGAAGATGGAACAGCAGAGCCACCAGGAGCTGCAGGAGATGTTTTGGAGCTCCTCCTATTTCCAAAGATAACGGCTCAGACCTTCCATGGGCGAACACCAAGCGGAATAAAGTTGGCAGGATCTGATTCAACTTCAGGGAGTGCCTCCTTCCATGTTTACCTTTTTTTCCTGGGATAGAAGAGGCTTTTTCATGGCTTGTTTTCAACTGGGAGTCACCCACCCACCCTAGAGGCCTCTTGCCAGCAGCTCCCAGGTGTTCTCCAGTGAAAGCAGGACCATGGAAGTGGCAGTGAGGGATGTGGAGACAGCTCCAAGAATTAAATTTACATCTCCCAAGCTGCCCTGGGGCAGCTGTTTCCTATTTGGGTGTTTTTTTAAGTTGACATTTGGGAGAAATTGGAATATTTTGTCATTTCCCTCCGTGCAGATGTACAGGAGGGAGAGGTCCGGTCAGCTGGGAGCTCGGGATCAGCTGGAAAGGGGGAATTTTCTCCGTAAAAAGGGTCAGATTAAGGAACAAAACAGGAACCTGTGTTTGACTCCTTGCTCTGAGGGCAGGCTCAAGTTTAGTCTGTTATGGAAAAAAAAAAAAAAAGGAAAAATCCCAATTTTCTTGCTTATATCCAGTGAATGGTTTGCAGACAGCTTTAAGAAAAAGCAGCTGGGGCTCTGAGAATTCCCTCTTCTCTATGGAATTTTAGGACCAGGTTTGCAGAGAGACTTAAGGAACAACCCCTGGGGCTCGGAGAATTCCCTATGGAAATTTAGGACCAGCTTTGCAGAGACTTAAGGAAGAGCAAGTGGGGCTCTGACTGTTCCCTCTTTCCTACAAAATTTTAGTTCCCAGGGAAAACATCCTGGGTTGGGTTAATTTGATTTCTTCTGGAAATTCTTGATGGCTCCAAGCACGGTGTTGATGAGCCATAAAAATATGTTAGACACTGGAGGGGAAAAAAAAAACCAAACAAAACCAAAACCAAACCCAAAAACCCAAACCATTCCCTCAAAAATCCCAAAACCCAACATCACGTTGCCAGTGATTCCTAGGATGACCTTGGCCAACTCATCTGATCTGTAATCCATGAGAATCCACTGGAAATTAGTCCTAGACCCAGGAAAAATCATTATTTTTTAGGAGCCTTGTGGCTGCCATGAAGAGTCTTTTCCTTTCTGGATCAATGGCAAATCATGGGTTTGGAACTGGAAAAAAATTCAGATGATTTAAGAATGGACCAGCTTGGAGTCAGGAATGATGAGTTACGTGGGGACAACCCCTCCAGCTGTAATAAAAGGTTTGGAAAGCTTCTCTTCCCAAAAAAAAAAAAAAAAAAAAAACCCTCGTGGAGTTTTGGTTTATTGAGCCTGGCCAAGGAAAAGCAGCAGGGAAAAATGTTGTGGTGGAACTTCAAGGAACAAGAGGGGCTACCAAAGTCCTACACTAGTTCTGGAAAAATCTAAAGGAAAAATCTAGTGGATAATGGAAAAATCTAACTCCTCTAAAAAGGAGTTGGGAAGCAGGAAGAGGTTGTGATAAGAGGAAGAGAATAGAAAATCCAAATATTATGGTAACTAGACAAGAGCGTTCTGGGTTTGGGGATGGGATCATGTGTGGAAGATGCCTTGAGGGGAGCTTGGTGGTCAGTGGGTTGCCTTAAAATTCCCACCTTATTCTTGTCTAATCCATAGGGAAAGGCTCATTTGGAGTTGGATGATCCCAGTGCTGTGACATCACTGGCATTACTCCGAGGGAATGTTCCTCCAAGGGAATGTTACTCCAAGGAAATGTTACTTCAAGGTGTCAGATGTGGAGACAGATAGGAAGAGAAACAAGATCTTACAATCAAACCCTGTTTTAATTCCATCTGGTGCCAGAAAAAAACAGAAGAACAACTCTGGGACAACACAGGACAAGATCTTACAATCAAACCCTGTTTTAATTCCATCTGGTGCCAGAAAAACCATGAGAACAACTCTGGGACAACACAGGGATGAAAATAGGAAATCAGTCTCCTGAAAAATTAAAAGCAGAGGATAAGGCACAAAATGAGAATAATTTTTCCTCATGGATCCAGACTCTAAAGTCAGGAACAGGCTCTGAGTTGTCCCAAGGGATATTTTGACCCAAAGCCCCGAATCCCAGCAGTAACTTTGATGATGGAATATTGAACATTCTTTATCCCAGTCCCTCTTCCCCTCCTGTGCATCCTCCCTGCTCTCTGACATCTTCAGTCTAGACAAGATAATCCCATTATGTTCCCTAATTCCTGATCCTTGCTAAAAACAAACTGGATAAGATTCCACGCCAGCTAAGGTGGAAAATCCACCCGAGCCCATCTGACCTCGTGAAATGATGCCTTAATTCCTATCTCTGGCAATTAGAGGGATGTGTTCTGTGGAATCTCAGGAAGGCAAATTCCATCAGTTTCTTCCCTGTCTCCTGATTTCTCATCTGGCTGCAGCTGAGGATTTTCAGGAATGAGGTGGTTAAGGGTAAAACTCGCATTTTAAAGGGATCTGTCCTCTTTTCCAAGGTCTTTTTTCCCTTCCTGCCCCACATGTGGCATAAAAAGGGCTGGAAACTCCTCCAGATGCTCAGTTTGTAAAGGAGGATTTTCCTCCTTTATTTCACCTGCTGGGAATATACTCTGGGGAAAAAAATGGGATTTTCCAAGGACATTTTTGCTCTGTGCGAAATGAAGATGGTGTCAAACCTGACACACAAACTAGACAGACAGATATGTGGAATTCCCTAAATTCCAAGCCAGTTCCACCTTGGATTAAACACTGATCTCTTCAAGCACTCATTGCACAAACTCCAGAGCTAAATAGGATCAATCCCAGGATAAAGGGATGAGTTTATAGTGTCCTGGAAGTGATAAACAAACTCCTCTTTATCCAGAGCTGTGAATTGGCTTCAAAAGTGCAGAATCAAGTCCTGCTCCACGGGGAGAAGCAGGATCCAGCTGTCCTGGCTGCTGCTCAAACTGGGAGCAAAGGAACCTGGAACAGCTCCAGGATCTGCCTGAGACTGTTTGCTCCCAGAGGGTTGTGAGGGATCAGAAGATCACAGGGAAGAGAGAGGGGCTTAGAGACACTAAAACCACTTAAATTCAAGAGCTGTCAGAGCTCAACATCTTCAGTGCTGAATTAAAAAAAAAAAAAAAAAAAAAGTTTATTTATTTTCCTGTGGCTGTTGAATGAGGAGGATTTTGTGCTGCAAAAATAAAAGGAGTTTTGAGGGAATTTTGGTTCTAACACTTATGGATCATAACAGGTCCAGCCAGGGGTTTTGGGAGAAGGAGTCTCCTCTGTTTGGAGTAACCTAAAAGAGGTTTGGAACCTAAAAGAGGTTTCCAAATGGAGCAGGTTTTAAAGGAATTCTGATTTCAAATCACAGAATCATCGTGGAATGGTTTGGGTTGGAAAGGGGTTAAAACCCATCCCTTTCCACCCCTGCCATGGTCAGGGACACCTTCCACTATCTCAGGTGGATCCAAACTCCAATGTCCAACCTGGCCATGGACACTGCCAGGGATCCAGGGGCAGCCACACTTGCTCTGGGAATTCCATCCCAGACCCTCCCCATCCTCCCAGCCAGGAATTCCTTTCCAATATGCCATCTAAACCTTCCCTCTTTCAGCTCAAAGCCATTCCATGTGTCCCTCCATGCCTTGTCCCTAGTCCCTCTCCAGTGCTCCTGGAGCTCCTTTGGGCACTGGAATGGCTCTGAGATCTCCGTGGAGCCTTCCCTTCTCCAGACTTTCCCTGCTCACCAAAGCTTTCATTCTCTGTCACACATTTGGAACCAACCAAACCCTTGCAGGAGAAAAACAATTTAAATCCAGAAGCAAAAATGAACCAAAGGAGCCCCAGAATCAAGAGGTGAGTGACGCAAAGTCGCCAGTTTGAGCGTCCGGGCCAAACCTTGCTCCTGTTTAATTAACAGAGCCAACTACGGCTAAAAACGGAGCCCTGGAAAATCATTAATCACTGTGGGACACGCAGGGGGTGGGAGAGGAGGTGGGTGGATGGATGGAGCAGGAGGCAGGTAAGCAAACACAGAGTTATCAGCACAATATCACTTCCCGGATGGAGAACATCCGCGATCCTGCCTCCTCTAAATATAACCCAGGGCTGCCAGGGTTGCTTGGCTACCCCGAGGTGGGAACAGGATGGAGATGGCATTAATGAGCTTCTCCTTGCCTAGATTTCTGCAAAAAATAGAAACTCATCGTTGACATCCTGCTGGGCCACAGGTGCCTTTGCTTCTCCACAAAAAAAAATGACAATGTCTTCCCACCCAGGGATTTAAGGATATTGCAAAGCCCGGAGAACTCACAGCTCGTCCCATCCGGGATTGGTGTGAAAACAAGGATATTTCACCTGAATAAACACTCCCTGTCTGCTTTGCAATGCCCTGGGCTGGGCTTTGTGTTCATGTAAAAATCAGAATAACCTGCATGTGGTTTTATGTTTGTTCTGGGAAATAACTATGGTGTGCACAGGCAATTTGGGGGGGAAAGAAGGAGAAAATTGCAGAAAAATTGACTATTTTAGCCACAACTAAGGATAAGAAGGGAATAAATTTAATCTTGATTTCTGGACAAGATCTTGCCTTGCTGTTGATGCAAAATGCACTGGGTGCACAAGAGACAGGGTAGAGAAACTTTCTGAATAACCTGCAACTGATTTTAGGTTTGTTCTGAGGAATAACTGTGGTGTGCAAAGATAATGTGGGGAGAAAGAAGGAGAGAATTGCAGAAAATGAGATTTATTTTTTGAGCCACAACTAAAGATAAGAAAGGAATAAATTTAATCTTGACTTCTGGAAGAGATCTTACCTTGTTCTTGATGTAAAATACACAAAAGGCAGGATAGAGAAATTTTTAAAATTTTAAAATAAAACCTGCAACTGATTTTAGGTCTGTTCTGTGGAACAACTGTGGTGTGCACAGATAATTTGGGGAGAAAGAAGGAAAGAATTGCAGCAAATCAGAATTTCTTGGAGCCACTACCAATGATAAGAAAGGACTAAATTTAATCTCTATTTCTGGATACTGCCTTGCCTTGCTGTAGATGTAAAATGTACAAAGAGCAGATCAGAGTGGGAGAACAACCAGATCCTGGAGCTGCCTCCTGCCCCCGTGGAGCTGGAGGAGCTTGGACAGGGCCTGGCTGTGCCTCTGGAGCTGCTCCTTATTGCCCAGGGAAGGAATGTGCCTGATTTTCCCTCATTTCTGAGGACCCACCTGCAGTTTGGGCCTCCTTGGGAGCTTAGCTGGGATTTGTTCCTCCACTCCCTCCATCCCTTGGGAATTCAAAAAAGTTCAAGGAGAGCCCAGGAAACCATTCAACAAACCCTGACATCAAAGAGGAGCCAAAAATCTCCAAACCCAAGCCTCTGACTGATTTCTGCTGCTCCCTCTGCATTTCCAGGAGCCACCAGGGCCCTTCCAGGTGGGATGTGCATCCATCCCTGTGGAGTCTTTGCTTCTTTTTTGCCAGGACCGGGATTAAATGCATACATTTTGGAAGCTTCTCCATGGCCCCAGGTCAGTGCAATGTTCTCTTGGGGGTCAGTGCCTGGCAGCACAGAAAGTCTGGAATTCCCAGCAGCCAGGGTTCCAACACATCCCTTGCTTGATTCCATCCTTTTTCCCATGTGCTGTGTTCCCATGTGTTTCCACCTCCTCCCATGTGCTGTGCTCCAGGTTTTCTCCATGTTTATCCTGATTCCATGCACCGACAAACACCAGAGGCACTTCAAAGCCAAATCTTTTTTTAATCACCCAAAAGTGAGGGACAACTCCTGCCCTCCTCAGAGGGGGAACAATAATTGGTGACAGGGCTGGAAAAAATGTTCTCCTCGGGAATACAAACAGGCTGGAAGCAGCTCGTGGAGCCAGATGTGTCTTGGGAAGTGTTTAGGAGTTGGGACGACATGAAATTTCCATCCCAATTTTATTAATCAGGAAAAGGAGTTGGGTGGGGGAATTTTTTGCTTCCCCTGGTCAGCACCAAGCTGGAAAATTGATGTCACCAGCACTCCTCATTTTTTTTACCTTTCTTCCCATCTCTATGCCCATGCTCCTGTTTTAATTAGAATTTAAATTAAACTAGAGATGGTCTTGGGAATGTTCTGTTGGAAATAATTTGCTTCTCCCATGCTTCAATTGTTTTCTTCTCCTTTCTCCAAGCTGAGCATTCCTTGTGTTTTAAGGCAATTACACCCCCCCTTCCTTGACTCATTCCCCAGGGGAATGGATCCCAAGAATTTCCCCAAGGAAATGGATCTCAGGAGTTTTGTTTTTACTGTACCTGTGATGCAAGACTCCAAAAAAACCAATGGGAATGAGAGATGGATTTAGTCCTGTTCTGTTCCAGTCTTCTGGAAAGGTTTAAGATTGTGAACTCGTATTCCCTGGCAATTTTTTGTCTGGATTCTCTGTTTCATGCAGCAAATATTGGGAAGTGCAGCCATATAGAAAAAAATTTACTTATCTCACCCTCTGGGAATTCATCCTGACTCCATAGCTTGGAAATCCTTGGACTGGGAGAGCTTTGGAGACCAAGGTGTCAAAAGGAATGATCCCGTAGAATTCATATTCTTCAGGCCAAAATTTAGGGAAAAATCATGGCAAAATGAACTTTTCTTTTCCTTGGAAGTTGTTCTGTGCAAACAGTGGAGAAGAGACTCCAGAATAGTGTGGTGTCCTTGGGTAACATGGAATATTGTTCCCTTCAACAATTCCATGGGGGCCAAACATCCCTGTTTGGAGAAGGATGCTGCCATGCAGCTGAGGAATGTTAACTTTGATGCCTCAGGGTTTGGCTTTTCTATTTTCACATTCTGTGCTGCTTTAGTGTGTGGGTCTGGGCTTCACATCAGGGCATGGTGAGCTCTGTGCACAGAGCAGGGAGACAAAACAATTCCTGCTCCAGCTGGGCACCAAGGACAAATGATCCAAATCTCAGCCCAAGAGCACAAACCCCGTGGGCTGCAGAGAGAAAAACAAGCAGGATGGGAGTGCAGGGGCTGAGCTGGAATTGGACACTGAACTGCAATCTGCACATGGAGCAGAGCTGATCCCAGGGAGAGACCCCGTGAGCGCTCGTGCATTTTGGGACCATTTGGGTTCATCTTGGCTGCAGCCCTGGCTGGGCTCTTGTGCTGCTCAAGGTGGATCCATGGAGGAGATCCTTTGAATCAATCCCTGCTTTATTCTTTAGCTCTGTCCAGCCTCTGTTCCAGGTCAGCCTGCACAAGGCATCAACTTCCCAAAATTATCCAGGAATCTTTCCCGGTGTTCTTCTTTTCTCGCTGTTGGAATAACAACAGATGAGGGCGTGAGGGCTCAGGACACAGGGGAAAATAAGGATACACGTGGGATAATGATGGGTATTGTTTCCCACGTGGTGGGAATTGTGTTATCCTTGCAGTGGGTGGGGAATTTCCCATGGATTATGTGTGTTGATTCCTGCCGTGCTTTCTCCTCCCTCTCGACCTTGTTAGGAATGACAGAGGAACTGGAATATCCTTTACCTTGGACTATCCCATTTCCTAAGTTTTTCCAAGGCTCCTTCCTTCTTTCCAGCACAAATTCCTCCCATCAGTTCTCCAAGGTCAAGGATTGAAGGCCAGGTTTGTCTCCACTTCTTCCTGAGTCAGAGAGCTCTGAAAATCCCTCTGGATCCACTTCTCCAGTGAGAGAATTCCCACTGTTCTGCTCTGTCGGGCTTTGGTTTGGAGCTCCACCATTCCCAAATTAAAAATGGAGCGCTCTCCGTGGATTTAGGAAAGGCAGCTGCCCCCCCAGCTGAGCATTATTCCATGAATATCAAATTTTCACTATTCCTTTAAATTTTCATATTCTATCAGATATTATAATCATAGAATTGAATTATTTTGTCAAAGTCCATCTGAAATAAAACACCAATGGCTTAATTTCTATAATTATAAAAGTAGTTATTATGCAAATTGATTTAACAGAAGACATTCTTCCTAAAACAGGAAGAAAAAAAGATAGAAAAACTTATTCCATGTTTTATATTCTGGATATTATCTTTAAATCAGCCCTTTTTTCCAGCAATATCCAGTCCAGATGAGCAAAATAATCCTAAATTTGTTTTTTTCCCCCATATCTGTTTCCTTCATCCCTACATCCCCAGGATTCCTAGAAAAATCCTTGGAAAATCAATAAATGCTCTGAAGCTGGAGAGATAATGCTCCAAATCCTGAAGTCTGGAGTTGGCAATTGACAATCTTCCAGAGAAATCAGGGAGGATGAAATAGGTCAGATTGCTTTTATCTCCAACCCAAACCATTCCATGAGTTGAGATTTTTCCATTCAGATTTTTGTTTTGCATTCCGAGATTGGAGTGAGCAGAAAAAACACCTGATTTTCCCCTTCGGATTTCGCAAAATTTATGGAAGTTACAATGGGAACATCCAAAGATTTAGGTGGCCCCATTTCTAGTAGAGTTGTCCCAAAAGTTCATTCCCTGTCTTTATTTCCACACCGAGCCTGGAAAAGCAACTTGTGTCTCCGAAAGTCACGGGTACCCAATAATTTAATTTATTCGCATTCAATTTACTCGAGAGGGCTCCTGAAATTTCCCTCTGGCAGAAATCCCAGCTGAAGTATTTTCTCCTTGGGGAATGGTAATTCCTACGCCGTTGGAATGGCCAATCCACGCGTCTGGGGCTTCAGTTTTTACTTCAGCACCATAAAACTGAAGCTGGAGCAGCTAAGGCCTTGTAAAGGCAGATTTGCGACTCACCCCCACCCCGAGGCAAAATATTTGTTTAAAGGATGCTGGAATAGGATCCCAGTGGGAACAAATTAAGGGAATTCGTGCCTGTAGAGTATTAGGGAGATGGGAAACATTATTACTTTTTTTAGTTGTTTTATTATTTCAGTTTGGAAAAACAATGTTTCTAAACGATGAGGAGAAATCATCTGCAGGAACAGGGCTCCGTGTTGGCAGGATGAATAGCAGGAACAATGAAATCTGGTCACACACCAGAAATAGCATTTTAATCAGGAATTTAAAGACGGAATCCCAAAATTTTTCATTTTTCTTCATGGAGGCCAGGTTGGATGGGATTAGGAGCACCCTGGGATAGTGGCACATGTCCCTTCTCATGGTGGGGACCCTGGGATAGTGGCACATGTCCCTGTCCATGGTGGGGTGGAACTGGATGAACATGAAGGTCCCTTCCAACCTAAACCATTCCATGATTCTGATTCCCAATCTTTTCACATCCTTGGAAGCTGCTGGCCTCAAACCACTTTTCCTCTTTTATTTCCAGGCCGTCCCTTCTCATGGTGGGGTGGAACTGGATGAATTTTAAGGTCCCTTCCAAACCAAACCATTCCATGATTCTGATTCCCAATCTTTTCACATCCTTGGAAGTTTCTGGCCTCAATCCACTTTTCTCTTTTATTTCCAGGCCACTTTCTCTCTTTCCATCCCCATCTGCCAGGACCTGGGGATCTGAGCAAGGAAAAAGTGACACATTTTCCCCAAAAGTGACCATCCCTCTTTGATAGCAACAACCCAGTGGATCTCAATGCTGTTCCAGGGCTGACCGGGGAGCAGGAACGGGAAATTCCAGCACTTGGAATGGGAAATTCCAGCACATCCAGTGCTACTGAATGAGCTGATGGAGCAGGAATGGGATATTCCAGCACCTGGAGGAGCTCGTTCAGTGCTGCTGGAGAGGGAAATGACCTTGGGACAGTCTGCAGCTCCTTCTGCTGGGCAAACAGCACCACTTGTCCCTCTCCTCCTCTGGGATAAAATTAAACAGAATATCACAGCAAGTCATATTTATTGCCTCAATTTATGGAATTTCATCAGAATCTTCCATCCTCAGAATATGTAGGAATGAGACACAACTTGAAATGCATGGCCAAGTCCAGGGAGCCACGGGCAGCTGTTTAACAGCTGTACTTACAAAAAGAGGTGGGGGATGCACAACATCAGCTCCCATGGTGAGGAAAATCTTTTTTCTTATGTGCTGAAAGCTCAGTGCACCCCTGACTCATCCCAGAGAATCCCTTCCCTAAAGACTTACTATGAGCTGGCAGCGTTATTTGTTCCTCATTACCCACTAAGCCGAGCTTAGCTGTGCTAAGACAGGTGAACACATCATTCCAAAATCTCCTAAAAATTGAGGAGAGAGAGGAAAACAACCCCAGAGGGGCTGAACCCAGCTCCTCTCACCCGTCAGGGCTCCCTGGTGTTCTTTTACACCTTGAGTAAGTCAGGTTCATGGCCAGCCAGGACTAACACCAACAAAAAGCTCAGCCTAGCACAAGGCTAGGAGGTCTTACTGCTGTTCCAATTCCTCCTCGCCCAAAGCAAGGTCTGCATCTGGGCTTTAAACCAGGCTTAAACTCAGCCCAGCACAAGAGTAGGAGCTCCTATTCCTCCTCTCCCAAAGCAAGGTCTGCATCTGGGCTTTAAACCAGGCTTAAACTCAGCCCAGCACAAGGCTAGGAGCTCCTATTCCTCTTCTCCCAAAGCAAGGTCTGCATATGGGCTCTAAACCAGGCTTAACAGGCAGGATCTGTTGGGCACAGTCCCCATCCCACATGGGTTAGTGGGCACCCATTCATTTATTTCTATGTGGCCCAGAAGTGCTCAGAGAACATTTTCTATGTATTTTTTTTCTTGATCCACTTCCCTTTTTAAATTTTTTTATCTCCTCAAATAGGTATCAATGGAATATCAAGGATTTCAAGGGTTCAGCTTTTTCTGGATTGTGGATTTTGTGTTTCTGTGATTCTCTTACTCCTTATTTACAACAAATAAGAACTTTGGGAACTTTCCTCTCCCACTGGTTGGGGCAAATTCCTGTGGCCACTTTGTGGCCCAGAAAACACTTTCTGGCTGCCAAAATAAGGTGGACACTGTCACCTACCTCCCACAAATGGTCCCTAAGTCACAGCCATCCCCCACACCCACGTAGGACGTGTTTTTGCACCAAGGGCTGGACCCAGCTGTGGCTGGGCTTTGTCTGTTTTGATGAAGCTTTGAAATACCCAAGACTGACATTCAGCATTCCCAGAGGCTTAAAAAGGTGAAAAAATTGCATTAAGTTTGTCTTTTTTTCCCAGTTCTGGGGTGAATGTGAAGTTGTGGGGATTTCCTGGGCAGGAGATTCCCCCAAAACTCTTCATGCTGGTAATTATCCCAGCCCAGTGCTGTCATCTGGGTGGGGACAGGCTGGGGGTCAAGATTAGGTGTCGGCTGGGGGTCAAGATTAGGTGTCAGCTGGGGCACCAGAAGGTGGCTGGTCCAGGCTGGGTGGGGACACCCTGGAATTCCTTCCCAGAGCAGCAGTGGCTGCCCCTGGATCCCTGGAAGTGTCCAAGGCCAGGCTGGACAGGGCTTGGAGCAGCCTGGGACAGGGGGAGGTGTCCCCGCCATGGCTGGGATGGCACTGGATGAGCTTTAAGGTCCCTTCCAGCCCAAACCATTCCAGGACTCCATGAGAGGCTTTGTATAATCAACAGGGACAAATATTTTTGCTCTTAAGTGGACATTTAAAGCAGTTCAGGAAAATAGAGATTTTTTTTTTAATATCCTTATTTTTCCTCAACAGATTCATAAATTGTGAAAATCCATCTTTAGGCTGGTTGAATATGGAATTTTTCAGCTCATGGACTCCCTTAACTGTTTTGTAGTGCCCTGGCTGTCAGCTGAGATGGTTTTACAAACCAGGAGCGGGTCCTGTTTGGATCAGAGCCGAGCTAAGCCAGGAGAGGAACCTGGGCAGGAGTTAAGTGCGACTCCAAACCAGAAAAACCAGGAGATGTGCAAGATATTCCCCCAGGGAGGAAGGGAAAAGAGTCAGAAACGATGAAATGATTCCTCCAAAACGTTCTTCCCATGGCTAAGGGATGTCAAAGTGCTATCAGGCCTCATGAGCACGGAAAAGGAAAGGGACAAGATACCAAATTCCTGGAAAAGCAACAAAAAAAAAAAAAAAATTCCCTGACCTGGAAGCCATAGCCAAGGCTGTTTATGAAGTGTTTGAAGGAGAGATCTGGTGACAGGCTAGTGTGACATGATTCTTTCTAGATGCCACTTCCATGACGCTCCAGCCTTTGGATGGATCCCAGAAAACCACCGGGTAGGAGGGACGGGAGAATGCTAAAAGCAAAGGGCTAAACAATGGCAGGAAATGCCTCGGAGATAATCCCAGGAGCTCGGATATCTCCTTACCTAAGGAAATTAATTGCCCTGGCCCACACACGTTCACTGAGCCCACTTTTGTCCTGGCGCTCATCCACACCTCGGGAAAAGTATCCAAGTGTTGCTGACATGAATGGTTTCCCAAAGAAAGCTCAAGGCTGCCTCCTGTCTCTCCTCAGATTATAATTTCTTATGGATTCAATGTGAATCCAAGTGGGAAGTCCTTTCCAAGGGAGGTGGCACAGGAAGGTGCTGTCACTGATCTACCCAGTCACTCAAACTGAGGAGCCAAATGTCCGGATCTTCAGGCCCATCTGGGTCTTCTGAGGTGGAATTTTGGTGGAACACAAGGAAAATATTGGAATTCTCAGCAGAGCCAAACATGACTCCTCTGTGGAAGCAATCCTGTGATTAGAGTCCATTGAGGTCAGAGCTTTTCCTTTAATTTGCTGTAATCTTGAATGAAATTCCAGTAAAATTTTCCATCATTGTCCAGTAATTTTGAGGATGGGTTCCACCTCCAGTATAGTGAACAAAGACAGTCAGAAAATACAACCTTCAAAGTACATTCCTGATTTTTTTTACCATTCTTTGGTGGGAGATGACTACATAACAATATAGGTTCTTTACCTGCTGCCACCTGGAAATTCTAAGCCATTGCCTGACATCCAAGAAATCCTCAGAAAGGCCAAAACTTTTCACAAGAGTCGAATAAAATATGATTTAAATCCACCTTACAGAAGCTGTGGAAATGTGGCCTAGAGCTGTCCACATGAGTTGGCAGAGGTGTGCAAACCCACTGTGGGCACCCTAAAAATTCAGGGATAGAAAAGCTTTTTCATTCCTACTGACCAAAGAATGTCTCTAGCTTTGCTTCTCTCCCTGTATTTGCCCTTCTTCTAGGAATTAATGTTTTTTTGGTTTTTTGGGTTTTTTTTTTGGAAGCCAATTAGATGTGGGACAAATTCCATTCACTTAGGCAGATAACAACTGAAATTATGGATTCACCATGTCCATGGAATGATTCTATCACACCTAAGCACATTCAGCTTAGATCCAGCTCATCCCACCTGAGCCTGACCAGCTCTGTCCCTCTAGGCTGGAATGGCACAACTCCAGGAATTTCTGCTTCCTCAGAAACAGAGGGGGAGAAGGAGGCCACAGTGCCAGGGGCACCTGGGTGGTGCCAGGCAGAGCCCAGAGGTGCTGGCTCCCTCTGTGAGAAGAGTTGACCTTCAAAACTCCTCTGCTGTTCCTCCTCAGAGAGACTGGAGTCTCCCAGAAGGATTCTGGCATCTCTGAGGGATGGTGCCAGGCAGAGCCCAGAGGTGCTGGCTCCCTCTGTGAGAAGAGCTGACCTTCAAAACTGCTCTGCTGTCAGAGAGACTGGAGTCTCCCAGAAGGATTCTGGCATCTCTGAGGGATGGTGCCAGCACTGGGATGGGGAAGATCCATGAAAATCCAGGTTGGACGAGGTTGGAGCAACCTGGGATGAAGAAGGTGTCCCTGCCCATGGCAGGGAGCGGAACTGAATGACCTTTAAGGTCTCTTCCAACCTAAACCATTCCAGGATTCCACAAGCTGCAGCTCTGGCACCTCTTTCAGGCCTGTAGGAAGTGCAAAGCACCTCCAGCACCGGCTGCTGGAAAAGGGATTTGGAGGAATCCTCATAAGCCGGAAGGGTTGGAGTCAATCAGGTGCTAGAAGACTCCAGTATTTCCCACCTGTCCTCCCCCTTTCCTGCCTGCCCACAGCCATGGCACCTCAAGGAATGGTGTCCAGATGTCTCCTCCTTGCCCAGGAATAACAAACACCTCCAGGGCGGTCTCTTCCCAAAGCCTCCGCGGGCAATTCCTCGTGTGAGTCTGTTCCCCTGCCTGACTCATTTCCTGTTTTGCCCAGATGGAAAAGAGGCACCTGGTGCCCGGCAAGTGCCAAACGTTGCATCTTTGGGCTTTGGGGAGGGTGTGGGGATGGTTGCTGGGCTCCCTGGATCTCCAGACCTCTCCATTTGCCAGGAAAAATACCACCTGATTTGCTGGGAAGCAGGACAGGAGCTGGGGTGTTTGTAGCGCTTTCCAGCCTCCTGCTTGTGTCCTAACCTCTGGGATTTGGGGGTTGGACACCCAAAATCCATCTTACAGATACACCACGGGGTGGGATGGCATCCTGGACCCCACTCCCCAGCCCGCAGTGGGGAGGTGATTGAGAAAACCGTGGGTCAGAGGTGGATAATCCTACCCAGACCTGGAATATCCATCCCCAACCCTCAGGAAATCTCGGTGAACAGGGGAGAAGAGGGCAGCTCGGTGGTGATTCCCAGATTAGGGATCTCCTTGAGGGATGTGTGGTGGCAGGGAACAGGATGAGGGAGACATCAACAA
Organism: Onychostruthus taczanowskii; assembly: GCF_017590055.1. Classification (NCBI taxonomy): domain Eukaryota; kingdom Metazoa; phylum Chordata; class Aves; order Passeriformes; family Passeridae; genus Onychostruthus; species Onychostruthus taczanowskii. The sequence continues at coordinate 24,494,761 of NW_024500349.1, forward strand.
CCTCCTGTCCCAGAAGAGAGGGAGGGAACTGCTCCTCCTTCCCTTCTGTGGGAGAATCCACACCTCACCTTATCCCAGACACATCCGAGCAGGAGCCACCTCCAGGGAAAAAAACATCACCAAAGATGTTCTTCTTCTCCTTTTCCACCTGTTCTAAAACCACCCCCAATGGATCCAGCTTGGACACCCCGAGAAGGATCCAGGGAAAAGCAGAAATCTCCGGGATGGCTGTTGTTAAAGGCTGTGCCACCATGTGACTCCCAGAAAACATTCCCCAAGCCTCCCGACTAACGAGAGGCTGTTAGTGCCAGCTAATTAGCAGCCAGCTTGTGACTGGCTTCTGGAGCCCCTGGCTGCAGGGAAATTAAGTCAGAACAAAGGGAATGAAATCTCCTGAATGGAAAATTATTGGGGGTGGGAGCCCAGGACAGTTCCAGGAATAAACTTAATAGGCTTACTGGTATTTAGGTGTAACTAAAGCAGAGCAGGGCTTCACATGCTGCTCGTTAATTTATTCCATCCTCTGGACTGAGGGGACAGAAAGGAGAGAAATCCACGGAGTGGAAGGAAAGCAAAGAGGAAAACGTCTTCAAAGAGAAAATAAAATATTTCAGGCAACCTTCAAGATTTACCCCCAAGCAGGGAAAAGCGAAAGATTGGAAGAGAAGGGGTGGTTTTGCAATGTGGGCACAGCTTGTGGTGATAAAATATACAGAGGTGGTTTTTGTCACCTTCTGCCCCTGCCCAGCCACCTTGCAGGGAACTTTTCCATGCATTTCATGGAAATGAAGAGACTGACCACTGCAATCCCTCCCAAAGTGAGGGTGTTGGAATTTCAGGTGGATTTCTTTCCTCTTCCTTTGTAGCTTTCAAGCTACAGTTTCAAGATACTCCTGTTCCCAAATTTAGCTGATTTCTTCCTAATAACTGCCCTTGCTTTTTATCCATAATTAATAACCAGTCTCCTGGAAACCACTGGATTTTGTGAAGCATTGGCACAGGACAATTCCTGGCCCAGTTCTTTAAGCAATTTAAGTTCCTCACTCCCTCTGGCCCCCAGGATCTCCTGGTGGTGAAATATTCCTGGACAGATCCCTGTGAGCTTCCAGTCTGAATTTAGACCCAGAAATCTTTCCCCCTTTTTAGCCCAAAGGAAACCTAAATAAAATATTTATTTTATTTTATTTTATTTTATTTTATTTTATTTTATTTTATTTTATCAATTATTTCTACCCTTGTTCAGTCTCCCAAAAAATAAAGGATCCTGCAGATGTTGCACAGGCAGCACCAGCAAACTCCCTGAACTTCCAATCAGCAGCTGTTTTTTTATTCCAGATTCCCTCATTTCAGTGATCACACATCAAAGGAAAATCATCTCAGAAAATGTTTTTATCCCAAGCTTTCTCCCTCTGCAAAATCAAATCTTGAAGGATTCACCTTGAAGGGGAACAGGTCATTTCCAGAGTGAAATTTTCCTTGCACAGCTCTAAAATTCAGCCCAATTTTCCACTCATCAAATGGACGACCACCAGAGAAAGACGGAATTTGAAACTTAGACAGGACATTGATTATGGCAGAAATTATTTTGACAGGAAAAATAAGACATGTGGAGATAGAAATCGATAAAGAATGACAATAAATTTATTTTCTTTGGTCAGGGAGAGAACCTCTGATTAAGTTCAGTGGCCTGACGAGTTCAGAGATTAAAGCTCAGATTTAGTCCCTGCCCATGTGCAGCACCTCCAGCTGAACGATGAGCTCTGGCTTAGCTAAGCCTTGGTGGGACAGTGTCAGAACCCAGGACATCCCTCTGGATGCCCCGGATGGCTCAAAGCCCTGGCAGGAGCTCAGAAACCCTGGAAGGAAGCCAAAAACACCTGGGAATTCGATCTTAACCCATGGAGCAAATTACCAACTTTATATAAAGAATTACAAGCCACAAAATTTTAAGTAGCATAGCAGTATTTGTCACAGGGTGAAAGGTGGAATTTTGAAGAATTTGACTATGGGGGTCTAGGGGGATAAGATGGAGGAATTTGGGCATTGTCCTGTCCTTCTCCCTTCTTCTTCCCAGCCTCCATCTTCTTGGTGATGGTGGCAATTTGGGATTGGTGTAGAGTAACAAGTCACCATCTAACATGGGTTGTAGGTATTGGAAAATAACTGTAAATTAATTAATAACTGTAAATTAAATAAATAACTGTAAATATCAAATGTGTAGTTTGTAGTATAAAAGACAACACCAGCCCCGTGGGCAGGGAGTGTGCCTCAGACTGACCTGCAGAAAATGTTTTAGATAAGAAATAATAAACAACCTTGAGAACGCCAGCCGAAGGCTTCTGATTTCTTCTCAGACAGCTGGGTTGGGGAAAAAAGACTTTTAACCCAGCTCAGGATCATCCCGACCAAAGAGGAAATCCCGAGAGGACTGAGCTGAGCTTTGACCTCAGGAGCCCCTAAGGAGTTCCAGTCTCATTTTTCAGCTCAGTTGACACTCATGGGGTTTGGGATTAAACATCACCCCATGGAGCACAAAACCTCACCCTTTGATTTTCTAGGAACTACATTAGTTCCTTAATTAATTAATTAAAATGATCCCTTTGCAGGACCTTCAGTGGGTGCACAACAAGGAAGGGACCCTCTGAGACCTTCCTGGAATTCCCATCCTCATCCATCCTGCAGGAGAAATAATCCTTGCTTGTGTCCTGGTTGTCCTGGTTCACTGCCCCGGGAAGGTCAGAGGATCGGCTGGAGGTGAAGATTCACCCAAACTCGGGAGATTTCACATTTTTCCTGTCATTTAATGATTTTTCAGAAGTAATTTGGCAGGAAAAAGGGAGTTGGATCATCCCAGAAGTTCCCAATCCCAACTCACCAACCCAATTCATAGCACAGCTACATAATTTTATTTATTTTATTGGGATGTCAGCACATTTGGGTTTTTCCCAGTCCAAAATCCATTTGATTTAGTTGAAATTCCCAATTAAAACTGTTTAATCCATTTTTTTTGGAATTTACACTCACAAAACCCATCAGGTTCTTACTGTAAGAGATTTCTAAAATTAAATTTAAAAAACTAATTGGATGGAAAGGGTCAATTAAATCATTAAAAGTGGCTCCACAGCTCCTCTAAACCTTCAGGACATGGAAGATTTCTGTGCTTTTAGGAATGCAGGAAAATTCAGGTTGTTAAAGGATATTTTCCTCCCTGGAATCTTGGATAAAGGCATTTTTAGGGGATAATGGATTTTTAGGAGTTAGGACTTATCTTTATTTCTTTTCTTTACTTGTGTGAGAGTTTAATAGAGGTAAATCCCAAATTAAAATCATTTTTTATCTCTTGTCAAACCAGTAGTCAGGGAAAAAACCTCAGGATTTCCACAAGGATCGTTCCTTCTGATATCCACACATGGAATTGGGCAGCTCTCCTTAGTCATCCGGGCTGGGAGAATAACATAAAATAAAATAAAATAACATAAAATAAAATAAAATAAAATAAAATAAAATAATAAAATAAAATATATTAGAATAAAATAAAATAAAATAAAATAAAATAAAATAAGTCATGGGAAGATCTCCCAGGTTTTCCTGAAGACTTCCAGACTAGAGGAATTCACCTGAGGTACCTATGAGGAAAGTTGGGTGGGTAGAGACAACATTCCAATGAAAAATCAGAGTGGAATGGGAAGTTTGAAGACAATTTTCCCATTTTTCCATGTGCTTTAATTCACATTTCAACCCCTGCTCATGTCTGATTATTTCCTTATTTTCCTGATGATTTCCTCAATGAATATATGGAATTTTCTTCCTGTCCTGAGCCAAACAGGGACAGTCTGAGGAGCTGAAATTACCCGACAGGTTGTCCCCCTGCATTGTAATAAATATTCCACGTCCCATTTTTCCTTCTCCCCCTCCAGAGGCGGCAAAGCAACCCCGGCTCAGGAATGTCATTAGAGAGGGGCTTTAAAATAAAGCAGGGCACACAAAAATGTGATGACTTGTCAAAAGCGCAGCCTGCAAGGTGTTTAAGGCATGAATTTCCTCCTAATGAAGCCTCGCCGAGGGAATATTGGATTCAGCCAGAATGGGAGCGATGATGTGGCACAAATTTATGGCTGTCCCCCCGTAATTCCCAGGAAAGGGAGCAGGAAAAGAGCCCCACATGGAAGGGCCCGTAAAATAACCCCCAGCCAAGCCTTGCCTTGGCTCTGAGCCACGGCTGCCAGGGGGTTCAGAATTTTGGGATGCGGCGCAGATCAGCGGGAGCGTGGATTTGGTGTGGATTTACCCTCGGGATGGGAAATCCCTTGGGATTCTTTGGGTTGAGGAATTGCAGGGGGTGAAACAGCATGAGCTGTGTTGGACAGGAGTTGGGGGTGCCCAGCCTGGAGAAGAGAAAATTCCAGGGAGAGCTCAGAGCCCCTTGAGTGCCTGAAGGAGAGCTGGAGAGGGGCTGGGAACAAGGGATGGAGGGACAGGATACAGGGAATGGCTACCACTGGTTAGATGGGATTTTGGGAAGGAATTCCCAGCTGGGACCCCGAGGAGGGACTGGGATGGAATTCCCAGAGAAGCTGTGGCTGCCCCTGGATCCCTGGAAGTGTCCAAGGCCAGGCTGGAGTACCCTGGGATAGAGGGAGGTGTCCCTGCCCGTGGCATGGAACTCGGTGATCCTCAAAGGTCCCTTCCATCATTCCATGATTCCATGATCCCCTGAGTTGCCACGAGAGGGGCACAGACCCTTTTCTCCCTTGTTCTTTTCCCATCCTTCTACCAAAGCCACCACTCCCCATCCCTGGCCAGCCCAGGGGGTCTTGGAAAGCCAAATTCCAATGTAAGGAAATCACAGGTTTGTGCCAAAATTCCTTCATTTCAGGCAGGCACCAGGTGGGATTTACAGAGCACGAGAAAAGTTGCATTTATGGAATGGAAATGGGAGAAAGTTTTTGCTTTGGTAGAGCCCTAAAAAAACCAAATTGTTCTCGGAGGCAGCACCATCATGGGATCATCACATCCCAGAATCCTTTAGGTTGGAAAAATCTTTAAATCCATGGAGTCTGAGTGCTAAAATCCACCACTAAACCACATCCCTGAGTGCCACATCCACAGGTCTTTTAAATCCTTCCAAGCTGCCCTTCCAGGAGGAGGCAGATTCACAGGGGTGCAGCAGAATTCCCAAAATAAAATCGAATATTCTCCATGGCTCCCTTCTGGAACTGAGAGCAAGTCAGGGCATGGGACCATTTGGAAAAAGAGGTTGGATTTTGCAACGTTCAGGAAGCTCGTTCCTCCCCAATTCCAAAATCATGTGAGGTCAGAGCTGGGCTGAGCACTGATAAGGATGTGAGAGGACTTGTCCGAGCAGGTGGAGCTCCGGGACTGGGTTTTTTTTGGGATGAGTTTTCCAACTGGCCGCGTTTCAGCGCAGGAAGCGGAATGTACACATTGGATCCGGTTCAGCAGCACTTGGCATCAGCAGAGCTCAAAAGGGACAACTTTGACCCTGAAATTCTCCAAGGCACTCCAAAACCTGTCTCTTTGCCTACTAAATAACCTCTTTTTTTTCCCCATTTTTTTCCCATTCTTTAAGGAGGAAAAATTTTTCCGTGGTTCCTGGAATCATCCTGGGAGATAAAGGTTATGGAGAAAGGTTTATATTCCTATTTTATCCAGAGGAATTCCGAGGTCCAGAGAGGTCACACAGCAGGTCACTGGGATTAGAATCCACATCTCTTGATTCCCAGCCCAAAATTTAATTTGGAGTCAAATTTGATTTGACAGGACCCTTGTAAGCCTGGAATTTTACAGGATATCAAAGTAAAATGATCAGTTCTGACTCGAGCACCTTCCTGACTTCAACAAATAAATTTAAAAATGAAGGAAAAGGAAAAAAAAAAAAAAGGTATAAATTCAGTATTCAGTTCACAGGTTGATCTTAATCCAAAGAGAGAAAAAAAAAGTGAAAAAGTGGGGAAAAAATCCAAACCTGCAGAACATTTTCGTCCAGAATTCAGGCTTGTATCTCCCAAACTCCCCAATCCTTTGGGATCTTTCCCAGGTAATTTGAAGCAGCTGACATTTCCCCTCCACGAAAGAATAAACATTTAATTTGTACTGCCGAGCTGGGAGGAAAAATTCTAATCCTGTTTGCTCCGGCTCAGCCAAAATCCAGGGAATGGGAGCTCTTCCCTAATTACTGCTCCCCACGGAGCAAATAATTCAATTAGGGATCCCAACGGGGAGGATCAGGCTGAAACAATCCAGACCCAAGATTCAGAAAATGGGATTTGAGTTCCATCCACTCTCCTGGGTCAACAATTCCCAGGTGGGAATAGGCTGACAGAGTCAGAAGGTCGGATCCGAGAGGGTTTGGGATTGATGGCTTCCATAGGGATCAGCTGGTGGCAGTGCCCAGGTGGATTCTTGGTTGCCCAAATCATTCCTGGTCTTTTGGAGCTGCTCCTTGGCAACCTCTGTGGAAAAGTCAAGGGTTGAAGGGGTTTCTGAGGAAAGGAAAATCTTTCCTAGCCAAAGGTGGCTCCTGTGGAAGAGCCCAGCAGGAAAGATTCCAGCCAAATCAAAAAAATCACGGTTTTTTGACCTTTTCATTATATTTTATTTCCCTTTTCTGACACTCTGACCTGCATTTTTATCATTATTTTTCCCTCTAACACACTTTTGGGATCAGTTAGGAATGGGTTGTAGCAAAACTGCTCAGAGACATGAAAAAATGACATGGGATCATGGGCAGAAGGAAAGAAAAATTATTCTGGAAGCAACAAATATAGAAGGAAAATTAAAGAAATATCTTAAATATGTGAAAAATTTTTGCAAAGACCAGGTGTACATGGAATATTTCTTCCAAGGAAATGCTGAATGAACTGGGACAGGATTTCCTTGTGCTGCTGAAGATACAGAAATGGAGTCAGGGAGGGAGTAAATTATCCAGGAAATTTGGGATGAATCCAGGGAATCTTACTTTATAAATCCCTTGATGGCCTGCAAAGGGAGCCCAGGGTGAACGAGCTCATCTGCAGGGGTTTAAAGAGAAATGTTTAGAGATCTGAAAGGAATGTTATCTCTGGGAGAGCTTTCCAGTGGCACCTGTAACATGATGGATGAATTTGTCACTTTGGAAAAAGCTTGGAGCCTTTGTTATTAGGGATTTCAATTCCACAAATATTCCCTGAGTGGAAATTTCTGTATTTGATGCTGCACTTGGATTATCATGGAATTATAGATTATAATTTTCTAAATTTCTTAGGTGGTTTCCTGAAGAATATTCCTGTGGGCAGAGGCAACTCCTCGAAATTCTGCAGGAATATTCTTTATCCAAAGTGGGATATTTCTTCCACAATGCACAATTCCCATCCGGAGCAAGGGTGGAAAATCAAACAGGATCTGTGTTCCAAAGAGGTCTCCACCACGTTGTCACCACCTGGAATGTCACATCTGCCCCACGTCCCCGTGATGTCACCATCCCCATGGCAGCAAAGCGACGTCACCATGGGAGGAGGGTGGCTGGAATCAGGGATGGGATCAGCAGGTTCCTTTGGAAAAGCAATCAAAGGGAAAAGGGGAGTGGAAACAACGGACCAGCAGGGAAATGGTGTCCCTGTACTGGGTGACTGTCATGGGAATTGCAAGTCCCAGCTGAAGGGACATCTTGGAATTTCTGGGAAAATTATGTCTGGAGAAGATTAAAGATAAAGATAAAGAGGATAAAGATAAAGGTAAAAGTAAAGACAAAGATGATAAAGATAAAGATGATAAAGATAAAGATGATAAAGATAAAGGCAGAGTTAGAGAAGATATGTGAAATCATATTTTTAGGCAGGATCCTAAAGCCACAGGATGGATTGGGTTGGAAAGGACATTAAAGTCCATCCAGTCCCACCCTGCCATGGCAGGGACACTTTCCACCATCCCAGACTGCTCCAAACCTCATCCAACCAGGCCTTGGGCACTGCCAGGGATCCAGGGGCAGCCAAGATAACCTTGATTATCCCATGGATTGTTCAGAGGATTTCCAGGCATCCGTTTCTCTCCATACCAGATTCCCTTATCACAAAAATCTCAGTTTGGCTTTCATATCACCACTAATCTTGGAGTTAAAACTGAGGCTCAGCTTAAACTAAGGGAGTGATTTTATTTCCAAGTGAAGCCAGCTGGTGAGGTGTTGGTTTTAATTAGGTGTTTAAATATTAATTAAAGCAAAAACTTTGAATGCTCGAGATCTAAATCCCCACAAAAATTATTTCAGATTTTCCCTTTTCCTTCACCTAAATGTGCACCCAAGATACCTCCTGGAGGTTCTATATAAACTTACAAACATATCAATTTATATTTTATATAAATTACATATTTTTAATTATATTTATTTCTACTTTACAATTATTTATATATCAAAAAGCAAATTCTTTGCCAAACCTTCTGAAAAAGGGGTACAAAAATACAATATAAAAACACAGCTTTCAATATAAAACTTGGAATTTCCAGACCACAAAATGCAAGGGATGCTACTGCAGGAATTGGCCAGGAAGTGATGAACAGAGGATGTTGTCCATAAGTTATGTAAGGAAAAATTTGGGCACATTTCCAGAAAAATCAGGGCTATCCATCAATTACCACCCCACCTTTAATCCCTTCCCAAATCCAGGCAAAAATCCTATCCCACTGCCCGATTTTAATTGTTATCCAAGTCAATCCACCTTCCCAAAGGAAATGCAGCTTCCAGGTGCTTGGGATGCAAATCCTTTTTTGCTGTATTTGTTCCAAGCCCTTCCCAAAATTTGGGAATGGAGCACTGGGATGTGTAAATGTGGGATTGAGCTCCCTTCATTTCCTCTGTGTTAATTAATTTGCAAATTTACACAGACAAATGTGGGTCCCTCTGGTGATGAGTCAGGAGAAGGCCAAATCAGTCCAAAAGTCCAAATAATGACCAAACTTAGGGTGCCTTGTACAATTATTTGGGATGCACTGCCTGTACTAACTAGGGGTTTCATTCCATTGTATGGATAGAGGGAACAAATGTGGGAAAATTGCCCCACATGGACATGGAGAGGACAGGAAAAGGGCCTGTGTCCACATGGATCAGCAGCTGGAACCTCAAACATGTCCATGGACAGCTCTGATCCCCAAGGAGACACGGACCTGCGAGCTCTTGCTTTGGGAAAAAGATCCAGGTGCCAAAGAGCATCCATGGAAAGCTCTGGAGCAGCCGCAGGACCTCCAGCTCCAGGGGGACGTGTTACCTGGAAACTTTCCTGGGTTTTGGCACCTCCAGTGACCTTTGGCAGCTGACTCCTGCCCACTTCGGACTTCCAGCACATTCCAGATGATTCCTGTTGTCCATTCCTTGCTCGAGTCTCCCAAGGAGGCGCCAAAAGAGGCGAGGAATGTTTCACGGGCTATGGATCCACCCAGCTCTGAGCTCTCCTGGGTCACATCCCAGGATTCCGGGCCTGCCCGTTCCCCTCAAAGCTTTCCCATCCCATGCAGGGCACTTTGAACTCATTCCAGTCCCTCCAGAAGGAGACAGCGTTTCCTGTTCCCGAAGCCAGCCAGCTCCTTAATCCTTTTATCCAGCCCCAGCTGTGCCAGCTTGTCCTTGTGTTCCTCTCTGACCTCGCCGTGATTCCTCCTTCCACAGGCTCCGTTCCCACTCCCTGCACCAGGAATTGGCTTTAAATGGAGTTTTGGGGGTTTTTAGGGAGAGAAACCCCAGAGCAAATGGGTTTTAACACAATTCCAGGTCAACATTTTCCATGCCCCATCCTGCTGTGACCTGGAACAAGTCACTGAAGATCTCCCTGCCTGAGTTTTCCCAGAAAAAAACTGGGATAAAAGCACTTCCTTACTTCAGACCAGACACGGTTTAATTCCTCCACATTTCCAAAGTGCCTTGAGCTCCTGAAAAGGAGAATTGGCTTAAATTTTCTCAGGAAGAAATTTTTGGGGTGCACAATTTGGGGTTAAATTGGTCCTCCTTGTGCTGAGTTAATTCCTTCACCACCAGGAGTTTTCAGGGAATCTCCAGGAAACTGATTGTGGTTTTACATTAAATATGGAAAAGAAATTCTGCCACAGAAAGGATGGATTTAAAAAAATTCCAAATCATTCTGTATTAAGCATTTCCTGCAGATCACTGAAGTGCTCCCTGAGTTTGTGTTTTAAGATCCAGACAGTAATTGTTGGTTTGCAGCAGGAGAAAATCCAATTTTCACTGATTTACCCACAGATTTTAATTTTTTAAAATAAAATAATCCTTTTCTATTTTTTTTAACAAATCCCTTCTAAAAACTGTAAATATCATCATTTTACTCCAGGCAAATTAAGATTCCTGAGATTTTCCCCTATGTTCATGTTGTCCAACTACAGGCAGATCCTGCACTTTACCAGAAGGAGAAACACCAAACCCAATGGCACAAAATTTAATTAATTTCCATATTCAGCTTTAATTAAATCACTGATTTTTTCGATCCAAGGGTCTTGGCCTCTGAAATAATTTCTCCATCTTCCAATGCCTTTCCAAAGTGATGACCCAGCCCAGAGAGGGGTTTTAGAGGATTTTGTGGATATTGAGGGGAATACTCTGCTCCAAACTCTTGTATTATCTTATCAACAACTGCAATGGCTATAATGGCTCCTCTCCCACTTCCCACCTCCTTTCCAGGCTGGAAATTTATTGATTCCAGGGGTAAATTTGGCATTTTCACCAGGTGCACAGCAAACACTTAAACCTGATTAGGATGACACCTGCGGCATGGCAAGTAAAAGAACCATTTAAAAAAAGTAATTCCCTATAAATTAAAAACAAAAAAAAAAAAAAAAAAAAAAAAAAAAGACAGGAGCTGGATGAAATCCTAATTTTTTATGTCCTTCCCTTTTTTTCACCAACAGCTGACTTTTGAATGCTGTGCAGACACATCCCTGTTTTTTGGGGTTTTTTTTTTCCCTTTTCCTCTTTAAATTTCCTTGAAAATTGTGCTTTAAAGTTTTTTGGCCTCTTCTCTTCACCCCCCCACCCCCAACCTTCCCTACCCCATTTTCCAATCATTTTCCAGTGAAAACAATAAAAAAAAAATAATACCCATAAAATGAAAAAAAAAAAAAAAAAAAAAAAAAGAAGCTGGATGAAATCCTAATTTTTCATGTCCTTCCCTTTTTTTCATCAACAGCTGACTTTTGAAGGCTGTGCAGACACATCCCTGGTTTTTTTGGGGTTTTTTTTCCCCTTTTCCTCTTTAAATTTCCTTGAAAATTGTGCTTTAAAGTTTTTTGGCCTCTTCTCTTCACCCCCCCACCCCCAACCTTCCCTACCCCATTTTCCAATCATTTTCCAGTGCCCTCCCAGCAAATTTGTCACCCAATTCCAAAGGAAACATCACCCTTGGATGAATCCTTCTGCTTCCACCGGTGACCTTTGGAAACCAAACAGCCCAAGGCAAACACCAGGAGATAAGGAAAGGTTTGGAGCACAGGTTTTATTTGCTCCAGGTGGGATTGATAAAGCTGGCCCTGGATTCTGCTGGCAGCTGCGGATGCACTTGGAAAAGTTGTTCCTGTGTCCCAGTGGGAAGGGGTTTAACCCTTTGGCTGCATCCAGGTGGGAATTATTCGGATTCTTTCTTGAACAGGCGCAAGAAAAGGTTTCAAATCCAGGATTTTTCCAGATGATAATTTGGGATTTAAGTATCCAGCTCCAGCTGGGATGAAGGAGGGAAATAGGAGTTTCTGCCTTTGTTATCAGCTTGATAATTTATTTTGGATGGCTCACGTTGTTTCTCTGTTCTGTGGTTTCCTGATCGCTGCTGTGGGGATAAGACTCAGGGCTCCCATGTGAGTCAGGGAATTCAAAAAAATGACCTGGAATGGTTTGAGTTGGAAGGGACCTTAGGGATCATCCTGTTCCAGCCCCTCCCTGGGCAGGGACATCCCATAAAGCCCTTGGGACTGACTGATGGAGATAGCTATGGGAAAAAAAAGAGCCTCACGTCTATAAATCCAGAATTCCCAAGGCTGCCACTAATCCATGGCCCCATGTGCCACATCCACATTTTAAAATCCCTCCAGAAATGGGCATCCACCATTTCCGTGGGCCAGGGTTTGAGGAACCTTCTCATGAATAAATTTTTCATAATTTTTAATCTAAATTTTCCCCCTAAAATTTTCTCTCCAAGCTCCCAAATTCCCTGCTACAAGCCTTGAACTTAAAGTAGCTTTTTTTTTTTTTTTCAACTTAAAGGAATTCGTCAGGGAATTCAAAAAAATGACCTGGAATGGTTTGAGTTGGAAGGGACCTTAGGGATCATCCTGTTCCAGCCCCTCCCTGGGCAGGGACATCCCATAAAGCCCTTGGGACTGACTGATGGAGATAGCTATGGGAAAAAAAAGAGCCTCACGTCTATAAATCCAGAATTCCCAAGGCTGCCACTAATCCATGGCCCCATGTGCCACATCCACATTTTAAAATCCCTCCAGAAATGGAGATCCACCACTTCCGTGGGCCAGGGTTTGAGGAACCTTCCCATGAATAAATTTTTCATAATTTTTAATCTAAACTTCCTCCCTAAAATTTTCTCACCAAGCTCCCAAATTCCCTGTTGCAAGACTTGCACTTAAAGTAGCTTTTTTTTTTCCACTTAAAGGAATTCAAGTTCAAAATCTGGATACACCAGAAATGTCCCAAAACCTGGAAATTCAGTAATTCCCTCACTCTGCTGTGTGTAGAAGCCATCCTTTTCCTCCTGGATTAAACCTCTCCACATGAAGACACTGATCCCTCCTCCTCCTCCCATTCTGATGGCATTTGGTGTCTCCATGATCCAGGGACTGGAGACTCCCATCCCAAAAAAAAAGCAGATCCTGGCACAAAGTCCCAGTGAGACTCAGGCTTTAGGAGGGGATCAAAGGAGGCATTAAAGGCATTCATTCCAGACAGCAGGACAGAGAAGGGGCACCACCAACTTCAAAAAGTCCCAAAATTCTGGGAAAATTAGCTTGTAACAGCAGCCCAAGGCATGGTTCCTGTATCTCTGCATGATTTGCTCGTTTCTGTTCGGGGTAACCACATCCCAGCTGATTTCTGGCTGATTTCAGGCTAATCCAAGATCCTGCAGTATCCATGATTTCCTGGCATGTGGAGTGAGGTCATTGTTACAGTGGCAGAGGGACAGAAAGGTCCCTGTCCTCCACTTCCACCTTTGCCTGCATGGAAGCCCCCAGGCTGTTGATTCCATGGATGGAACTAATGGAGAGGGGGATTATGATATTCCAGAGACCCATTTCTGCAGGAGCAGAAGGGATGAGAAGCTTGGATTCCAACTTCCATTTTCCCACTCTCCTGTTCCATGCACTCTGTCCAGCCTCTGCTCTAGCTCAAGGCATCACCAGCACATGGAATTCCAGTGGTGGAATTCCAGTGTTGCCTGAGCTTGTGGACCAGCCAGACACTTCCAACGTCTGGGCCCATCCCTCAGGGGATCCACCAGGTGCCAAACAGCCCCTTCATCCCAAAGCCTCAAATCCCAGGAGCAGAGCAGCTTTCAATCCTTCCCTTAATAACCCACATGGAATATTCCATCAGTCTCTCCCAGCTTCTTTTCCCTCAAGAGCATCCAACTCCTTGAGCCTCACCAGCCTTTGGGAGCGACGCCAGAGGGGCTGAACCCTGGGATATTATCCTAGAGGGCAGGTTCAGTGTTTCCCCTTCCCTCAGCCCATTTTTTCCCATTCTTTGAGGACTGAGGAGCTGCTGGAGGCTGGAAGTGGCCCTGAGTTGTTTTTCCAGCCATTATTCCCGTGTCAGGGCAAGGTGTGAGGGGAGGCTGCTGAAAAAAGAGGATTTTGTGCATTTATTTAACAGGCGAAGCAATCCAGCCCCTTTCAAAACACGGCAGCTTTGGGAATTCTCCTGGGAACCAGCCCTGCAAATCCTGGTGGCCGTGGGCTCTCCAAAGTGTAATTAAGGCAGGAGTTGATTGACTGAGGAAAAATAGAGGAGGCAATGAGGGAAAACAGCAGCTCCTTTGCATTCCTGCTCTGGTTTGTGTTCCAGCTTGGAAACTTCCTCAAGGAGAGACGATCCCGTGGCTCAACCACCCCAAAGCCAACAGCAAAACCCTTCCTTGGCTTTAGCACAGCCAAGAGCTAAGCCCCAAAATAAATTCAATTTTCTGCTGACACTGGTTTGGATGATTCTCCCCCAAATCTCTCAGTTTGAAGCAGCCCAAATGGTCTGAACCAGAATAATCCAAATGTGATAATTGCAGATAATAATCACCTACTTCACCTCCAACATTCAAGCTCCCTGAAATGAGTTTTCAGTCCATGTCCTCGTCCCATCCTTCATTTTCCATGAGCCACCCAGCACACCTGGAAAAGCAGTTCCCAAAAAAAATGTCCCAGAGCACATTTTGTCCTCGTGGAGAAGTCATTTCCTCCAGGAGAGCTCAGAGCCCTTCCAGGGCCTGAAGGGGCTCCAGGAGAGCTGGAGAGGGACTGGGGACAAGGATGGAGGGACTGCCAGGGATCCAGGGGCAGCCACGGCTGCTCTGGGAATTCCATCCCAGCCCTTTGCCGCCCTCCCAGCCAGGAATTCCTTCCCAATATCCCATTTAAACTTCCCCTCTGTCAGCTCAAAGCCATTCCCTGTGTCCTCTCCCTCCAGCCCTTGGAAATTGTCTCTCTCCACATTTCCTGCAGCTCCTCCAGGTCCTGGAAGGTCACAGTGAGCTCAGCCCAAAGCTTCTCCTCTCCAGCTGAACATTCCCAGCTCTCCCAGCCTGGCTCCCAGCAGAGCTGCTCCATCCCTGGGATCACCCCGGTGCCTCCTCTGGGCTCTCTCCAGCAGCTCCAGCTCCTTCCCGTGCTGGATCCAGGGCTGGGGCAGCTCTGCAGGTGGGGCCTCACCTGAGACAGGTCATGACAGCTGTGACACCACCAGGAACTGGAAAACTGGAAAAATAAATACATTTTTTAAAAATCATTGAAAATATGGGAAAACTACAATGGCAAAATCCTCTGAGGAGCTCAACCCCTGTCTCCAAAGCCGGAAACTGAATTCCAGCTTTGAGCATTCCCATTTTCTTGGTCAAGAAGACAAGGCTTCCATCTGGACATTTCCTGATATTTCTGGGTGTGAACCAAAATGCCAGCAGCAGGAGACATTTCAGAAAGTGCCACAATTTAGTGTAACCACACAGAAGTTCATTTATGCCAAGTTCCTCAAGCAGAAGGCCTAAAATTGTTTTCAGTAATAAAGAAATATCCAAAAAATTGCAGAATCACAGAGGGGTTTGGCAGTAGGAAAGATCATCTCATCCCAACCCCATACCATTGGAAGGATATGGACACAGCCCCACAAAAATTAACATTTATGAGTAACAAATAATTTATCTAGTTTGGGAACTAATAAAATAAACAGAATAATTAGATAATGAGATAAAATCTTCAGATAAACTTGCTCCTTTCCCCCATAACATTCAGGCAGGTCTTCTCCAATTTCTCAGCTCCTCCTGACCAACTTCCAGTTATTTTTCCCAGTTGGACACCAAACCTCCCCCAACTCTTCGCTCTTAAAACCACCGAGTTTTCCTCTGAGGAGGGCAAAGCACGACAAGCTCAGGGAATTAGGTCACATTTTACCCCATAAAATTTAGGATGCCGAGGGGACTGGGAGCCCATTCATCTCCTCAGCCCGGGCTGGGCTGCTCCTGGTGGAGCGGAGCTCATAAACCTGGAGATGGGATGAGGGAGGGGAGGAGTCTCCCTGGTTTTTTCCCCTCAGCTTGGAGGAGTAATCTAAAAAAAAAATTGGTCACCAAACACCTGGAGCAGCACCTAATTAAGCAAAGTGGGGTTTAATTAGGCGGGATTAAATACTCTGGGCTCGCTGTGGCTGGTTTGCTCAGAGCTGGGATAAAATCCTGCATTTCCCACCCTCTTGGGAGAAAAATTTGGGGGAGGTATGAAACAACAACGACTTTGATGCTTGATTTTCCCCGTGTGGATGACTGGGATTAAAATTCATTGGGAAAGGGGGCGTGCTAAAAGTTTCACTGGGTTGGGCTGGAATTCCATCCCAGTTCCTCATGGTTTATACTGGGGATGGGATGGCTTGAAGAAGCTGCAAAAAAACCCATTAAATACAAACTATGGAGTGGGGGAAAGTGATTTAAATTGGGAATTTATTCCTGGTTATTTCTCCTGGGAATTTGAAGCAACACGTTAGCATTACGGAAATGCAAAGTTGGAAAAGGAAGAATTTATGTAAAGTTTAAAAATTCACATCAGATACCAAAACTTGGATTTCATTATAGAGCTAAAACTGGGATTAAACGTACAGAATTACAGAATCCAGGGATGGTTTGGGTTGGAAAGAACCTTAAGGAATATTCCTTAATATTCCTTATATCCAACATCATGCTTGGGCAGGGACACATTCCCCTTCAATTATGAGGGAAGAGAATTAGACAATTAACATGGACATTAATTATATCTTATATATATATATACTATATATTATATATATTATGTATATTATATAAAATACATAATTTATATATATATTATATCTACAATAAATATATATCCATGTATAATATCGACAATATATATCCACATATAATACCTATATATATATATATATATATATATATATTTATATATTTATATATATGTACAACTAATTATGTGGATATAAATAACATTTCTGATTATTCTGATTGCTTTATTAAGAATTCTGATTGATTTATTGATTGATTGATAGATTGATTGATTTCAAAAGCAGCCAAACAAGGGCAGAGGATCAGGAATTAACAGAGCTGGAGGGGTTCTGACAACACTAAAGACACAAACCTTTCCAAGGATAAATTCCTTGATTATCCAGATCTAAAACTGAATATTGAACTGAACAAAGAGACACCATTTCCTCCTCTCCAGGTTGTCATTCCCAGAGCTTTTTATCTTTATGGTTGTGTGGACATTTTAGTGTTTATTATTCATAATAAGTAAGGAGTAAATGCTAAATATAATTACTATAGTGGTGATAAAAATAAAAATATGAAAAATAAAAATGAAAGTGTAGCTTAGGACCCCTTCCAGGGGCCAAAGGGGCTCCAGGAGAGAGACTTGGGACAAGGGATGGAGGGACAGGACAATGTGAAATGGATTCCCACTAGAAAAATGGGGATTTATATGGGATATAGGGAAGGAATTCCTGGCTGGGAGGGTGGGGAGGGGCTGTGATGGAATTCCCAGAGAGGCTGTGGCTGCCCCTGGATCCCTGGAAGTGTCCAAGGCCAGGCTGGACGTTGGGGCTTGGAGCATCTGGGACAGTGGCAGGTGTCCCTGCCATGGACCTGGATGAGCTTTAAGGTCCCTTCCAGTCTTAACCATTCCATGACTTTGTTTTCTGAGATCCTTTGCGGGCACCTCAAATATTCCCAAAGGAATGTGCACCTGCAACCAGGTGGGATTTCCTTATCTTTAGCGTCAAAAATTGTCCCAAACCCAGGGAATGTGACATTAAAATAATGTCACATCTGCAGGATCTTGGAACTCCCAAATATCCCAAAGCTGATCCTGAGTTTTTGCAATTCCCTACTGGAATGGGATGCCTCGGGTTTGAGGTTTTCTATTTTCAGATTCTGTGCTGCTTTAGTGTGTGGGGCTGAGCTTCACATCAGGGCATGGTGAGCTCTGTGCACAGAGCAGGGAGACAAAACAATTCCTGCTCCAGCTGGGCACCAAGGACAAATGATCCAAATCTCAGCCCAAGAGCACAAACCCCATGGGCTGGAGAGAGAAAAACAAGCAGGATGGGAGTGCAGGGGCTGAGCTGGAATTGGACACTGAACTGCAATGTGCACATGGAGCAGAGCTGATCCCAGGGAGAGACCCCGTGAGCGCTCGTGCATTTTGGGACCATTTGGGTTCATCTTGGCTGCAGCCCTGGCTGGGCTCTTGTGCTGCCCAAGGGGGATCCATGGAGGAGATCCTTTGAATCAATCCCTGCTTTATTCTTTGGCTCTGTCCAGCCTCTGCTCCAGGTCAGCCTGCACAAGGCATCCGTTTCTGGTGACCACCAAGGGACAAAAGGCATCTGGAAAACCCCCTGGAGCAGAGCCAGAGGAGCATCCAGTTCTGGGATGTATCTTGGATCCATCCAGCTAAATCCTTCTGTTCATACAAGGATCCTTAAAAGTTTGGATGGGTGAATCCAGCCCTTGGATGCTGGAGAAGTTTGGGAATATTGTTTGGGAATGTTTTGGCTTCACTATTTTGGGAAGGGCGGAGGTGTTGAAGCAGAATATTTTCTTGGGAATGTAAAGATCCTGATGGAGCTTTTCCTCACGGGATTTTCCAGCTGAGTTTCTGAGCACACTGAAAGTACAAGTATTCCCCCTTTCCCTGCCTGTCAGGCATTTTCCGTGTCAGCCATCCCTGCCCAGGCCCTTCCTTTGCCAAATCCAGGGGAATTCCCTGAAATTCAGTCTCTTGTGACTTGGCTCGAGATTTTCTTTACCCTGTAGACTTTTTGGTCAATTCTGGGTTGTTTTTCAGTTTTTTTCTGGTTTAGCTTTCCTTGGTTTAAATTCGCCATGGATTAAAGATCAGAGGAATTCCCTTCTCTTTCCCAAATAATTTTTTAACCTCAATACAGCAAAAAAAGCTGAGAGAATCCATGTGGAGGTAAGATTGGTTCTATCCTGGAAGGTGGAAAACCGAGGAAAACACATTCGGGAGAGTTCAAATCATTTGCTTTTAAGGAAATTCTGTTCCGTTGGAATTCCCAGTGCTGGGAAATGCGTGGAGGAAATCCATCAGAACCTCTTGGAATTGTGAGTGAACCCTGAAATTCTCCTGATGGGATGAGCTGTGGGTTTGAAGCCATCTGACTTCCCACTTGTGTGGGAAAATCCAGAGGAAATTCAGATTCCCAGAAACTGATATTATCCAAGGATAAACCAAGGGAATTCATTCCTAAAAGACTTTTGCCCCTGAAGTCCAAGAAGAGGGAGAAAATCCAAGTTCTTTACCTTTGAATTCCCAAAATCTTCAGCTTATCCCTCTCCCCTTTCCTTCCCTGCAGAATTCCCACGGTTTGAGAGGCAGCAGACACCCTGGGAATCTCCCAAAAACTGCTCCCTCCCTGCTGGAATTCCTCAGCTGGAATTTCATCATTCCCAGCTTCCTTCTCTCCAGCCCTCCTCACTCAGTTCCCAATCAGCCGTGAGAGCTTTTATTTTCTTGTGGTCAACCGCTCTTCCCTCAAAAAATTCCCTGGAGGAAGGGTTGGATTTCCTCCTCCAGGCTTTGAACTCCTGGATTAGCGCTTTCCTTCGCAGCTCCAGCACTTCCTGACAGAAGGAATTCGTCCCACAGCCTTTGGGGAAACCTTGGGATAACAAAAATGAGGGAATCTGACAGCAAGAGGCTGATTCCAGTTTCCCTCATCCCAGCTAAATTCCACCCGACTCAGGATGAGCTTCATGAGGCTCCTGCCCTACAGAAAAGGCAAAACAACTTTCATTAAAGTTTTTAATTAAAATTTAAATGCTTCTTCCTTTAACATTCTTATTCCTCGATTTTTCTTGGATTTTTAGAGATCTAAAAGCCCAAAAATCACTCTCCCATCCTGAATTTTCCACAGATTCCTGGGCTGCTAAAAATGGTCGAGCTCTGACAGGAAAATTGATGAAACCAGAAGTTCTCCCCAGCCAAAATGAAGTTTCACCACCAGCTCGATTCCAACATTAGGAATATTTTCTCTGTGTGTGGATTTTATGGAAATCTGATTGAAAAATATTCACTGGATCCAGCCATTTCCTCATTCCTTATCCCACAGAAATCGGGAGCAATGGAATCATCTTCTTGTCTTTGAGGGTGTGGGGGGATAAACAAGAGCAGAATAATTTGTCACGAGAGGGAATGACTTGAAAATGCCAGAGGGTAGGAATAGATGGGATTTTGGGAAGGAGTTCCCGGCTGGGAGGGTGAGGAGGGGCTGGGACGGAATTCCCAGGGCAGCTGTGGCTGCCTCTGGATCCCTGGAAGTGCCCAAGGCCAGGTTGGATCACCTTGGGATACTGGGAGGTGTTCCTGCCATGGCAGGGGTGGAATTCAATGATCCCTAAATCCCCTCCAACCCAAACCATCCTGGGATTCTGGCTCAGAAATCACCTACCCTCCAAATCAATTTGGATCTATTTGCTAATTCCCAGATTTTTAGGCTTTGTGTGGAAGCCCAACCTTCCCATATCCCCACTGAATTTTTAATTTATTCACCAAAACCACATCTGCCCTCCAGCAACTCCAAGAGAACTGAAGGAAAGACCCAAAAAAAAAAAAAGAGGAAAAATGAAGTGGTTTGTCTGGAAATTTATAGGGCACAAAGCCCCGGCAGCTCACGGAACGAGAGCGGGTTTAACTCCACCCTGGGGCTCGTGAGGAGAAATCAGAGACAAATCAACGCTGGGAAATAAAACAGGGACTTTTCTACCTGTGCATTCCACAGTCTCCAGCCATTCCCGCTCCATCCCAAGCCTCCAGGTGGATTTTATGAGGCTCGGAATGGATTTGGAGCCTCGGGTCAGGAGTTGAACTTGCACGGCTGATGGGATTTGCTGTCTGGACAGCCCTGGGGGGAATCCTCATTAAAATAACTCGGAGCCACACGTGGAGCTTTACAGCTCCTGGAAGGAATTCCAGCCATCCAGCCAGGAAAAAGGATTGCTCCATGCTGGAATGACAAATTTGCTGTGCTGTAGAACCTTTGGAAGTTTTGGAAGTCCAACCTGAGCCGGCAATAATTAACGCCGTGAATAATTAATGCATTGGTGTGGTGCCTCAGAAACATTTGGAATTTGAGGAATGGGATTCCACTCAAGCTGTCAATCCATGTTCCAAGGCTGGAAATTGAAGGATTTGGAAGCTTTCACCCCAAGGATTCCTTTTCCAGGAAGGGAATTCAGTCTGGAATGGAGCCTTGAGGAATTTGTGTGGTTTAAGCTGTGATGCAGATGGGAGCATCCCAGAAAATCATCCAGAGCCCCCCCAATATCCAAGGGAATTCCATCCCAACCATCCTTGGGATATGAGGAATCTAGGGTGCTGTTCCTAGAGCTGATGGACGACATCAAACCAATGACATCCCAAAATTTCTGTTTGTTTTCTACACTGAGGTAAATGAAGGCTCCAGCTTTGGGGATTGGGCTGCAGACATCCACAATTCTTAGAGGAATTTTTTTTGTCCCAAAATTTTTAGCCGAAAATCAGCCTGCCCGAATCCTCCAGACGCAGCAACTGATTTTTATTCTTAAATTAAATATAATTGAGAGCATCCTAAGGAAGTTCAGGAGATAAATTAATGACAATAGAGCTCCATCAATTCAGTCAATGTTTGAATTTCCGGTTTTCCAGCCTGCTAGGAAGGAATTCCTGATTTTTTTTGTGAGGGTGGGGAGGGTTTGGAGTGGATTTCCAAGAGAAGCTGTGGCTGCCTCATCCCTGGAATGTCCCAGGCCAGGTTGGAGGAGCTTGGAGCAGCCTGGGATGGTGGGAGGTGTCCCTGCCCATGGCAGGAGATTTGGGACCGAATGATCCCAAAATCCCTTCCAACCCTAACCACAAAACATTACGTTTGCCATAAAAAAATTACATTTTTCCTCATAAAAATAATTACGAAAATAAGCAGTGATTTTAGCTTTTTTAATTGAATTATCAGTAAAATTAATTTATGTAAAAATTTTATATATAAATTATTAATAAAAAGGATTCCAGCCACCCTTTTCCTCTGAGCTCTACAGAGCTACATTCTAACTACATTAAAAATTATTCTATACCATTATTAAAAATTATGAAAATTATTACACATCATTCTAACTACAATTAAAAATTAATTTTGTTCTACAAAGTGCAGAATCCTGAAAAACGATGAGGAAAGGTGAGGCAAAGTTTTGGAATTTCTCTGAGCCTTTTAAATGGGTTTGTTATGTTAATTAATCTCTGCACAGAGAATTAATTAATAGCATCCCTAACCCAGAGTGCTTTGGATTTTCTGGGTCGTTTTTGGGGTGTCCAGCCCTGGCACAGCCACACAGGGAGGGGTGGGATTTAAATCCCTTGAAGGATTTAAATCTTGGATGTAAAACTAAAACTAAAAAGTGGTCAAAATAAAAATGGAAAAATGTAAAAATGGTAAAAAATTAAAATAGAAAAATGGTAAAAATTAAAATGACAACATGGTAAAAAAAAGATAAAAACAACACAAAATTGTTAAATGGTAAAAATAAAAATATAAAAATGGTGAAAATAAAAGTAAAAATGGTAAAATCATAAAAAATGGTAAATGGTAAAAATAAGAAATGGGAAAAACAAAAATAAAAAGTTGTTGGATAGTAAAAATTTAAATAAAGAATTGTAAAAATAATGATGAAATGGTAAAATTGTAAAAATACAAGAAAAAATTGTAAAAATAATAATTGTAAGAATAGTAAAAATGACAAAAATTGTAAAAATAAAAGTAAAATTTGTCAAATGGTAAAACCAAAACTACAAATAAAGAATAGTCAAAATAAAAATTAAAAATTGTAAAATGATAAAACTAAAACTAAGAAATAGTTAAATTATAACAGTAAAATTAAAAAAAATGGTAAAAACAAAAATAAAACCTTGTTACGTGTCAAAAATAAAACCAAAAAATTATAAAAATAAAATTAAAATGGTAAAATTGTGGAAATAAAAATGATAAAAATTTTAAAAAGGGAAAATGGTAAAAAATTAAAATTAAAATAGCAATATGGTAAAACTAAAAAAAAAATTGTAAAAACACTAAAAGAAATTGTTGAATGGTAAAAATAGAAGTAAAAATGGTCAAATCATAAAAATTATAAGAATGGTAAAAATGGTAAAAATGGTAAAAATAAAATCTAAAAAGTGTTAAATGGTAAAATTAAAACTACAAATAAAAAATGGTCAAAATAAAAATTAAAATGGTGAAATGATAAAACCAAAACTAAAAAATGGTATAACCAAAAATAAAAAATTACAAAAATGGTAAAAATTGTAAAAATAAAAAATTTAAATTGTAAAAATTAAAATTAAATTTTAAAAAAAGGGAAATTATGAAAATTTCATCCATGCCATTAAATCTGGCTGTGCTATCCAACCTTCAACCCCATGAATTCCATGTTTCTTTCATGCTTTGTCATGCTTTGACATTAAATTTTTATAACCCTGTCACAAGAGTAGGTTCTCCAAATCCCATTTTCATCATTTTTATTTGTACCTTTTTTTTTTTATTTTTATGATTTCTTCCATTTTTAATTTTTATTTTTACAATTTTTTTGTTTTATTTTTACCATTTTTTAGTTTTAGTTTTACCATTTCTTAGTTTTAGTTTTACCATTTAACCATTTTTCTTTTTCATTTTTACCGCTTTCCCATTTTTGTTTTTTATTTTGACTATTTTTTATTTGTGGTTTTGGTTTGACCATTGAACAATTTTTAGTTTTTATTTTTAACTTCAGTGGTGCCAAAGTCTGACAAATCCTTGGATTTCATCTGCAGGATGCACAAATTTAACACAGTCTCATCTTTTAATTGTGATTAATTTGAAATTTCTCCCAGAGCAGCATTAGCAGGAACTGTGTCATTGTCGGTTGGATAATCCAGGCTTAAAATATTCCATAAAATGCAGAAAACTTGGGTTTAATCCCCATTTTTGCTTGTTTTGAGCAGAAATTGGGATTCCCGTCTCACAGAGACCCAGGATGGGTCAGGTTGGAAGTGGAGAAGGAATTTATGACAGGAAATATTCGAAGGGAATAAAAAAAGTCTGGGAAGCAGAAAAATATTCCTGAAGAGGAGAGCAGAGAGATGCAGGACTCATTTTGTGGGTTCATTTTCTCACCCATGAGAGGGGGATTTTTCCTTAAATCCCAAATTTTCCCCACTGGAGCTGGTGGGAATTTCAGCTCCATCAATCCTGGTCAAGACAGGACTTCCTGTTGAATCAGTGGGGACCTTCTCACTCCCCAAAATTCCCTGAGAGGAGCAGGGATCCAGGTGGGAGTTGGGATCTTCTCCCAAGGAAAAAGGGACAGGATGAGAGCCTCAGGTTGTTCCAGAGGAGATTAAGGTTGGATTTTGGGAACAACTCCTTCACGGAAAGGGTTTTCCAGCCCAGGGCAGTGATTGAGTCCCCACGTCTGGGAGGATTTAAAATCAATGGGAATAAATAAAAATAAATTTTGTCCTGGTGGGACAAAAAATATTTCCCATTTACAGGCTGAATTCCCACTCCAAGGTCTGGGACCCTCCTCCAAATATTCCAGGGATCCAGGTGGATCTGCTTGAAGTGGTTTCTAATTCCACCTTTGAAAGCAAAGCTGTTTTTCCCTTGTATTTTTGTTTTCCTAATCCAGGGAATACATTTATTCCTTGGAATAAAAATGTTTAGACACAGCAAAAAGAAATGTTTATTTCCATAACCTTTTCCAACTTTCCAGTAGGAAAACTGAACTCAAAAAAAAACCCCAAAAACCCACAATTGCAATTACTCTTTTAATTTACTTTTTTCTTTTTTTTTCTTTTTTTTTTTTTTTTTTTTTTTTTTTTTTTTTTTAATTAAAAGCATCCATTTTGGTGGTGTTTCCAAGAAGTCTTTGTTACGAGGGTTTGTTCCCTAAAAAGAAGGAAAAGAGGAGTGGGAATTAGATTTTTGGGATTCAAAGGCTGCCAAAATGTCCCACATTTGGCACAATTCAGGTTTTCTTTGTTAACCACTTATAATTTCCTTGAGATGCAGATGGAGCCGACGGGGGCAGCTCGATGCCGGCCAAAACCGGCAACAAAACCAGAGGGTGCTCAGCGAATTCCTGGTCTCCAGGGTTGGGATGAGAGCTGGGAGGGGGGAAAACCCTAAGGAAAACATCCTCCATGCCTGTTGGAATGTGGAATGCTCCTGTTTGTCTTTGGCCGTGGCTCATGTTCAATATTCCAACAGCTTCCATGATTTTCATCTTCAGAGTTTTGGTGGAACTATGACGTCACAACCCGGCTTTTAATCTCCACGGAATCCTGGAATGGTTTGGATCGGAATGGCCCTTAAGGATCATCCAGCTGGCCAAGGGCAGGGACATGTCCATGGAGATCAGGTTGCTCCAAGCCCATCCAACCTCCTTCCAGTACCAACTCGCAAATAGAATTCCCCTCGTTATCCGTTGGAAAATTTGTCATTCCAAGTACAAATATTTATATCATTCCCCTCTTCAGGGAGAGTTTTCCCTAAAGCCATTGGATTCTGGGCAGCAATGTTGAAAAACTTGGATCTCCTGTGGATTTCTTCCAGCCTGGAGAAGAGAAGCTTTGGGGTGACCTCACTGTGTTTTTCCAAGACCTGAAGGAGGCGACAGGAAAGATGGACAGGGAATATTTCCAAGGGATGGAGGGACAGAACAAAGGGAAATGGATTCAAACTGACAGAGAGGAGGTTTAGATGGGATTTTGGGAAGGAATTCCTGGCTGTGAGGGTGATGAGGTGCTGGGATGGAATTCCCAGGGAAGCTGTGGCTGCGCCAACCCGGGAATTGTCCAAGGCCAGTTTGGAGCAACCTGGGATAGTAGAAGCTATTCCTTCCCATGGAATGGGATCATTACATTCCCTTCATCCCAACTCATTCTATGATTCCATGACCTTGGAGCCGGACCCTTTGCACAGGTAGGATTTTCCCATGGCTCTGGATGAGGTGTTCCCATTTTTCCCCCACTGAGGATGGAGAACATGGTCATAAATGGATGCAAATCCTTCTGGATCCTGCAGAATGCAAACACCGGGAATGTGCTAAGCTATTCCAGAGGAGACAACACACTCACCCCAAATCCCCCTTCCCAAGTGGAAATTCCTCATTATCTCCTGGTTGGATTTGCAAATCTGGGAAAAAAACAACAAACAAGGAAGATCGGAAAGGACTAAACTGTCCAGCGTGAGGAGCAGTGCCAGGAATTCCTTCCTTCCGAAGGCAGTTGTGGATGTAAACCACTGGCAGCAGCTCGTTCCTAGCAATAACAGCTATGTCATATTTCCTGGAACACGGGCAGTGCGGAATATCATCGGAAAAGGAAAATAAACACGGCTTCGCTCCGTGAATCACCGGCCGTAAATTCTCACCGAGGAAAAAAAACAACTCACACAACTCAGGGAGCCTTCAGGCAGCAGCAGAAGGGTTTGCTGATCCCTCAGTGATTCCCACTGGAATATCCCGCTTTTCCAAGCTGGGATAAAGCTACAGCTGGATAAAACAAAGACAAACCACATCCTCCTCCACTTTCTGAAGTGGTATGAAGTCCGACATTCAATCTGTTTTTTCTGGGTTTAAAACTCACTTTAATGGGTCCTTTTTCCTTTTCTCCCTCTCTTTCTCCCCCCGCCCCCTGTTCTTTTTTAAGGTTGCTTCCCTTGGGAGGGAGATGGCAAATCCCCCAAAATCCCATAAAGGTGCCAAAAATTCCATTAATTTCTTTTTAAAATATTAAGGATGGAATCTCAATGGGTGAAAATAAACTGAGCCCAGCAGAAGCTCCGCTGAGTTCTATTCCCAAGGCCTCCCAACACACAGGGAGCAGCATCTCCAAATTCCTGTAGGATTTGGGGAAAAAATATGGAATTCTGGAATGGTTCAGGTTGGAAGGGATCTTGAAGATCAACTCATTCCTATCCCCAGGACAGGAACACAGTTGGAACTGAGAGAGGTGGGAATTCCATTTGACTCTCATGTTCTGCATTAGAAATAATCATGGAATTATGGAATATCCTGAGTGACCCACAAGGATCACCCAGTGCAGCTCCCAGTCCTGCACAGACACCCCAACAATCCCACCCTGTGCATCCCTGGGAGTGGTGTCCAAACATTCCTGGAGCTTGGGAATGTGCCCATTCCCTGGGGAGCCCGAGCAGTGCCCCGCACTCTCTGAATGAGGAGTCTTTTCCTAAATCCAACCTAAACCTCCCCTGGAACAACTCCAT
Organism: Onychostruthus taczanowskii; assembly: GCF_017590055.1. Taxonomy (NCBI): domain Eukaryota; kingdom Metazoa; phylum Chordata; class Aves; order Passeriformes; family Passeridae; genus Onychostruthus; species Onychostruthus taczanowskii. The sequence continues at coordinate 24,521,795 of NW_024500349.1, forward strand.
AAATTTGGGGGAAGTCTTTGGTTAAATCATTCCAAGCCTGTAAGACCTCCAAGGAGATTCTCATCCTGATGGAAGGTGGAACCTGTCCAAGGTGGGAATTTTTCTGGAGCAGCACAAGGATTATTCTGGTTGTCCAATTTGGCCTTGGATTCATTCTCCTCAAGTCAGGACAAACCTGGATAATTATCCAGGGAATTACATCCCTAAAACTCTCACCTGGCGTAGATGAATAAAGAAAAAATCCTCACAATGAGGAATTTCCCAAAGAAACTTCTTTCTGGAGGGATTTTTTGGGAATATCCCTGCAAGTTAGAGCTCGGTGTCTCTACCCAACACCTGCACAGCTGAACTCGGCGTGGAGGCGGAGCTGAGGAAATTCCGGGAGGCTCCACATCCCTTTTGACATCCGACGCCCTCTGAAGCCATTCCAGCAGGTCGGAGGAGTCCCGGAGGCTGGGATGGCTCTCCAGAGGGATGGGGAGATCCCTATCTCCCTCCTTCAGAGGCACAAATTGTTCTCCTGGGCACCAGCAACAATGGAGGCTTTGAGGCCATCAGTGGCACAGGCATGGAAAAAATTCCTTCCCGGACACTTCCCTCCTTTATATCCCTGCTAATCATCCCTCTGCTGTCAGCAGGGAATGTTATCAGCCTTCAGCGAGGCATCAGACAGAGACAGAGGGATTCCTAATCCCGCCCTGCCCTTCCCAGAGACATGAAAGGGAAAGACAAAAAGCCTGGGAAAGGCCGGCGCAGGAATTTGGGAGCAGGGAATCAGGGATGGGCGGATGTTCCCTCCCTTTGCCTGCTGCCAGTCAGTTTTGCTCTTCTCTTCACTATTTATTTCTTAAAAAATTCCATTCTGCCCCAGAATTTTGGGAAAATATTCCATCAAAACTGGCTCCCAATGGGAAATTGGGGGTTGGGATTCTGGGGGTTTGAGTTGGGAATGTACCTGCTTCCTGTAAGAGGGAAAATAATAATCAAAAATAACTAATTTTTAACTAATAATAAGAGAAATAGACAATAGGAATGTTTTTACAGGATCACGGAATGGTTTGGGGTGGAAGGGTCCTTCAAGATCATCTAATTCCATGGGCAGGGACACATTCCACTATCCCAGGTTGCTCCAAGTTCCATCCAACTTTGCTTTTATTCCGGATCATGACTGATCCAGATTCAAATTGATTGATCTTGACTGATCCAGATTAATCCAGTGAAAATTCCAACATTCCTTTACCTCTCCCTGCTCCAAGTGGAAGGTTGGATTAGAGATCTCCCAGGAAAAATTCCAGCCAGCATATCCATATGCCTGTAACTCTGGTGTTTATCAGCTAGAGAGGAAACTTGGGACATCTTGGGATAAATCCCCATTCCTTATGTTCAATTATCTAATGTTTAATCACTCGATATTTCACCAAGGCAAAATCGATTGGAAATATCCCTCATGTTTCTTGCTTTTTGTTCTCTTTCTCTGATCCCTGCTCCTCTTTTCCAGTTATAGTCCAAACCAGATCCACAAAAAATCACAAAAAAGGACGAAAAAACTCTCCCAAAAAAAAACACAAACAAGCAAACAAACAAAAACACAAAAATGCTTCAAAATGCTTCAATTTTTTGGTATCAATCATCAGCAGTGGAGCAAATCAGGATCTGCAGATTGCTTTAGAAATAGGAAAGGAAGTTTAAAACAAAGGTTCTTCCAAACATGGACATTTTAATGGATGAAATTTGGAACATGGATCTGACAATTAATATTTTCAATAACTTGGTGAACTTTTGTAGCAGAATCACCCCTAGGATTTATGAAGACAAAGATCCAGGTGTTATATCGGATATTCCAGTTGGTTTTCCATTCCATTGGAAGTGAAGCTCTGGAGCCCAGCTAGAAGAAAGCTGAAGAATTTCCTGTGCTCAAAAACCTAATTTTTAAAATAATTTTAAACTAAATTAAAATTTTAATTTAATTTAAATTAAGCCTAATTTTTAACTAGCTGGCTGTGGATCTACCTGGAGCTAAAGGGAAGCATCTGTTGTCTTCGGGAGGGGCCTAATCCTGAAATTCCTGTCAGTGGTCTCATTCCCATGAGCTTGGGGTCTGTCAGAGAATCATGGAATATCCTGAGTAGGAAGGAACCCACAAGGATCATCCAGTCCAACACAGACCCCCCAACAATCACACAATGTGCATCCCTGGCAGAGTTCTCCCAATGCTCCTGGAGCAGCACTGGGAATGTGCCCATTCCCTGGGGAGCCTGGGCAGTGCCCAGCACCCTCTTGGAGAAGAACCTTTCCCTGAAATCTGGAGCTAAAGGGAAGCGTCTGTTGTCTTTGGGAAAGGCCTAATCCTGAAATTCCTGTCAGTGGTCTCATTCCCATGAGCTTGGGGTCTGTCAGAGAATCATGGAATATCCTGAGTAGGAAGGAACCCACAACGATCATCCAGTCCAACGCAGACCCCCCAACAATCCCACCCTGTGTATCCCTGGCAGTGTTATCCAGATGCTCCTGGAGCAGCACTGGGAATGTGCCCATTCCCTGGGGAGCCTGGGCAGTGTCCAGCACCCTCTTGGAGAAGAACCTTTCCCTGAAATCTGGAGCTAAAGGGAAGCGTCTGTTGTCTTTGGGAAAGGCCTAATCCTGAAATTCCTGTCACTGGTCTCATTCCCATGAGCTTGGGGTCTGTCACAGAATCATGGAATATCCTGAATGAGGAATCTACAAGGATCACCCAGGACACAGACCCCCCCCAACAATCCCACCCTGTGCATCCCTGGCAGCGTTATCCAAATGCTCCTGGAGCAGCACTGGGAATGTGCCCATTCCCTGGGGAGCCTGGGCAGTGCCCAGCACCCTCTGGGGGACAAACCTTTCCCTAAAATCCAACCTAAATCTGGCACAGTTTGGTAACAAAATGTGGGACTCAGATTTCGGCTGGTCCTTGAACAAGATCTGGCTTGGATGCACAGATTGGCTCCAAGGAGTTTTGATCCCGTTACTCCGGGATGTGTGCCGGGCTGTTAACGGACTGCTGGAGCTGCTGCTCCCCAGGGTTGGCTCTTCCAGGGACAGGTGGCTCCTGGAATGTTGTCACCAGGCCACTGGAGCCAGCAGGGTTCAGCTGAGGGGTGTTTGCCACAACCTGGTGAAGGAATTTCACTTCATCCTTCCTTTTCCCAGGGAAAACTGTGCAGGGAGTGACAACTTGGTGATTCCCTTCACCCTGACAACTCCAGGCACTGGGAAAGACTCAAAGGAAAATTTAAAAAAATGAAGGAAAATCAGAAAACTCAGAGGGAGCCCAAAGGAAGGGCAGCCACGTTCTTCCCACTTATCACGTGAAGCTCGACAAGTCCACCTTGGATAATTATTCCATTTGCCTCGGGCACCCAGCACATCCCAATTCCAAGCCCTTCCTGGCTGCAGGAATGTGCTGTGACCCTCTTTAGGACCAATCAGGGACAGAAACAAAGCCGAGATCCCATTTTCCAAGAGTTGGGGATCTACCTTTTGAAAAGCTCCCGAGATCAGCCGGACAGCCAGAGTCAAGGATAAGGAGGTGGAATCCGGAGGGAATTCCCGCAGGAGTGAACTCACAGGCTGTAAAGCAGCAAGTGCTTAAGGCCAGACCCCATAAATCCCCTAAATGAGATGCTGGTGACATTATAGACCCAGCTTGTTGGTTTTTCCAGCTGAGCTGCAGATCACAGCAAATGATTTATATTCCAGGAGCTGGGATGGGGGAAAAGCGAGAGCAGGATGGGGGAAGGGGGAAAGGAGAGTGACTGATGGTGGTTAAATTCCTAATTAATTATTTTCTTCAGGAAGGAGGAGAAAAAGGAAAGAGTGACCTGGTCTTGGTGCTGGGAAGTGAAAATTGCAAACTGGGGATGGGAGGGGGAAAAGGAAAAAAGGAGCTAAAAATCCTCTTTCCAAGCTGCATCCAAAGGGGAGAGAGGCACCAGCTCCTGTGGGAGGGGTAGAGCACAAACTCTGGGAAGGAGAACGGAAAGAGAATGGGAATATGTGTGAAAGGCTGGGAAATGTGGGATTGTTCAACCTGGAGAAGGCTCCAGGGAGAGCTCAGAGCCCTGCCAGGGCCTGGAGGGGCTCCAGGAGAGCTGGAGAGGGACTGGGGACAAGGCATGGAGGGACAGGACACAGGGAATGGCTCCCACTGCCAGAGGGCAGGGCTGGATGGGAGATTGGGAATTGGGAATTCCTGGCTGGGAGGGTGGGGAGGGGCTGGGATGGAATTCCCAGAGCAGCTGTGGCTGCCCTGGATCCCTGGCAGTGCCCAAGGCCCAGCTGGATCACCTGGGACAGTGGAAGTGTCCCTGCCATGGCAGGGGTGGAATGGGATGAGCTTGAAGGTCCCCTCCAACTCCTCCAGTTTATCCCAAAACCTGGGAACAGTGGTGGATATGGAGAAGATTCTGGAAGGGGAACAACTCCCTTTGGTCTAAGTTGACCAGAAAACCAAACTTTATAAAAAGCAATGGTTTGAGAAAAACTCTGGAAATCCACCCGAGCACTTTCTCCTGGATTTGAGGGACAACAAAGGTTTTGATGATCTTGGCGTCATCTCCAACCTCAGGATTGGATTTTAGGATGGATGGGCTTATTCCTAAATCATTCCATTTTAGGATGGATGGGATTCTACTCATCCTGAGGCCCCATTGACATGGAAGAAAACAGATTATTGGGAAAATGTAGATGTCTGTATTTAATCCGATCCATTTTGTGCTGGAATTCTGATCCTGATAATTGCACATAGGGAAAATATATTTATGAATATTATGGAAATTATAGTTAGGAATATTATGGAAAATATGAATATTATGAAAAAACATCTTTAGGAATATTCTGAAATATATTTATTTATATCTTCTGATGCACACAGAGAAACTGAACAAGAAAATGCCCAAACCAGAGCCAAAAATCACTGAGATTTCCTCACAGAATTCCCAGAAACTCCCAAAAATTTTTTGAAATCCAAGGAATTGTCCTTGTGACTGAAATTTGCTTGGATAACAAGGAAGAACAAACAGAATTTGAAAAGTGTTTCTTTTCTTGACAGAGAAAAGGGAACAGCATTGAAAGGAAAGGGAATATTTCCCTCCTGGCTTTTTGCAAATATCCCAATGGAACATTTTGCCCTGATTTGAAGGATTCTGACAAGCTGGGGTTGGGTTTTCCAGCGATACCAATCCATACAAGGAATTAGGTGGGATCCTGCTCCGGGAACACTTCCAGGTGGAAATCTGGGCCGTATCCTGCACCCAATCCAGAGTCAACGGATTTTGGAGATCCAGGAGGAAGCACTGGCTTTTATGAGGTGAAATATTTAATCCCAGGCTTTAAGCAGGAAATATCATTTTTTAAAATGACTTTTAATTGTTATTTATCCAATGATTTATAGCTCGTTTCACCAGGAAAAAGTTTATCTTTGCTGTGACCAACTGAAATATTCCTTGGATGTCACCTATGTCCCCATTTTCCTCTTCTTCCATCCTTGTTTCTTGGATCTTCTTTTTAGGTTCTTCTCTTAGAATCTTCCCTCTCACTGCAGCAATCCAAGGATTTCCACATGGATTTCATGCCCACTTTTCCAATCATTCCATCCACCAGAATCACCAGTGCCTTTCCTCAGGGTGGCTTTCCAGGGATTTCAAGCCCAAATTTGGATAAGACACCAGTGGAAAAGAGGAGGGATGGAATTACGGAATGAAGGTTCCAGGGTCTCCCCAAATTTCACTAATCATCCCAGGATCAGCTTTTAAAGTTGATCCCAGCATCCACAGGCTGTAAAAATATAAATCCAAAGGGATGGATCCCTATGGGATTTGGGACAGAAACCCAGGAATGGGATAGGGAAAAGTGCTGCTAGTGAGGTGCAAGGTGTTTTTACAGCTGGAGAACCAGGATGCTCCCACTTTTCCCTGGATTTGAGGCATAATTCAGATTTAATAATTCCATAACTGCTCTGGAGGGCCCACGGCTCCAGGAGATTTTCCTAAGATCCATCTTTGCTGCCAGAGTTGGATTTTTCCAGAACTTCAGAGCAGGGAAAAGGATTTTCCTGGTGCAGCACATGAGAGGAGATTTAGGGAAAAAAACTGGGAATGTTGAGCACTTTTCTGAGCACAATATTCCCGTCTTAACCCCCCTTCTCGCTCCAAGGCAGTGCTAATTCCCAAATTCTGAAACTCCTGAGCACAATATTCCCATCCCATCCCATCCCCCTGTTTGCTCCAAGGCAGAGCTAATTCCTACATTTTATGATTTCTAAGTGCAATATTCCCATCCCATCCCTCTCTCTCAGTCAAAGGCGGAGCTAATTCCCAAATCCTGGGATTCCCAAGCGCAATATTCCCATCTCATCCCCTGCTCACTCCAAGGCTAATTCCCACATCCTGGGATTTCTGAACACAGCATTCCCACCTCGTATCGCCACTTGCTCCAAGGCTAATTCCCATTTTCTGGAATTTCCAAGCACAATTCCCATCTCATCCCCTCTCACTCCAAGGTTAATTCCCACATCCCAGGAATATGAAGTCAATAATTTGTCAAATTACCCAGGTGAGTTCCCACTTGCAATGAGCTCAATTTCACCTGAGGCTGCAGCTGCTCCCACTATTCCCAAATTTTATCCATCCAGGCATTGTGCTTCCCTTTGGAAGAGCCGGGTAATTCCCCACAAATCCTTGGGAAAGACTGACCCCTTCTGGGAAACCAACATGCAGCTGTTCAGGGAATCTGGAAACGGCTTCTCTGTCCCGGAATTTCCCCCAGGAATTTTGGGCAGCAAACCTTCTGCACTGGCTGTGAAACCTTCCCAATGAATTTTCTGCAGGTGTTTTCCTAAGGATGCTTTTCCCTATTGGCTTGCACCAGTTAATTTCATATTCTCCCTCGCGTTCCCAGATTTTTAAGCTCAGTGATGTTGCCTCAAATTATCCAATTCTGCATCATCCTCCAGCTTCTCCCTCCTGCTTCTTCCCTATATTTCCAGCCTTATTCCTGGTGTTATTGGACATAATTCTGCATGTCCCATGGGATTTTCTCCTGTTCCTATGCCAGTCTCCAGGACAACTGGGTCTGAGAGAGAGCTGGGGAATGCTGTGGGATTTGTGTGGGATCAGGTCCTTGGCCACAGCAATGACTGGGAATTGTCCTTTCCGTCCCCTTTGGGGACATTCCCATGGATCAGGCTGAGCAGGAGCAGGATTTGGAGTTTATATCTAGCCCCAGGGTTATTGGGCAGATATTTAGGGATGTCAAAATCCATTGGTGAATTCCTGGCCTTGAGAGTTGTCCTGTGGAGGCTCCCCAAGTAGGGATTTTAGGAGAGACTCAGCTTCTTTGTGGATTTGCATTTGCAGGATTGACCACTGAAATCATGGAATTTTAGGACAATGTAGTTTGAAAACGACCCTTAAAATCCTCAGCTCCACATTCCCAAGTATCTGAAGGATCTTTGGAAACCAAATTGTCCCCCTGACACTCCAGAACCACTGGATTTTTGCTCTCCAATATAACAAAGAGAAAATTCCAAGTGCTGCATGAATTCCCAGTCATGACTTGGACGATTTCACACTTCATGGATTTTAAGAGCCTGGATTTGATGTTTCATTGTCCCTTTTGGACACAAACTCTGCAGGGGACTAATGTCTGCTCCAGGAATGTGCTCCCTCTCCAACTGGGAGCAATGCCAGCTCTTCCAGACACTACGGAAAAATCCATGACCTCCTAAGGCTTCTCCCAGGCTGCTCATGGATGAAGATTCCCTCAATCCTAAAACCTTTCAATCCCCTCATATTTAGTGATGGAGTTGCTCTTTCCTGGATGGGAAAAATCCCATTCCTTGAATCCTGTGGCAATTCTGTGGGATTGCTCTCCGTGGCCTGCTTCCATTGGGTGTGGAAAAGCTTTTCCTTCTCCCGGGGTTTCATTTCCCCACCGTTTTATTTGCTGTGTCTTTGCCGCAGGTCAAGTGCGAGTGGTGTGTCCAGAATATTCCCTGACTCAGGGATTCCACTCCGTGTCCCAGAGTTATCCAATCCCAGGTTTGGTTTGGGTTGGAAGGGACCTTATGGATCATCTCATTCCAACCCCAACACTTCCCACTAGCCCAGGCAGTTACCAAGCCTTGTCCAACCTGGCCTTGGACACTTCCAGGGATATCCAAGGGCAGTCACGGCTTCTCCAGGGCCTCACAAAGAGGAATTTCCTCCTAACTTCCAATCTAAATCTTCCCTCTTTTAATTTAAATCCATTCCCATTTTTCCTATCTCCACCTGCCTGTGCAAAAAAAAAAAAAAAATCCCTCTCCCTTTTTTTTACAAGCCTGCTTTAAGCACAGGAAGACCACAAATCTCCCTGGAGATTCTTAATTCCATCTATTCCCTCCAGTTCTCAAATCCACTGAGATCCTTAAATCCAACTGGAATTTTTGGCCAAATGAGGAATTATCACCTAGTGGAATCAAAAATCAGAGGAGGGGGGGACTTTGCAGTTGATCCAAGGGGAATAAGAGGATGGGGAACTGCCCAGGATCATCTCCATGATCCTTCCAGGAGCGCAGGGAATTCCAGTAGCATTGGACAAAGCCCCTCAGAGGCCGCAGGTGATGGGATGGGATAAATGGAAATTTTTCCTGTATGGAAAACAAAAGCTGCTCCATGAAAAGCTGCTTTTTTTTTTTTTTTTATTGATACGAAACTCACAGAAGTTAATTAAAACCAAAGGTAATTAAAGCCAGATGCAAGAAAGGATTTTTGTTCCCCAGACTCCCTGCATGACTCCCAGTGAGTCCAGGTGACTGGGAACAATCCCAAAGATTTTCTGGGATCATTAGTGGGGCTGGAGGGCCATGGCCATAAACTGGGAGCAGGCTCTGATGAGGTGCACAGCCTTTAACTCCTCTGGAAAGTAATGAGAGCTGTAAATCTCTGTATTCCTGGGAATGCCAGGGGGATCCAGCCAGCATCCCTTTAATCCATGGCATCAAGGGAAGAGGAGCGGGATTCATCCCATCCTGGAAGACCTGAACTTCATCAAATGGGAATTACATGCAGGAATGAGAGAGCTGAAAAGTCAGATTCTGGTCTGAAGAGCGTTGGTGGGAGCCTTGAGGAATGGCACATCATTCCAGGGATTTGCACCTCCCAGAGCAGAGCATGGAATCTCGTATCTCCAATCCCTGAACTTGTCCACAGCTGTTTCCTTTCCTTTCCGGATATTCCAAGTGCTCCAGAGAGGAGATGGGATGTTCATAAGGAACTACAGTACTGGGCTGGCCTGGGGTGATCCAGGTGTCAAATCCATGTCTGGAACAACCTCTCCATGCAGGATCCCCTTCCAGGTATGTGAAGACCCAGGTAGGAAATCCAAATCTGGAATGACCTCCATGAGCAATGATCCCCTTCCAGGTCTTGGCCTTCCATGTCTGGGAGGTGCAATGATTCCCATTCCAGGTTTGTGGTGATCCAGGTGTGAAATCCAAGTCTGGAATGACCTCCATGTGCAATGATTCCCATTCCAGGTCTGTGGTGATCCAGCCTCAACCTCCCTGACTTCAAATTAGGGCTGCTCATATTCTCTGGGAGGGGGTGGATCATGAATATTCATTAAAATATGGTTAATTTTCCCTAATATTAATTAATGTTTCCCTAATATTAAGTTAAACTGCTCAGAGATGAAAAAATAGGAAGCAACCAGGAGCTGGGAATTGTTCACGGACACTTCCCACTCTCTCTGATCTATTTTGGCTTAAAGCTATTTTAATTCTTGAAAATCTTGCTTTAGGTGTTTCTGCAATTATTTAAAAGCTCATTTCAGCCCAAATTAATTGGGTTAATTTTTTTAGGCAGCTACGCTTGGCTCGCTTAGGAGCAGCTTAGAGACGAGTTTTGCAATGCCATCCACTGGGCTGGACACTGGGATTTCCATTTGCCTGGAGCTTTGGAATTGTTTAAAACCCCCGAATTTGAGGCCTTCTGGCATTTCCCACTCTCCTGGACAAGCATCCCTAACCATTCCTGGTCTAACAGCTTCTGCCTCTGGCAAGAGGAGAATTCCCGAGATTTCCTCCAAATCATTGGCTTCAGACAGAGAACATCCCTGGAAGGAATCTCCAGATTTGCTGGGCATGGAGCAGGAGGTCCAGAGCCATCGGCGATTCCAGGCTGGTTATGAGCTCACCACCTCTCCAAGTGATCTCCACTAATTCCCAGACTTCTTCTCACTTCTGGAATTATCCACATTCCCCAGTATCTACTTCCATGACCCATAAATTATTTTGTTCCTCCATTTGTTTTCTGTGTCCCAGACTTTCCTAATTGAGGCCAATATCCATTTTTATCCATCCTTTATTAAACATTGATCTCCCAAAATTTTAATCTCACAAAATTCCTTTCTACGGTCAAGCCCAAACAAAAAAATTCCACTTAATCCTTGTTCTTCCAAATTTTTCCAGGCAACTTTTCCCCTTTATCCATATTCCCTACCAAACAGAGTGAATTATTTTCCATAAAAATCTCAGACACAGAGGGTCAGTCTTGATAAATTTTAAATTTCTTCCATTTTTTTCAAGGAGCAAAAAAACCCTATTTTTTTTGCTCTGCTTCTTTTGAATGTTCCCATGACCAGGAATGCTTTTGTGAAGTTTTCATTATTTCCAAGCTCCCTCAGTTTGCAGGATAAATAGATAATTTTTTTTCATGGTTCTCCCTTGCTGGCTCCTATTGGAATTGTTTTGCTTCCTGCAAAGCTCAAGGCTTTCTCCCTCAGAGTTTTAATCCTCTTTTATAAAGTTTTGGATGTTTTCACATTCCAGGAGTTGCACCATTATTTCCTCCTTGGAGAACAAGCCACACTTTTCCCTTTCTGGACCCCACCCGTGCCAACACTGGAATCTTTCACGCTGAGAAAACAGCCAGGATTTGGGATTTGGAGAAAGGAGCATCAGGTACTGCAAGGATGATATTTGTGAGTGGATAAATTCCACTAAAATTCCATTTCTTACAATTTGTCAACAAAAAAAAATTAAAAAAAATTCTTTTCCAAGTTCAAAATCTCTTCTCTCCTTTAGGTTTTTTTTTCCCCTCATTTCCTTGGCATTCCTGAATCCACCCCTTCAATCCCAATTCCACACAAACCAATCCTGTCCAAACCTCGTTAAACTTCTGCCTTAACAAGGCGGGCTTGGGCGTTCCATCCTTTCTTCTGGAAAGAAATTTCCTGGATACTCCTGGCATTCATCCCAAAATATTGGTGAGTTTCCCTAAAAATATTGTAACGCCATGAGAACGGCTGATGGAATTAAGGTGTCAGGCCTAAACATGGAAAAAATTGTGGAATTGTTGAGGTTGGAAAAGCTTTTTTTGGGTCCAATCATCCAGCACTGCCAAGGCCACCACAAAGTCCCCACGAAGTGCCACATCCACATGGATTTTTAATTCTTCCAGGAATGGGGATTCCACCACTGCCAGGGCTGGATGACCCTTTCCATGAGAATATTCCCAGAAATCCAAACCTCCCCTTGCGCCTTTTCCCTGGGAGCAGAGCTCAGGGTGGCTGTGCCCAGGAATTGGGATTTAGAAACGGAATGGGAACACGATTGACATGGAATCATGGAACCATGGGATTTCCTGAGCTGGAGGGACCCACAGGGATCATCCAGTCCCAATCCTGGCCCTGCACAGACCCCCCAACAATCCCACCCTGAGAGCGTTGTCCAAACGCTCTGGCAGCCCTGGGAATGTGCCCATTCCCTGGGGAATCCCTTCCAGTGCCTCACCACCCTCTCTCAGCCAAATCTAATCCAAACCCATCTCCAGCACATTTTGCTTCAGCTTCCTTAGAACAAAAAATTGGGAAGGATGCTCCTGAATTCAGGCCTTCCTCCATAAAAACTCCTGAAGTTTAACCTGATATAAAGAAATAATTTTTTTAAAAAATTTAAAAATTAGCAAAAATAGGACAAAAGCAGAAAGAAAATTTCCTTCAGTTTTGGCAGAGGAAAAGGAGACAAAAAAGTGGAAAATGAAAGTAAAAGTTTTCGTTTCAGTGGACACGTGGGTGGCAGGGGGTGGAAGGTTCTGAAATCCTTTTCAGACAGCAGAATTTATCCTTGATTTATTTGATTTTCCCTTTATCTTTGTTCCACAAAGCCTTTCCAAGCACGTGTGAGAGCATCAGCATTCCTGCAGAAATCCCTGGGACCACGTGTTCCCAGATAAGAGAGGCTTGGAGCACTTCAAACACTCGGGATTCCAAACAAAGCAGGGACAACAAAGCAAACACAAAGTAAACAGAATTTCCCCCTCTTTAAAAGAAAAAAATTTGGAATATTTATGTTTTGCTTTGTTCTTTTTCTGGGAAAATTCCAACTCTCAGAATCTGAGGAAAACCTCCGATTTCTTTGGGAGTCAGAAGCGTATTCCCAGCTGGTGCAACCACCGAAGAAGTTTTGGGAATGCTGCCACCAAAATCCAAAATCTTGGAATTTTGTTGCTAAAAATTCTGATGGTTTTAAAGACAATCGTAAGAGTTCTGAAGAGAGGGATAAACTAATGGAATTCCAGGACATGCAGAAGTGGAATTGGAGATTCCAGCAAACACAGCATGGCTCTTCTCCTTGAAGGAATGAAAGAATGGGAGAGACAGGAAGGAGCAGGACCTCCAGTTTCCACCAGCATGTCCAGGGAAGAGAAGGGAGCTGGGAAGGGCCTGGAGAATTCCTGAGAAAGCTGGGAATGTTCATCCTGAAGAAGGGAAGGCTCCAGGGAGAGCTCAGAGCCCTTCCAAGGCCTAAAGGGGCTCCAGAAGAGCTGGAGAGGGACTGGGGACAAGGGATGGAGGGACTGGACCCAAGGAATGGCTTTGAGCTGAAAGATTTGGATGGGATTTTGGGAAGGAATTCCTGGCTCTGAGGAAGGTGAGGTCCTGGCAGAGGTGCCCAGAGAAGCTGTGGCTGCCCCTGGATCCCTGAAATTGTCCAAGGCCAGGTTGGATCCCCCAGGGATAGTGGAAGGCGTCTCAGCCCAAGGCAGGAGGTGGGAATGGATTTAAGGGATTTAAGGTCTCTTCCAACCCAAACCATTCCAGGATTCCCTGAGCAGACTAAAGCCTCCTCTGGCTGTCCCTGACTTTATAATCAGCTGAAATCTCAAATATTGGTGATCTGGGACATCACCAGCCTTTTTCCCCCCTCACCAAAGGCTCCATGAGGTATCCACAAGGAATTCTAAGGAAAGAACAGTTGTGCTGCTCACACTCACCAAGGGATGGATCCGAGGAGACGCCGGATCTTTTCCACCCTCAGCCAAAAGTCTGGATGGCTGCACCAATTTTAGCAATTTTTTTGTGCCAAGGAATGTTCCCGGACACTCAGCTCCAACTCAGTCCCAGTAAACTGTGAGAACAATCCATGGCACCGCTTTCCCCTTGGTCAACAATCACCTCCACAAAGCATTCCTGGGAAATCTTTGGGAATTTGTTGCTCCTGCCTCCGGGGGATTCAGGCTTGTGTACAAGCGAAGGAAACAATGGACTTGATTGGGATGTAACATTTTCATTTAATTGAATTTAATTAAAGGGTGGGGCTTTCTGCCTGCTCCATTAATCTGATTAAAGCAGGCTGGAATTTTGGGAATAGGGGCCAGTGCAGGTGTGAGTGTGTGATGCCGACATTGGAATGGGATGAGGAAAACATCCCCTTTCCTGTCAGGATATTGCTGCCAAACATTTCTGGTCACGGCAGCTCCAAAAGCCAAACAAGGCCTGAAAAGCACAATAAAGATCGAAAAATCCTTTGGGATAAAGGCAAAGATTAAAAAAAAAAAAAAAAAAAAAAAAAAGGGATATGAGGAATGATTAACAATGGAAGTATTGAGGATGGATTGATGGGAGATGATGGAGGGCTATCAAATCCATGGGAAAAGACAAAGGGAAAAGGGATTGGCCATTCCTGGTTTCAGTGGAAGAACCAGAGAGGCTCAAATTAAATCAATAACTGGAGTATCCAGCACAAATTCCTTGTCAGAGAATCCATGGATGCCTGAAACCAGCAGGATTCCAAAAGCAGACCAATCTCCAGCTCTCCCACCTCTGGACATGGTTAACTGGGAGAAGGGCAAGGGACACCTGCCCTGTTCCATTCCCACCTCCAGGAACCAGCAGGGAGGCAAGGAGGGACTTTGGGCTGGCCCAGAGTGGCCATTCCACGGTCAGACATGGATTTAGGGAGAGAAATCCATGCTAGGGACTGACCTGGAACATGAAATTCCAGTCACTCATCCTGGGTGCTCCCCCCTCCTTCTCCAAGGCTGGAGAGGGACTGGGGACAAGGCATGGAGGGACAGGACGCAGGGAATGGCTCCCACTGCCAGAGGGCAGGGATGGATGGGAGATTGGGAATTGGGAATTCCTGGCTGGGAGGCTGGGGAGGAACTGGGATGGAATTCCCAGGGAAGCTGTGGCTGCCACTGGATCCCTGGAAGTGTCCAAGGCCAGGCTGGACAGGGCTTGGAACACAATGGAAGGTGTCCCTGCACATGGCAGGGTGGGACTGGGATGATCCTTAAATTCCCTTCCAACCCAAACCATTCCAGGGTTCTGTAAATGCACCCATCCCACTCAAGACCTTGGATTTCCTGCAGTTGAGCGTCCACCAATGAACACAAGAAAAATGACTCAAAAGTTGGGCCAGAATCAGAACAAAAACGTTTGAAGCTCATGAGTCCTTGTCATCCTGAACATTACAAGAAACAGAGATCAGCTTGGTTTTGTTCCTCTGACAGCAGGAATTTTTTGCAAATGGATGAGTTTTAAGCAGCTGTCACCAGCCCAAGGCCAGGCTGGACAGGGCTTGGAGCCCCCTGGGACAGGGGAAGGTGTCCCTGGTTGGAGCAGGATGATCCCTAAGGGCCCTTCCAACACCAGCCTGGAATTCTAGGATTCTGTGATATTCCCCGTCCCACCAGGAATGCCATTTCCCACTCATCATCCAATCTTCTGCTGTCTTGGGGCGACTTCCCAGAGCTTCCTGCTCAGCTCCCACTGGCTCCAGATCCTCCATTCCTCCACCTGCAGAAGGACAGGGTGGATCTGATCTCCTGGAAGCACAGGAGACCTCAGGGATTGGCAGAGTTGGGATCTTCCCTCTTTGCTGTTTTCCCCCTCTGGATGAAGCTGAAGCCTTGAGGGAAAGGTCCCCTGCTCGGTGGAGCCATCCAGCCTTCCCACATTTTATTTGGAAAACGTGAGCACTTTGTGGCAAGCACCATTTAAAATTTCCCATTTTGTTGTCGTCGTTCAGGCCGACGCAAAAAATCCCTGGATTTCTAATTCCCATTTATTAAACTCCATTAAAAAGGTAAATATAGCAACTCCCCTTCGGAATGGCTTCCTTTTCCCTTTTAATTGATTATTTCTCCAAGGTAAAACTTTTCATGCAATGGCCAAACATCAGTATTAATTAGATTAATTAGCGGGAGGAGGTGTTAATTATTTTTTTTTCGAGGGCTGTAAAGCAGAAATGAAACAAAACTCACTTTATATTCCCAGACAAGTGTGTGTGTGTTTATATATTCCCTAATTCCTGCCAGTTTTCCTCCTTTTTTCTCCTTTCAAAGCACTCCAAGCAATAACCCTGGGGATGAGAGAACCCTTTCTGTTTATCCTTGTTTTCCTTCCAATAAGGAATAAGCTCCAAGGGCATTATTTTAACAAGGCCCTCGTAATCCTTTAACGGGGTTTGTTGAAAATAAGACCCAGCACTGCCAGACACCAGGCAGCAAAAAGCTGCTTAGTGCCAAACTCCTTGGCACTGGAGAAGCTGGGAATTGGCGGAGTTTTCCTCCTATTTTCTGTTGGAATCTGCACTTTCCTGGGAGCCCAAAAGGAGGGGGAGTTCAGGCAGCACCTGGAACGTGGTCCCTGTGCTCAAGGAGCAACCAGTATAAAACTTGCTCTGGCTGATTCCAAGATGGGACGAGCCTGAAGGAATTGGAGGGTCTCAGTGCTGCAGGGATGGAATTCTTGAAATCCCACTAAGATGTGGATCCCAGATCCCGGTGGAAAAAATCAAGGTGCCCACGCTGCTCTCCACGGAGAAACACTGGAAAGCACGAAGCCTAAAAATCCTAAACCAGAGAGAAATTAAAAACCATCAAACTTGGTATTAAACGTGATCCTAGTAGGGTTTAAGGCAACAGTTTAGTTGGAAAAATGAGGATCTGAAAGAAAGGTGACCAGGAGATCCAGGGAAGGGGGAATCCTGCCCCTGTGCTCAGGTGAGGCCCCACCTGCAGAGCTGCCCCAGCCCTGGATCCAGCACGGGAAGGAGCTGGAGCTGCTGGAGAGAGCCCAGAGGAGGCACCAGGGTGATCCCAGGGATGGAGCAGCTCTGCTGGGAGCCAGGCTGGGAGAGCTGGGAATGTTCAGCTGGAGAGGAGAAGCTTTGGGCTGAGCTCACTGTGACCTTCCAGGACTTGAAGGAGCTGCAGGAAACGTGGAGAGAGGCAATTTCCAAGGGCTGGAGGGACAGGACACAGGGAATGGCTTTGAGCTGCCAGAGGGGAAGTTTAGATGGGATATTGGGAAGGAATTCCAGGCTGGGAATGTCAGGAGGAGCTGTGATGGAATTCCCAGAGCAGCCGTGGCTGCCCCTGGATCCCTGGCAGTGCCCATGGCCAGGCTGGACACTTGGATCACCTGGGATGGTGGGAGGTGTCCCAGTGTGGATTCTCCCCTTTCCCAACAGTTCCAGCAGTTGCTAACCAATAATTTCCCTGTGATCCAGGATTTTCCTCACCCGCAACCTTCCAAATTTGAGCTAAAAGTCCAAACTTGTCCTCACCTTGCCCTGATCCAGGGAGCCACCACCTCCTCCTGATCCTTTCAATCCAAAAGAAAAGCGTCCCCAAGGGTGGGATGGGGCCCTCAATCAATCACATCCCACATGGATAACAAGCATTGATAAACCTTTACAAAATCCAGATAATCTCCCCTGGCTGCTTCCCCTCTGCCAGGAGCTCATCCCACTGCTCCCATTTGTGGAAATCCATAAAATCAGGTTTTGGGAAAGCTGCAAAAGGCAGGTCTCAGAGACAGCAGAACTGTGATTGGAGCTGAGCAGCAGCCCTAAGATTGGCCAGCAGAAAAATTGTGTAAGAAGTAGAAAAGTAAGGACAAATGGAGCAATGGTCTGTGTATTCACGCTTGGCTGGAATAACTCCCTCAGCTGCAGAAAAGAAAATCTAGAGAGATGTTAGGGAGTTCTAAGCTTGAAAACGGAGCTCTGTGCATTGTGTTTGAAGGCTCACAAGCAGGTGAGGCTTATTTTATTGGAAATAAGAAAGCATTGTTTAACCAAAGGTACGTGTGCTTACAGTGGTTGGATGGAACTACTGCCAATGCTTTTGCTTTGTGTGATTGGGCAAAAAACTTCTAAAGCGAGTCGTAGCATTGAGTTCTTGGTCTGCTGCCGGGGATGTGAGCTGCTGGCATCTTCCCATTGCCGTAACCATGGGATGGGACTGGAGCTGGAAAATAAAACGGCTCGAGACGCCTTCCCCAGCAGTCCCGTCCTGTCGGTGATTTGTACATGGATCCCAGAGTGCAACACCATTTTCCATCAGGAAAAACCACAAAAGGAAGGAACCACCCAGGAAAAACAAACTGGGCCTGGAGATAAGAGCAATGGGAGATAAGGGAAAGGATCAAACGCTCTTCCCTGCTCTTTCCTTCCTCTCCGCTTCCTGCCGGGAGCAGCTCTGCCCTCCCATCTGGACTTCTGGTGACAACAGAGCTGGGATTCATCAGGGTCAAGTTTTTCCTGAGGTTTTCCAATGGTATCAGCCCTGAAATCCTAAATTCACATATTCTTATCCGTGCTGGAGAGTCCCGGTTTGTCAGGAGATGCCACAGGAATTTTGAGCCTCAGGAACAGGTTGGTCCTCAACCCGGATGACAAGGCCACAAAAAACTCCGAACTCAATCATGCCAAAAGTGAGATTTTCCATGTTTTCCAGAGGCTCCAGCCCTGAAAACTTAAATTCACGTGTTATATCCTGTGCTGGAGAGTTCTGGGTTTGTCAGAAGGCACGGGAATTCTGAACATCAGGAACAGGTTGGTCCCTGATCCAGCTGACAAGGCCACAAAAAATCCAAATGTTTGAGGTTTTCCATGTTTTCCAGAGGCAACAGCCCTGAAAACCAAAATTGATGAGTTTTATCGAGTGCTGAAGTTGGAGAGTCCCAGATTTGTCCCAGGAAATGTCACAGGAATTCCAAGCCTTGGGAACAGGTTGGTCCCTGATCCAGCTGACAAAGCCACCAAAAAATCCAAACTTAATCATGGCAAAAGCGAGGTTTTCCAGGTTTTCCAGAGGCACCAGCCCTGAAAACCTAAAATGATAAGTTTTTATCCAGTGCTGAAGCTGGGGATTTCCAGATTTGTCCCAAAAGATGCCAGAGGAATTCTGAACCTTGGAACAGGTTGGTCCTTGATCCAGCTGACAATGCCACGAAAAAATCAGCTGGAAAAGCTGATCCAGACCTCAAAAAAAAAAAAAAAACCCAGAAGTTTCAGGTCATCCCTGTTCCCTCATTTTCTCCATCCCTCAGGGAATCTCATGATAAAATCCTGGAATTTTAATTAGAAGGGGCCAATGAGGATCATAGAAGTCCAAGTCTTGCCCTTGCATTTGATGGGATGGGATCATCCTTCAGGTCCCTTCCCACCCAATCCATCCTGGAATTCTCTTACCCCACAAACAGGAGAACATTTGAATTCCAAATCCACACTCCCATTCCCACCTCCCCCATCCAGCTGATCCAGCCTTATCCATCCACAATTCCCACCAGCCTTCCTTTTCTTCTTTAATTTTTTTTTTAATGAATTTGGCCCAAGGTATTTCCTTGTAAATTGGAACGCGATTTTTTTTTTTTCCATGATTTCCATGGATTTAAAAAAAAAAACCCAAACCCCAACCGTGGTTACAACCAAGGAGAAAGGGGGGAAAAAATATTCTGGGAATTTGGTGTGCTTGGAAGCAGAAAACCAAAAAAAAAAAAAAAAAAAAAAAAAAATGTGGAAAACCAGGCAGCCCCAAGGACATGGAGAGCGGCTGGCATCGGGATCAAGAATTTCACCCTCTGGGATACAACAGGGGCGGCTCCCAAGAAGTTTCCTCTCTTTTTGGGATGTGTTTTCCAAGCTTGACTCACCTCCAGGAGCTGGAAAGGCTCTGGAGAGGATGTGGGTAAGGAAGAATTCCCAAATCCAGGAATCAGCTCTGATGATCCACGGAGAATTTGGAGGTTGTTCCTCCATGCCTGAGGTCTCCGGAACCTCCATTTTGGGTCCTGTTCCCACATTTGGCACCTGGGACACCATTCCCACATTTGGAATCCCTCAAATCCCTCAAATTTTGGGATTCCCCTGTGGAATTTTAAGCTGGTGTGGGATTCCACAGATTTCGGGACCTACAACCACAAAAGGAGTCAGGAATACGGCACAAAGAGTCCCAGAAAATTCCAGAATGGTTTGGGATGGAAAGGACCTTAAGGATCATCCCATTCCAATCCACCTCCCATGAAAAAAGAGGTGGGAATAGTGGAAAGTGTCCCTGGGGATGGGGCTGGATGATCCTAAAAATTCCCTTCCGACCCAATCCATTTGGGAATTCTATCCAGCAGCACCTCCAGCCCCTGTCTTCCAGCTGGGTGTTCCCAGCATGTCCAAATTCCTGGAATTGCTCCTCCCCAGGGCAGGATTTCTTCTTGTTAAATCCATGAGGATCCCACCAGCCCAATTTTCCAGGATTTTGAGGCCCCTCTGGAATATCAGCCACTCATCCCAGCCTCACTGAAGATTGTGGAATTCCAGAATGCTTTGGGTTGGAAGCTTAAAACTCATCCAGGCCACCTTCCAGCAGGGAATATTTTCCATATTTTTTAATCCCAAATAAAGCCATCCTAAAGCCCAACCCCACAAAATCCATGAAATGCCATTCCACAGGAAAACAGGGATGGATTTTTCCCGCAAATTCGCAGCCAAGTGAAGACAGGAGAGAAAATCACAATTCCAAGAGATTTAATAAGAAGGAATTACAGGTGGAAAATCCTTCTGGCACATGGAATTCAGCCAATGTACAGCTCCAGGATGGGTTTCCCAAGGAATATTCCAAGTTTTTTGGGATATGTTGGACTCGACGCAACCCACAAAATACGGAGTCGGCGCTAAAACCCCACGACAATAAAAAATATGGCACAAAGAACACCCAAACCCCGCTCAAATCCAAAAGATTTCCTTTTGGGAATTCTGGGTTGGACTCATCCCGCTCCCAGATCCCATGCCAGCCTCAACAAACACGGACTTGGTGCAAAATCCACTTGGAAATCCATGGAAAAATGAGGTGCAGGAGCTTCCTTTTCCTCACGGTAAACCAGCAGCAATCTAGGGGCGGGAAACAACAGGAGAAACTCCGAGAGGATTTTATTCCCAGGAAATAATTGATGGATACGGAATTAACACCGGATTTTCCAATAAAGTGCATGCCAGGAAAAACTTGGAACAAATTTTACTCCAGTCCTAACTAAGCAGAAGAAATACAAACCTTGCAAACAACACCCTCGACACGGCTCGGTGTCTTTTTCTCCCAAAATTAGGCTGGATTCCAAAAAAACGGAAAAAATTCCCAGGGAATCCAAGGATTTGAAGCTTCACTGTTTAAAAATATTGCACTGGAAGTGTCGGATTTGAAAGCGACACCAAAAATACTTAAATTAAAATGTAAAAAATAATTTAAAACTAAATATTCAACAACAGCTCCTTGGAGGTAAAATAGCTGGAAAAGGTAGGGATTGATGAAATGGGAATTTTTCCTATGGAATATCAATAATTTAGGAGGGGAATCTCTGCTCTCAACAGAGCCAAGTGTAAACTTCAGACTTTAATTGAAAATACTCCCTTTTTTTTTTTTTTACGAATTCTGGAAAAGCCTTGAAATGTTTCATCACCACTGAGTGCAAATAAATAAAAAAAATCAGGATCAGCTCCTAAGGATTTTAGGGAAAGAGATGGAGAGGGAATTCATGGGCTGGAAAGCAGCAAAATGAAAAAGCACATTAATGAATTAATTAATTAATTAAGTCAGGTTTTGTCACATCCCTTCCTATTTACAGGGTTTGGCAGTGGAGAATCCACGAGGTCTGTTTCATCCCAACTGGAAACTTGGATCTTTCCACCCAAAAAAAGCTTCCAAACTGTCAGGTTTTGTCACATCCCTTCCTATTTACAGGGTTTGGCAGTGGAGATATCCACGAGGTCTGTTGCATCCCAACTGGAAACTTGGATATTTCCACCCAAAAAAAGCTTCCAAACCTCATCCAAGATCCAAACCTCATCCAAGGTCCAACTGTGATCCAAGACCCAACCCACATCCAAGATCCAAACCTCATACAAGGTCCAGCCGTGATCCAAGACCCAACCATCATCCAAAATCCAAACACTGTCCCAGATCCAAACCTCATCCAAGGTCCAACCCTGATCCAAGATCCAACCGTGATCCAAGGTCCAACGATCATTCAACATCCAAACCTCATCCAAGGTCCAGCCATGATCCAAGATCCAAACCTCATCCAAGGTCCAACTGTGATCCAAGATCCAAATGTGATCCAAGATCCAACCATCATTCAATATCCAAACCTCATCCAAGATCCAAACCTCATCCGAGGTCCAGTCGTGATCCAAGACCCAACCATCATCCAAAATCCAAACACTGTCCAAGATCCAAACCTCATCCAAGGTCCAACCATGATCCAAGATCCAACCCACATCCAAGATCCAACCATCATTCAACATCCAAACTTCATCCAAGATCCAACTGCCGTGATCCAAGATCCAACCATCATTCAATATCCAACTGTCCAAGATCCAACCGTGATCCAAGATCCAACCATGATCCAAGATCCAACCCACATCCAAGATCCAACCATCATTCAACATACAAACCTCATCCAAGATCCAACTGATATCCCATATCCAAACATCATCCAAAATCCAAACACTGTCCAAGATCCAACCGTGATCCAAGATCCAACCATGATCCAAGATCCAACCACCATCCAAGATCCAAACCTCATCCAAACCTCATCCAAGATCCAAACCTCATCCAACATCCAACTGCCATCCCAGATCCAAACATCATCCAAAATCCAAACACTGTCCAAGATCCAAACCTCATCCAAGATCCAATCATGATCCAAGATCCAACCGCCATCCAAGATCCAAACGTCGAACCATCATCCAACATCCAAACCTCATCCAAGATCCAACCGCCATTCAAGATCCAAACCTCATCCAAGTCCAGGAATCGTTTCAATCCTCTCAGGAACTCACCCCCAGCAGCGCCATTTTCCAGACCTCCTCCCAAACCCCTCCCAAAGTGTCTGTGGAAAAACCAGTCCTGAAAATCCCGGCTCCCCCACCCTGCTGCTCTTCCCGGCGTTCCCGTTCCCGCCGGGAAGTTACGTCAGCTTCCTCATCCTGCGGTTCTGCCGATCGATGTTGAGCGTGGCGCGATCCACGGCGCTGCCGATGGAATCCAGGGCCTCGTCCTGCCTCTCCAGCTCCGCTTCCGTCTCCAGGGCCAGGCCCTTGAGCTTCCTCAGGATCTGCCAGAGGGGAACACGGAGAGCTCGCGGTTAGGGCTTCGGAAAAATGGGATTATTCGTGGTTTGACATCCCAGAATTTGGGTGGGAAGGGTTGTAAGGATCATCCAGTTCCAATCAGGGACACTTCCCACTGTCCCAGCCTGCTCCAGCCTGGCCTTGGACACTTCCAGGGATCCAGGGGCAGCCACAGCTGCTCTGGGAATTCCATCCCGGCCCCTCGCCACCCTCCCAGGGAATTCCTTCCCAATATCCCATCCATCCCTGCCTTCTGGCAGGATATTTTTCCCCATTAGAAAAAAATTAAATGAAATCAATTAAAATCTAATAAAATCAAAGAAATAAAATGTAAAAGAAGAAATAAAATAAAAAATTAAATAAAATAATAATAATAGCATAAATAAAATAGACTAAAAATAAATTTAAATCAAATAAATACAATTCAAAACTAATAAAGTAAATAAATATATGTAAAAATATATATAAATACATATAAATAAATATAAATGTATATATAAATATATAAATATATTTCTACATATATATAAATAAAGTAAAAAATTAAAACCAATTATAGTTAAAAAACAACACAAATAATATAAAATGAAAATAAAATAAATATAAAAATAAATAAAATTTTTAAATAATTATTTAAAGAACAGAACAACATAAAACATAAATAACATAAATAGAAAACAAAAATAAAAATAAAACAAAAATATAAATGAAATTAAATAAAATGAAACGACATTAAATAACAAATTTTAAAAATAATAAAAATTTAAAAAATGTTTAAAAACAAAATTAAATAAAACCAAAATAAATTCCTGTAAAATACCATCCAATAAAATAGCTGGAAAACTGCAGGCAAATGAATTAGCAAAGAATTCAGAAAAAATAAGAGGTCAGAGGGAAAAAAATTAAAAAGAGGAATTTTTCTCTTTAAGTTCCATGAGACAGTCCTGAAAAATCCATTTAAGGAAAAATATCCAACTGCACTCCTTGAAAAACTGTTTTTCCAGTGAAATCTCAGGAAAAAATTCCTTCATTTCCTGGAATCCACACTGATTTCCTAAATCAAAGTCCTCTATGGGTGTTTAGGGAATATTTTGTGGAATTTTTTGGAATAAGAGGGAAAAATCCCCAAATATCTGTAATCAAATGATTAAAATCAGGAATTTTCATAGCTCACATTCCAATCAATTTTTTTGATCAAAAAATCCAAGCCAAATGAAAAATTACCCAGGAATTTCCATGCCAAACTCGAGGAATATTTCAAATATTCCCACAGGGATCAATTGGCAGGAATATTTGAGAAAGGCAACAAAGAAATGAAGGAATTCAACAATTCCTCCCCTAAAAATTCAATGTTTTTAATGACAGCATGGGTGAGGGATTGAGTCTGTCACCAGTAAATCTGCAATGACACCACAATCCTGTGGGAAATTAATTTATAAACAATCCTGTGGAAAATGAATTTATAACCAATTCTTAAAGCTTGACAGAAGGTTCACACATCTCTACGTAAATTTTGAGACAAGAAATGCTGACTTAGAAATGCCATGGAATAGGACAGACGTTGTTGAGAAACAAATGGAATTAGAAAGAAGTTTTAAAGGATGGTTTTGTAAATAAAACGAGATATTTTTGAGGAATAGAACTATGAAAGATGTATTGCAGTAGGATTTATGAGGGGTAATTCTAGATGATTGGCTTTAAGGCATTTTTAGTATAGTGTTACAAAAGTTGATAGGCCAAGAAACACTTATAGGGTATTTTAATTAGGAAATAATTGGGTTTTGACTGTAATGGTATGAATTATAACATCTGTATTGTCTCACCCTTCACACGAGACTGAAAATGGAATAAAGGTTTCTAAAACACCTCTCAGTTGCCCCAGCTCTGGGTCAGAAAAGAGCTTAATCTGACACAATAGGATGGTTCCAACCTGAACATTCTGGGAATTCTGTGAAATTCCATGCCCATTTTTACCTGTCGGAGCTCCTTGGCTTCCTCCTGGGATACTTTCTGCAGCTGCACCTGCTCCTTGTCCGTCCCTTCGGCGCTTCCCGCCGGCAATCCGGGATTCACCGCGGCTCCCAGGAATCCCGTGGCTGCCAGAGAAATTCCATAGTAAGGAAAAAATCCTGCCTGGAAAGGAGGGAAAGCTTCAGGAATTCCCAGAGAAGCTGGGGAATCCCTGGGAATGTCCAAGGGTAGCTTGGGATAAGGGAATTGCTGCTCGTGCAATCCTTAAGGATCGTTCTGGAATTCTGGGATCAAAGTGGTTGGGCTGTGTTTTGCTCCATGGGAATTTGGGAGGAATCAGGATGCAATTTTTCCCATTAAATTCTGGTTTTCTGGCAATATTCAAAGTGTATTCCTCACAATTTCTCTTTATTTTTCTCCTTTTTTTCAATTTTCTCTTTATTTTTTCTCTTTTATTTTTCTTAATTTCATTTTTTCTCTTTTATTTTTTCTTCATTTTATTTTATTTCATTTGATTTATGTTTTCTTACTTTATCTTTATTTTTATTCCATTTTTTATTTTATTTATGTTATTTTATATTATTTTCTTTTTTAAGTAATTATTTTTAAAATTTCATTTCTCATTTAGGGAGCCTTTGGTAAAGAGGACAGTTTGGCATGTGGGGGGATTCATGGGAATTCTCAGCCATTTTTTTGGATACAATTGGATCAAAGCTGTTCCAAAATTTCCATGCTTACCCCAAAAGAAAACCAGTGGGAAAAAGTGTAAAGCAGCTAAAAAAATTCCAGAAAATAATTATTATTATGTAGTAGTAGTAGCACTGTTGTTATTATTGTTATGGCTATTGTCATATCAATTACAATAACAGCCAATTAATACATAATTAATAATATTTTTAAATAAAAATAGCCAGTAAGCATTAGATAAAAATAATTCCCTAAATTCCTTTTCCACATGGAATGAAGCCAAAATGGACTTTTTTGGGAATTTCTATAAATTTAGGCATAACCTGAAGGCAGGATTGCTGTAAACAAAAGAGCCAGGCGGGATTGTGGCAGTTTAGAGGGAAAATCCAGAATTTTCCCAGAGATTTCCATGCCCTGCAGGGATATTTCTCCCAAAAATCCTTGGATAAATTCTCTATTGCAAAACACAGAGATGGGAACAGAAAAATCTAATTTTTTTTTCCCCTCCTGATTTGAGAAAAAGGAAAAAAATCAGAAAAAAAAATAAGGAAAAATCAGTTTTCCATGGAAAAAATCCAAAGGATCCCACACAGTCCGTGAGTGCCACCTTGTGACAGAATGGGAAGGGTGACAAATCCAAGGAAAACACAAAAAAAACCTGGAAAATCAGGATTTCCATCAGCTCCCCTCTGCTTCCCAAGGTTTTCTAAATTAACCAGGGAAGGAGAACAAAATCCAGCTGGAAAACAACGGGAAAACCCCTGGAAAAGGGCTGGAGATCCAATTATTTCCTGGAATTCCATCAGGAACTGGGAATTTTTTTGGGATTACAGGAAATTCCGGAGGCTAAAATTCACTTCCTTAAAAATCCAGCAGCTTTTCCAAGCTGGAATATTCCTCAAAACCAGGATGTTCCCTTCCCTGCTGGAATTCCAACCAGAAATTGGTGGAATTTATGAATGTATCCCAATTTTCCAGTTGGTTTTGGCACTGGATCTGTCTTTGATTTGCTCCTTTGGGATTAAAAATTAGGAAAAAAAAAAGAATTCAGGGATGTTTGTAGGAATAAATTCCACAGTGCTGAAAATTCCCAAGGTTGAGCTAAAAAAACCCCATCCTGGAATTTCAGGATTAATAGTAGGGAATGTCAATTTTCTTGTTGGGAATTTTCAGGCACCAAAGTTTTCTTAAAATCATTCCAAAATCTCTGGAATTTCCACATCTGGACTTGTCCAATATCAAAATCCTGGGGTTTTAATATGGGAAAATCACATTTATCCCACGTTCTGATTCAAGATTCCTGGATATTTGGGGTAAATATTCATGATTTAAGGGAATTAAAGGTTTAATATAAATATTGGATATGGGATACTGGATATGGGATACAGGATACTGGATATGGAATATTGGATATGGGATGTGGGATATTGGATTTTAATTATTGGATATGGGATATTGGATTCTGGATATTAATTACTGGATATTGAGATATTGGAAACAGGATGTGAGATATTAAATATTGGATATGGGATACTGGCTATGGAATATTGGATATTACCCATTGGATATGGGATACTGGCTATTGGATATTGAATATTGACTACAGGATATGGGACCTTGAATATTAAATACTGGTTATTATTTATTGGATATTAATTATTGGGTATTGGATATTAAATACTTGATATTGGATATGGAATATTGGATCTTAAACACTGGATAGAGAACATTAAAAATTAGGGATTAAATACTGGATATTGGATATGGGATATTGGATATTAAATACTGGGTATTGATTATTGGATATTAATTATTGGGTATTGGATATTAAATACTGGATATTGGATATGGAATATTGGGTATGGGAAACTGAATACTGAATATCAGATGCTGGACATGGGATACTGGATATTGAATATTGGATTATGGGATATTGAACACTGACTACCAGATATGGGATATTGGATATTAAATACTGGGTATTAATTATTGGGGATTGGATATTAAACACTGGATATTGGATATGGAATATTAGATATTAAACACTGGATACAGAACACGGAATATCCATTATTAAATATTGGATACCAGGTATGAAGTATTGTATATTAAATATTGAATACTGGATATGGGACACTGGATATTAAATACTGGGTATTAATTATTGGGGATTGGATATTAAACACTGGATATTGGATATGGAATATTGGATATTAAACATTGGATAGAGAACATGGAATATCCATGATTAAATACTGGATGCCAGATATAAAATATTGGATATGGGATAGGAATATTGAATATCAGATGTTGTACATGGGATATTGGATATTAAATATTGGATATTGAACACTGGCTATTGGATATTGGACACTGACTACTAGATATGGGATATTGGATATTAAATACCGGGTATTAATTATTGGATATTAGTTATTGGGTATTGGATAGCAATTACTGGGTGTTGGTTATTGAATATTGGATATTCCCTTCCAGCTGGGAATTAACTCCAGGAAAAGCAGCAGCAGTGCCAAAGGCTCGGAAGCCACCTCAAGTTTATTCCATGGATTTATCATGGACTCGCTCACCATGGTCTCTGGAATACCGCTTGGAAAAACCTCTGGAGCCTGGAACCCCCTGGCACCCACCTGCCTGCCAGATGGACGTTCCCAAATCCGCCTGAGGGGACTTCCTGGCTCCAGCAAATCCAAGAGCATCCTCCAAAAATTGGATTTTCTTGCTGAACTGCATCTCCAGGATGGGAATGACCTCCGGCATGCGCGCCGCCAGGAGCCGGTAGGAAGTGTCGGGCTTGCCGATGAACCTCTGCCGGATGCTGATCTCGTAGGGAGTGTGCACGCGGATGTCATCCACATCCCGGGATTCGAAGCGGTGCAGGAGCTGGGAATTGCAATCCTTGATTTCCAGGCCGGAGGGAAGCACCGTGAGTTTGCCGGGTTTGGCGTTGGAATCTGTCCTGTGGGTGATGATCACGGGGATTCGCAGCAGGATTCCTTCCTGGTTTTTGGCATCCGGAGCAGCGGGGGTTTCCTTGGGCTTTGCTTCCAGAGGGGTTTTCCAGAGTTTGGTGCTGAAGGGCCACCAGGAAGGAGATTCCAGCTCTGTTAACAGCCTGGAAGAGGGAAGGGAGGGTTGGGAGAGGGAAAAGCTCTGGATGTTCCAGCAGTTCCAAGAAAATCCCCATGGACACGGAAATTCCTTAATCCCTCCTCAAACCCATCCATAATTTCCCAGGATCCAGGCAGTTCAAACCCCACCTTCTCCTCATAATCCACTGGAAAAACTCCCAGAATCCCAGCTGGGAGGGAAGGAATGGAAATGGATTTTTCCAGGCCCCTTTCCACATGTCTGTTCCACAATATTCCCACTCCTGCCCAACCATCACCATTCCCAAGGCCTTTTCCTGCTCTTTTTCCTTTACCCCCCTCAGCCTGACGCCTCTTCCTTTGCACAACACCCAAATTCCCAGAAAAAACACTAAGAATTCCAGCTTGAGACACCAAAATCCAGCAAAAAATTCCCAGAAGTGTCCAGACCCCACCTTTCCAGCAGTGTTGGGGCAGCTCCCTAAGGAAAACATTCCCAGCAAACAGGGAAGGGAACCAGAGCTGGAATTGTTCAGGTTCAGCTCCTGCTCCGAGGACAAGGAAAATATTCCAGGTTTTTTCAAAGGAAAACCAACAATAACCATCCCTAAAATCCCAATTTAATTCTGTTTTCATTCCCTGTTTTAAGTCCATTAAAACCCTGGGATACTCCCAGGAATCCCCTGCTCCTTAAATTCAATAAAACTGGGAAGAGCCCTCTGGAATTCCCTGCTGCAGCTCCCAGATGGGTAATGTTTAGCCACCCTTGAATCCATGGAATTCCAAGTCCCTTCCCACACTCCGAGTCCTTTCCCATTCCTTTCCTCTCCTCGTGCTCCAGAGCTGCATTCCCCTCACTCCTGCTGGAATTTTATCCAGAGGCTTCCAAGATAAGGAAATACTTGGCACAAACATTCCCAGGAGCCCTGGCTGTTCCCACTCCTGACAACTCCTGCTTTTCCCAGGCATTTTCCCAGGAATGGAACATTGGATACATTTTATTCCTAGGGAGCAGGGCACGGGTGGAAGGAGATTGTGGCACTCCTGAATTCCCAGAGCTGAATTCCCAACATTCCCTGAGCTCATGTTGGACTGGAAAGGATCCTAAGGATGATCCCATTCCATGACAGGGAATTCCCACTGTCCCAGGGTGATCCAGCCAGGCCTTGGGCACTGCCAGGGATCCAGGGGCAGCCACAGCTGCTCTGGGAATTCCAGCCCAACCAGGAATTGCCAATATCCCATCCATCCCTGCCCTCTGGCACTGGGAGCCATTCCCTGTGTCCTGTCCCTCCATCCCTTGTCCCCAGTCCCTCTCCAGCTCTCCCGGAGCCCCTCCAGGCCCTGCAAGGGGCTCTTGAGCTTTCCATGGATTTTCCCCTTCTCCAGGGGAACACTCCCAGCTCTCTCAGCCTTCCCTCACTGAGCTGCTCCATCCTTCCAATGAAAAATCCAGTTTCATTTCCCAAAGCCCTTCCCCAGAAATTCCAGGCCCACCAAACCATTCCCAGCTCAGGGAACGTTCCCATTCCGAACCTGTCAGCCACATCCATGTCCCCCTCGATCTTGTGGAGTCCCTTCATGATGTTGTCAAACTGTTCCCCCTGGGAATGCAGCACCTTGGCCGTGTCCTCCAGGCGTTTCTGGGATCCCTCCAACATTCCCGTTAATTCCTTGCCCTTGCTGGATTCCAAGGCCGCCCCCGCTCCGGCCTCCTGGCTGGACACCAGCTGCTCCCTCCAGAAATGCTCCAGGATGTTGAACACCACATTCCTGTTGGGATGCAGGGAGCTGAACCAGTGCTTGGTGCCCTTCTCCAGGATGGTGAGGGAGCTGAATATTAAATGGGAAGATTCCTTCTTGATCTCGCTGATCCCGGAAAGATGGAAATCCACCAGGAGCTCTCCCGTTTTGTCAGCAGTGAATTTGATGGAAAGGGGAGTCAGGGAGAGCTTCCCGGGGATCCATTGTTTGCTGGTGTCCAGGTAGTAGGAGCAAGGCCAGGAATGGATCCGGATGTCCTCGTTCATCAGCTCGCTCTTCCCGGCCTCCTCTCCCAGGGAAACGCTCTCCAACCCAGCGGGAGACACTAAAATCCAAGGGGAAAAAAGCAGGAATCCTGAATAAACACACAGGAATTTACCTGGCTCCTGGCTCTTTTCAGCTGGATATCCAAGGAGTTTGGGAAGCATTTCTAACCACAGGAATATTTGCTCTGGAAATGATCATTAAGCATTTGCTCAATAATTCCATGGCATATTCCCATTCCCAGCTCAACTGAGCTTCCCACAGATCAACACACACTGAGAAAAATCCAGGATAGTCCAAAATTCCAGATTTCCTATGGAAAGTGCTGTCAACATCACTGGCCACGCACCTTCCCAATAATTCCATCCATATCCTGGAATATTCTCATTCCCAGCTCATCCTCAGCTTCCCGTAGATCAACACGCACTGAGGAAAAACCAGGATATCCTAAAATTCCAGATTTCCTCTGGAAAGTGCTGTCAACATCACTGGCCATGCATTTTCTCAATAATTCCATCCATATCCTGGAATATTCCCATTCCCAGCTCATCCTCAGCTTCCCACACACCAGTGGTCACTGAAAAAAAATCTAGGATAGCCCAAAATTCCAGATTTCCTCTGGAAACGCCCATCAACATCACTGGCCACGCACCTTCCCAATAATTCCATCCATATCCTGGAATATTCCCATTCCCAGCTCATCCTCAGCTTCCCACACACCAGTGGTCACTGAAAAAAAATCTAGGATAGCCCAAAATTCCAGATTTCCTCTGGAAACGCCCATCAACATCACTGGCCATGCACCTTCCCAATAATTCCACTCATATTCTGGAATACTCCCATTCCCAGCTCATCCTCAGCTTCCCGTAGATCAACACGCACTGAGGAAAAACCAGGATATCCTAAAATTCCAGATTTCCTCTGGAAAGTGCTGTCAACATCACTGGCCATGCATTTTCTCAATAATTCCATCCATATCCTGGAATATTCCCATTCCTCTTACCGTGGCTTCCCACGGACCAACAGGCACCAAGGAAAATCCCATATATCCCAAAATTCCAGATTTCCTCTGGAAACGCCCATCAACATCACTGGCCATGCACCTTCCCAATAATTCCACTCATATTCTGGAATATTCCCATTCCCAGTTCATCCTCAGCTTCCTGCAGACCAACACGCACTGAGGAAAATCCAGGACAGCCCAAAATTCCAATTTCCTCTGGAAAAGCCCAACAACATCACTGGCCATCCCATGTACCCAATAATTCCATCCATATCCTGGAATACTCCCATTCCCAGTTCAACTGAGCTTCTCACAGATCAACACACACTGAGAAAAATCCAGGATAGTCCAAAATTCCAGATTTCCTCTGGAAAAGCCCAACAACATCACTGGCCATCCCATGTACCCAATAATTCCATCCATATCCTGGAATACTCCCATTCCCAGTTCAACTGAGCTTCCCACAGATCAACAGACACTGAGGAGAATCCAGGATATCCCAAAATTCCAGATTTCCTCTGGAAAAGTCCATCAACATCACTGACCATGCACTGTCCCAATAATCCCATTCATATTCTGGAATATTCCCATTCCCAGCTCATCCTCGGTTTCCCGTAGATCAACAGGCACTGAAGAAAATCCAAGATATCCCAAAATTCCAGCTCATCCCTCTTTATAAACCCCTGCTCACTCCCCTTCCCCTCTGGCATCTCAAAATCCAGGCACGTTAAGCACATTTCAGGAATTCCCCAGGAATTGTCAATATTCTCCAGAAACTGCCAATATTCCTCACAAATTCCCAGCATTCTACACAAATTCCCAGTATTCCCCAGGAAATCCCAGTATTCCTCATGAATTCCCAGCATTCTCCAAGAAATCCCAGCATTCCCTGAGAAATCCCAGTATTGTCTGCAAATTCCCAGTATTCCCTCCAGGAAATCCCAATATTCTCCAGGAATTGTCAGTATTCTCCAACAATTCCCAATATTCTCCAGGAATTCCCAGGCATTCCTTCTGACCAAACAATCCCAACTTTGGAATGGGCAATTCCGTCCCTGGAATGGTTTCTCTCCACCCTTCCAGAAGTTTCTTGGAGACAAGGGTTGGAATTTTCCTGGAGTATCTTCCTCATGGCAGTGGTTTCCAGCACCGAGGCCTGCTTCCATCCCATAATTAATTTGGGAATGTTGATGACATCACTGGGATTTCATCGCTCCATGATCCATCATCTTCTCCAAGGCTTTGGTATTCCATGGGATCACAGATTAATTCCAGAAGCTCTGGAATTCTGCTATGCCATTAATGAGATTCCTGCTAATTACCCTCCTTAATTCCACCCCAATCCGATCTCTCCAAGAAAAATTGAGGAATTCTCAGGAAAACAAAAAATTCCCTCTTCAGGAATGCTGAATTCCTGATCCCACCCTGAGATCTCCCAGCATTTTCAGGCTGCTGCATCATTAATTCCTTAAAAAGTCCAGTTCCAGACATTTTTAATTATTATTTTTAATAAATAAATTTAATCATTTAGATTATTTTCTTAACTAAATACACTCAAAATTCCAATATAATTAAGATGAAGATTAGTCCATGCTATAGCCCAAAAAAATCCTTTATTTGGTTTCCATCCCTTATTTCCATGGATTTTTAATAACTCTTTTTTCATTATTAATTTTAGAAATGAAATAGTAAAAAAAAATCAGCCATAAATTGACAAAAAAATTGGAATTTAAAGTGAAAATTCTACGCCTCTTTTGATCCAATAAATCCATAACCCCAGAGAATATTGTGGGAAAAGAGGGAGCAAAATTCCAGGAAAATCTGATTTCAAGGAGTGGTTAGAGTCCAGTTTTCAGCAAAATTCCAAAGGAAAATACAACCAACGCTGTTCCCAACATGAAAATTCCTTAAATAAAATCAAGGATTTATATAAAATAAGTTCTTCCTGAGTCTTTTCCCAAGTTCCTTATCTGGATTTGTATCCATGGAATTCTCAGGGAGGAATTTTCTCCCTCAGGGTTTTTTTCCAAAGTTTTCACCAAGGAAAAAATTTCTAAAGGAAAATTCAGCTGAGGCTGTTCCCAAAATGAAAATTCCTTAAAAGACCAAGGATTTATATCTAATTATAAATTAAAAGAAGCTCTTCTTAATCCTCATCCCAAGTTTCTTACCTGGATTTGTATCCATGGAGTTCTCAGGGAGGAATTTTTTCCCAAGTTTTTACCAAGGAAAAAATTTCTAAAGGAAAATTCAACTGAGGCTGTTCCCAAAATTAAAATTCCTTTAAAAAAAACCAAGGATTTATACCTAATTATAAATTCAAAGAGGCTCTTCCTGAGCCTTATCCCAATTTTCTTACCTGGATTTGAATCCATTAAATTCTCCAGGAGCATTTTTTCCCCTCAGGGAGGAATTTTTTCCCTCAGGGTTTTTTCCTCTTCCAAGTTTTGAAAAAAAAAAATTGAAACTAAAGGAAAACACAACAGAGGCTGCTCCCAAAAATGAAAATTCCTTTAAAAAACTAAGGATTTATACCTAATTATAAATTCAAAGAGGCTCTTCCTGAGCCTTATCCCAATTTTCTTACCTGGATTTGAATCCATGAAATTCTCCAGGAGCATTTTTTCCCCTCAGGGAGGAATTTTTTCCCTTACGTTTTTTTTTCTCTTCCAAGTTTTGAAAAAAAAACCTTGAAACTAAAGGAAAACACAACAGAGGCTGCTCCCAAAAATGAAAATTCCTTTAAAAATCCAGGATTTGTACTGAATCAACAGAGGCTGCTCCCAAAAATGAAAATTCCTTTAAAAATCCAGGATTTGTATTGAAGGAATGAATCCAAGGTCTGGAAGGGCAGCAGAGGCAGAGCCGTGACTTCCCGAGGTTTTTATACCTGGATTTGTCTCTGGTCTCGTGATCCCTGACTCACCTGGCAGCTCCAAGCTTTACTCAGCTCCTTGCTGGGCCTGAGGGCAAATTTTCCAAGGAAAAATCCAGTTGGGAATTAAATCCTTTTTTTATTCCAAGGAAAAATCCAGTCGGGAATTAAATCCTTTTTTTTTTTTAAAGGAAAAACCCAGCTGGATATGAAATTGGGGGGTTTTTTTTTTTCCCCAAGTTAAAATCCAGATGGGAATTAAATCCTTTTTTCTTCCCCCAAGAAAAAATCCAGTTGGGAATAAAACCTTTTTTTTTTTTTCCCCCCCCCAAGGAAAAACCCAGTTTGGAATGAAATCCTTTTTTATTCCACAGAAAAATTCAATTGGGAATTAAATCCTATTTTTCTTTTCCAAGGAAAAATCCAGTTGGGAATTAAATCCTTTTTTTTTTTTAAGGAAAAACCCAGCTGGATATGAAATTGGTGGGTTTTTTTTTTTCCCCAAGTTAAAATCCAGATGGGAATTAAATCCTTTTTTCTTCCCCCAAGAAAAAATCCAGTTGGGAATAAAACATTTTTTTCTTTTTTTTCCCCCAAGGAAAAACCCAGTTTGGAATGAAATCCTTTTTTATTCCAAGGAAAAATCCAGTAGGGAATGAAATCCTTTTTTATTCCACAGAAAAATTCAATTGCGAATTAAATCCTATTTTTCTTTTCCAAGGAAAAATCCAGTAGGGAATGAAATCCTTTTTTATTCCACAGAAAAATTCAATTGGGAATTAAATCCTATTTTTCTTTTCCAAGGAAAAATCCAGTTGGGAATGAAATCCTTTTTTATTCCAAGGAAAAATCCAGTTAGGAATGGAATCCTTTTTTTTCCTTTTTCCCCAATATAATGGTATTGTCACCAGCAACAGATTCTTCTCTCTTCAAGAAGAAATTTAAATTTCCAATTAAAAGACAAAAGGATTTTTTTTCCCCAACATTAAAGAAAAGAAATGGTCAGAATTGTTGGAAAACCAACGGGCAGAATCTTCCTGGATTTCAGGATGAGAATCATGGAATGGTTTGGGAAGGGATCTCAAGGATCAGCCAGTTCCAGCTGCCATGGGAACACCTTCCACTATCCCAAATTTTCCACAAGAAATTCCATTTCATCCCAAAATGTTCCCTCACCATTTGTTCCCAGATCAGATCTGGACTCTTCCATTATCCACGCTCTTTTTTTTAAAGAAATAATTGGATTTTTGGCCACATCTGCCCCAAAATCCTGGAATTCCATGCACAGCAAGGCCTGGATCAGCAGCAGGGAAATGAGGATTTAACATCTGGCAGCTGATCCATGGAAAAAATGGGATTGGTGGAAAAATAAAACAAAAAAAAAATCAAATTGCTTCTGAATTCTGTGTACATTCGGGAAAAGGTTCGAAAACTTGGGAATGTCACAGGTTTACAAACTTGGGAATGGCACAGGTTTACAAACTTGGGAATGTCACAATCCTTCATCCAGGAGACACCTGAGGGATTCCACAAGAAATCCCTTCAGCTTCTTCCCAAAATGTTCCCTCACCATTTGTTCCCAGATCAGATCTGGACTCTTCCACTATCCACACTCTTTTTTAAGGAAATAATTGGATTTTTGGCCACATCTGCCCCAAAATCCTGGAATTCCATGCACAGCAAGGCCTGGATCAGCAGCAGGGAGATGAGGATTTAACATCCAGCAGTGTCACGGGGATTTTGCAGGAATTCTTTCCCTGAACATCATCCAGGGGCTGCTTCCATAAAAAGGAGCTGATTCACCTTTGGTGAGTTCACCCAATTAACCAGGAGCATTACTAATTAGTTAATTAGGGGGAGGAGCTGGCACCATCCCTGGGTGATGTTCCCATCAACATTTCATTCCCAGGTTTTTTGGGAATGATGGCCAGAGCATTCCTGCACTTTTTATTGTTTGTTTTCTCTCCTCCTGCACTGCTGAGAATTCCACAGGTTTTATTCCCAGAATTAAATCTGGGAAACGCTGAGATTAAAACTCCTGGGAGCCACACTCAATAAATGAGTTTATCAATCCCATCCAGTCTCTCTTCATCTTTTTTAATTAAGACTCAATTCCAGGACTGATAAATCCACAAATTCCAAATTTAGGATTCTCCAAGCTGTGAAGTATCCGGGCCTGACCTCATTCCTTCATTCCCAAGCCTCACCTCTGTTTCCTCACCCCCAAGCTGGAATTTCTCCCTCCTGCCAAGGACTTCCATCCCTTCCTCTTCCTTTTTCCCAGGATTTTCCTCCTCCTCACCCCAAGGGAACAGAGAATTCCGATGGTTTGGGCTGGGAGGGACCTTAAGGGTGATCCCACTCCATGGATCCTCCCCTATCCCAGCCGGATCCAAGCTGACCTCACACACTTCCATGAAGGAATATTCCCAATATCCAACCAAAATCTCCCTCTCCTCCTGTCCCTGTTCCCTGGCAGCACAGCCCAACCCCAAAAATTCCCCCTGCGCTCCTTTCCTCTGGGATGAACACTCCCAGCTCCCTCAGGATTCCCCAGCACAACTCTGGGATCCAGGAATTTCCTGGATTTCCGCAATCCCCTCTCCAAACCCCGCTTCCAGCCTTCCCTCGGTGCCGGCCCAGCCCGGGATCCGCCTCACGGAGCCCCCAGCCCCAGCCGAGCCCTCCCGGAGCCGACCCCGCTCCCGCTCCCGGTTCCGGTTCCCGGTTCGGACCCGCCCCGGCCCCGGGCGGAGCTGCCAGGCCCCGGTTCTCAACCCCCCGGGCCCGGTCCGAGAGCACAGCGACCGTGGATCGGAGCCCCCCCGAACCCAAATTTGTGACCCCTCCGCCCCATTTCCATCCCCAGCCCCTCCCGTC
This sequence comes from Onychostruthus taczanowskii, assembly GCF_017590055.1. Taxonomy (NCBI): domain Eukaryota; kingdom Metazoa; phylum Chordata; class Aves; order Passeriformes; family Passeridae; genus Onychostruthus; species Onychostruthus taczanowskii. The sequence goes on from NW_024500349.1 coordinate 24,559,051, forward strand.
CCATCCAGACTCCCCCGCTCCCGGTCCGAGAGCACAGCGACCGTGGATCGGAGCCCCCCCGAACCCAAATTTGTGACCCCTCCGCCCCATTTCCATCCCCAGCCCCTCCCGTCCCATCCAGACTCCCCCGCTCCCGGTCCGAGACCACCGCGGCCATGGGCTGAGCACCCCCCCAAGCCCAAATTTGTGACCCCTCAGCCCCATTTTTAACCCCAAGCTCCATCCCCAGCCCCTCCCGCCCCATTTCGAGTCCCTGTAGCCCCATCCAGACCAGAGCACACCGACCATGGATCGGAGCCCCCCAGACCCCAATTTGTGACCCCCTCAGCCCCATTTCCATCCCCAGCCCCTCCCGCCCCATCCAGACTCCCCCGCTCCCGGTCCGAGACCACCGCGGCCATGGGCTGAGCACCCCCCCAAGCCCAAATTTGTGACCCCTCAGCCCCATTTTTAACCCCAAGCTCCACCTCCTGCCCCATTTCGAGTCCCTCCGGATCCCCCGGTCCCGGTCCGAGAGCACACCGACCATGGATCGGAGGCCCCCCGAACCCAAATTTGTGACCCCTCCGCCCCATTTCCATCCCCAGCCCCTCCCGCCCCATCCAGACTCCCCCGCTCCCGGTCCGAGACCACCGCGGCCATGGGCTGAGCACCCCCCCAAGCCCAAATTTGTGACCCCTCAGCTTTCAACCCCTCCCAGCCCCATCCAGAACCCCCGGTCCGACACCACCGCGGCCAGGGATCGGAGCCCCCTCCCCAATCCCCAATTTGTGACCCCCCAGCCCCATTTCAGCCCCAAGCTCCACCTCGAGCTCCTCCCACCTCACTTCGAGTCTTCCCGGGCCCGCTCCGAGACCACACCGACCACAGATCGGAGTCCCCGCAAGCTTCAATTTGTGACCCCCCAACCCCATTTTCGAGCCCCAAACTCCACCTCCAGCCCCTCCCGCCCCACTTGGAACCCCTCCCGCGCCATTTCGGGTCCCTTCAGCCCCATCCGGACCTCCCTGTCCTGGTCCAAAACCACCGCGGCCATGGATCGGAGCCTCTCATTCCCCGTCCGGAGCCCACCCAAGCCCCAGTTTGTGACCCCCCCAGCCCCATTTCCAAGGCCAAGCTCCCCCTCCAGCCCCTCGGGCCCCATTTCGAGCTCCCCCGGCTCCCCACGCACCTCCCTCAGTGCGGCACCGACCCCGCTCCGCGCCTGCGCCCTCCGCGCGCTCTCATTGGCTGAGCCCCGCGCATCTGGGCGTTTCTATTGGCTGAGCCCCGCGCCGATGCGCTCCGCTTTTCGCCTCCCCCCCGGCCCCCACCCGCCCGACGCAGAGGTTCCGGCGGCGCCCGCCATAGCCTTTCATTGTCGCCGCCGACGCCGCCATTCGCGCCGCGGGGCTGCCCCGCGGGGGGCGGGGGTGAGTGTGGCTCCTTCGGGGTGCTCCCGGTTCCTCCGGGCAGCGACGGTGGGGGTGGGACGGGACAGCGAGGTGGGGATGGCGTGTGCGACGCCCTGTGGTGTCCGGGTCCTCCCCCTCACACTGGGGAGAGCCGAGAGGGGAATTCCCTCAAGGAGGTTCCCTAATCCCGGTATTCCCATGGAGATCTCTGAGGGGGATTCCCTCATGGAGGTTCCTTAATTCCGGTGTTCCCCTGGAGATCTCTGAGGGGGATTCCCTCATGGAGGTTCCTTAATTCCGGTGTTCCCCTGGAGATCTCTGAGGGGGATTCCCTCATGGAGGTTCCTTAATTCCGGTGTTCCCCTGGAGATCTCTGAGGGGGATTCCCTCATGGAGGTTCCTTAATTCCGGTGTTCCCCTGGAGATCTCTGAGGGGGATTCCCTCATGGAGGTTCCTTAATTCCGGTGTTCCCCTGGAGATCTCTGAGGGGGATTCCCTCATGGAGGTTCCTTAATTCCGGTGTTCCCCTGGAGATCTCTGAGGGGGATTCCCTCATGGAGGTTCCTTAATTCCGGTGTTCCCCTGGAGATCTCTGAGGGGGATTCCCTCATGGAGGTTCCTTAATTCCGGTGTTCCCCTGGAGATCTCTGAGGGGGATTCCCTCATGGAGGTTCCTTAATTCCGGTGTTCCCCTGGAGATCTCTGAGGGGGATTCCCTCATGGAGGTTCCTTAATTCCGGTGTTCCCCTGGAGATCTCTGAGGGGGATTCCCTCATGGAGGTTCCTTAATTCCGGTGTTCCCCTGGAGATCTCTGAGGGGGATTCCCTCATGGAGGTTCCTTAATCCCAGTGTTCCCTTAGCACTCCCTGAGGGAGGAATTCCCTCATGGATGTCCCATAATTCTGATATTCCCTTGAAGACCTCTGCGGGAGAAATTCCCTCATGGATTTCCTTTAATCCCGGTGTTCCCTTGGAGATGTCTGAGGGAGGAATTCCCTCATGGAACTCCTTTAATCCCACTGCCATATCCCAGTGTTCCCATGGAGCTCTGTGAGGGGGGAATTCCTTCATGGATTTCCCTTAATTCCCATGTTCCCTTGGAGATCTCTGAGGGAAGAATTCCTTCATGGATGTTCCTTAATTTTGATATTTCCTTGGCACGCTGTGAGGGAGGAATTCCCTCATGGATATCCCATAATTCCCATATTCCCTTGAAACTCTGTGTGGGAGGAATTCCCTCATGGATTTCCTTTAATCCCGATATTCCCTTGGAGCTCTGGGAGGTGAGAATTCCATCATGGAAATCATTTAATCCCGCTGTGATAGCCCAGTGTTCCCTTGGAGATCTCTGAGGGAGGAATTCCCACATGGATTTCCCTTCATTCCAATATTCTCTTGGAGATCTCTGAGGGAAAATTCCCTCGTGGATGTTCCTTAATTCCCATATTCCCTCAGAGCTCTGTGGGGGAAAATTCCCTCATGGACGTTCCTTAACCCCAACATTTGGAGCTCTGTGAGGGAGGAATTCCCTCCTGGAGATCCCTAAATCCCCTTTTCCCTCAGTGTTCCCAAATCCCATCCCTGCAGCCTCTTTCCTTTATTCCCACTGTGCTCAGCCTTCCCCTTCCCTCTTTTTTTTTTGGTTTTTTTTGGGGGGGGTTTTCCCATTTTTCCCCTATTTTTATCCTTTGATTGCTCCAAATCCATGGAAAAACTCTGTGGGAAGTGCCAGAGCTGGGAACAAAGGGATGCTCCTACAGCAATCAGCATTTTCCCAAATATTTCAGGAATTTCTTTCCTTCCACCCCTTCAATTCATCAATTCCTTGGAAATATCCCACTGAAATTTTCTTTTCCTGCTTTTTTTAGGACAGAACCAGCTCTGACAAGAGGAATAAACATCCAAAAAACCCCATCCATTTTCCCAACTATCCCAAAAACCATGGAAAATCCAAATTATCCCAACACTCTTTATTCCCCTCAACTTCCTCATGATTTTCCACACTTTTAAAGCCTCAAATCCCATTTTTGGCAGGGATTTTTTTTTTGGGGATTATTTTTCCAAATTCCTTGGCTCAGCCAGGAATTTTTTTTCCAGCCTGCATGGACAGAGCAACCTTTGCCTGTTCCACCGCTTTTTTCCGGGATTTTGGGAATTCTTCTCCGCGTGCTCTCCCCGGGGGCCACGTGGATTTTATAGACAAAGCCGATTCCTTCACTTATTCCGATTTTTTCCGGGATTATCTCATTCCCAACCATCCCTGCATTTTCTCGGCCAAGTTCACCGAGGATTGGGGCAGCAGGAAAAATTGGGTGACGTGGGATGGGAAACCCAACTTTGAGCATCTCCTGCAGAAGTTTGGTAAGTCCTGGGATTTTCTCCAAATCCTAAAGGATTCAGTAATTTAGGACTGAATTTTAGGGAGAAAAGCACTAAAAAAATCAAAATTTCAAGATTTTCCTAAACTAATACATGGAATTTTTTCTATTTATTCATTCCCAAATTTTATTTTCTTTCTATATTTAAATAAATATAAAATCCTGGAGAATTTAATTATTCCAGATCCTGAAGGATTCAGCTTTATATGATTGAATTTTAGGGATAAAAGCACTTCAAAAACCCCGGAATTCCAAGTTTTTATTCTACATTAATCCATGGATTTTTTTTCCATGGGAAACCCAACTTTGAGCATCTCCTGCAGAAGTTTGGTAAGTCCTGGGATTTTCTCCAAATCCTAAAAGATTCAGCTTTTTAGGATTGAATTTTAGGGATAAAGGCACTAAAAAATCCCAAATTCCAAGCTTTTGTGCAAAATTAATCCATGGATTTTTCCCATTTCTTCACAGTTTGGTTCACAGATTCCAAGCTGAAATGTATTCCCAAATTTTCTTTATCATTTATAATTTAAATTATTTCATTTATCTTTAATTATCAAATTACCTTTATCACTTATTATTTAAATAAATTTATAATCTTGGATAATTTAATTATTCCAAATCCTGAAGGATTCACTCCTGACCCATACCTCCCTCCTAAGGGAGGAATTTAAGGGGAAAATTCCCTTTAAAGAAAAAACTGAGAAATTCAGGTCACAGCAAAGGAAAACCAGGAAAATTTGGGGCACATGGAATAAATAGCAGGAAAATCCAGGTCACTTAAAATAAACAATGTGGATTTGGATGGCGTTTCCCTGGAATATTGGGATGGTTCCTTTGGAATATTTAAAGCCCAGAATTCCACGGGGATCAGCTTGAGGGAGGTGATTTGATGGATCCTCCTCATTCCTGCAGAGGATTCCCAAGGGGATTTGTAATTCCTGGATTTTGTTTCCCTGGAATGATGGTTCTGGAATATTGGGATGGTTCCTTCAGAATATTTGAAGCCCGGAATTCCGCAGGAATGAGCTTGAGGGAGGTGATTTTACGAGTCCTCCTCATTCCCAGGGAAAATTCCTGAGGGATTTGTAATTCCTGGATTTTGTTTCCCTGGAATGATGGTTCTGGGATATAGAATATTCCTTTGGAATGTTTGAAGCCTGGAATTCCATGGGGATGAGCTTGAGTGAGATGATTTGATGAATCCTCCTGATTTCCAAGGAAAATTCCTGAGAGATTGGTAATTTCTGGATCGTGTTCCCTTGGAATGATGGTTCTGGGATATTGGGATGGTTCCTTTGGAATATTTGAAGGCCGGAATTCTGCAGGGATGAACTTCAGGGATGTGATTTGATGAATCCCTCATTCCCAAGGGATTTGTAATTCCTGGATGGTGTCCCCCTGGAATGATGGCTCTGGGATTGGGATGGTTCCTTCAGAACATTTGAAGCCCGGAATTCCGCGGGAATGAGTGTGAGGTGGAGATGATTTGATGAATCCTCCTGATTCCCAAGGAAAACTCCCGAGGGATTTGTAATTCCAGGAGAAGCCGTGGTGCCCGTTGCCAACTGCGATGTCAAGGAATACAATTCCAACCCCAAGGAGCAGCTGCCCTTCAAGGAATACGTGGAATATTGGCGGGAATACATCAGGAACGGCTACCGCTCCTCCCGGGGCTGCCTCTACCTCAAGGACTGGCACCTGAGCAGGTCAGGGATCATTCCCAACGCTCCGGCAGTGGGAATGCTCCTCTGGAGAAGGGAAGGATCCACGGAATCCTCGGAGCCCAAAGGGACTCCAGAAAAGCTGGAGAGGGATTTGGGATAAGCATGGAATGACAGGACCCAGGGAATGGTGTCCCACTTCATTTGGGAAGGAATTCCTGTTTGTGGTGGAATTCCAAGAGAAGCTGTTCCATCCATGGAAGTGCTCAAAGCCAGCTTGGAGCAGCCTGGCATAGTGGGAAGTGTCCCTGGCATGGGGCTGGAACTGGATGTTCTTTAGGATCCCATCCAACCCAAAAAATTCCATGATTCCATGATTTTCAGTTGTTCCAGTTGGGGTTTTGAGGTAAAACAGATGAGCTTGGCATCAGTGTGGAGGGAAAATATTCCAGCATTCCCTGAGGGATTCCAAAGCCTGGGCCTCCAACTCCAAAAAGAGCCCCGGATTCCTCAAATCCCTGATATTGCCTCAGCCTAATTCCCAGCTTTTATTCCTCACTCAAGATCCATTTAAACTCAATTTGGGAAGGAATTTCTGTCTGGGAGGGTGGGGAGGGGCTGGAATTCCCAGAGAAACTGTGGCTGCCCCTGGATCCCTGGAAGTGTCCGAGGCCAGGCTGGAGCAGCCTGGGACAGTTGGAATTGTCCTTGGCCATGGAATGGGATGATCCTTAAGGTGTCTTCCCACCCAAACCATTCCATGTTTTCTCCCTATGGAAAACGGCACTGGAACAGCTCCTACAGTCACATCTGGATTGGGATTTGAGTTGGGATCATTCCATGGCCGTGTTGGATTTGGGATCCTTTTGTATCCATTGGCTTTTTGGGAACATTCCCACTCCTTCCAGTTGCCTTCCCCCAGCTCTGCCTTTCCTTCTCCAGCTGGAAAAGAGCCTTGGGAAGGAATTTTCCCTGTGGGAATGGGGAGGGGTTGGGATGGAATTCCCACAGAAGCCATGGCTGCCCCTGAATCCCTGGAAGTGCCCAAGACCAGCTTGGAACAATCTGGGATAGTGAAAATTTGGGATAAACTGCTCCTTCAACTCCCTTCCACCCCAAACCCCTGGAATTCCATCCTAAAGGATCCACCTTGCTCTTCCCACTGCATTCGGGGGATCCTGTTTTCCTGAGCTGCTTTTCCAAGCGTTTGTGTTTTCCAGAGCTTTTCCAGAGCAGGATGTTTACACCACTCCCGTGTATTTTTCCTCGGATTGGCTCAACGAATATTGGGATGCCGTGGCCGTGGATGATTTTAGGTTCGTCTACATGGGACCCAAGGGATCCTGGTAAGGCTCTCATCCCAAAAAACTCCTTTTCCAGCTGAATATCCCAGGAAATTATCCCAGTATCCCTCAGGACAACCAGGCAGGTCTCCCGGTGTCCCAGCTGGTTCTGGATGGGAGGGAAAAGGGAAAACCCCAAATTGTACCCACAAAAAAAAAAAAAAAAGAAAAAGGGATCTGGGAGATTAGAGGAAAAATTCCCTTGGGATCAGCCACTTGGAATGTGCAGGGATAACTCCAGTGTTTTGCAGGGGAAAATTCCAGGTGAAAATTCCAGCACAGTATTGATTCTAAAGTTGCATTTTTAATTCCCTGCCCTTGAGGGATTTTTGGGATAAATTGAAGAGAAGCACAGAGGATATAAAGCACTCCATTATCCAGCCAGAGTTCCATCAGGAATGTTGGGATCAGTATCCATATAATGGCCTTTTAATAACCAAAACTCCATAATCCAACCAAAATTCCCTGAGGAATTTTGGGATCGGTATGGACACAGTGGCTTTTTAATATCCAAAACTCCACAATCCAACTGAAATTCCTTATGGAATTTTGGGATCAGGATGGACAAGTGGCTTTTTAATATCCAAAACTCCATCATCCAACCAAAATTCCATGAGGAATTTTGGGATTGGTATGGATACACTGGCTTTTTAATATTCAAAACTCCACAATCCAACCAAAATTCCTTAGGGAATTTTGGGATCAGTATCCACATAATGCCCTATTAATAACCAAAATTCCATAATCCAACTGAAATTTCTTGAGGAATTTTGGGATCAGTATCCATATAGTGGCCTTTTATTAGCCAAAGTCCATAATCCATGAGGAATTTTGGATCAGCACCTCAGCTTCTCAACAACTCGAATCCCTGTCGGAATTTTTTGGGATTGATTCCCGCCCATCCCTGATTTTTCCCAGGACGCCGTTCCATGCCGACGTCTTCCGCTCCTACAGCTGGTCAGCCAACGTCTGTGGCAGGAAGAAATGGCTCCTGTATCCCGCGGGACAGGAGGAATTCCTGAAGGATCGCCACGGGAATCTCCCCTTTGACGTGACGGCTCCGGATCTTCGGGATAAGAGGATTTATCCGCGCTACAGCCAGAGCCAACCCCCTCTGGAAATTCTCCAGGAAGCCGGAGAGATCGTCTTCATTCCAAGCGGGTGGCACCACCAGGTTTATAACCTGGTGAGGGAATGGATCCCGCTGGGAATTGCTCTTGGATCGGGAAGTGGGATCCCAGAGGTTTTGTTGGGATGGACGGAAATTGGGATTTTCTGGGAAAAGGTTGATCTGTTCTCCCGCGTGATGTTGGGAAGGAATGGTTTGGAATGGTTTTCCCAGAGAAGCTCCATCCCTGGAAGTGTCCAAGGATGGCTTGGATGAGGCTTGGAGCACCTGGGAGAGTGGGAATGGGATGGTCCTTGAGGTCCTTTTCCACCCAAACCAAGGTGGGAATTCCATGGCATAGAATTGGGGTGAGGAGGAGGAGGAGGAAGATCCTGGGAAAAAGGAAGAGGAAAGGATGAAAATCCTTCCCAGGAAGGAGGAATTCCAGCTTGGAGCACCATGCACCATGGATAGTGGGAAGTGTCCCTGCCCATGGAATGGGATGATCCTTAAGATCCCGTGAGATGGGATTTTTGGAGCAGCACATTCCATATTATCATTCCTAATAACTTTATTAGTTGCTAATTACTAATTATCCATGGATTATCCCAAATTTTTCCCTCAGGAAGACACCATCTCCATCAACCACAGCTGGTTCAGTGGCTGCATTTTGGGAACTGGGGACAATTTGGTTTTCTAAAGAAGGAATCAGATTTTTGGAGTGGCACATTCCATATTATCATCCCTAATAATTTATTTATTGACTAATTGCTAATTATCCATGAATTATCCCAGATTTTTCCCTCAGGAAGACACCATTTCCATCAACCACAGCTCGGTCAATGGCTGCATTTTGGGAACTGGGGACAATTTGGTTTTCTAAAGAAGGAATCAGATTTTTGGAGTGGCACATTCCATATTATCATCCCTAATAATTTATTTATTGACTAATTACTAATTATCCATGGATTATCCCAAATTTTTCCCTCAGGAAGACACCATCTCCATCAACCACAGCTGGGTCAGCGGCAGCATTTTGGGAATGAGGGACATCTTGGGTTGCTCAGGAATAGAATTTTTGGAGCAGCACATCCCATATTATCATCCCTAATAACTTAATTAGTGACTAACTACTAATTATCCATGGATTATCCCAAATTTTTCCCTCAGGAAGACACCATCTCCATCAACCACAACTGGGTCAACGGCTGCAACGTGGCCGTCATGTGGAGCTTCCTGCAGGATGAGCTGGCGGCCGTCCAGAGGGAAATCAGCCAATGGAAAGATCCCATTGACGACTGGCACCTCCAGTGCCAGGTACATCCCGGATTATCCCAGATTATCCCGGAATTCCGGGATTATTGGAGTTCTTGCAGCAGAATTTCCCTGGTTTTTAAGGAAGTAGGAGTTGGGGACGGGTTTGTTTTGTTGGGAAATACTCCCTATGAAAGTTTGGGAATGTTCCCCGTAAAAGTGTGGGAATTGCTTCTGGTTATTGGCTGTGTCCAGGTTGGAATGTTGGTTGGAAAGATGGAAAACTTAAGGATCAAGAGAGCTGGAAATGTTCCCCTGGAGAAGGGAAAGTTTCAGGGAGAAACCTCAGAGCCCCTTCCAGAGCCTAAAGCTGCTCCAGAAAAGCTGGAGAGGGATTTGGGATAAGCATGGAATGACAAGACACGGGGAATGGCTTCCCATTGGAAAAATGGGGATTTAGATGGGATTTTGGGCAGGAATTCCTGGCTGGGATAGAATTCCCAGAGAAGCTGTGGCTGCCCCTGGATCTGGGAAAGAGTCCAAAAGACCAAACTCCATAACCCAACCAAAATTCCATGAGGAAGAGGGTGGGTGAAATTCCTTCCAAAATTCTCCAGATGAATAAAATTCCAAGTTGACTTCTGGAAGCTGTTCCCTCTCCTTGGGTTGATTTCCTTCCAAAAATGAATATTTGGGAAAAACAACCTGGTGTCTTTGGCTCCAGAAGCAATTCCAATGAAAAAATTATTAAACATAATTATTTATGATTCCAAAGAATTCCTAACTCCATAACATCCAATTTTAGGGATTTTTCCTGGATTTTTCCCGCTGTCATTCCCGTTTTCACTCCGTTTCCCCCCCTTTAGCTGATCATGAAATCCTGCACAGGCATCGACTACAAGGAATTCTACAACTTCCTCAAAGTCATCGCGGAAAACCGGATTTCCGTCCTGGAGAAGGGCCTGGATGAGGAATCCTCATCCCAGAACAATTCCAAAGCCGCCATTTCCACCCTGGGAATGCTGCACGCCGTGTTCGACCTGAAGAGGACGGTGAAGGTGCTGAGCTCGTTAAGCGCTAACGAGGATTTCCGGAAGCTGGATCTGACTTCCCTGTCTCCTCCTCCGGAGGCTCTGCTCCAGCACCTGGAATCGGCCATAGACACGGCCCTGCTCTGAATTCCCGCTTTTCCAAGATGTTTTCCAAAGGTTTGGAGGAAATGGACTTGGAGAAGAGCTTTACTCCACTGGGAGGAGGGAGAACATCTGGAAAGGAGGGAGAACGTTCCCAAAGTTCTGAGTGGTTTGGAGGAGTTAAGGACCGCTTTTCCAAGATGTTTTCCAAAGGTTTGGAGGAAATGGACTTGGAGAAGAGCTTTACTCCACTGAGAGGAGGGAGAACATCTGGGAAGGAGGGAGAACGTTCCCAAAGTTCCGAGTGGTTTGGAGGAATTAGGGAAAAAACCATCCCAGCCAAAGGAAAATCCCAAACTTCCTTAGGATTCTGAGCTTCGCTCAGGGAAAAAAATTCCCTCTGGATCATCTGGCATTGGAATGAAGCAAATTCCCTGTGCTTAAGCTCAGCTTTGTTAAAACCTCTCCTCTTCCAGGTGCAGCTCAGCTTTTCCATCCTATTTTTAGGGAATTCCAGCTGGTGAATTCCATGGGAGCCTGAGCTGGAGCCAGCACCTGGAATCGGCCATAGACACGGCCCTGCTCAGAATTCCCGCTTTTCCAGCTTTTTTCCAAAGGCTTTGGAAGAAATAGACTTGGACAAGAGCTTTACTCCAGCAGGAGGAGGGAGAACATTCCCCAAGTTCTGAGTGGTTTGGAGGAATTAGGGAAAAAACCATCCCAGCCAAAGGAAAATCCCAAACTTCCTTAGGATTCTGAGCTTCACTCAGGGAAAAAAATTCCCTATGGATCAAGTCTGGATGTGGAAAGAAGCAAATTCCCTGTGCTTAAGCTCAGCTTTGTTAAAATCTCTCCTCTTCCAGGTGCAGCTCAGCTTTTCCATCCTATTTTTAGGGAATTCCAGCTGGTGAATTCCATGGGAGCCTGAGCTGGAGCTTGGATTTGGGAATGTTGATTCCGTGTCTTCCAAAGTGGGATTTCCAAAGCTGAGACGCTCAGGATTAAATTTAATTTAATTCAACTCGGAGCAAAACCTGCCTTGACTCATCCCAACAAACAACAGGAATGGGAATGTGCTCCCAAAATTCCACGCTCTATCCCAAGCTCAAGAATTCCCTCCAGGAAAGATCAGAAAAGTTCTGAGTGGTTTGGAGGAATTAGGGAAAAAAACCATCCCAGCTAAAGGAAAATCCCAGCTTTTTTAGGATTCTGAGCAGGCACTCAGGGAAAAAAATTCCTTGTGGAATATTTTTGTGGATCCAGCACCTCCTGCACGCTTCCACAGCACAATTCCCACCCAGAATATTCCCAGTGGACCCTGCCCCCTCCTGCTTTTCCTTGGAAAAATCAAAAACCTGGAAGCACAAATGGCTGCACACTGTTACCTTCAGGCCTCGCTTGAATTCTTCCCGAAATCAAAACCAAGGAAAACTTGGAATTTCGGGAAGTTTTAGGAAGTCAAACTGAAAATCCACCTCGAATTCCTTGGAATTTTTACCCCCCCCTGCACTTTGCATGTCCTTTCCCAGTAGGAATTTTGCATTTTTTTCTTCCTTCCTAAAAATATCAAGGAGCCGTTTTTCCTTAATTTAGGAAATTCCCGGATTCCTGAAGACAACAAGGAGCACGCAGAGCCTGGAATCTTCAAAATTCCAAGAGTTTTATTTAAATAAAAATTCCTGGCAAACTTCCAGTCAGATTCTCTCATTAATATATTAATTCTTAATTAGTTAATATAGTAATTAATCTGTTATTTATTAAAGGATAAAATTTGGGGAAAATGGGAGGAAAAAACCTGGGGGGGTTTTGTTTTCCCAGAGTCACCTGGATAAGGCAAAACAATTCCTTGGAAAAATGAAGAAATTCCTGGGAAAAATGACAAAAATCCCATTTATTTTTTAAAAAATCCCTTTTTATTTGGACTTCCAATTCTTCATTCCCAAAAATATCAAGGATCCACTTTTCCTTCGTTTAGAAAATTCCCAAATTCCTGCAAACAAAGAGGAATGGGAGAAGGAGCACGTGGATCCTGGAATTTCTTCAAAATTCCAAGAATTTTAGTTAAATAAAAATTCCTGGCAAACTGCCATGGGATTCTCTCATTAACATATTAATTCTTGTAATTAATCTGTTATTTTTTAAATTATAAAATTCGGGAAAAATGGGAGGAAAAAACTTGGGGGGTGGGGGGGGTTGTTTTCCCAGAGTCACATGGATAAAGCAAAAAAATTCCTTAGAAAAATTTAAAAATCCCAAGGGAAAAATGACAAAAATCCCATTTTTTGTGAGCTTTGGATTTCCAATTCTTCATTTCCAAAAATACCAAGGAGCACTTTCCTTAATTTAGAAAAATCAGGAAAACTTGGGAAAAACAGCTGGAAAAAAAGCTTGGGGAGTTTTATTTTCCTGGATAAGGAAAAAATTACCAGGAAGAATGAAAGAACTGTAAAAAATGAGATTTTTTAAGGCTATTTTTAAATTATTTTGGGATGCTGGGAACAGCATCCCGAATATCCATTGGGAATATCCCAGATATCCATTGGGAATATTCCAAATATTCCTTTTCCACGGGAAATTCCAGCTCGGAGCACGAAGCACCTCCGGGATTGGCAGGGCACAAATCCAGCTGGGATTGTGGAGTTTTTATTCCATATTTTCTGCTTGTTTTCCCAGAATTTCCCAAAATCCGGGAAAAATCCGTGTTTTTTCCGAGCCCTCCAGAATTCCAAAGAAACACAGGATTATCCAAGGTGTGGGATCACCCCTGAGGTCTCCCAAGGAGAAATAAAAATTTTGGAGCACGGGAAAAATGGGGAAATTTGGGAATAGCAGCTTCCAAATGGAATTGGAGAAGTCCTGAGCTGGGAAAAGTAGCAAAAGGAGTGTTGGGAAAAATCTCTTCTCATTCCTGGAATTTTTAGGAGTTTTGGGATGAGCTCTCCTTCCCAGTCCAAGAAATCTTCTTAAAAATTGGGTTTTCCCAAAGAAATTCCTTCTTTTTCTGGGAATATTCCAGTGCAAAAATAAAAAACCCATCCCGAGCAGGAAAAGGAGATTTTTCCCGGGAATTATTTGCAGGAAAAGGGGATAAAACTCAAAACAAAAACAAAACCAAAAACCTTGGAGATGAAAATTCCAGCCCTTCCAGTGTTTTTGGGATCAGGAAAACCTCGGCTGGGGAGGAATTCTTCCCTTTAAAGGCAGCCAGGGATACAATTCCCGCTTTTTCCAAAGGGGTTTGGTCCAGAAAATTCGGAAAAATTCACATTTTCCCTATGGATCAGGAGCTGTGGGAGTTTTCCTTCGGATGGAGCCGGATCCTCTGGATGTGTTCATAGCACGACTGGGGAGGGAACAGAGCAAAAATTAGGGAAAAATTTGGGAATTCTGGGATCAAATCCAATCTGCGGCAGGCAGAGAATCCCTGCTGATCTCACAGAGAATTCCAATAGAATTCAATCTGTCCAAAGTCAAGGATTAGGATTTTTTCCCAGCCTAGCAAGGGAATAAATTCCTGAAAATTCCATTCCAGAAAAACTGGAATTTTGCTGGAATTCCTGGAAAAAATTCCCTCACCTCCAGTGCCGTCAGCAGGAAATCCAACATTCCTCCCTGGTTGGTCGGATCCATCAAATCCCGGATCAGATGGATTTCAGCTCCCAGGTGTTGGATCCTAAGGAAAAACAAATCCCAAAATCAGGGAAAAATCTCAGGGCACGTGGAAGGGTTGGAATTTTGGAGAGGAGGAAGAGGGAAACTCTGGAATTCCAACGCTGATTGCTGGTGCATCCGGATCTGCTGGAGGGATCTGGGATTTCAAAATTCCAGAATCCCGGAATCCCAGAACTTCAGAATTCCAGAATCCCAGATTCCCGGAGTGCTTGGGGTTGGAAAGCTCCTTCAGGATTATCCATGAGCAGGGACATCCCATTATCCCAATTTTCCCCAAGCGTTTCCAACCAGGAACACTTCCAGGGATGGAGCAGCCGCAACTTGAGATGCTCCATCCCAAGAAAATTCCAGATCCATCCATAGGAAATTCCAACTGCTGGATGGAGTTTTGGATTCCTCATCTCCCAAAGGAATCCCAGTTCCTGCTGAGGATGGCAAATTCCTGTAGGAATCCCAGAATTCCAGAGTGTTTGGGGTTGGAAAGGTCCTTAAAGATGATCCATGGGCAGGGACCTCCCACTATCCCAATTTTCTATGGGATAAGAGACGGAGACTCTGGAATTCCGGGATAAAAGGAATATGATTTTCCATTAAAAGCCTGGAATATCATCTGGGTTAAGAGATGGACACTGTGGAATTCCAGGATGAAAGGAATCTGTTTTTCCATTAAAATCCTGGAATATTGTCTGGGATAAAACATGGACACTCTGGAATTCCAGGATAAAAGGAATCCCATTTCCATGAAATATCCTTTGGGATAAAACATGGACTCTCCAGAATTACGGGATAAAAGGAATCTGATTTTACATCAAATATCCTTTGGGATAACACACAGACATTCTGGAATTCTGGGATAAAAGGAATCTGATTTTCCATTAAATATCCTTTGGGATAGGACACAGACACTCAGGAATTCTGGGATAAACAGAATCACTTTTTCCAGGAAAACCCTGGAATATTGTCTAGGATAAGACACGGACACTCTGGAATTGTGGGATAAAAGGAATCTGATATTCCATGAAAACCCTGGAATATCATCTGGGATAAGAGATGGACACTCTGGAATTCCAAGATAAAAGGAATCCCATTTCTATGAAATATCCTTTGGGATAAGACACAGACATTCTGGAATTCTGGGATAAAAGGAATCTGATTTTCCATGAAATATCGTCTGGGATAAGACACGGACGTTCTAGAATTCTGGGATTAAAGGAATCTGATTTCCCACAAAATATCCTTTGGGATAAGACATGACCACTCCAGAATCCCATCAGCACTTTATATCCCAAAAACCCAACCACACCTCCGGGAAAAAAAAAAAACAAAAAACCCCAACCCGACACATCCAACCCCACATCCCAAAGGTTTTCATTGGAATTCTTCCACCCGGGAATATTCCAGAGGGGAAGAATTCCGCTCACTTGGCTCGGGACACGACGAACACGAGGAGCGGCAGGAGATCGTCCATGGGCAGCCGGTAATCCGCGCCCAGCAGCCGCGACGCCGTGCGCTCCAGCTCCTCGTAGGTCTTCCAGAGGATTACCAGCTTTTCCCTGGGATCCACCGTGGTGCTGCCGGGATAAAGGAGACATGGAAAAGTTTAATTTTCCCACAGGAAAAGTGGGAATTAAGAAAAAGACCCAACAAATTAGGGATGAAAGGATTTCAGGAGATTTGGAGTTCATGGATTGGCCCCAAAGGGTGGAGAAAAGAGGAGGCACCAAAGTTGGGCCAAGAGATATTCCAGGGTGGAATGGGACATTCCTGGTGTCTCCAGCATGGAATGGGACATTCCTGGTGCCTGAAACATGGAATGGGACACTCCTGGTGACTGAAATATGGAATGGGACACTCCTGGTGCCTGAAACATGGAATGGGACACTCCTGGTGACTGAAATATGGAATGGGACACTCCTGGTGCCTGAAAGATGGAATGGGACATTCCTGGTGTCTGAAATATGGAATGGGACACTCCTGGTGCCTGAAACATGGAATGGGACACTCCTGGTGTCTCCCATATGGAACGGGACATTCCTGGAGATCCTCTTCCAGAGGATTACCAGCTTTTCTCTGGGATCCACCGTGGTGCTGTCAGGATAAAAGAGCCATGGAAAAGCTGCATCCAGAAAAGCGGGATTTTTTAAAAAAATTAGGGATTAAAGGATTTCATGGATTGGCCCCAAAGGGTGGAGGAAAGAGGAGGCACCAAAGTTGGGCCAGGAGATATTCCAGGGTGGAATGGGACATTTGAGGATTTGAGGAATTCTGAGCTCTTTTTGGAGCTAGAGGCCAAGGCTTTGCAATCCCTCAGGGAATGCTGGAATATTTTCCCTCCATGCTGATGCTGAGCTCGTCTGCTTTGCCTCAAAACCCCAACTGGAACAACTGAAAATCATGGAATCATGGAATTTTTGGGGTTGGATGGGATCCTAAAGAACATCCAGTTCCAACCCCATGCCAGGGACACTTCCCACTATCCCAGGGTGCTCCGAGTGTCCATCCCGGCCTTGGGCACTGCCAGGGATCCAGGGGCAGCCAGAGGTTCTCTGGGAATTCCATCCCAGCCCCTCCCAGCCAGGAACTCCTTCCCAGGGAATATCTGTGGGAAGTGAAGATGCTGAGCAGGGAATTGCCAGATTTCATCATCGATGTCTTCATGGAATTTTGGAGGAAAAAGTTCCATGGAATTCACTTTGTACCAGGAAGCACATCCCAAACAACTCTTCCTTAAATAGTGAATGGAATGGCCCGGGAATGCTTTTGAACAGGTACCAATTCCTGGCACTTCCCAAAAAAAATCCCTGGATTTCAGTGGGAAGAGCCGAACAAGGACTCACATGAGCTTCTGCAGACACTCGGTGGCAGACAGGAAACATTTATCCTTGATCAGGGAGCGCCTCTGGAAAAGAGACAGGGATACCTCTGGAATACCGAGGGCAGAGATTCTGGAGCCATCCCACAAAATCTCTGTGGAAATCCACAGGCAGCGCCTCCGGATGGGAACTGATCATGGAGCTCAGATTCCTGGGATTCATTTGGAGAAGCTCTGTCCTCATCCAAGCCCGATTCCATGTCCCGTTCCCATTCCCAGCTGGCTCCAAGCATTTTCCTTACCTGGTTGGAGGTCAGGGTGAGATCTTTGAGAGGCCACAGGTGCCTGGAAAGGGAAAAGCGGGATTTAGGATGGATTCCGTCCTGAATCCCATCGGTTCTTCCATCTCCTCCTCCGAGGTGCTGCCAAAGCCTCGGAGGCTCCACCTGCTCCTCTCCTGGCCCTGCTCCAGGTGGGATTTGCATCAGGAACCTGGGAGCTCCCACTCCATGGATCCACTTCCCTCCATCCCATGGATCCACTTCCATCAGAGCTCCCATCCAATGGATCCACTTCCCTGGGAATCCCATCCCATGGATCCACTTCCCTGGGAGTTCCCATCCCATGGATCCACTTCCCTCAGAGATCCCATTCCACGGAGCTTCCCTGGGAGCTCCGATCAGAGTTCGCGTTCCTCAGCGATGATCCTGGGATAATCCATGAGAAATTTTGGCACTTTTGGATCCAATTCCTCTCATTTCTTTTGGACAGAATCCAATTGAGACCCTGGATCTGCTGTGCTCCTGAAACCCCAGAGGAAAATTCCCAAGCTGTTTTCCATCACTTCCAGAGGTGGATCCAGGAGTAGGAATGGATAAGGGAAACATCTGCCTCCACTTTTTACATCTTTTCAGTCAGTATTCCCACATTTTTACAGGGAATACCCTGGAATGAACATTCCTTTTCCAAAATATTTATCAATTCTGGATGATTCAGAGCAAAACATCTGGGAATTTTCCACACAAAAATGAGAATTAGTAGGGATAACAGCAGTTTTCCATTACCAATTTTTCTTCCATCCAAACATTTCCGAGTAGGAATTCTGGGAGAAAACCCAGCGAAAAACTGGGAAAAACCAATGACAAATCCAACAAACAACTCAACCTTTCCGGGATTTTCCCTGGGGATGGAAAAATCCCGCTTACTTCTGCACATCCAGGAATTCCAGGAGCTGGATATCCGGGAAGAGGCTGAGCTCCACAATTCCCTGGCAGTAGAGCTCGTCCTCCCGCTGGTGCTGGAGCATGTAGAGCATGGAGAGCTCGGGATAGAATCCAGGCAGGATCAGCGGCAGCACCAGGCTGGAGCCCTTCCCGAGACTGGAAAACAGGGAAAAAAATCCAGGATTTTCCAGGGAAATCCATGTGGATATTCCCAAACCCACAGAAGAGGCATTTCCAAGGGGTTTTCCTTGTTTTCCGCTCTTCCGAGCTTGGCACGGTCAGGTTGTGGTGGCCACAAGTTAATCCAAGAGGATCTGGTGCTCCAGGAGATCTCCAGGGAATTCACTGGGAAAAACTTGGGGCTCCAGGAGATCTCCAGGGAATTCACTGGGAGAAACCTGGAGCTCCAGATCTCAGGAGTCACCAGGAAAAACCTGGAGCTCCAGGAGATCTTTGGAGCCACTGGGAAAAACCTGGGCATGAAGCCTGGCTCAAGCAGACAAACATGAGCTCAGCACTTCCTGAATTCCAGAACCCCTCGTAAATCCCACCGGGATCTGAACACGGAACCCCCGGAGGTGCCACCAACCTGGGATCCGTGTCCTCCGAAGGCGCGCGGCCCTTCCGCTCCAGGGCCAACCGGAGCAAACCCCTGGACACAAAAACAAGGATTAATTCCTTCCCTGTTTTTTTTTAAGGATAATTTGTTCCCAAAGGACGAGCTGTCCCAGCATCCAGTGTGAGATCAGTGGAAATCCCTGGAATTCTGGCAGAGTTGTTGCAGTGTTTGAGGTTTCTGCTCGAGCAGCAGAAGCATCAGGAATGGCTGAGAATTCCAGAATTTCCAAGGATTCTAAAGAGCAGAGTGGTCACAATTCCCAACCCCACTCTGGAAAAGCAGCTGGGCTTTGCCTTGATTTCCCAGAGAATCCTGGAATGGTTCGGGTTGGATTTTAGGAAGGAATTCCTGGCTGGGAGGGTGAGGAGGGGCTGGGATGGAATTCCCAGAAAATCTGCGGCTGCCCCTGGATCCCTGGAAGTCCAAGGAGAGGTTGGACAGGGCTTGGAGCACCTGGAATAGCAGGAAGGGATTGGAGCTGGATGAGGTATCCAACCCAAAGCACTCCATGATCCCATTTTTCCTTCAGTCACGGATTTCCAGCCCCATGGATTTGTGCTCTGATTGACACTGTTACCTCAAGGAATCAACTCTCCCAGGAACTCCCAAAGACTCTCAAGAATTCCAAAGAACTCTCAAGAATTCTGAACAATTCCCAAGAATTCTAAAGAACTCCCAAGAATTCCAAAGAACTCCCAAGAACTCTGAACAATTCCCAAGAATTCTAAAGAACTCCCAAGAATTCCAAAGAACTCCCAAGAACTCTGAACAATTCCCAAATTCCAAAGAACTCCCAAGAATTCCAAAGAACTCCCAAGAATTCTGAACAATTCCCAAGAATTCCAAAGAACTCCCAAGAATTCCAAAGAACTCCCAAGAACTCCAAAGAAAACAGGAACACAAGTAAGGCCCACCTCCTAATCCCACGATCCCAAAGATCCACTCCATGCTCCCACCCCATGGAAAACCTCCATGTTGGACTCACCGGTAGAATTCCCAAATTTTCTTGGAGTAGAACTTGACCTCCTCCTGCGCCATGGCCAGCAGGTGCCGGTTGGCCCCGATCCCGGAATATGTTGCCTGGAACGCCACGGTCAGAGCCCTGAGCAGCTTTCCCAAGGGATGCAGGGAAGATTCCAACGCCTGGAAAATCCAATTTCATGGATCAGGAGGAGAGGGAAAGCCGCAAAGGGCACCTGGATTTCTCTCAGAATTCCCAGCTGGAATTTGGGATCTTCTGGATGCCATAAATGCTCTCTGCTCCCTTTTCCGGCTAGGATTTGCTGGGATATTCCAGAGGGAGCAAAAGGTGCTCCAGGAAAAAGTGGATGAGGAAAAAATCACCTCACTATTTATTAAATAAATTCTTTATTATTACTTTTTCTATCCTACAAATTCTCTGTTTTTTAAACAAATTCTCTATTTATTAATTATTATTAATTATCTATTTACTTAAATTCTCTATTACTAAAATCTCAATTGTGTAAGTTCTTTATTCTTAAATTCTCTAATTATTATTAAATTCTCTATTTTTAAATTATCCATTATATAAATTCTTTATTTATTCTTAAATTCACTATTATATATATTTTCTATTATTAAATTGTGTTTATTATTAAATTCTCCATTATTAAATTATCTATTAATTCTGTTATTAAATTAGCTATTATAGTAAATTTTCTATTATTAAATTCCCAATTTATTATTTAAGTCTCCATAATTAAATTGACTATTAATTATTAAGCTATTTATTATTAAATGCTTTATTATTAAATTGTCTATTTAATATTAAATTCTCTATTATTAAATTCTTTATTATTCAATTTACTGATTATACAAATTCTCAATTTATTATAAATTCTCTATTTATTATTAAATTATCCATTATTAAATTCCCTGTTTATTCTATAAATTCCTTAATTATTATTAAATTATCCATTATTAAAATCCCTTTTATTATTAAATGCTTTATTATTAAATTGTCTATTTAATATTAAATTCTTTATTATTCAATTTACTGATTATACAAATTCTCAATTTATTATAAATTCTCTATTTATTATTAAATTATCCATTATTAAATTCCCTTTTTAAAATACAAATCCCTTTATTAGCAAATTCCTTATTAATAACATAAATCTTTATTATTTAATTCTCTAATTATTAATAAATTCTCTACTATGAATTTTTTTCTTCTATAAATCCTGTTATTCAATTATTTATCATCAAATCCTGAATTTTGATATTTTTAATAATGAAAATTGTATTAATTTTTGATAATTTTATTCAACAATTTCAATCCTCACCTTCTCCAAGTAACTCTGGATCGACTCTGGCTCCTGGTGCTGGACGAGCTCTTCCAGGATCTCCTCAATTTTCCAAGAAATCTCCTCAGCGCCTCTGGAAAAATGGGAATTAAGGAGGGAAAACCACCCACGGATAAATCCCAACTGGCAGATTCCAAAGGGGCATTAAAATAATTCCAAGAAATTCATTTTTCATGGATGTGGATTAATCTCAGCAGCAGAAATTCCAGCTGAGGTGGGAAACTCCTGCTCCTTTTTCCCCAGTGGAAACAACTGGAAAATTCTTGGAACTACACAACACTCCTGCGTGGGAATGAGGGTCTGCATTCCCAACAGGAATTCCTGGGATTTCCTCAGGGATTCCTGGGATTTCCTCAGTACCTTCGGCAGAATAGGAATTCCCAGGATTTCTTCTTCATCAGAACAGGAATTCCCATAATTCCCTTAGTAAAAGTTCCCGTTTCTTTGGCAGAACAGGAATTCCTAGGATTCCCACATTGGCAGAACAGACACTCCCAGGATTTCCTCAGGAATTCCTGGGATTTCCTCATTGGCAGAACAGGAATTCCCAGGATTCCCTCAGGAATTCCCGGGATTCCCTCAGTACCTCTGGCAGAACAGATATTCCTGGGATTTCCTCAGCTCCTTGCTGGTTTGGATGTGGAATCCCGTGAAAGATTCCTCCATTTCCTCCTTGCAGCCGGAATGGAGGAATTCCTGGAATTGCTCGAAGATTCCCGTCCATCTCTTCTCCACTGGGAATTCCTTGAGGCCCAGCTGGCTGGAAAGCAACACAGGATTGGGATTTTCCATGGTCTTCCCAAACCCCTCAAAATGGGAATGTTCTCTGGGATTTGATGGAAACACAGGGCTGGGAGACATGGGAACGTTTTCCTGGAGAAATGAAAATTCCAGGGGCTCCAGGAGAGCTGGAGAGAGACTTGGGACAAGTGATAGAGGAACAGGACACAGGGAATGGCTTCCCACTGGAAAAATGGGGATTTAGATGGGATTTTGGGAAGGAAATCCTGACTGGGATGGAATTCCCAGAGCAGCTGTGGCTGCCCCTGGATCCCTGGGAATGTCCAAGCTTGGATCCACGTGGGACAGTGGGAGAATCCATGGAATGGGATCATCCTTAAACTCCATTCCCACCAAAATCATTCCTGGATAATCCTACATGGATTCCATAAATGGGAATTCCTAAATGGGAATTCCATAAAAACCCTTCAAGTCTCTTGTCCTGACCACAAAAATCCTTTAGGGGGAAAAAAAAAATTCCAGATGTGTGGGACAGAAATAATCCAGAATTTTTTAATTCCTGCTCCATGCACTGCTGGATATTCCTAAATATTCCTAATTAAGAGTCTTTATCTTCTGGGAATTCCTGCAGAAAAGCTGGAAAAGAGTTGAGCAACAGCTCCCAGGAGTTGTTCCTGCCTGGATAGCTCAGGGAAAAGGAATTTGTGTCCCACGGATGCTCCACAGGACTGGGAATGTTTTAGAGGGGAAAAAAGATGGAATTGAACTGGGATTTGGGAGGAGAACTGGAATTTGGGAGGAATTTGGGCTGGATGGCATCAAAACATCCATTCCTGCTTCCCAACGGGAATTAATTCCATGAAAATCCCAGGATGGCACTATAACATCCATCCCTGCTTCCCACATGGAATTAATCCCAGTTCCAGGATTTCAGGAAAAGCTTCCCTATGGAATTAACCCCATGAAAATTCCAGGATTTCAGGAGAACATCCATCCCTGCTTCCCTATGGAATTAATTCCATGAAAATCCTAGGATGGCACTAAATATCCATCCCTGCTTCCCTATGGAATTAACTCCATGACAATTCCAGGATTGCAATCCAATATCCTGCTTCCCACACGGAATTAACTCCACGAAAATCCCAGCATGGCACTAAAACATCCACTTCTGCTTCCCATTTGGAATTAATCCCAGACAATCCCAGGAATTCAGGAAAAGCTCCATTCCCTGCTTCCCTATGGAATTAACTCCACGCAAATCCCAGGATTTCAGTCCAACATCCATCCCTGCCTCCCACCACAGTGAACCCCCTGGGCTCCATCCCTCCCTGTCCCATTGCCCACAAATCCACACTGGGATCAATTCCAGGAAATGCCTGTGGGACTGGATCCGGAGCATTCCCAAGGATCCCATCCCAAGGATCCCATTCCTGAGGATCCCCTTCCTGAGGATCCCAAAGAGCCCCTTCCTGAGGACCCCATCCCAAAGACCCTGTTCCCAAGGACCCCGTTCCTCAGGATCCCATCCCAAGGATCCCCTTCCCATGGATCCCATTCCTGAGGATCCCATCCCAAGGATCCCCTTCCCAAGGACCCTGTTCCCAAGGACCCTGTTACCAAGGATCCCATCCCGAGGATCCCCTTCCCGTGGATCCCAAGGATTCCATCCCAAGGATGCCACTCCTGAGGATCCCATTCCTGAGGACCCCATCCCCAAGGACCCCGTAACCCAGGATCCCATCCCAAGGACCCCCTTCCTGAGGATCCCATCCTGAGGACCCCGTTCCCCATGACCCTCTTCCCCAGTATCCCATCTCAAGGATCCCCTTCCCCAGGATCCCAAGGATCCCATCCCAAGGACACCATTCCTGAGGATCCCATCCCGAGGAACCCCTTCCTGTGGTTCCCAAGGACCCCATCCTGAGGCCCCCGTTGCCCAGGACCCCATCCCAAGGAACCCTTCCCAAAGTCCCCGTTCCCCGGGATCCCATCCTGAGGTCCCTGTTCCCCAGGATCCCATCCCGAGGTCCCTGTTGCCCAGGACCCCATCCCGAAGGTCCCATCCCGAGGTCCCTGTTCCCCAGGATCCCATCCCGAGGATCCCATCCTGAGGTCCCCGTTCCCCAGGATCCCATCCCGAGGTCCCCATTCCCCAGGATCCCATCCCGAGGTCCCCGTTGCCCAGGACCCCATCCCGGCTCTCACTCGGAGGCCGCCGGCCGCTCGGGCTCACTGGCCGTGCTGAGCACGCCGTGGGTGCTGAGCCCGCGGCCGCCGCGCGCGCTGAACGTCCCCTCCAGCACGAAGCCGTTGGCCAAGGACAGCTTGCCCTGCGGGAAAAGTTATAAATTAAATTAAAATCACCAGTTCTATTCATTTTTTAATTAAAAAATTACTTAGTTCAATTTCTCTGCATCAATTCTCTGTTCAAATCTCAATCATTATTTAATTCTTTGTTGTTAGATTCTCTATTTGTTATTAAGCTTCCTATTATTATATTCCTTTTTTATTATTAAATTCCCTATCATTAAATTCCCTTATTGTAATTAAATTCTCGTTTATTATTACATTCTGGAGCGCTTTCTCTGCGGAAAAATCTGGAATTATAAATTAAATTTAAAATTTTAATTTAAAAATAACTTATTTCAACTTCTCAACATCAATTCTCCATTCAATTCTCTATTATTATGGAATTCTTTGTTATTAAATTCTCTGTTATTAAGCTCTCTATTAAATTCTCTATCATTAAATTCTCTATCGATTATATAAATTCTCTGTTGATCATTAAATTCTCTATTTATTATATAAATTCACTATTATATAAATTATTTATTTATTATTAAATTCCCAACTATTATATTTTCTGTTTATTATATAAGTTCTCTATCATTAAATTCTCTATTTATTAATAAATTAGTTACTATTAAATTCTCTATTTACTATTAAATTTTCTACTTTTCATTAAATTCTTTATTAAATTCTCTATCATTAAATTCTCTATTTATTACATAAATTCTTTATTATTGACTTGTCTGCTTATTTTTTAATACTTTATTATTAAATTTTCCATCCTTAAATTCTTTATTTATTATATAAATTCTTTATTATTGACTTGTCTGCTTATTTTTTAATACTTTATTATTAAATTTTCCATCCTTAAATTCTTTATTTATTATATAAATTCTTTATTATTTAATTCTCTATTGATTAATAAATTCTTTACTATTAAATAATCTATTAATAAAGTGTCCATTTATTATTAATTCTTTAATTTTAAAGAATTTGCTATAAAATTCTCTATTTATATAATTATTCCACTCTCCATTATTCAATTATCTATTAATTATTAAAATCCCAAAAATGAAATCCAAATCAATATCCCAAATCTGGCTTGGAATCCCAGCCAGAAAAGCAAAAAGCACATTCCAGCTGCAGCCAAATCCCGGATTTCTCTGGATTCACCACAAAATCCAAACAGGAATTTCGGAGGGAAAATATCCCAGCACTGGAATCAAGCCCTCAAAATCCACCCCGGAGATTTCCCAGGGATTCCCAGATTTTCCCATCCTGGGGATTTCCAGATTCCAAGGGAATCTTGGATTCACCACCATTTTCTCAGCATGGAATGTCCTTGGAGGAAGAAGGTGATGACAAATTCTTCCTCTTCCTACCGAAGCTCATTAGCGTTAATTAATGAGCATTAATTGTGCCATCTCCCAGAATTCCTGCCAGGCTGATCCCAGATTTCTGGAAAACTCGTTTTCCCTGCCCTGGGGATTTTCTCAACACTTTGGAGCAGGAATTTCTGTCGGAATCCAACCACAAAAGCTGGGACGTGTCAGGGCAGGGCCTGGATTGCGAAATCCCGAATTTCCGCTGCCTCGGTTACGGCAGCTCCGGGTTCTGCATCATTTCCTGTGGCCCCAAGCCCTGGAATGGTTTTGTTCTAAAAATAAAAAAGGATTTCGGGTGCAGCTGCAAAGGACAGCCAAAAAACCCCAAAAAGAAAACCAATAAAAACTCAAAAAAAAAAACAACCCCACAAAAACTCAATCAAAAATGTCCCATAAAACTCAAAAAAAAACTCACCAAAAAAAGAGAGAAAAAATCCCAAAAACCCAATAAAAAATGTCCCTTAAAACCCAATAAAAATTAAAAAAAAAAAAAAAACAAGAAAAGAAAACCCAAAAAACACAACCAAAAATGTCCCATAAAACTCAATAAAAACCCAACCAAGGAAAAAAAAGACCCAAAAAACCAAAAATCATAAACCCCCCCAAAAAAACCCAAAAACTCAACTAAAAATGTCCAATAAAACAAGAAAAGAAAACCCAAAAAACACAACCAAAAATGTCCCATAAAACTCAATAAAAACCCAACCAAGAAAAAAAAAACCAAACCACCAAAAATCATAAACCCCCAAAAAACCCCAAAAACTCAACTAAAAATGTCCAATAAAACAAATACAAAAACCTCAAAAAATAGGAAAAAAATCCCAAAACTTCAACCAGAAATGTCCCAAAAAACCCAAGAAAAACCCAAGAAAATAAACCCCAGAAGCTCAACCCAAAAAACCCAAACCAACCAAACCTGAAGTAAATGAAACATGAAAATCCCAAATTATTCTCAAAATCCCCAAAAATCTCCAGCTGCAGCTTTCCTTCTGTGCTAAATATTCCAGAAATTCGGAAAACTGAGTTTTTTAGGAAGCTGGGGGAAGCGGAGGAGGAAGGAATAAAGTTGGGAGATGAATCCGTGGGAAATTCCAGGAGGAGAGGGAGGAAATTCCCACCTTTCCAACAAATGTCAGATCTTCCGTGAAGTTCCCTTCGTAGACCGAGTTGTCTTCCAGGAGCAGAATTCCCGAACCCTTGGGACGAAAGGAAAAGTCGGGAATTCGTGGAATGAACTTCTCACCTGGTCCAATTCATCCCAGAAAAATTTATGGGATGCAGATTCCAAGAATTTTTTTTTTTTAAAAGCCAAACATCTCCTTTTAGTGCTTGAGAGAAGCTCTGGACCTGGTCCAATTCATCCCAGAAAAATTTATGGGATGCAGATTCCAAGAATTTTTTTTTTTTTTTAAAGCCAAACATCTCCTTTTAATGCTTGAGAGAAGCTCCGCGGGAAACCCATGGAGAAGGAGGTCAGGAAACTTGGAACAACAAAATTATTCCATGGATTTTCCAAGGAAAAGGAATAGGGTCACAGGGTCAAACTCGTGGTGCTCCTAATCCTAATCCTTGGGTATTTTAGGGAATTCTTTGGGAAATTATTCCAAGAATACAGTGACTGTGTGGAATCCTGGACTTCCCTGTGGGAAAGGGATCCAGAAGGATCAAAATCCAACTCCTGGCACAGGAGGCATCCCAAGAATCCTTGGAAAATCCCAGAGCTCTGGTAGTGTTGGGAATGTGCCCATTCCATGGAAAATTATTCCAGGGAATAATTCCTATCCACGGGGAATTTTCTGCCCACTGGGATTTATTCCATAGTTTAAGCCCAAGGTTTCTTCGTCCCCAAACCAGTTGGGATCACTTCCAGAGCTGGAATATTTTCCTCTGGAATGAAAATGTCCCATAAAGCCCAATAAAGAACCCAAAAAAAGGAGAAAAAAATCCCAAAATCTCCATTAAAATTGTCCCATAAAACCCAATTAAAAACCCCAAAAAAGAGAAAAAAAATCCCCAAACCTCAATCAAAAACGTCTCATAAAACCCAATAAAAACTATTTTTCCCTAATTTGGGAAGTGGGAATGGGGTTGTTGGTTTTTTTTTTAAGGATGGATTTTTTGAGGGTTGGTTTTTTTTAAGGATGTTTTTATACCAATGCCAATTCCCTTTGCTTTCCCCACCAAATTCCCAATGTTCCATGAACTGGAGGGGTGAATTCCCACTGGAAAAGTAAGGACTTCATGATTTTCAGGAAAGATGGAATGTTATGGAATTCTTGGAATGGTTTGGGCTAGAAGGGACCTTCAGGATCCATGGGCAGGGATCTCCCACTGTCCCAGGGTGCTCCAACCTGTCCTTGGACATTCCAGGGATCCAAGGGCTGCCACAAATCTCTGGGAATTCCATCCTAACCCCTCCAATCCAGGAATTCCTTCCCAATATCCCATCAATCCCTCTGAAAGGGGAGAAGAAACAAGACTTAACCAAGACCTTGTTCTTCCAAATCACGATTAAAATCATGGAATATCCTGAAGGCCCCAAAAGGATCCAAATCCAACCCCTGGCCTTGCACAGACATACCAACAATCCCACCCTTTCCTGGAGAGTTTTCCAAAGATTCTTGGAGCTCTGGCAACCTTTGGAATGTGCCCATTCCCTTGGGAATGTCCATCACGAGCACCCTCTGGGGGCAGAACCTTTCCCTGGTCTCCAAACCTCTTTGTCCTCCAGGATGAATTCATTCGGGAATGAAACCTCAATTTCACCCTCGGAAGTGAACTCCCCATCCCAAGGATTTCCAGATTCCATGGAAATCTTGGACTCACCACCATTTTATCTGCATGGAATGTCCTCTGGTAGCAGAGCCCTGACTGGGTCACCACGATGCCTTCTCCGTGTCTGTGGTCATCCAACCACATCCCGATGTACCTCTCACCTCTGGAATGCAAGGAACACCCAAGTGATGGATTTTCCTTGCTTTCCCAGCACTCAATCCATCAGATTTGTCCTGCTCAGGCTGGTTTTTCCTGACACAATGCTCCGGGCTGGTTGTCCCACACAAACTGAGCTCCGGGAATATTTTCCAAGGGATTCAAGCCTTACATCCCCTTCCCTCACCCATCCCAACTCTGCAGGATTTATCCCACCAAACCCAAAGCTGTCCCACACCTCAGATCCATCCCACCTTTACCTCTCCTTGTCTTCCCAGACTCCGTATCCATTCTTTTTGTCGTTTTCCCACTGTCCTGTGTATTTGAAGGGACGCTCAGCCGAGAAGTTCTCCAGGATCCCAAACCCTTGGCGCACGTTGTCCTTGAAGTAGCCCTTGTAGACCAGATCATTCCCATACCTGCAGGAAGAGGGATGGAATTCCAGCCTGGGAATATCTGACAGCTACTCTTGGAGTAGAAAACCAGGGAAGTGAGGAGATCAGGCTCATCTGTCTCAAAATATTCCAAAGATTTGTCCAACGGCGCTAAATTGAATCCTTGTTTGCTGTCGGGAATGTGCGTCACCCAAACCAGACATTCCAGAGCTTCCCAAATTATCCAAGGACTCAACACACAGGCTTGGAGTTGTCCTGGGAGAGGCCACTCAGGCCTTGACCTCTCACCATCCTGGGCACAGGAATCTCTGGTGAATCCAGGCTGGAAAATCGGATCCATAGGAAGGAGGCCAAGCTTGGATCCAGCTCTTTGTGGTGGATCTTTGTGGCGGCCACCAGCCCTTCCCTGGACTGGTCCCTCTGGGAAGAGCAGCTCCAAGTTGAAGGAGCAGAACATCCAGGTTGGAGGACAGGCCTATCCCATAGGCCCATCCCAGTTGGAATGTGGGGTCTGTCCCACTTGGCACGGAGAAATCAGGGACAGGGATGAGCAGGAACTGGGCACAGCCCAGTGTTCCCAGCAGCCAAAGCATCTGGGGTGACCTCGGAGGAGAAAATGGACAGGCCTATCCCATAGGCCCATCCCAGTTGGAATGTGGGGTCTGTCCCACTTGGCACGGAGAAATCAGGGATAGGGATGAGCAGGAACTGGGCACAGCCAGTTCCCGGCAGCCAAAGCATCTGGGGTGACCTCAGAAAAGGAAATTCCAAGGAAATTCCAAGGAAATTCCAAGGAAACCTCAGCCCCTTCCAGGGCCTAAAGGGGATCCAGGAGAGCTGGAAAGGGACTGGGGACAAGGCCTGGAGGGACAGGACACAGGGAAAGGCTTCCACTGCCAGAGGGCAGGGATGGATGGGATATTGGGAAGGAATTCCTGGCTGGGAGGGTGGGGAGGAACTGGGATGGAATTCCCAGGGAAGCTGTGGCTGCCCCTGGATCCCTGGAATGTCCAAGGAAAGGCTGGAGCATCCTTAGACAGTGAGAGGTGTCCCTGCCCACGGAATGGGATCATCCTTAAGCTCCCAAACAATTCTAGAATTCTAAATGCCCACAAAGCATTTCCAGACCAGGCTCCAAAGATTTCAGGGAACATTTCCCACTTTAAATCCCTGGAACCCCCTTTTCCCTGGAACCCGTCCTGGATTTTACTTACTCACAGATTCCATAGCCCTTCATCTTGCCCTGGTACCAGTGGCACTTGTAGCAGTCGTAGCGGTCCTCGGAGCGCCGCGGGACCAGGCAGATCCCAAACCTGCCAGGAGCACATGGAAAAGGTCAGCGTGGAAAAAGTCGTCATGGAAAAGGTCAACATGGAAAAGGGTGACTTCATTGTAGTGGATGAACTTCTACAACCAATTTGAACTTCATGGGATTGATTTTTTTCTGTAAAAAACTTCTCATTTAAATGAGGTCTTAAAGAGATCTAAAAACAACCTTAAGACGCTTTCTGTGAATAAATTCCCATGGGTTTGGGGATCTGGGATCAGATTCCCACTGGATGGAATGTCTGCATGGAAAAGGTCAGCACGGAGAACAGCGCCTCCATTGTAGTGGACAACGTTTAAAAACCAATTTGAATTTCATGGGATTGGGGTTTTTTTCTGTAAAACTCCTCATTTAAGTGAGATTTATAAAAAGATCTAAAAATAACTTTAAGACACTTCCTCGGAATAAATTCCCATGGATTTTGGGATCTGGGATCAGGTTCCAGCTGGATGGAAATGTCTGCATTGAAAACAGCAACTCCATTGTAGCGGATTAAGTTCAAAAACCAAGGATTGTCCAAATTCCCAATCTTTATGTGCCTGGATCAGCCCTAGCTGGGACACTTTTCCCAGGCGCCACTGGACTTTTTCCAAAGGAAAGCTCATCCCTTTGGGAGCTGCACTCCCAGATCCTCATTGTTCCTTCTCCAGAGTTTCTTTCAGTGCTGGTTTTCCCCCTCTTTCTTCTTTCCCCAATTTAGGGTCTGACGTAAATGTTCTGGGATTCCCAACACAAAGTGTTTGGGATATTTCCCCCCACGTTGAAAAATGAGGAATCCTAAAGTCCTATTTCCAATAAAATTGAGATAAATAATACCTGGATTTCGTGGATTGGTTTCTTAAATCGTGAGAAAAAACTCATTCAAGTGAGGTTTTAAAGGGACCTAAAAATAATTTTAAGACACTTCCTGGGAATTAATTCCCATGGATTTTGGGATCTGGGACCAGATTCCAGCCCCTGGGGTCAGTCACTGCCAGTCCCCTCTCTCCAAGTTCCAACCTCTGGCAGGAACCATTCCAGTTTCTTTTCAAAGCAGGGAATATCCCGTTCTCCAAGGCTTACCCGTGCTCCAGGCCCTCCTGGAAATCCCCGACGTGGTTGCGTCCATCGCGCCACTTCAGCGTCCCCCTGGAACCCAAGGAATTCTCTCACAAGGGACATCACAACATTCCCAGATAGAGCAGCACCTACTAAAGTCCAGCCTAAATATTTAGGCCAGATTAGATGGAGTTTGGATCCCAGTGGAAGGTGCAAGCCTTTCCCCACCCTCCCAGCCAGGAATTCTTTCCCAACATTTAATCCAGACCTCCTCTGGGTCGGTCTGCCAGGAGATGGTGCAACACCAAAACCGTGAGGAGGTTGTTTGACTTTCACCGAGGCTGTTGTTTCAAACACCTCCACGAGACTGGCTCTTTTCCAAGTTTTCCAGAGGATTGGTTGGATGTCTTTGAAATGTCAATATTTTAATTTAGATTTAGATTTACATCTCCTTTGGCTTTGTGGATCAGAATAGAAAAGGGGAGCAGCCAAAGGGGATGAGGGAACAGCTGGAGCTGGGCCAGGTTTAGGTTGGATTTTAGGGAAAAGTTCTTCCCCTAGAGGGTGTCGGGCACTGAACATTCCCCAGGGAATGGGCACATTCCCAAGGCTGCTCCAGGAGTTTGGATGGGGTGGGACTGCTGGGATTTGTGCAGGACTTAAACCCTGTGAGCCCTTCCCACTCAAGATATTCCATAATTTCATGTCTGCTCCAGCCACAAGGATGTTTAAGCCACATCTGAGTGGGAGTCTGGCCATCTCCCAGCCCAGGTCACCCAGAATTCCAGGACAGGCACTGGAGAACTCTGGAATTCCAGGACAACCAGTGGAGAATGCTGATGTTTTTGCCAAAGAGCCCAAATTCCCACTCCCACAGCTCTGCTCACGTGCTCCTCCCTCAGAAATCCCAGAGCAGCCACCAAGGCCAGGACGCTGCTCTGGAACCTTCCAGCAACAAAATCACGGCAGAGGAACTCCAGGAGTGAGAAGGGAACTCAAATCCAAGGAACTGAACACCTGAAGTCCCTGAATTCTGCCAGAAATTTCCTGGGATGCCTCACCTGAGTCACTCCATGGGCAGGAGAGGTTTGGATTAATCCCAGTTTTCCAGCCCTAAGGCAGGACAGGAAAAAAATCTGGAGATGGTTTTGAGGGAGTGAAGGTGGGGATGATCCAAAGGTCTCCTGCCCTGAACAGTTCTTTAGTGCTGATCCAGGGCACAGCGCAATCTCTTCCACATGGTTTTGAGGGAGTGAAGGTGGGGATGATCCAAAGGTCTCCTGCCCTAAACAGTTCTTCAGTGCTGATCCAGGCACAGCACAATCTCTTCCACGGAATATTCAGGATTCAGTTTTGGATTTGGGGTTGGAATTGGATTCAAATCCCTTCCAAGCAATTTATATTCTGGATTCTTTCATTATTTTAAGGCTCTCTCAAAGTGAGTCTCTCTCCAACCTTTTTGCTTCCGGAGCAAACTGTGTAAAACTGTAAACGGTGGAAAATAAAATTTCCCAATGTTTTTGTGGCTGAGGAGCTTGGTCATATTCCAGGTTTCTTCCCCAAAAAAACCCCAGTGTTCTCTATCCTGTGTCCAAAAAGTTTTGGATGGGATCTTGGATTTACAGACATTCCCTCACTTAAACTTGGATTTATTGAACTTTTCCCAATGTTCCCATCTGAGCTTCTTTTGGATTTAAGCTCTTCTTAATTCCTGGAATAAAAGTTTGGATGTTCAAGTTTGGATAAAGTTCAAAAAGGTTTTGATAGTGGAGAATAAAACTGTTCTCCCCAAAATTTTTTTTTTGGGGATTTTCCTCATCATGAGGGTGCGATTTTCATAGCCCAGGCTGAGATCTTGATTTTAGGTCAAGCCTAAATCCTAAGTAGAGACACCAGCTCATGCAGCACCTTTAGGGTGATCAACACCACGTTTTTGGGACAGCCTTTAGGATTTAATTCATACACCACAGATGACACATCCACAATAAATCCCAAGTTTTAGGACTCAGGCTTTGCTAAGCCTGCCCTCAAGGCCAGAATTCCCTCTGGGAATGAGCGAGGCAGGAATCAGAGAGCTGGGCCTGGATTCACGTGCACAACCTCATTAAGAATCAAATTCTGACCTTATCCCCACCCTGGAAGTGCCCAAAAAAAGAGCAGACCCATGCTAAGGTGGTTGAGTGACCTTGGAGACCTTTCCCAACCTTCATGGAAATGCCAAATCAGCACTTCCAACCCTATTCCCACTTGGAAAAGAGGCCCAGAAGGTTCCTTACTTGCCATGGGGGTTCCCCAAGACCCACCTGCCCTTACGGGTGGCCCCCCTGAGCCTGCCCAAAAAGGAGCAGCACCTTCATGATCTGGTTGAGTGACCTGGATAAGTTTGGGTTGACCTTGGAGATCTTTCCCAACCTTCATGGAAACTCCAAGCACTTCCAACCTTATTCCCACTTGGAAAAGAGGCCTAAAATGTTCCTTCCCAGAACCACTCACCCTCATAGGTGGTTACTCCGAGCCAGCCCAGAAAAGGAGCAGCCCCTTCTTGAGTGACCAGGAGAAACACTCACCCTCATAGGTGGTTACTCCAAGCCAGCCCAGAAAAGGAGCAGCCCCTTCATGACTGACCTGGAGAAGTTTGGGTTGACCTTGGAGATCTTTCCCAACCTTCACGGAAACTCCAAACCAGCACTTCCAACCTTATTCCCGCTTGGAAAAGGGGCCCGGAAGGTTCCTTACTTGCCATGGGGCTTCCCCCAGAGCTACTTGTCCTCGTAGGTGGCCACTCTGAGCCAGCCCAGGAAAGGAGATTCCCCTTCATGAGTGATCAGGAGAAGTTAGGGTTGACCTTGGCTATTTCTCCCAACCTTCATGGAAACTCCAAACCAGCACTTCCAACCTTATTCCCGCTTGGAAAAGGGCCCCGGAAGGTTCCTTACTTGCCATGGGGCTTCCCCCAGAGCCACTCGCCCTCGTAGGTGGCCCCGCGGAGCCGTCCCTCCATGCGGAAGACGTAGGTGAAGAAGCGGCGGGACGGGGCCTCGCTGCCTTCCCCGCTGCGGCCCCAGAGTGGAAAATCCCGCTTCCCGTTCAGCGCCTGGCGCACGGCCTGCTCCAGCTTCCACCGCCACACGGCCTGCGGGCACGGAAAACAGGGAATGAGCACGCATCCCAGGAAAATCAACTGCAGACAACTTCAGGAAAGCAGTGAGGAACTTGTGGGTTCCCATCAAAGCCCATCTGGAGCTTCCACAAGGGTTCTCCTGGAAGTTAAATGCTGCAGCAAGGCACAACAGCTGTGAGGGAGGAATTTCCACTTGGATGCTAAAAAACAGGGGAAAATTCCACCTGAATATGAAAAAAAAGAAATACAAATTTCAAGCTGATTTGCCTATGGGATAGGCCTGTCCTTCAGGAAAAACAGCAGGAAACCGATGGGTTCCCACCAACATTCCTCACCAGCCATCAACTCTGAGCCACCTCTGGCCATCTAATCTAGGATTTTTTTGGAGAAGGAGCCAAAAATCCCAAGCCATCCTCACCAGAATTATTATCCTGTTTTAAATAATAAAGAGATGGGAAAATCCCAAAGCCTGACCTTCATCTGAGGGTCCTTGGTGGAGAGGATGAACGTCTCTTCCGGGGTTGTGATGCGTAGGCTGTGCCTGGAAGGGGAAAAAAAAAAGATGGAAAACACAATTCCTAGTCCATCAGCTCTTCCCATTCCCCTCCTGGAGATCCTGGTGCTTTCCCAGGTGGTTCTTCTTCAGAGATCTCAAGTTCTCCGGGGCTGGATTACACAATTTTGGGATTCACTGGCAATTAATAGGATGAGAGGGAACGGCTTCAGGTTGTGCCAGAGGAAGGTCAGGTTGGACATCAGCAGGAATTTTTTCATGGGAAATGTGGTCAGGCATTGGAATTGCCCAGGGAGGTTTGGAGTGCCCGTTGCTGGAGGTGTCCAAGGAATCCTGGGCTGGGAACAAGGTGGGGATGGGACACAGGTTGGATTTGATGATCCTGGAGGGATTTTCCAACCTCGAAAATTCTGGGATTTCAATCTGAGCAAATTCCAAGCTGATGAGATCCCATTATCCATATCCCAATGCCACGGCTTGGAAAGGAGATGGGACAAAGCTTTGGATCATTTTCCCATCTACCTGAACATTTTTAGTCCTTTTTTTTAACTCCCAGTGGGAATTTCTCACTCACAATCCTGGAGCCGATTTCTCTCCGCAGTTTTCATCCACCCACACCAGCTTCAGATCAAAACTCTGGAAGCTATTTCCCTGGGAAAAAAATGGGAAAAGATGGTCCTGTGACTGCTGGAAACATCCATGGAATGGCAGAGCTGGAGTGGCAGCACAAATTCCCAACTTTTTGGTCCATCCGTCCCACATTGGGAGGAGAGACCTTGGAAATGGAAAAGCCATCAGAAAAGGAGGGAAGTTCTCATTTGAACACTCCTAAAGCTCTTCCAAAATTCCATAGTCACATCCAGGAGTAAAACATTCCCACGTGACCCTGATCCCCACAGGAATTCCTTCCCTATCACATGGCAACGTTCCCAAATCATTCCAGCCAATATTCCCAGAGATTTGTGGTTGCCCACCCCTGGAAGTATCCAAGGAAGGTTGGACAAGGCTTGGAGCAACCTGGGATGGTGGGAACCATGGAATGGGGTGGGAATGGATCGTCTTTAAGCTCCCTTTCCACCCAATCCATTCTGGGATTTATTTAGGATTTGGACTCCAGGTGGCACCACCAGAAATACCCCCGAAATCCCAAATTTAAGGAGTTACTTTTGGGATCAGCAGCACCCAAACAGAACTCCAATGATTGGAATAAAAGGAAAACCTTAATTTCTCATCTCCTTTCCCTGCCTCAGCTCCAGGTGTTCACACAGAGCTGCTGCCTGGTGGGATGGAGTTTTCCAAGGAATTCCACAGTGTTTTCCCAAATCTGGGAGAACAGAAAAGGGACATCAAAATCCCCAACCAGGTCAATCCCAATTCAGTTGAATTCCCAAACCTCCATAAAGCTCAACAGCAGCAGGTGAAACACAGATGGAAATCATGGATTGAACACAGAGATAATTCCATGGATTTGCCGATCCTGTGTTTCCAGCCCAGCCACCAGCACGATCCAATCTGGAATTCCCTCATGGGAATACATCCCCACACCCCCAAAATTCCCAAATTCGCCCCAAAACCAACTCCAACGTCTGCAGCCGTGGCACAAACATGGAAAATCCTGATTATCCCAATACATGGGAGCTCATGGAATGTCATCCCTGATCCATCAGATCCCTGGCCAAAATTCCCTGTGGAAAAGGGTGTGAACCACTCAAAAGGTGCCTGTGATGACGGATAATCCGCATTTCCTGGGAAAATGTTCTGTGGATCTCCTCTACTCCTTCCCTGATTTCCTTTATTTTCCAGAGCCAACCACACTCAGATGGATCTGAGACAAAGTTTTCCCAACTTTTCCAAAGAGCCAAACTCCGCTGTGTGTTCAACATCAAAAAACTGGAATTTTACCACCATTCCTATGGAAATTCCTGTCACTTCTGCCACTCCATGGGAATTTTAGGTCCATTTATCCGTGCTCCCTTCCCTTCCAGGATCCTCCCTCTGGAGGATCCCGGACTCACCTGGATGAGCACCAGGACGTCGTCGAAGAGCAG
This sequence comes from Onychostruthus taczanowskii, assembly GCF_017590055.1. Taxonomy (NCBI): domain Eukaryota; kingdom Metazoa; phylum Chordata; class Aves; order Passeriformes; family Passeridae; genus Onychostruthus; species Onychostruthus taczanowskii. Next base: position 24,595,766 of record NW_024500349.1, read on the forward strand.
GAGCCGCTCGGAGCGGGCGGTGCCGGAAGCGATGGGAAGGTTCCTGCTGTCCTCCAGGAGCCTCCTCTCGGGGACACACAGCACATCCTGGAGCAGCAGGAAAAACCAGGATTGGGGGAGGACATGGAATTCCAGGCAGGAATTCCTGCAGGGATCAGCTGGCTCGGGGTTCCAGTGACAGTGCCATGCTTGGGACACAAATTAGTCTTCCACCCAACTCTGCTCTGTCAACTTCAATCCTCAAATTCCCAATCCATACCAAATTCCCAATCCATACCAAATTCCTGATCCATACCAAATTCCCTCTGGCTCAGGGTTCCAGTGACAGTGACACACCTGGGATACAAACTCGGCTTTGAAACCCCCACCGAGTTCCTCCAGCTCTTCCACCCAGCTCTGCTCTATTGAATTCCAGCCTCAAATTCCCAATACATACCAAATTCCTCATCCTTATCAAATTTGAGATCCATACCAAATTGCTGATCCATATTAAATTCCCAATCCACTTTGAATTCTTCATCCTTATCAAATTCCCGATCCATACCAAATTCCTGACCCATATCAAATCCCCCATTCACTTCCAATTCCTGATGCATATCAAATTCACAATAAATATGTAATTCCTCATCCTTACCGAATTCCGAATCCACTTCAAATTCCTCATCCACATCAAATTCCTGATCCATATCTAATTCCCTATCCCTACCAAATTCCTCATCCTTACCAAATTCCCCATCCACACCAAATTCCCAATCCCTGTTCCTTTCCCTCGGGACTCACGGTGAATTTGTAGCCCAGGGATTTCCAGAGCTCCTTGGTGAAGGCAGCTTCATCCAGGACCTGGCTGATGAAGGATTCCAGCTTCCCGAATTCCTGTGCCACAGTGGCCACCACATCCCGCTCCGACCCCTGGGAAAAGACAGGAAAACTCCAGGAATGCTGAAAATTTGGGTCAAGGGAGGTCCAGGCTGGATTTTAGGGAATATTTATCCATTTAAATATTAAATCAAAATATTTATTTATTTTATATTTAGCAACATCCAGGCAAGATATTCAGGATATTTGGGAATATTCAACAACGTGTCCCTCCTGGAATGAGGGAGTTCCAGCCTGGATTTTAGGGAATATTTAGCAGAGAAGGTCCAGGTTAGATTTTAGGGAATATTTAGCATCCTGGATCAAAAATTTTAGGGAATATTTAGCGTCCATCCTAGATCAAAAAAGGTCCAGGCTGGATTTTTGGGAATATTTAGGAAAGGGGTTCCAGACTGGATTTTAGGGAATATTTAGGAAAGGAGTTGCAGATTGGATTTTTGGGAATATTCAACAACGTGTCCATCCTGGACTAAACAAGTTCCAGGTTATATTTTCAGGAATATTTAGCAAAGGAGATCCAGATTGAATTGTAGGGAATAGTTCTTCCCACAAAACCCATCCAGAAGATCCACCGAGCATCCCAGGGAATTCCCACCTCCTGGAGCTGCTCCTGGAGCTGCGAGAGGAGCTGCAGGTAGCTCTGGATGTGCTCCCGGAAGGGTTTGTGGAGCACCAGGTGCAGGGCCAGGCCCAGGGAGCTCTCCGAGGTGAAATCCCGCAGGAATTCCTTCAGCACCGCCTTGTGCAGCTTCCAAGCCTCGCTGCAAAATTGGGAATGATGAGAAAAGGTCGTTCTGTTTTCCAAACTTTCTGTGTTTGGCAAGGATGGAGAAAGGCGTGAAAAATTTGGGGATGCACTCCTTAGAAATTCACATTTGCAGTTGATGCTTCCATAAAAATCTGGGATTAGTGGGAATTTCCTGCCAGATTCCCACCCCTTCCCTAAATCCCCAAATCCTAAATTTCCAACTTTGGAAGGAGCTGGGGGCAGTTGGAAAGAGCGAATCCACCCATATATAACAGGAACCATGGAAAAATTGGGAATGTGCTCCTTAGAAATCCACGTTTTCACTCCCTGCTTCCATGAAAGTCTGGGATTAGTGGGAATTTCCTGCCACATTCCCATCCCTTTCCTAAATCCCATATTCCAAGTTTCCAATTCCCGAAGGAGCTGGGGGTGGTTGGGGAGAGGAAAATCCAATCCTGGAATTGTCCAAGGCTGGAAAGGGCTTGGAGCAACCATAGTGGGAGTTGGCCCAGGATGGGATGAGAGGATTTTTTTGGGAATTTTCCCAACCATTCTGGAATTCTAGGATTCTCTGGTGTCCCCGTATCCCTAGGATTCCCAAAATTCCCAAGGATTTTCCACCCGCTGACCTCTTGCTCTTGGCGGCCTGCTCGAAGCCCTGGACCACAACAAAGTTGGCGAAGGTGACGAAATACCTGGAAAAAATTCCAATAAGGAGTTTGAGAGGGAAATTCGAGATAAATTTATGGATTCCAACTTTTTGGGAAGTCCCCTTAATCCCATAAAAGCACCTCTGGAATAATACAGGATTGGGATCAAAGGTTGGATCGGATCTCGGAATTCTTTCCCAATCTTAATTCCAGGACTTTTTGGCAGACTTGGATAAGTCGAAAGTGCTGACAATCCCGGGATCCATTTCCATCAGATTTTATGGAATGAAATTCCATAAATTAATTTTCTGCTCTGAGCTGTTCATTCACAGACTCTTCACCACAGAATTCCCAATAGAACTGGGAAAATTTGGGAATTCTGGGATGGAAATAATGGAGTTGTCATACTCCGGCTGAGGTTTATTTTTCCAAGTAAAACTTGGAATTTTTTTTTCCATCTCATATTTCCCAAGATTTTCTTCCAAGATCTGCATTTTCTGTATCAAAAATTCCCAGCAAATCCTACATTTTCTCCCAGCAAACTCTATCTTTTCCCAGCAAATCCCACATTAAACCTGGGTTTAATTCCAAAAAAAACAGAAATAAAATCTCAGGAAAATTCCTTGGGATCATCCAAAACCTCATCCACCTGGAAAATCCCAAACTGGGAAATCCCAAACTGGGAAAGCTTTGGCCGCCTCCACAGAGAAGAAAAAATGTAGAATTGAAGATTTTTGCAGAATTTCAGCTCTCCATAAAATTTCATTCCCGCTGGGATCTCCGATCCCGATCCAAAACCACAAAATCCTGGAAAAACCACACCCAACCCATTTTCCAGGGATATTTTCGCTCTGTGAGCTCTCATCCCGATTTTTCCCGCTATATTCCCGCTTCCCTCTCCAGAACAACCCCAATGGGATCAACCCAATCCCGTTTTCCCAAATATTCCGGCGCTCACTGGATGTAGAGGCTGAGGAAAACTTCTCCTTTCCAGAGGATATAAAAATCCCGGATACAGCCGGAATTTTCCAACTGGGATTTCCCCCTCAGGATCCGGGAATTCTCCTCCGTGAAATTCCAGAGGGTTTGGAAGCGATCGTTGAGGAGCACCAAGAGCTGGAAGTTCTCCTTTTCCTTCGGATCCTGCGGCTCTGGAGGGAAAAATTGGGAAAATCCTGTGGAAAGGTGGAATTCCAAAGGGATTTTGTGGAATTTTGTGGTTGAGAAATTCTGGGAAATGGGAAATTGCAGGAATTTTTGGAGCCGTTTTCTTTAGAAGGAAAGGATTAAATTATTTGGGAATGTAGAGAGAAGAAAATGGGAAGAATGGGGGGAAAAGGTGGAAATTCCAGGAATTTTTGGAAGCCATGGAGCCGTTTTTGCTGGAATGGGACAAACTCTATCCCAAACTCTTTGGACGCTCATCCCACTGCCCCAGAGGTAAAATTCCCCCCCTTTTCCCAAGGAACCATTCCCAGTTTCCTTGGAGTCATCCCAAAAAGAACTCCTGGAAAAGCCCCACCCAGGAAAATCAGGGCCAGGAATTTCCCTGGGTTTGGAATTTCCCTGGATCAGGAATGCTGATGCCAGTGAAAACACAGATTGATCCCAAAAAACCACTATGGCCTCATTCCCTATTCCTGATTTTAGGGAAAACATTCCCAGAAATCATTTCCTCTTCCCAGCAGGAATTCCAGCTGAAAATCCCTTCCCAGATCAATTCCAGGTGGGAATTCCAGAGAAAAATTCCCAGAATTTACCTGCCTGGAGCAGAGGTTTGAGGATGAGGGCGTCGATCCGGGCCAGGCAGGAGGAGAAGTTTTCCTCCAGCTGGAGCAATGATCCCAAAATTCCTGAAATTCCAGCTGTGGACATGGCCTGGAAAACAGCAGGAATAAATCAAACCCCTGGAAATCCATCGGATCCCATCTCCAAGGTTTTTCCTTGGATTTCCAGAAAAGCTTCCCTGCCCTTGGGCCCATTCTTGGGTGGGGCTGATCCCAAAAATCTTTGGGAAAAGTTGGAAGAGGATTGGAAACCAAACAGCTCAACCAGAGACAACCCAGCCTAGTTTTCCTGAATTTTCCCCAATTCCCAATGATCTCAGAGCTGCAAAAGCCTGGAATTAATTCCTTGTGTTAATTCTGATGGGGATTTTCCCATTCCAGTAGGGTTTTTTCAGGAGAAAATCCCAGAAATCCAAAGGGCGAAGGAGAAATCTCTTCGAACCCAAATCATCCCCATCCCTCTTTTCCCAAATTCTCAATGATCTCAGGGCTGGAAAAGCCTGGAATTAATTCCTTGTGGTAATCCTAATAGTTCCAGAGGGGAAAATCTCAGAAATCCAAGGGATGAAGGAGAAATCTCTTCCCACCTCTCTCATTTTGATTCTCATCCCTCTTTTCCAAAATTCCTGATGACCCCAGGGTCACAAAATATTGGGAAAAGCCTGGAATTCATTCCTTCAGGAATTAATGGAATCCATCAGGATTATTTTTCTTTTCCCAAAGACAATTCCCCCAATTCCCAAAGAAAATTCCCCCAGTTCCCAGAAAGAAATCCCACAATTCCTGGAGGAATTTACCACAATTCCCAGAGAAATTCCCCCCCAGCGCTTTCCTGCCCAAAGCCTTCCCCAAGGGAATTCCGGGTGCTTTGCATGAGGCTTTTCCAACACCTTTGGAATGTCAACATTCCCAAACAGGTCAGGCCTGTGGCTCAGCTAGGCTGGGATTAACTAGAGCTGGTTTTAGCAACCAAACGAAAACCCGGGAGCTTCCCGAGGTTTATTTTGCTGCTATTCCCAAAAACCCAGCTCTGGAATCAGGAATCTGCAAATTCCCAAGTTCAGTCCCTGTTCTTCCCTGTTCTTCCCGAATTTCTTTGGAATTCTGTATTTTTTTGGCCTCCAAAATGCACTTGAAGCCAGATTTTCGGGATAATCCCACCCACATTCCCCAAAATTCCCATTTTCCTGCTCTTTGGGATTGAAGGCATTCCAGGGAGCAGCTGCACATTCCAAAGGCGTTTTTCCTAAACAGCCTCAGCTTTAGGCCAGGCCAACATAAACCAAATTTAAACCCAGTTTAAACCCAGCTCCAAATTAAACCCAAGTTTAAACTCAGTTTAAACCCAACCCCAAACTAAACCAAAGTTTAAACTCAGTTTAAACCCAGCCCCAAACTAAACCAAAGTTTAAACTCAGTTTAAACCCAACCCCAAACTAAACCACAGTTTAAACCCAGCCCCAAATGAAACGAAAGTTTAAACCACAGACTAAACCCAGCCCCAAAATACACCAAAATTTAAACCCAGCCCCTCCTCTGCCTTTAATTCCTTATTATTTTTAAAAAGCCTCCAAAGCGCCGCTTTCCCCTCAAAACCGAGCCTTGGATCCCCACTTCCCACGGAATTCCGGAGCTCCTGGAAGCGTTTTTTTTGGGATCACCTCCTCCCGAACCGAAACCTGCTAAACCGAGCTTATCAACCCGGCTTTAATTCTTGATCTCTTGGCACCGCCGCGGCTTCCCCAGCTTTGTTTCATCCGCCCTGGAATTCCAGGCGAGGCTGGAAAATCCCTCCCTGCAGGAGCAGGATCGGGGAGTCCCGCCTAGAAAAGCCGCGGTGGGAGCAAGGACGGGGTTTAGACTGGGCTTTAATTTTCGCCGCCAGTGAAATTCCTGATAAAGAACTGAAATTCCTTAAGGAAAAGGGGGGTTTTGTGGGAAAATCCGCTCCGGAATTTGGAACTCGATCCCGGTTCTACCCGGGGAGAACATTCCCAAATTTCCTCCGGACTAAATCAAACTGATCCCAAAACCAAGCAGGAAATCCCAAAACGTGCTGGATTCTGGAGGGACCCACCTGGAATGAGACAGCGCAGGAAAATTCCCGGCTGGGAAAATCTCCAGGAGGCGCAGAAATCCGGGAATTGTCGGTGTTCCCGAGGCTGGAACTTTTCCCTCCCATATTTCCCTCCCACATTTGGAGGCAGAGCCCCAAATCCCAAACACCCACGGGAGCCGGGATTACAAAACCCCAAATCTTGGCTCCCCAAAGTTCCTGCTCCTCCTATCCCACTCCCCTCCCCCCCCCCCCCCCCCCCCCCCCTTTTTTTTTTTTTTTATTTAAATAATCCCGGATTTTGTCAGGCCGGATTTTGTCATCCCGGATTTTGTCATCCCGGATTTTGGGGAAGTTGAACTTTCGGGAAGTTGAAATTTCGAGAAGCGAAAGGAAAAAAGGTCAGGAGGAGTTTTGGGCAAGTTTCGCTTCTCAGCCTCGCTCTGTTCCCACAGTGCTCCTCCCAAAAAAAAACTTTGGGATTTTTTTTTCCTCCTCTTTCCAGGCTCGCTCCCATTTGCTGGGAATTCCAGTAATTCCTTGGAAAAGGAGATTTCTCCTGCCATTCACAGGCGGCGCTTCCCTTCCGCATTAAAACCCCAAAACCAACCCCAAATTTCCCGAATCCCTCGGTCAGGAGCTCCCAGAGTTCTCTGCTGCACCTCAGCCTTTAACTCTTTCCCTTCCTCCTAAAAAAAAAAAAATAAAAAAATCCTAAATCCAACCTTAAAATTCCCAAATCCATACATCAGGAGGTCCCAGGTATCTCAGCCACCTTTAACCATTTCCCTTCTCCCTAAAAACCCCCGAACTTCCCAAATCCCTCGGTCCCAGAGTTCTCTGTGCAGCTCCGCCACCTTTAACTCTTTCCCTTCCTCCTAAAAATCCTAAATCCAACCCTAAAAATCCCAAATCCATCGGTCAGGAGGTCCCAGACACCTCAGCCACCTTTAACTCTTTCTCCTCCTCCTAAAACCCCTAAACCCGACCCCAAAATTCCCAAATCCTTTTCTCAGCGGGTCCCGGAGTTCTTTGCTGCAGTAGAAATTATCTTCCGCTCTCCTAAAAATCCTAAATCCAACCCCAACATTCCCAAATCCATCGGTCAGGAGATCCCGGACACCTCAGCCACCTTTAACCATTTCCCCTCCTCCTTAAAACCCTAAATCCCGCCCCGAAATTCCTAAAACCTTTTCAGGAGGTCCCAGCCCCAGGGACCATTTCCCCGCCTCCTAAAAAAACCCTAAAACCAGCCCCAAACTCCCAAATCCTTCTCTCAGGAACTCCCAGGGCTCTCTGCTGCACCTCAAGCTTTAACTCTTTCTCCTCCTTCTAAAAATCCTAAATCCAACCCCAAAATTCCCAAATCCTCTCAGGAGATCCGCCACCTCAGCCACTTTTAACCATTTCCTCTCCTCCTGAAAACCCCAAAAACAACCCCAAACCCACAAACCCCTCGGTCAGGCGGTCCCAGAGTTCTCTGCTGCACCTCAACCTTTAACTCTTTCCCCTCCTCCTAAATCCAACCCCAAAATTCCCAAATCCATCCCTCGGTGGATCCCAAAGTTCTCTGCTGCAGCCATTTTTGACCATTTTCCCTCCTCCTTAAAACCCTAAACGCGACCCGAAAATTCCTAAAACTTTTTCAGGAGATCCCAGACACTTCAGGCCCAGGAACTCTCTCCATTCCTCCTAAAAAACCCTAAAAACAACCCCAACATTCCCAAATCCTTCTCTCAGGAACTCCCAGAGTTCTCTGCTGCACCTCAACCTTTAACTCTTTCTCCTCCTTCTAAAAAACCCTAAATCCAACCCCAAAGTTCCTAAAACCTTTTAAGGAGACCCCAGACACCTCAACCACCTTTAACTCTTTCTCTTCCTCCTAAAAAATCCTAAATCCAACCCTAAAATACCCAGATCCATTCCTCAGGAGATCCCAGGCACCTCAGCCCCAGGAACTCTTTCCGCTCCTCCTAAAAACCCTAAATCCAACCCCAAACCCACAAATCCATCCCGCAGGACATCCCAGAGTTCTCTGCTCCAGCTCAGCCACTGTTAACTCTTTCCCTTCTTCTTAAAAAACCCTAAATCCAGCCCTAAAAATCCCAAATCCATCCCTCAGGAGGTTCTGGAGTTCTCTGTGCACCTCAGCCACCTTTATCCATTTCCCTTCTTCCTAAAAATCCTAAATCCGACTCCAAAATTCCTAAAACTTTTTAAGGAGACCCCAGACACTTCAGCCACCTTTAACTCTCTCCCTTTTCCTAAAATCCTAAATCCGACTCCAAAATTCCCAAATCCATTTCTCAAGAGATCCCAAACTTCTCTGCGCACCTCAGCCGCCTTTAACCACTTCCTTTCCTCCTAAAAAAATCCTAAATACAACCCTAAAATTCCTGAAACATTTTCAGGAGTTCCCAGACACCTCAACCCCCGGAACTTGTTCTGCTTGTCCTAAAAAACCCTAAAAACAACTCCAAAATTCCCAAATCCTTCTCTCAGGAGCTCCCAGAGTTCTCTGCTGCACCTCAACCTTTAACTCTGTACTTTCTCCTAAAAAACCCTAAATCCAACACCAAAGTTCCTAAAACCTTTTAAGGAGACCCCAGACACCTCAACCACCTTTAACTCTTTCTCTTCCTCCTAAAAAATCCTAAATCCAACCCCAAAATTCCCAAATTTTTGCCTTCCAAGTCTAGAATCCCAGGATTTTCATGTTCCTGGGAAACAGGACATGGAGCTGTGATCCCAAAACCCAATCCCACTTTTTTTCACCACAACAATGCAAACCTTTCCCTAAAGGATGAGGGAGGGGTTGGAAAACAAATCTCGAGAAAAAACCGGGATCAGCAGTGGGAATTTGCTTTGAAGAGCTGTTGGAAACCAGGACAGAATTCCAGGATTAATTCCAGAAAATTCCTTTTTTAGGAAAATCCCCTTGGGATGAGCAGGAGGATTTAGGGAAGAGTGGGATGGAATGGGCCAGGAGAAGCTGGAATTCCATGAGAATTCCCACGGCAGTTCCCCCTCCTGGCTGCCACTGGAATTTCTCCAGGAGCTCCAGAACTGGTCCAGCTCGACTGACAGGCCCCAGGAATATTTTATTCCCAGGGAATTCTCAGCCCTTGGATCAGGATCAAGGATTTGTCCCTTCCTTTGGAGCAATCCAGGATGGATTCGTCCTGTTCCAGCTTTTCCAAGGGCGTTGTCCAAACATTCCTTGAGATCCGTCACCACCGGGGTGATTTTTCCTGTGGCCTCAGGAGTTGGTGGCCTTGGAATGACCTTTCCATCCACATCCGACCTTTCCATCCACATCCAACCTTTCCATCCATCTCCAACATTCCCATTCATCTCCAACCTTCCCATCCACATCCAACCCTTCAGAACCTTTCCCAAACCTTCCCAGCCTTCCCATCCACCTCCAACCTTTGGATGTGGAGGAGAGACAGGAGAGTTGAAGTCTTGGAATGCCCTGCTCCGGAGAACCTTTGGAGGTCCTTTCCATGCCAGACATTCCAGGACTTTTTTCCTGTGGCCACACAAGTTGGTGGCCTTGGAGTGACCTTTCCATCCCTATCCAACCTTTCCCACCCCTATCCAACCCTTCCAAACCTTCCCATCCATCTCCCACTTTTCCCATCTACCTCCAACCTTTCCAAACCCTTCCCAACCTTTCGCATCCACATCCAACCCTTCAGAACCTTTCCCAATCCTTTCCAACCTTTCCATCCCTATCCAACCTTTCCCATCCATCTCCAATCTTTGGATACAGAGAAGAGACAGGAGAGACAAAGTCTCTGAATTGGTTGCTCTGGAGAACCTTTGGAGGTTCTTTCCATCCCAAACATTCCAGGACTTTTTTCCTGTGGCCACACGAATTGGTGGCCTTGGAGTGACCTTTCCATCCCTATCCAACCTTTCCCACCCCTATCCAACCCTTCCAAACCTTCCCATCCATCTCCCACTTTTCCCATCTACCTCCAACCTTTCCAAACCCTTCCCAACCTTTCGCATCCATCTCCAACCTTTCCCAGTTCCATGGAGACAACCTGGCCCTGTCCCACTGGGCTGGAAGCCACCTCCCAAGGTGAGGGACATCCATAACGATCCACAAAAAATAGGATTTGGGATCATCCAGCTCCTGCTCCTGCCCAGGCCATCCCAAAACATTTCTGGGATCATCATCCGAACATTCCTTGGGTTCCATCAGAACCTGGAGACACCAGGTCCCCTCAACCCAGGGAATTCCCCCTTTGTATCCTATTCCTGACATTCCATCGGGACCAGCAGGGATTTGGGAATGTTTATCCCACCATCAAATCCCATTCCTGATATTTCATCCATCTCAGGGAATTTGGGAATATTTATCCCACCATTGTGCCCCATTCCTGATGTTCCAGCAGGAATTGCAGGGATTCAGGAATATTTATCCCACCTTCTATCCCATTCCCAACTTTCCATCTATCTCAAGGATTTTGGGAATATTTATCCAACCATCATAACCCATTCCTGATGTTCCATCTAATTTAGGGATTTTGGGAATATTAATCCTCCCATTCCATCCCATTGCCAACATTCCATTAAAACTGCAGGAATTTGGAAATATTTATCCCATTCCCAACATTCCATCGGAACCTGCAGGGATTTGGGAATATTTATCTCATTCCCAACTTTCCATCCAACTCAAGGATTTTGGGAATATTTATCCCACCATCATATCCCATTCCTGATGTTCCATCCAGCTCTGGGATTTGGGAATATTTATCCCACCATTCTATCCTATTCCCGATGTTCCATCAGGACCAGCAGGGATTTGGGAATATTTATCCCATTCCCAATTTTCCATCCAGATCAAGGATTTTGGGAATATTTATCCCACCGTTCCATCCCATTCCCAACATTCTTTCCAATTTAGGGATTTTGGGAATATTTATCCCCCTGTTATATCCCATTCCTGATGTTCCATCCCATTTAGGGATTTTGGGAATAATTATCCCACTGTTCTATCCCATTCCCAACATTCCACCGGAACCTGCAGGGTTTTGGGAATATTTATCCCGTTCCCAACTTTCCATCCAACTCAGAGACTTGGGAATATTTATCCCATTCCCAATGTTCCGTCCACCTCCAGGATTTGGGAATATTTATAGGAAATGAGGCACATTCCCATGGAACAGCATTTTCCCAAATTCCCAGCTTCCCATCCTCCCTTGCACCTTTGGATCCTTTCCCAACGCTCCAGAACATCGGCACAGACATTCCCAAATCTCAAAATTCCCAAGCTGGATCCCCTTGATCCCCACAAAATCCCACAATTCCCTTTTACCTCAGGATCAGCCGCGATCCGGATCCATGGGAACGGGAAAATTCCCGGCTCCGGCTCCTTTCCAGCCCAATTCCAAAGGGAAGGAAGCGAAATTCTTGGAATTCTTTTCTCCCAAGGTGCACCACAACATTCCCGGTCTCCATGGAAACCTCGGGCGCTGGAAAATTCCATCGGCTGCAATCCGAGCCGGGAAGGGCTCGGGGAGGATTTAAAGGGAAACGGCAGCGAATTCCCGATTATTTCCCGAATATTTCCCAAATTCCCCAATTTTCTGGGTTTTTCCCGCCAGGAATTCCCGGCCCCAATCCGCAGGGAGAATTCCAAATGCTGAAGGTGAAGGGGAGAATTTTCCAGGGATTTCGCTGCAGCCAAAGGGATTTGAGAAGGATTTTTTTCCTTTTTCTGGATTTTCCTGGCTTTAATAAATTAAATAAAATTCAATTGTAAAATAAAGATAAAATAAATAAAAATAAATAAAATTTTAACATTAAATAAAATATTTTTAAATAATAAAATAAAATAAATAACAGTTAAAAATAAAATTAAAGTAAAAGTTTTAAATAAAACGTAAAATGAAATTGAATTAAAATAATAGAATGAATTTTTGGTTTGCATCATTATTAAAATAAAAAATTAATTAAAATAGAATTAAAAGTAAAAGAAAATTTTAAAATTCAAATAAAAATAAATCAAAGTAAAAATAATTACGTAGAAAGAAAATCAACAATGAAATAAAATTGAAATAAAATAAAATTCCTTAAAATTAAATAAAAAATAAAACAAGAATTAAATGAAGAAAAACTAAAATTAAACTAATTTAAGGTAAATAATTAAAAATAAAAAATAGAATAATAAAGTTTAAGATAAAATAAATTAAAATAAAATAGAGAAAAAATTAAAATTAAAAAAGAATAAAATAAAAACTAATAAAAGAAAATATAAAATAAATTCAAAATAAAATTTAAAAATCCAAGAAAAAATTTAAGGTTTTTAACAAATAAATTAAAATTAAAATACAAGAACAGTGAAAATAAAACCTCTGGGAATAAAGGAAGGAGCTGGAATTGCCATCCCAGAATTCCTAGAGTTGATATTCCAGCACCTGGAATGAATTCCCAGAAAATTCTCTGAACCACATCCCAGATTCCCACGGCATTTTCCAGCATTTCATTCCCAAAACCAAGGGAATAAAAGGATGGAAGGTGGAATTCCCAGCTGATGGATGGGAATGACCTGGAATTCTCATCCCGGAATTCCCAGATTTACAGGAATGACCTGGAATTCCCATTCCAGAATTCCCAGATTTGATATTCCAGCACCTGGAATGCATTCCCAAAAAAAATCCTCTTACCCACATCCTGGAGTTTCCATTCCCAAACCTCTGGGAATAAAAGGATGGAGCTGGAATTCGCATCCCAGAATTCCCATGGATATTCCCAGCACCTGGAATGAATTCCCAGAAAATTCTCATATCAAGATCCCAGATTTCCACAGCATTTTCCAAAATTCCCAAAACCCATGGCAATAAAAGGAAGGAGCTGGAATTCCCAACTCATGCACGAGACACCAGGAATGACTCAGAATTCCCATTCCAGAATTCCCGGAGCTGATATCCCCAGCACCTGGAGTGCATTCCCAGAAAATTTTCTGAACCACATCCCAGATTTCCATAGCGTTTTCCAAAAGGAAAGATGTGGGAATTCTGCTTCATTATGGATTTGGGAATCGCAACTTCCCACGGATTGACTGGGCCCAGCATTCCCATTGATATTCCAGTGCCTGGAATGGATTCCCAGAAAATTCTCTTATCCACATCCCAGATTTTCACATCATTTTCCAAAATTCCCAAACCCATGGGAATAAAAGGACGGAGCTGGAATTCTCATCCCAGAATTCCCACGGATATTCCCAGCACCTGGAATGAATTCCCAGCAAATTCCCTGAACCAGATCCCAGATTTCCATGACCTCTTCCAAAAGGATAAATTCCCTCCCCAAAGCCCTGGGAATAAAAGGGAGGAGCTGGAATTCCCAACTCATGGACAGGAATAACCTGGAATTCCCATCCTGGAATTCCCATCCCATAATTCCTAGAGTTGATATTCCAGCACCTGGAATGTATTCCCAGAAAATTTTCTGAACCAGATCCCAGATTTCCACAGCGTTTTCCAAAAGAAAAAAAAAATCTATTCCCAAAGCTCTGGCAATAAAAGGAAGGAGCTGGAATTCCCAACTAATGGCTGAGGCAGCAGGAATGACCTGGAATTCCCATCCCAGAATTCCCAGAGTTTGAACTCCCAGAACTTGTAGTGAATTCCCAGAAAATTCTCTTATCCACATCCCAGATTCCCACAGCATTTCCCAGAATTCCATTGCCAAAGCTCTGGGAATAAAAGGGAGGAGCTGGAATTCCCATCCCAGAATTCCTGGAGTTTATACTCCCAGCACATGGGATGCATTCCCCAAAAATCCTCTGAACCAGATCCTGGAATTTCCATTCCCAAAGCTCTGGGAATAAAAGGAAGGATCTGGAATTCCCAACTGATGGATAAGACACCGGGAATGACCCAGAATTCCCATCCTGGAATTCCCATCCCAGAATTCCTGGAGTTTATACTCTGAGCTCATGGGATGCATTCCCAGAAAATTTGCTCATCCAGGTCCCAGATTTCCCAAAAACTTCATTCCCATTCCCCTTTATTCTGGGAATAAAAGGATGGAACTGGAATTCCCAACTCGTGGGCAAGGCACGGGGAATGACTCGGAATTGCCATCCCAGAATTCCCAGAGCTTATACTCCAAGCCCATGGGACACATTCCCAGAAAATCCTCTGAACCAGATTCCAGGATTTCTGTTCCCAAAGCTCTGGGAATAAAAGAAAAAACCTGGAATTCCCATCCCAGAATTCCCAGATTTGATATTCCAGCACTCGGAATGAATTACCAGAAAAATCCTCTTATTCACATCCCAAATTTCCGTGGTGTTTTCCAAAAGGAAAACTCCTGGAATTCCGCTTTGTTGTGGATTTGGGAATCGCAGCTTCCCTCAGATTGGCCGGGCCCAGAATTCCCATTGATATTCCAGCACCTGGAATGAATTCCCACAAAACCCTCTTACCCACATCCCAGGATTTCCATTCCCAAATTTCAGGGAACAAAAGGAAGGAGCTGAAATTCCCATCCCAGAATTCCCACTGATATTCCAAGCCCATGGGATGCATTCCCAGAGAATTCCCTGGAGCAGATCCCAGATTTCCATCCCCAAAGCTCTGGGAGTCAAAGGATGGAGCTCAGCTCATGGCAGCAGGAATGACCTGGAATTCCCATCCAGAATTCCCAGATTTAATATTCCAGCACTTGGAATGAATTCCCAGAAAATTCTCTTATCCAGATCCCAAATTTCCACAGCATTTTCCAAAAGGAAAGAATTCCATTCCTAAAGCTCTGGGAATGAAAAGAAGGAGCTGGAATTCCCAACTCATGTATGAGGAACCAGAAATGACCGGGAATTCCCATCCCTGAATTCCCAGATTTGATATTCCAGCACTCATAATGAATTCCCAGAAAATCCTCCTATTCACATCCCAAATTTCCGTGGTGTTTTCCAAAAGGAAAAACTTCTGGAATTCCACTTTGTTGTGGATTTGGGAATTCCAGCTCCCCACAGACTGGCCGGGTCCAGAATTCCCAAACCTCTGGAATCCAGGATTTCCCCACATTTGATCCTTTTCACTTCCAGAGGAAATTTTTTAACCAAACCCAAAAATCCCAGGAATTCCTCGAGACCTCCAGGAGTTTTATCCCAATTTTTTGGAAACCAGGAAATTTGGGAAATGCAGGAAAATAAAGGAGGAGAGAGCGGGAGAGGAAAAAGTAAAATCTTGGATGCAGGAGCCTCATCCCAAAAAAAAAAAAAAAAAAAAAAAAAATTGATGGAAAAGCAGCTCGGGGAAGAATTCCTTAAAATCTTGGAGCCCCAGCCTGGAATTCCGGAGGAAATTCGGGAAGCGGGAATTCCCTGTCTCGCTGCTGCCACCGCGTGGCTCTTCCCGCATCCCAAATTCCCGAGGATTTCCCCGGGAAAATTCCCCCAAATCCAAAGATTCCGAATTGCTGGAATATTCCCGGGCTGATCCGGGATTCAGCCTTGGAATTTTCTTTCCCCATGGGAATGGTTTGATCCCGGAATTCTGTAGGATTCCCTAAAAATGTTGGGAACCTCCTGGATCCCTTTTTTGCTGCCTGAAATCCCAGGACAGAATCCTAAAATCCCGGAAATTCCGAAATCAGGGAAGGTTTTAATGGGATTTTGGGATGGAATTCCTAGAAAAGCTGGGATGTCCCTGGAATATCCCGTGGGATCGCACAGGAGCTGTGGCTGCCCGTGGAATGGGATGAGCTTTAAACCCCCCAAAAATTTCAAGAATTCCACAAAATGCAGGTGCAGGAACACATTCCTGAAATCCCGGAATTCCAAACATTCAGCTTGGTTTGGTCTTTAAGGAAAAAAATTTTTAAAAAAAGAGAGGAAAAAAAGAAAAGAAAAAAAGAAAAAATAATTTCACTCCCTAAAGCAGCCGGGTTTGGGGGGGGGAAAAAATTGGAATAAAAACCTGGAAAAAAAAAACCTGGGGGAAAAATTCTTCAGAACTTAATGACTTGTACAGATATTCAAAATCTTTCATCATTATTTTTCCTCTTCTCTTTCAAAAACATTCACAGTTCTCTGGAAGAAGGGGGGGGGGGGGCGGGGGAAAAAAAAAAAAAAAAAAAAAAAAAAAAAAAAAAAAAAAAAGGAAAAATAATAAAAAAAAAAAAACCAAGAAAAAAGTCTGGAAAGAAAAAGCCTGGAAAAAAACCTGAAACAATGAACGTGGGGGAGAAAAAACATGGGAAAAAAAAAACCTGGAAAAAAAAAAAAAACTGGAAATAAAAAACCTGGAAAAACTTGGGGAAAAAAAATCTAAAAAACACCTGGGAAAAAAAAAAACTGAGGGGAAAAAAACTGCCTGGAAAAAAATACTGGATAAAAATCCCCAAAAAAATGGGAGAAATAAAATCTTAGGGGGAAAAAAAAGGAAAGAACTGGGGAAAAAAACAGGGAAAACCCCCCAAAAATGCCCTGGAGCGGCAGGAATTCCTCCCCCTGGAGCGGCAGGAAAAGCTCCCGGTGCTCCCGATCCCCCCTCCCGGGGCTCCGTCATCGACACCGCCTCATTAATTTAATTAATTAATTAACGGCTCCCAGCGCCGCTCCGCTCCGAGAACGCCGCTGCAAAAGCCAGGCCGGGACTTTTCCCGAGATCCCAAAAAAATTCCAGGCTCGGCAGGAGGGGGAAAATCCCGGGAGGAGAGGAGAAGATGGCGTGGGATCCAAGCTGGGATTTTCTGGGATTTTCCTGCCTCGTCCTGCTCCGATCCCGACTTTCCCTGGCGCAGCTGATCGAGGTAAAAAAAAAAAAACACCCTTGGAAAAGTGGGAATGAGGGCCGGGAATGGGGGATTTCCCTGGAAAACAGCAAACCGGGAATTTAAGGTGGATCCAAGGAGGTTTTTTTTTGGGAATTTTTGGTGCTTCTTGAAAGGCTGGGTTGGGAATTTCGGGTTGGAATCGCGGGGTTTTCCTGGTTTTCCAATTATTTGAGGAGCGGGGTAAAAATGATCCCAAACATCCTATTCCTGATGGATATTCCCGTGAAAGATATGGGAAATTTTGGAAATATTTGGGATCTGTTTTCCTTCTCCCGCCTTCCCTCATTCCCGGTAATCCTGGATTTCATGGAATTGTGGGATTTCATGGAATTTCTGCCCCTCCACAGGAGCTTTTCCCTGAGGATGACTCTGCATTCCCAAATTTATGGAAAATCCGGGAATGATCCGGGAGGGAAGAGCGGCTCCCATGCCCTGGCTGCAATTCCAGAGGGAAATTCCTGCCTGGAACACAAATCCCAGCTCCCAAAAACTTTCATTTTTCCCTCTCTGGATCCTTTTCCCTGCTCCACCCAGGAATTCCTGGAGCAAAGTTTGGCTGCAATTTCTGGGATTAGAAAATTCCAGGAATTTCCTGGGATTTCAGACTTCATATCCTTTCTCTTTTCCATATTTTTTCCAGGATTTCTGGTCTCTCATCCCTGCCCTTATCCAGATTTTTTTTTTTCCCAAAGATTTCCAGTTTCTCATCCATTTTCCTGATTTTTTTACAGGATTTTCAGCCTCTCATCATTTCATCATTCCCTTCCCATTTTTCCCAGGATTTCAAACCTCTCATCCCTTTCCCAGATTTTTCCCAGGATTTCCAGTCTCTCGTCCTTTCCTTTATCCTGTTTTTTTTCCAGGATTTCCCTTTCCATATTTTCCCCAGGATTTCCAGCCTCTCACCCCTGCCCTTATCCTGATTTTATTCCGGGATTTCAAACTTCTCATCCCCGTCCTTTTCCATATTTTTTTTCCGAGGATTTTCAGCCTGTTCTCCCTCCTTTCCCATTTTTTTTTTTTCCAGGATTTCCCTTTCCTGATTTTCCCAGGATTTTCAGCCTCTCATCCCTCCCGTTCCCATATTTTTTCCAGGATTTCTGGTCTCTCCTCCCTGCTCTTTTCCTATTTTTTTACCAGGATTTCCCTTTCCCATTTTTCCCAGGATTTCAA
Organism: Onychostruthus taczanowskii; assembly: GCF_017590055.1. NCBI lineage: Eukaryota > Metazoa > Chordata > Aves > Passeriformes > Passeridae > Onychostruthus > Onychostruthus taczanowskii. Next base: position 24,613,856 of record NW_024500349.1, read on the forward strand.
ACCTTTCACCCCTGCCCTTATCCTGATTACTTTTCCCAGGATTTCCCTTTCCATATTTTTTCCACCAGGATTCCTGGCCTCTCCTCCCTCCCTTTCCCATTTTTTCCCCAGGATTTCAAACCTCTCATCCTTTCCCCTTTCCTGATTTTTTCCAGGATTTCTCACCTCTCATCCTTTCCCTTTTCCCGATTTTTCCCAGGATTTCCAGGCTCTCATTCCCAACCAAATCCCTGCTTTTCCCCCATCCCATCCTACCTGAGCATTCCATAAATCCAGGAATCCTCTCCAAGGCCAGGCTGCTGCTCCAGGAAGAATTCCGGGTTTTCTGAGCTGTCCAACCATTCCCAAGGGGAGAAATGAGGCAGAACTTCCCCTGACAGTGCAGAATTCCCAAATTATCCTTCCCTGAATCCCAAGGACAACCCAGCCAGCTGGAAAATTTCCCATTTTATTCCAGACAATTCCCAGAAAACAAAAATAAAACATCCAAGCCTCAAAAATCGGGATAAACAGCAAGAATTCCTGGATCTGCTTTGTTTATTCCAGGTTTTTTTCTTGGAAAAGCAAAAGCTCTGCGAGGAGTTTATTCCTGGAAATAATTGGATAATGGAGTTATCCTGAATAATTCGATTCTGGCTCAGCCAGGCTGGAGCAAACAGAGGAGGAAAAAAAAGCCAGAGAGGAAAATAATTCCGGCAGCTGAAAAAAATCCCCAAAAAACGCCAAAGAAAAGGAAAAATAAAGGAAAAAAAGCAAGGAAATGTTTGGGAAAGAGGCAAAAATCCCTTTAAATCTTGGAGTTGATTGAGGAAAACTTTGCTGGCTCCCAGGCCTTCGGAAAAATTCCCAGGGCTGGCAGTTCTCCTGAAATTTGGGAAGAGAATCAGAAAATCCTGGGATGGGTTAGAAATCCCAAAATCCCAGGATTGGCCCTTAAATCCCAAAAAATCCCTAAATCCCAGGATGAGCCCATGATCCCAAAAATGCTTCCCTGCTCCTGATCCTAGGGATCAGCAAACAATGGGATATTGAGGGATTTCTCTGGGAATTGGATCCCGGATCTGAGCCAATCCTGGGAGGATAAATTGGGGAAAATGCTTTATTCCCAGCTCGGGATAAAATTCCTTGAGGGATTGCTCAGGAATTCCACTTCCCAAAAAATCAGGAATTTTTTGGGGCACTGGGTGTATTGCAGCTGTTTTCCAGCTGCTGCTCCAAGGTGTTCCTTAAAAATCCCATGGAATATTTGTTAGGATTTCCATCCTTTAGGTTCAGGTTGAGTTTATCTTTCCTTAAAAAAATTCCACAACTTTTTATCCCAGAATTTCTTTGCGCTTCCATTCTGCTTCCTCCTGGATCTGCATCTTTGCCACATCCTGAGGATGTGTTTCCATTAAAATTCATTGGAAAAGTGAATTTTTCCAGGAGTTTTTCCAGGAATTTTCTCACCCAGGCCCTCATTGACAGAGATCCCAATCCTTAAAATCCATTGGAAAAGCAGAGAAAGGAATTCTGGAGCGAGCCAAGGAATGGCTGGAAAAAGGAAATTCCTCCTGCTCCCGTTCCTTAAAAACCCCTCCAACATTCCCAAATTCTTGAGGACTCACCAACCTCTCCATTCTCTCATCACCTCCCGGAGTATTTTTGGGAATTTTGCCGTCCTGATCCATGTTTTCCTGCTGGTTTTCCCTCCCTTTTTCCCAGGCCACCACGGCGCCTCCCAAGAAGAAGCCGGACCCGGTGACGTCGGAGACCGTGGTGATCTGGGGGCTGCGCCTCTGGCAGGTGGTCGGCATCTTCGCCCTCTTCGTCCTCTCCATCAGTGAGTCCCGCAATTCCCAGGAATTTTCCCCCTGGAAAACTCCCCAGGGCGCTCTCTGGAATGCCGGGAATGCACGAGGAGGGATTCTCTGGTGGGAATCGCTGGGGATTCATCTTGGGAGCACCCGGAGAAGTTCCAGGGATGGGAATCGGCTCCAGCACCGCATTCCTGCTCCGATCCGGGATGGAGCCGTGGGCCTGGGAATCGTGGAATGCGTTGGGTTGGGAATCATGGAATGCTTCGGTTTGGGAATTATGGAATGATTCGGGTTGGGAATTGTGGAATGATTCGGGTTGGGAATCGTGGAGTGCTTCCGTTTGGGAACCATGGAATGATTTGAGTTGGAAATCCTGGAATGATTCAGGTTGGGAATTGTGGGACTGATTTGGGTTGGGAATTGTGGAATTCTTTGGGTTGGGAATCATGGAATGCTTCAGATTAGGAATCATGGAATGCTTTGGATTAGGAATCATGGAATGTGTTGGGTTGGGAATCATGGAATGCTTCAGATTAGGAATCATGGAATGCTTTGGATTAGGAATCATGGAATGTGTTGGGTTGGGAATCATGGAATGATTCAGGTTGGGAACCGTGGATTTCTTTTGGTTGGGAATCATGGAATGATTTGGATTGGGAATTGTGGAATGCTTCAGTTTGGGAATCGTGGAATGATTCAAGTTGGAAATCCTGGAATTCTTTGTGTTGGGAAACCTGGAATGCTTCAGGTTAGGAATCGTGGAATGTGTTGGGTTGGCATTCCTAGAATTATTCAGGTTGGGAATCATGAAATTATTTGGGTTGGGAATTGTGGAATTCTTTGGGTTGGGAATCATGGAATGCTTTAGTTTGGAAACCACGGGATGATTCGAGTTGGAAATCCAGGAATTATTCAGGTTGGGAATCATGGAATTCTTTGGATTGGGAATTGTGGATTCCCTTCAGGTGTCCAGGAACTCAGGATTTCCTCTGGGCTGGAATTCCCAGCTGGGGGTGGAAATTCCTGAGGATTTCTTTCAGGTGCCCGGGAATTTGGGAATTCAAGGAGAATTCCTGTGGGATGGAATTGAGAATTCCGGAGGGAATCCAAACTGGAGATTCCCAGCTGGAATCACTTTCCAAGATAACTCCGTTCCTGGGAGTGATCCCAGAGTTTCCTGGATTCTCTTCAGGTGTCCAGGAGTTCGGGAATTCCTCTGGGCTGGAATTCCCAGCTGGGGGTGGAAATTCCTGAGGATTTCTTTCAGTGACCAGGAGTTCGGGAATTCCTCTGGGCTGGAATTCCCAGCTGGGTGTCGGAATTCCTGAGGATTCCTTTAAGGAGTCCTGGAATTTGGGGATTCCTCTGGGATGGAATTGAGAATTCTGGCAGGAATCCAAACTGGACATTCCCAGCTGGAATCTGATTCCAAGAAAATTCTGTCTCTGGACGTGATCCCGGAGCATCCTGACTTCCTGTCAGGTGTCTGGGAATTCGGGAATTCCTCTGGAATTCCGGAGGGATTTCTCAGCTGGAATCCCGACTGGGAGTGGCACTAGCTCCGCCCCCATCGCTGCCTGGGATGGGATTTGGGATGAAGAAAATCCATGGAAAACAGGGAATTGGGAATGGAGTGAAACGTAAAAACAGGGAATTAAAACCAGCAATAAATCCGGGGAAAGGAATTTAAAAATAGCAATCAATATAGAAATATATAAAATTAAAAAATAAAAATAAATAGAAAAATTTTAAAAGCACAAAATATAATTAAATATACATTATTATATTGTATTTATCATTTATTATAATAAAACAATATAATTAAATATAAAATATAAAATTTAAAATAAATATATAAAAGTAGAAAATTTAAAAATAGAATTAAGTACACACATAGAAAAAATTAAACTAAACATTAAAACATAAAATTAAAAAATAGAAATAAATACAAAAGTAGAAAATTGAAACATAAAATTAAACATTAAAATATAAAATTAAAAAAATAGAATAAATGTAAAACCATAAATAAAGCTGGACCTAAACAAAAATCTAAATAAAGTAGAAATGCATAAATTATGCTTTAAAGGTAATTGCATTATAAATATAATTTTAATTAACATTATAATGAGTATTAATTTATTAATTACAGATTAATTTAAAATAGATTGTAAAATTATATTATAAAATAATATGATTAAAATTATATTTATGGAACAATGTATTTCTATGTTAATAATAATATATTTATATAGTTTATTATTTTAAAAATTTTTATTATTATTTTAAAATTTAACAAAATTTTAAAAATAAACTTAAATCAAATCAATCCATAAATATGATTAAAAAAATAGAAATACACCAATTATGCTTTAAATTGGATAGTGAATATAATTTTAATTAATATTATAATGAGTATTACTTTATTAATTACACATTGATTTTTAAATAACAATTTCTATTATGATAAAGTACTATAATCAAGAATTAAAATTGTATTTATGGAATAATACATTTCTATGTTATAAATAATAATATCCCTATATAATGATATAATTAATTGTAATTATAGTTGTAATTAATAGTTGTAATAATATAATAGTTATATAAATAATAAGTATTTAATTTGTATTTCTGTTATGAAAAATAATCTACTTCTATAGCAAATTAATTAATTTGAAATATAGTCTTATTTAATGGTTGTAATTATATAATATTAAATTACTAATAAATTAATATTAATGTTAATATAATATTATTAATAAAATCTTAATTAATTAAACAAAATCAATCCAGTCAGCTCAGAAATCTGCTCCAGGTGTGGATTCCACCTCCCAGCACATCCCACAAGGTGGCACCATTCCATAAGAAACGGGGAAAATTCAAATTCCAGGTTTCCCATTCCCGGGAACTCCCCCAGATTCCCGTGTTTCCTGCTCCCATTCCCAGTAACCAACCCAAATCCTCATTTCCCGTTCCCAGGAACTCCCCCGGAATTCCATATTTCCCTCTCCTATTCCCAATAACTCCCCTGGAATTCCGTATTTCCCAATAACTCCCCCAGAATTCCATGTTTTCCATTCCAAGGAACTCACACAGAATTCTGTATTTCCCACTCCCATTCCCAGTTAAATCCTCGTTTCTCCCTGTCCATCCTCAGTAATTCACCCAGAATTCCATGTTTTCCATTCCAAATTACTCACCCAGAATTCCATGTTTCTCACTCCCATTCACAGTAACTAACACAGAATTCCTAATTTCCCTCTCCAATTCCCAGTAACCCACTCAGAATTCCATGTTTCATTCCCAGTAACTCACCCAGAATTCCGTATTTCCCACTCCCATTACCAGTTAAATGCTCACTTCTCCTTCTCCATTCCCAGAAACTCACCCAGAATTCCTTTTTTCCCATTGCCATTCCCAGTTATCCCCAGAGTTCCTTGTTTCTCACTCTCATTCCCAGCAACCAACACAAATCCTAGATCCCCTCTCCCATTCCCAGAAACTCACCCAGAATTTCACATTTCCTACTCCCAATAACTACCCCCCATTCCCAGTACCTCACCCAGATTCCCATGTTTCCTGCTCCCATTCCCAATAACCAACCCAAATCCTCATTTCCCATTCCCAGAAACTCAGCTGGAATTCCTCTTTTCCCATTGCCATTCTCGGTTATCCCCAGAATTCCTCATTTCCCGCTCCATTCCCAGGAACTCTCTCAGATTCCCATGTTTCACTCCCCCATTCCCAGGAACTCCCCCAAATTCCTCACTTCCCTCTCTCAGTAACTCAGCCAGAATTCCATGTTTTCCCTTCCCAGGAACTCCCCCAGAATTCCTCTTTTCCATTCCTAATAACTCACACAGAATTCCACATGTCCCATTCCCAGTCCCTCACCCAGAATTCCATGCTTCTCCCTCCCATTCCCAGTTAAATCCTCATTTCTCCCCCTCCATTCCCAGTACCTCACCCAGAATTCCTTTTTTCCCATTCCCATTCCCAGTCATCCCCTGAATTCCTTGTTTTCCACTCCCATTCCTAGCGACCAACACAAATCCTTGATCCCTTCTCCCATTCCCAGAACCTCACCCAGAATTCCTCATTTCCCTCTCCCATTCCTAGTCCCTCACCCAGAATTCCACGTTTCCCACTCCCAGTCCCTCACCCAGAATTCCATGTTTCCCATTCCCAGTTATCACGCTGTGCTGCATCTTCAAGTGCCGGATCCCGCGCACGCGGAAGGAGATCGAGGCGCGCTACGCCCAGCGCCAGGCGGCCAAAAACTACGCGGACAAACTGGACACGGTGCCACCCCTGGGCGAGCTCACCGAAATTCCCGGAGGTAATTCCCACTTTTTTTCGGGATTCTGGGAATGCAAAGCCCGTCAATGAGCTGGCCAACATTCCCAGAGATAATTCCCACTTATTTTGGGGATTGTGGCAGTGCAAATTCCCTCAATGAGCTCAGAGACATCCCCAGACGTAATTCCTACTTTTTTTGGGATTCTGGGAATGCAAAGTTCCTCAATGAGCTCACCGAAATTCCTGGAGGTAATTCCCACTTTTTGGGGGGATCCTGGGAGCACAAAGTTCCTCAATGAGCTCAGCAACATTCCCGGAGCTAATTCCCACTTTTTTGGGGGGGATTGGGACAGTGCAAATTCTCTCAGTGAGCTCAGAGATGTTCCCAGATATAATTCCCACTTTTTTTTTGCAATTCTGGGAATGCGAAGCCCGTCAATGAGCTGACCAACATTCCCAGAGGTAATTCCCACTTTTTTTTTGGGATTGTGGCAGTGCAAATTCCCTCAGTGAGCTCACTGGCATCCCCAAAGTTAATTCCCACTATTTTTTTTGGGATTCGCAAAGTCCCTCTCATGGTGCCACCACCAAGGTCAACCCTCCCAGTGTGGATTCAGGATATTGGGATAAAATCCTTTGGATAAGAGGGAATTTTTCCGTCAGTTCGACTCGGAATCATTCCTTCATTCCCAAATTAAGTTTGGAGAAGCCCCTCAAATCCATCAAATCCTATTTTGAACCAAATCCCACTTAAAAATCCTGTGAAATTCCACATCTCCTGGTTTTTGGAACCTATCCAGGGATGGCAATTCCAACACTTCCCAATCCTTAATGTCTCTTCCAATCAGGATTTTTTTTCCCCTAATATTCAATCCAAACTTTTCCCGGGACAAATGGAGGCCGTATCCCATTTTCCCATCAATTTCCAGCCCTCACCCTCCTTAGTTAGGAGAATTCAATGCTGAAAATTCCCAGTGGGAATTAATTTAATTTCAAGGCCTGCCCTTGGGCGGGGGAATACCAGGAGTGAAACTGGAGTGGTTGGAATTCCGCATTCCCGGTTTTTCCTGCTGGAATATTTCTTCTCTGCTGCTCTCACTCTCCTTTCCTGATTCCATAGGCTCTCCCGAAAATCTCCTCACTCTCTCTGGCCATGGCCAGTCCAGACCTCTCCACTCCCTGCCTGTGCTGAAGGAAGAGGATGAGATGGTTCTCCAAGGAATTTAGGGAATTTCGATTCCCAGCCGCCTGTGGCTTCTTTTTTCCAAGGGGATCCATCAATCCCTGGATTTGCTGCTTCTCCATTCCTGGATTTTTCCTGTTTCCTCAACACCTTTTGATGGCTTTTTTTTCCTTCTTTCCTGTGTGTCTCCGGGAGGTGTAATTCCATAAAAACGGCATTTCCAAAATTTGGGATGTGCTGCTTCAGTCCGTGGGAAAAGAGACAGATCCAAACACTGTAGGAATTTAGGAATTCCTTGGAGAAATTCGGTCCTACACCAGCAAAATGCAGAATTACCAGTTGAACAATGGGAATTTGCACAAATCCCGGGATTTTAGGGGTGCCTGAAACTGGGAATTCCCAGCCCTCCCTGTGGAGCTGAACCAAATTCCATTAATAAATCCTTGTCCTTCCACTGAATCCTTCTCCTTCCAGTTAATCCTTATGGGATGAGATGGTTCTCCAAGGAATTTAGGGAATTTTGATTCCTGGCCGCCTGTGGCTTCTCTTTTCCAAGGGGATCCATCATCCTTGGATTTTCTGCTTCTCAGTTCCAAAAAAGCCTCACTGGGATCAGTCAGCGGGATGGGAAAATCCCCAGTAGGAATATTTTCCCTTTATCCCAGATTTCCAGCAGGAAGCTGGAATTTGGACAATTCCTGGGTTGTTGAATCCACATCAATTCCATTTCCATTTTTTTTTTTTTTTTTCTATCCTTGGAAACAGCTCAGGTTGCAGAAGAAAAAAAAGAGGAAGAAGTTCCCACTGTGTCCGGAAAAGTGGACAAGGCTCAGGGAAAGAAGGATGGATCCAAAGACTCCAAGAAAAAGGATGGGGAGAAGGAGCAGAAGGAAGAATCCAAGAAGGAAGGAAAGGACGGAGCCAAAAAAAAAGATGGAGAAAAGGGGGAAAAAGGAGGAAAAGAGGAAAAAGGAGGGAAAGGAGAAAAGGGGGAAAAGGAAAAGGGGGAAAAGGGAAAGGACACAAACGACAAGAAACCAGGGAAAAAGGGGGAAAAAGAAGGCGAAACTGGAAAATCCGGAGGTGCCAAAACCGATGGAAAAGCCAGTGGGAATTCCAAAGCTCCAGCAAAGAAGAAGTGACATCCCGGAAGGACAGTGCTGGAATTTTTTTGGGAATGCTCCGGCAAGTTGCTGGGGAGGAGCACTTGGAGCAGGATGTGCTTTTCCAGATATTCCTGTGGGATGCTGTTGGATGCATGGATTTCTTCCCATTTGGAGATGGAGCTGCCAGGATTCGGCACTCTGAAGGAAAACTGGGAATTTGGTTGGATAATAAAGAAAAATATCCAGCGGGAATGAGATGGAACTGACCTGGAAGCTGGAATGGGAATGAGGACTTTGGATAAACGTGGGAATGCTCAGGGATGAGGATCCGAACTAAAGGAGAAGGGGATTCATCCCGAATTTCTTCTCCTGGAGGACCTGGAGAAGTTGGAGAAAGATTTCCTGGCACTCAGCACCTCCTTGTGGGGAATTTTAGGGATTATGTACATTCCAGAAAAATCCCAAAGGATGGAATTCTCCAAGGTGTGAGTCCTGTGGACTTCCAAATTTTTGGACACATTGGAATTTCTCTTTCCTTCTCTGGTGCCTCTTTTCCTGTATTGCTGCAGGAAACACCAGGAATTCCATCTTTTCCAGGAGATTTATCCACATTTTCCTGATTTTTTGCTGAGAAAAGCCAGTTCTGAGACCAGGAATTCTGCTCCACTTCCAAGCGGCTGCTGTTCTCTCCCTTCCTGGGAATTCCTGAGGAGTGGATTTATCAGGAGTGGCGTTTTCCAACTGTTTTGGGAATATTCCAGCAATTTTTGCCTCAAAATTTCCAGCTGGGGGGATTTAGCTCCAGGGATTTTTTGCGGGATAGCATGGAAAATCTTGGGATAATTAAAACTCAAGATATCCTGGAACTGTCTGCTCCATAGGGAGAATTCCCTCCAATCCTTTATCCCCAGGAAGGGGATTTATTTTCTATTTATTTGATAGAAATTTTCAGTTTTCCTGCTGTTTTTTCAACCCGGATTTATCAGTGCCAACTATTTCCCATTTTTCCCATTTTTCCTTTTCCCAATTTTCCTTTCCCTTCTCTCCCACCCTACTCAGTCTTGGTGGGAAACGAGCCTGGAAAAATGAAGGGAATTTTCTGCCTGAGTGAGGTCGCTCAGCTCCAAAAAGTCCCAAAATTCCATAGCACCTGAAAAGGCGGAAAACTTAAGGAGAGACATTGGGAATGATGTCCAGAAGCACGGGAATGTTTGGGAAGAGAATGATCCAGGGAAATGTGGAATTCCAGCTGTGGGAATCCTGCGCCTGGACACAGAGGAGCCATAAATCCCCATCCTTGGAATGGCACCAATGGAAAAGTGGGAATATGGATACAAAGATTGGATTTCTTCGGAATTTCAATCCTAATCCAAATTTTTGAAGGCCCAGTTTAATCAGGAATCATGACAATAAAAAAGATTTTTCCACTGGATTCAGGCTTTGCTCCCTGGGATCAGCCGGATCCATGGGAATTTTGGGAAGGGGTATTTATGCCTTAAAAACTTCAGGATGGGATCCAGCTGGGACTGGGGCAGGAAAACTTGGATTCCCTGTCCTGCAGTTGGAATCACGCTGGAAATTTGGGATGTGGCTCCATTTGGAGAGGGATTTATTCCCACTCCAAAGGTTTCCAGGAGGAAAATCCACTCCTTTTCTTTTCCATGGAATTCCTTCTCCCTCATCCAACTTCCATCCCTATCTTGTTAAAAATAATCAAAATCCAAAATAAAATATTCACTGGGATTGGGGAATCCTTTAAAATCCACCTCAATCCTTTTTTTTTTCCCAAGCAAATATTCCAAATCCTGTGGATCAGATCCGAAAGATTTGTGGGAATGTCTTAATGATTTCAAAAAAGGGATTTGCTGTAAAAAAAAAAAATATAATTATCTTTTGGGAATAATTTGGTTTAGAATTATCAGAATGGGGGTGAAATGCAGGGAATTCATTCCTAGGATTAGGGAATCCATCCTGGGATTTGGGGATCCATTTCTGGGATCAGGGAATCTGTTCCTAGAGTTTTCAGGGATCGTCCTGCCCACAAAACTCATCCCAATTCCTGAAGTGGAAACAGAGGGAAGAAATTCCCAGCCCTGATCCAATGTTTTCCCCATTCCAGTGGGATCTGGAAGTCAGGAAGTGAAAAATAGGTGGAAAATTCCAGCCCAGAGTAATTGCAGCACTTTGGGAGTTGCTTTTCCACCAGCAGATGGAGAAATTGCCTTGGAAAAGCCACAGCCACATGAAGGAATTTTTAGTGGAAAATTGGATTTATTGTCCCGTATTTGGGTGGAAATGGAATTCCAGAGGCCAAAAGTTGCATTTAATTCCCAGAAATCCAGGGAATAATGGCAGGATCGCTCACTTCCTTGGATTCAGGTGATGCTGGTCCTGCAGGAGGAAAAATCACCCAGTCAGGACCAGGAATAAATTCCAGGATCTCAACATATTCCAGAAATTCCCACTAGAGGGGATCTTGTCTGGGATATCAGATCGAGTTTTAAGGAATTTGGGCTTATTTGGGATGGGAAATTAAGCCTAGATTCGGGAAATCTTCCAGCTAAAGTTGCTCCTGGCGTTGATTTCTCCCGATTTTCTCCCTGGATTGGTTGTCCATGGAAAATAGAAGAGAAAATTGAGTGCTCCAGCATTTGTTAGACACATTCCCAGCCTGCCTAGAAGGGGATTGTGCTGTTCCCTCCGTCCTGCCCCAGTGCCCAGGAATGCGGAGCCCATGGAAACACCTGGAAAGGGGGAATGGTGCTGGCTCAGCCTCCGGCAGCGGGAGCAGTGACCTGAGTCCCGGGCTCTTGTGGGACATTTGTGGGACATTTGTGGGACATTGCCATCCTCTGTTAAGCAGCTCCTGGAAAATCCCCCTCGGGAATACCAGGAACCGCCTGACCCTGCTTGGAATGAAGCCAGGAAAGCAAATCCATGGAAAACACGTCCCCAGCAAGGTCCTGCTGCCGCCTCGGGGAACTTCCCAAGGGCAAAGTCAGGTTTGTGCCTTTTCCAAGGTAATCCCAAGGAAAAGGAATGAGGGGTGAGTGTGGATGGGCAGGAAAACCAACTCCACAGGATTTTGTGGAATTGTCACCTGAGCCGGATTTTGGTGTTGGGATCATGGATGTTTCCAGAGAAATCCTCGTTATCCCTCTCCGTACAATCTATGTGGAGAAATGAACATTTTGGTAATATTTCCCATCAGCCCAATTTTGGTGTTTGCCATGGGAAGAGAGGAATCTCTCCCTCAGTTCAGGAATTCTTCCCTTGATCCCATTAAGGGTCCTTCCCTCTTGGACTGCACCCAGGGAAGCAAATCCATGAAAAACACACCCCAGCAAGGTCCTGCTGTCACCTCTGGAAATTTCTGAAGGATAAAGTCAGAGGAGCTCCTGATTTGAGGTTTTTTCCAAGGAAAAGGAATGAGGGGTGATGAGCAAGAAAACAAATTGCACAGGGAATCTGCCACCTCAGCCAGATTTTGGGATCGTGGATGTCTCCAGAGAAATCCACATTATCCGTACAATTTATGTGGAGAAATGAACATTTTGGGAATATTTCCCATCAACCCAATTTCAATGTTTGCTGTGGGAAGAGAGGCATCTCTCCCTCGCTTCAGGAATTCTTCCCTTGATCCCATCAAAGATCCTGGAGAAAAGGAAGCTCAGGGGGGACCTTCTGGAATTTTTAGAGGAAGAGAGGGAATCTCTCCCTTTCTTCAGGAATTCTTCCCTTGATCCCATCAAAGATCCTGGAGAAAAGGAAGCTCAAGGGGAACCTTCTGGCTCTGACAGGAGGGGACAGCCAGGGGAAAATCTGGGATCTGCTCCCAGGGAACAGGGACAGGAGGAGAGGAAATGGCTCAGAGATTTGGGAATATTTCCCATCAACCCAATTTCAATGTTTGCTGTGGGAAGAGAGGCATCTCTCCCTCGCTTCAGGAATTCTTCCCTTGATCCCATCAAAGATCCTGGAGAAAAGGAAGCTCAAGGGGAACCTTCTGGCTCTGACAGGAGGGGACAGCCAGGGGAAAATTTGGGATCTGCTCCCAGGGAACAGGGACAGGAGGAGAGGGAATGGCCGGGAGATGTTCAGGTTGAACATCAGCAGGAATTTCCTCATGGAAAAGGTGGCCAAGGATTGGAGCTGCCCAGGGAGGTTTGGAATTCCCATGCCTGGAGGGTTTTATTCTCCTTGTGGCACGTGGGGTTTAAGGCATGGACTTGATGAGTTTAGAGGACTGAAACCAATCCATGATTCCATAAAAAAAAAAAAAAAAAAAAAAAAAAAAAAAAAAAAGCAGGAGAAGGGCTCTGAAGCCACCTGGCTTCCAGGAATGGAAGATGTAAAGTTCAGGTATTCCAGTATTTCCTGAACATCCGTGGAATGCACTGGGTTTTCCAAAGGGTCACCAGACGTTTCCATGTGGATGGATCCCATGGATCACAGAAGGGTCTGGGGAGGATGAGGGAGTGCTCAGGAAAAACCAGGAATGACAGGAGAATCCCAAATCTCTGAAGCTGAGGTGGATTTTTCAAAGCTTTTCTTTCTGCCAGCTGCGTGTGAATTTTATTGGAGGATTTATCCAAATCCCAATTTATTTTGGTTTTTTCGTTTGGGCAAAGTAAAACACTCTTCTTATTTATGGAACCTTCTGGATCGTGCTCCCATTTTCTATTGGAATAAGGAAGCCGAACCCCTCCCAAAGCTCTTTCCTTGCACTCAGATCAGTGTCAGCATCAGGAATGAGGTGTTTGGATTGAAATCCCAAAATCCTGGAATGCTTTGGGTTGGATCACCTCATTCCAACCCCCTCCATGGCCATGGACACCTTCCACCAGAATCAAAGGATCAGGGAGCCTTATCCAGGTTGGAACTACCCAAAATCAGGGAAGCATTGCAAGCAGAGTGGTTTGCATGACAACCATTCATCCTGGCTCCCACCATTCCTGTTTCCATTCCTGGTGTTTTTTCTTCCAGCTTCCTGCCCTTCTCTGTCCCAGTCTGGCACCTCAGGAAAGCCAAGGAAATGGATGTCGGAATCCGAAATGCAGGGAACTCCCAGAACTTTGGGCCTGTAAGCCAAAGCTTAGAATTAAACCCAGGATTTGATCCAAGACCTTGGAAAAGGCTCCCAAACTGAGGTGCTAGAAGTGAGAATGTGGATTTAGAGTTTAAAGCAGAGACATGTTAAGCTGAGTAAAGGAAAGTTTAGAGTTTTAGAGCTTAAGATAAATAAATAATAATTTATATTTCATTATTATAATTAACAATAATAAAAATTTATATTTAATTATTACAATCAATAATAATGTTTACAATCAATAATTTATATTTCATTATTACAATTAACATTAATAATAATTTATATTTCATTATTACAATTAATAATTTTACAGAGGTAAACAAGGAGTTTAGAAGGCAGCACTGTGGGTTTGTGTGCCATAACATGATTGGCTAAGAAAGCTCACACTGTAGCATGAGACAAAAGATTTAAGGATGTAATATTAATATTTAGGATATAATTAAGGATATCACATTTAAGGACAAAATATTTAAGGTCAAAGACATAAATATCCTCGTTGGCAGTGTTTTATTGGTCAATAAATCCTTTGAAGGTCTTTAACTGAGGGTCTTGTGGCCTTCTGAGCCGTGCAGTGAAGATGTGAGCTGAGCTCACCTTCCTGCCTGTGCAGAAGATAACAAAATAAACCACATCAACAAAAACAACTCAGAGGTCCCGTCTCCAACTCATCCCAAATTCTTTCCAAAATCCCCATAAGAGAGGCTCCCCCAGCACTGCTGGTCTTGGAGCTTTTCCCTTTTCCTTTCAGGATTTGTCACCAGGACCTTGGGATGTCACCGGGAACAGAGCAGGTTTAGCTTGGAGATCAAGAGAAATTAATCCCTGGGAGGGTGGGGAAGGGCTGGGATGGAATTCCCAGAGAAGCTGTGGCTGCCCCTGGATCCCTGGCAGTGTCCAAGGGCAGGCTGGACACCTGGAGTGGCCTGGGACAGTGGGAGGTGTCCCTGCCTGTGGGATGAGATGATCTTCAAGGTCCTTCCAAGCCAAAGCATTCCAGGATTTTGTCATTCCATTGTGTCCGGCTGGGGAACGTGCAGGGATCCGATTTTCTGGGATGAGGCTGGAATTAAAGCTCTCAGTGGGTGTGGGTGGAGTGGGATTCTGTGAGGGAGGGAAATCGCTCCGGAGCCGGGCACGGCCGGGCAGGAATTCCACCGGCATTGCCCATTCCCGGCTCTCCTTGCTGTGGGATCAGCTCCACTTTTCCAGCCCCCACAAAACATGGGATGAACAATCCCTTGGGAATAGTTTTCCTCTCTGTTTTCCCAGTGTCTGAGCTGCTGGAATTCCAGGCTGTGGTGTCACCGTGTCCACGGGGATGTGCCAGGCAGGAACTCCCGTTGGATTAATCCCTGTAATTACTTGAGGATCAGGTGCAAGGTCCTAAAGGCACGAGGCAGCACCTCCAGAAAATACTTTTGGGATTAGGGAATGGAATGGATTCTTCCCACTCAGCCCAGAGCAGGAAAACATTATGGGATTAAATCCTCCTGCTGAAAACCAAGGCCTGGGGGTGCCTTTTGTGCCTCTGTCCTCCGAGGAATATTTTGGGTGTTTGCCATAAAATCTGGGAATGGTTTGGGTCAGAAGGATCTTTGGGAAAGATCCAATTCCACCCCCCTGCCACGGGCTCCTTCCACTGGATGGCATCTAAGCTGGCCTAAATATTTAGGCTGGGCTTTAGTAGGCGCTGTTGCATCTGGGAATGCCGTGATGTCCCTTGTGAGAGAATTCCTTGGGTTCCAGGGGGACGCTGAAGTGGCGCGATGGACGCAACCACATTGGGGGTATTTGGGATTTGGGTTAATTCTGGGATCAGCTGCTGTAATGGGAAGGATATTTGGGATTTCAGGTAACTCTGGGATCAGCAGCTCTGACTGGGAGGATATTTGGGATTTGGGGTAACTCTGGGATCAGCAGTTTGTACAGGGGGGATATTTGGGATCTGGGGTGATTCTGGGATCAGCAGCTCTGCCTTGGGGAATATTTAGGTGGAAGATCTTTTCAGCTTCGCTGTCCCACCCCCACCTGGAGTTTCCAAAACTCCGCTTGGGCTTTGCCACGGCTTTTGGAGGCAACTCCAGCAGGGAATAAAGAAGACCTTGAGAGAAGACAGTGGCGTGATTATGCCCCAGCTAAATCCAGTTTTAATTCCCTCCAAGTACAGGTCCTAATTTGCAAATTGCCGCTCTGGGATAACGATCCCAAATCCCGCATGGAGCTCAAATAGAAACAAAACCCCGGGGATCAGGTGGGAGCTGATTAAAGGCAGCAAACCACAAAATTTTGCGCTTTTTTTCTTGCATTCATCACTTGAGCTGAACTCTGGGTTTGGTTTTGCCTTTCCAAAAAAAGAGGCTCCCACAGTGGCTGAGTTGAGTTTTTTATTTTTGTAAATTTTTTTTCCCTCTGCCTGGAAGGATCCTCGCCTCATTTTTGGGTGGTCAAATATAGTTTGAGCACCTTGGGTTGTTGGTTTTTTTTTTTGGTTTGTCTTTCAGAATAGCCCAAATCTCCCCCAGCGCTGTCTGGAATTTAATTGTGGGGTGCACATGGAACATTCTTCCTGGAAAAACGAGGAGGAGGTGGAGTAGTAAAAATGGTTAACCAGAAAAGCAAACAAAAGCCGCCAGAGCCGTTAATTAGGATTGAAAATAGAGTTCTGTGGGATATTCTGTGGGACTGTTCCTGGGAGGGGATCAGGGGCCTTCGGAGCTGGGGTTTGGGAAGGGAGGAACATCCAGGTGGGGGAGAAAAGAGCCAAGCTGCAGCCTGTAATTTTCCAAAATGAGAAAATTTGGAGCAGGGGCCGTGGGATTTGAGGTCAATTCCCAAGGAGATGGAGAGGCTGCATTAAGCTCAGCTCAGCACTTTCACCCGGCTTTTCTCCAGAAAGGAAATTTGGGAAAAAACTGAGATTCAGCTGTCCAAAAACCTTTGTTCTGCTTCCTTCACCCCAGCAATAATCCTGTCATTAATAAATCTCTTCTTTATTAGAGAATAATTACTTATAATTATTATTGGAATTATTATTAATTAGCTCTTCTTTATTTCCTCCTAGAAACTCCTGGATCAATGCTAAAATCCATGGTCTCAAAAATAACCTGGGAATGGACAATTTTCCTACAAACAAACAAAAAAATCACCCAAAATGAATGGAAAAATTCTGCCAAAAAAAAAGCTTTAATAAGATTTTGGGTGGATGTGGGGTTGTTGTTTTTTTTTTTCCCTGAATCAAATTTCTAGGAGGTTTTGACTGAGAGGTTGATAAGAAGTGATTGTGAATTGATAGGAAGTTATTAATTGTGAATTGATAAGACGTGATTGGGAATTGATAAAAGGTAATTTTGAGGTTGATAGGAGGTGATTGTGAGGTCGATAAGAAGTGATTGGGAATTGATAACTGGTCAATTGATAAGAGGGAACTGTGAGGTTGATGGAGGTGATTGTGAGGTCAATAAGAGGTGATTGGGAATTGATAAGTGCTAACTGAATTGATAAGAGGTAATTGTGTGCTTGATAAGAGGTGGTTGTGAGTTGATAAGAGGTTAATTGATAAGAGATGATTGTGAGGTTGATAAGAGGTGATTGTGGGGTTAATAAGAGGTTAATTGATAAGTGGTGATTGTGAATTGATAAGAAGTTAATTGATAAGTGGTGATTGTGCAGTTAAGAGGTGATTGTGGGGTTAAGAAGAGGTTAATTGATAAGAGGTGATTGTGCAGTTGATAAGAGGTGATTGTGCAGTTAACAAGAGGTGATTTGTAGGGTCAATAAGAGGTTAATTGATAAGAGGTAATTGTGCAGTTGATAAGAGGTGATTGTGTGGTTGATAAGAGGTGATTGTGGGGTCAATAAGAGGTTAATTGATAAGAGGTGATTGTGCAGTTGATAAGAGGTGATTGTGCAGTTGATAAGAGGTGATTTATCTGCTCTGCTGCCAGTCTGAAGGAGGAAGAGGAAGAGCTGAAGTGGGAGAAGCCGTGGGCCAAGCAGGGAGTGGATCTGGAGGTGGGACACACACGGGACAAAACGGCCGCTTATCCTGAGAGAAAGGATCCTGCCAACCCGGAAAAGGGAATTTTTGTGCCTTCAGCAGGATTTAGGGGCGGTAAATCTCTTTCCTGATGCCCTAAAAATCAGCTGTAACACCTCTCTTTCCTTGAGGACATTATTCCAGGCCCTGAAACGGAGCTGTGTTTTATGGAGCCGCAGATTCCCGATTTCCAGCTGTGGGGAGCTGGCACCAAGGGCAGGGATTTGGGGTCACTCTGCTTAAATATCATGGAATGGTTTGGAAGATAACTCAATCCCAATCCACTGTCTCAGGTTGTCCAACCTTGGACACTTCCAGGGATTCAGGGGCAGCCTAACTTCTCTGGAATTGGGAAGAGCAAAATGTCCGCCAGGAGCTTTAAAGGGGGAAGGAGAATGGACCTTTCCTTGCATTTCCCAGTGCAGACTCATCCCAGAAGTTGGGAGGTTAAACTTTATAGTTAGATTTGAGAAATTCATTTGTAAAGAATTCTCAAAACTTGATAGAAAGTTCATATAGTCTTGTACATTTGTATGTAAGCACTGAGACAAGGTGTGCTGGCCTAGGAAGGCCATGGAAAAGAGATGACATTGTTGAGAGAGAGATCGGATTAAAATAAATTTCAGCAAGTTTCAAAATACGGCCTTTCGAAAAAGACCAGATATTTTAGAGAATTAGAAATGTGAAAGACGCATTGTAGCAGGACCACAAAATAACAGGTGGGGTGAAATAATCGGTGATTGGTGTTAGAAGTGTCAGCAGCACTTCCTGGCAAAAGCTAATAGGCTGAAAAACATTTATAAGGTATTGCAACCAGGAAATGGCCTGGCTTCTGATGGATTGGCACTGAGTTTTACATCTCTTGTGTCTCACCCTTCATCGAGACTGCTAATGGAATAAAATCTTTTAAAACGTCTCTCAGTTGCTCCATCTCTGTAAAGGCTGGGAAAACCAACAGTCTGGGATGATCCTTGGATTCTTCCCACTCTCCTCACCGGGAGCCAGAGCTGTTTCCTTGGCATCCCCCTGCTTTTCCTTGCCCTGACATTCCATGTCTGCACCGCCGGAAAAGGCATTTAAATAAGTCCAACAATGGGATTAATCCAGCAGGAGCTGAAGATCCATTCTGAGGAAAATTCAAGTGGTTTTCCTCAGAGTTTCTTGGGAATACTCCATGTGCCAGCAGTCTGTGACTCCACTGGAATTTGTTTTGTGTTACCTGTGTGAAATAAGTGCTGCACAATCCTGGAATTCCAGAACTTGGGTTGGTGGGATCTGAAGGATGATCCCATTCCCACCCCTGCCATGGCAGGGACACCTCCCACTATCCCAGGGTGATCCCACCTGGCCTTGGGCACTGCGAGGGATCCAGGGGCAGCCACAGCTGCTCTGGGAATTCCACTTCAGGGCCTCCCCTGTTTTTTTCTTTCACATTTTGTAGCTTTGTTTCCTTTGATCTCCCTTCCATCTCCTTCGGCACAGACAATTCCCAATTTTCCCTTTGGCTTGCTCCTGCCTATCCCTGCTCCTTTGCCTCTTTTGGCCCCGTTCCACAAATCCTCCATCTGCTAGGATTTTTTTGGCTCTTCCCACTTGAGTAAAATCGGTGAATTTCATTCATGCCCGTGTTCAGTTCTCCGCCAGATGATGAATGAGGATGTTATCTCCCTCTGATCCGTGGGGATGTCCCACTGAACTGCTTCCCTGCCATGCCATGGAATATTAGGGATGATTCATTACCCCCACCTCTTTATCTGCAGCATTTTTGGCCTGGGCAGCTGCTCGGAGAGGGGCTGATTTTAATTTCTGTGGCAAGAACAAGTTCTTGGTACAGATCAGAGATTTTCTGCCTGCTGGAATAATTTTAATCCACTTATTCCATCATAAAAAGGATGGACTCCATGTGGATCTGAATTTAATCTATTTAAGCTCGTGTAAAGTTCATCAAAATTAAGTGAAAACAGCAGCTCAGCCTGGCTTCTGGCTGCAGAGAACAGCAGATGGAGGCTTAAATTAACACGGAATCATGGAATTGTTGAGGTTGGAAAAGACCTTTAGGATCGTCAAGTCCAAGCATTAATCCAGCACTGCTGAGGCCACCACTGAGGTTGGAAAAGACCTTTAGGATCGTCAAGTCCAAGCATTAATCCAGCACTGCCGAGGCCACCACTGAGTGTCCCCAAGTGCCACATCCACAAGGCTTTGAATCCCTCAGGAATTTAATCCAGCACTGCCGAGGCCACCACTGAGTGTCCCCAGGTGCCACATCCACAGGGCTTTAAATCCCTCAGGAATCCCTCAGGAATTGTCTTCAGCCCTGGACAAACTTTTTAGTGAAGGGAATTTTCCTTACATCCCATTTAAACCTCTCCTGGCACAAATTCCCTCTTTATTTTTCCCTGGGAGAAGAGGTTGACTCTGCTCAGCTCCCGGAGATTTCGGGAGATTCTTCCCAGATCTGAAAAATAAACCCAGTTCAAGGAGCCTCGGGAGCCAGGCCAGGGAAATCCAGGAATTTCTGTTTGGAAATCCAGAAATTCCATCCCATCATTGAGCAGTGGCTCTGCACCTGCCTCAGACAAACTAATCCATAACCCCCTTTTTCAGCTCTTCCCAAGTGATTAAATCCTGCTTTTCAAAAGGTGATGAAATGAAATCCAAGTGAATTTTTGTGTGTGGAGAGAATGGAAAAGAGAGGTGAGCAAAGAGATAAAATAAACTGCAGTTTGTGAGGGAAAGGGACATTAGGAATAGTATTTAATATTGTTTAAATATCCGCATTTCTTTGTTTTTAAGGGAAAACCATTTTCTGCTGCATATCCACAGTTTTCCTTTTCCTTCAGGTGCCTCCACATGGTGTCAGGGACTGAATTTACTTGCGCACCCTCTGATTTTATCGAGTTGAGCTGAATTATTTCCTACACTCAGTGAAAACTGCAAAATCCCTGGAGTGATCCTGAAGGGAGGCCTGCAAAAATTCCAGAGAAGAACTGTTTGTAAAAGCTTGGAGAGACAGGACTAGGGGGAATGGCTTCAGGAGAAGGAGAGCAGGGTTAGCTGGGATATTGGGAAGGAATAATTCCCTGGGAGAGTGCCTTGGGTTGGAAATGCAGGATGTGGCTGGGGCTGTGTGTTCTATTCCCACCTATCAGAGGTGGGGCAGTTCTCTCTGTTCATGGGGCAGTTTTCTTTATCTCTGCCACAGCCAATCCTCCCTCCAGGAGATCTCTGCTGTCCATGGCCACTGAGTGTCCCTGCAGGGCTGATCAAATTCCAGCATCCCATGGGGAGATGCTCCGCCCAGGGCAGGAGCCAAGCATTCCTACCTGGATACAATCTGAGCCTGGAACAGCACAGCAGCCTTTGCCCACTGCATTCCCAGAGGAGCAGCTTTCTCCTGCCCTGCATTCCCAGAGGAAGAGCAGGCCCATCTCCAGCAGCCCTGGAGCTGCAGAGGAAAACTCTAGCCTTGGTTGCATTTTCCGTTTCAAGAGAAGCTCCTGCCTTCCTCAGCAGACACCTGTCTGCTCAAACTGAGACAGGGAGCAGTGAGGGGCTGGATTGGATTTCCCAGAAAAACTGTGGCTGCCCCCAGATCCCTGGAAATGTCCAGGGCCAGGCTGGAGAGGGCTGGGAGCAGCCTGGGCTGGTGGAAGGTGCCCCTGCTGCTTCCCAAAGCCAGCAGGGATGGGATGATCCGCTGGGAGTTGTCCCTCATCCTTCATTTCATCGCATCCTTTGCCAGCTGGATTTCAAGGGCTGAGACTTCAAGCACGGAGCTGAAGCCGGAGCCAGGGAGTTGGGAATAAAAAGCTTCGTTTTGTGATCCCAGGCCAGTGGAAAAGACATCTGTGAATTTCGGGATGAATCAGATTCCTGCTGGAAGCCATTTCCAGGGAACGTGTTCCTGGTGTCTTTCTTTACACCAGTGAGAGCAGAGTCACTGCTGATGTCACTCTGCATCCAGGCCATCCCCGTTATCCTAATCCTAAAGTTAATCCAGGCTCTCAGCAGGGATGATTCCCAAATGTCATTGCAGCAAAAGGTCCGAAACCACCAGACAATTCCTTTGGAGGGCTGGGAGTGGATTTAGACTCAATAAACATCTGGATTTGGAATCAAATGGCATTTTTAGCTGGATTTCTCCTCAAAAAAGCAAGATTTTAGGGAAGAAGGCTCCATTCCCCAGCAGCCAAGGGGGGGATTTACAAGGCAGATGGGGATGCTTAAAATAAAGAATGAAAAATGATGGAAGTTCATTTTTCCTCTCTGTCAGTGTGAAAACATCCCCAGCCCTCCCCCTATCTCCATCTCCAGATGAACGAGTGCTCCACCCTCATTAAAACCTTCTGCACTAATTAAACACCATTTGTAGGAGTGTTAGAAGCTTTGGAAGAGACAAAAATAATCTCATCTTTATTAAATAATCAAGGATAGAAAAACTGGAATGGATCCAGAAGTTCTCCCTGCTGTCCCCCCTAAAATGAGTTTCTGGGTTTCATTAAAAAAAAAAAAAAAAAAAAAAAAAAGGATTTAAAATGTGGGGGGAAAATAAAATAGGTTTTTAAAAAAATATCTCTGGCTCTGAGTGGCCAAGGGTTTCTATTTTCAGTTCATAACCAATGGATTTTGGGAACTGAAATCCAGAATCTCCTCTGGCTTTGAACAAAACCACCCAAACTGAAACCAGCAAACCACTGTAGAAGTCTGGCTCTCCAAATGCACCTTTTTCTCCTCAAAAGTGGTTTGGGAGAAAATGCTTCATTTTACAACCACAAAATGCTGAGCTCCAAAAAAAACCCAGAGAAAATCTTCACTCCTGACTTCCCGACTTTGCTCCCATGAGAGCACCAGGACGGGTGGGAGAGGAGAGCTCTGGATTTTGGTGGGTTGCAAACCCAGGCTGTGGCTCCTCGTGAGGGAATCAGGGAATTTGAAGCCTGGTGGAATTTATTAGTCTGAGGGAATCGTCTAAAAACTCCTTTTTGTCCCAAATACCTGGGAGTTGATAAAATCTCTGTGACGATGCTGAGAGGGCCCCGTTTCCTTCCCTGAAAATGCCTGAAATTCAGCTAAAAACCCACTGCAGTGTGGCTCAGGAAACTCCAGGTGTTGAAAACCATTCCTGTGTCCAGCAGGGAATCATCCTGGTGTATCCCATCCCAAATCCTGCGTGTGGTGGAAGCCCTTCAGCTTTTCCCATTGATTAGAGGGATTAATGCTGGATTTTCCCAATTTAAAGTGGAGGTTTGCTAAAAAATCCCAAAGTAAAAAAATTCTCTGTCCCTTCCCCATTTCCTCACCACGAGCTAGTTCCACATCCCCATCCCTGAGGGCTCAGACCTTGGAAAATCCCGGGATTTTTGAGCCTCTTTAGTGCTGCTTTTCCCTCAGAAGACCCAAAACCGAGTTTAATCCGGACAAAAACCGAGTTTAATCTGGACAAAACTCACAGTTTGATCTCATCCCTCCTTCAGTTTCCAAAATTAAGGAAGAGATTTTAGGAATTACAGCAGTAGGAGGGTGTTGAATCCCTCATTTATTTGCCATTGGATCTTGCTGTGGGATGGCTTGGAATTCTCAGCCCTTTGGGAGGGAATCCAAAGGGTGGCTCCTCTGCCACCATCCGACCCGTATTCCCAAAAATCCCATGGGAACAAAAAGTTTCCAGTCTTGAGTAGGGAATTCTAAAGGGAAATTTGGTTGCTGCCTTCAACCACCTAAATCCCAGCTGAAAGCAGGAAAACCTCCTTTAAAAATGGGTAATTCCCTTTAAAAATGGAAAATTCCTTTTCAAAGTTGAAAATTCCCTTTAAAAATGGAGAAGTCCCTCCTAAAAATGGAGAATTGCATTTAAAATTTGAGAATTCCATTTGAAAAGGGAGAATTCCCTTAAGAATAGAAAATTTTATTTACAAGTGGAAACTTCCCTTTAAAAATGGATAATTCCTTTGAAAATTTGAAAATTCCCTTAAAAAATGAAAATTCCCTTTAAAAAAGCTGGCATGGAAACCTCCCCAATCCTTTGCTTTCCCTCAGCCCATGGAAATGCTCCAGCTGGATTTAAATTCCTTCCATCCCTGCAATCCTGGAACGGGTTGGGTTGACAGGGACCTTTAGGAGCACGTAACTCCAGCCTCCCTATCTCTTGACTTTTCCCAAGGATATTTTGGATATTGTAACTTCTTCCTGCTTTTGGACCCTCAGGCCCAAATCTCCAGCCTGGAAAAGGAAACCTGGGATTGCTGATAATAGTTGGAAAGAGCTGTGGATCCCCTCTCCCAGAACCCCTTTTCCCCCTCATTTTCCCTCATTTTCCCTCATTTTCCCATTAAATTCCCATCCCTCTCTGCTCCACGGCCTCCAATTTGCTGACGGTGCCTGATTTTTGTTTGCTTTGCTGTCTTAATTTCACCTCTGGCTGCCAAGCACAAACTGCACGAAGAAATAAATCCCAGATTTTCCCTTTCTCCCAGCGGGAAGCTCCATAAAGATTCCCTCATTAGCAGCCAGAGATGCTCTGGAACAGCTCCTTCCCCTCAGAGCTTTAGGGGCTCAAATCACTCACACAAATGAAAATATCTTCTTTTCCTGATTATTCCTCAGTAGGAAAGCGATTCCAGGCATGCCAATCCATGATAATCGCTCCCAGGGCTGCAGTTCCTGGTCATTGGAATGCAAAGCACTGCAAGGATCAGAGGATCCATCAAAAACCACTGGCATTATTCTGAAATTTTGTTGATTTTGTTAATTTTGTTCATTTTGTTGATAACGCAAGGAAAGGACAAATTTGCCTCAAAAAAAAAAAAAATGCAAAACACTGTAAGGATCAGCGGATCCATCAAAAACCACCTGGAAAATTCCTGGGCATTGGAATGCAAAGCACTGCAAGGATCAGAGGATCCATCAAAAACCACCGGCATCACTTCAGGGTTTTGTTTATTTTGTTAATTTTGTTAATTTTGTTGAAAGCAAGGAAATGCAAGGAAAGGACAAATCTGCCTCAGACTGCTCTGGTGGTGGGATTTGGTTGGACAGAGCTTGGAGCAACCTGGGATAGTGGGCGGTGTCCCTGCCCATGGGATGGGATCAGTTTTAAAGTCCTTTCCCACCCAAACCCTTCCAGGATTTTCTCCTCAGGTTTCATGGGGTCGTTCCGTGGTCTCCAGACTGGTGGAATTGGGCAGTGTGGAATAACAGCAGGGGGTGAATTTTTGGAATTCTGTGGAAGCACATAATGAAGCTCCATGATGGTGTCGATCCATCCTGCCCCTGTGCTCAGGTGAGGCCCCACCTGCAGAGCTGCCCCAGCCCTGGATCCAGCACGGGAAGGAGCTGGAGCTGCTGGAGAGAGCCCAGAGGAGGCACCAGGGAGACCCCAGGGATGGAGCAGCTCTGCTGGGAGCCAGGCTGGGAGAGCTGGGAATGTTCAGCTGGAGAGGAGAAGCTTTGGGATAAGCTCACTGTGCCCTTCCAGGACCTGAAGGAGCTGCAGGAGAGCTGGAGAGGGACTGGGGACAAGGCATGGAGGGACAGGACACAGGGAATGGCTTTGAGCTGCCAGAGGGCAGGGATGGATGGGATTTGGGAAGGAATTCCAGGCTGGGAATGAGGGGAGGAGCTGGGATGGAATTCCCAGAGAAGCTGTGGCTGCCCCTGGATCCCTGGAAGTGTCCAAGGCCAGGCTGGATGGGGTTTGGTGCAGCCTGGGATAGTGGGAGGTTTCCATGCCCATGGAATGGGATGGGATTTACGGTCCATTCAAATCCAAATCACTCTGGAATTCCATGATTTTTCAGTTCTCTGAAGATCTGGTCCACATCCACAAGAGTCTCAAGGCCATCCTTCATCCCAGGTCATCCTGAGAAGGAAAAGATTGGAGTAAAATGTAACAACATTTTTTGGACATTCAAATTCCTCCCCCCATTCCTCATTTTAAATTTGATTTATTTTCAGCTGCTTTTAATTAACACTCAAATCCTTCTGGCAGCTTTAGGTCCTTCCCTGGCCCTTCCAAGCACCCCCAAATTAAAGAATGCTGCCCCTGTACTTAATCCATTAAAAAACAGGAACACAGACCAGAGGGTTTGGATTCCCTTTTACAATTTTTTTTTTTCTAAAGCTGAGACATTCCTCATTTTATTATTTCCCCACATTTTCAAACCACCACAGAAAGAGCTCCCATTTGCAGGTCCCAAATTCTGGCTCTGAGTCCAGCTTGTAAAATATTCCCTGAGTTTTCAGACAGAACAGTACAGTAGAGTTATTTATAGGGATTTTTTTTCCTCCCTCTTCTCATTTAGGGAGAAAAAAAAAAAAAAGGGAAAAAAAAGGAGGGAAACAGGAAATGGAATTCCATGATTTTTCAGTTCTCTGAAGATCTGGTCCACATCCACAAGAGTCTCAAGGCCATCCTTCATCCCAGGTCATCCTGAGAAGGAAAAGATTGGAGTAAAATGTAACAACATTTTTTGGACATTCAAATTCCTCCCCCCATTCCTCATTTTAAATTTGATTTATTTTCAGCTGCTTTTAATTAACACTCAAATCCTTCTGGCAGCTTTAGGTCCTTCCCTGGCCCTTCCAAGCACCCCCAAATTAAAGAATGCTGCCCCTGTACTTAATCCATTAAAAAACAGGAACACAGACCAGAGGGTTTGGATTCCCTTTTTCAATTTTTTTTTTCTAAAGCTGAGACATTCCTCATTTTATTATTTCCCCACATTTTCAAACCACCACAGAAAGAGCTCCCATTTGCAGGTCCCAAATTCTGGCTCTGAATCCAGCTTGTAAAATATTCCCTGAGTTTTCAGACAGAACAGTACAGTAGAGTTATTTATAGGGATTTTTTTTCCTCCCTCTTCTCATTTAGGGAGAAAAAAAGGGGGGGGGGAAGGGGAAAAAAGGGGAAAAAAGGATTTTTTTTTGGTGTAAAAAGCATTTTGCAATAAGGAGATCTGGCAGCTCCTTCATGGATGGTTTTCCTTCAAAA
Source organism: Onychostruthus taczanowskii (assembly GCF_017590055.1). Lineage (NCBI taxonomy): Eukaryota > Metazoa > Chordata > Aves > Passeriformes > Passeridae > Onychostruthus > Onychostruthus taczanowskii. Next base: position 24,640,363 of record NW_024500349.1, read on the forward strand.
TCAGCACAATTCCTCTGCTTTCCACCGTGTGCGGATCCATCTGAAGGGAACACTCCATAAAAACATGTGGATTTCATTCATGTGGCTACGAGAACTTTGTTTGGCTTGGCAGCTTCCAGCCGAAAATGGACGTGTTGGATTTTCTCCAGGGCTTTCCAGAAGTGCTCCGGATGGATCAGGGTGGAAGGGCTGGAGGTTGTCCTTTGTGACCTTCCCTTGCTCCTGGTTGGTCTCGGGACAAAGCCAAGCCTACAGGCTGAGCCTAAAATCTGGATTTGCCAAAATTTAGTTGGATTTGCCAAGAATGACTCAACCTGTGCCACATACCCATGGGAAGGGAAGGGAGGGGAGTCGCTCCCAGGTGGGACATGGATTGTCCACCAGGATCCGGTGTGGTGGGACAAGAGGAGGTGACTTCAGGGTGTCCCCATGGTGAAACCTTTCCCAGTTTATTCCCACCTCATCCCGGGATTTGTGCTCCCTGTGCCAGCTGGGCTCCAGCCAATGCTGGATTGGAGCTCCTCGTGCTGCTGGTGAAGCTCAGGAGCTGCCAGTTGGCCACCAGTTCTCGGATTTTCCCAAATTTCGGTGCCTCTATCCGGGGATTTCATCATTGCCAGAGTTCAATGGGATTATCCCAATATATACATAACGGATTCCCACAGTGCCCTTCCCTGCTGGTTTAGGAACGAAGGAATAGCTTTGGAATGTGGTTCTAGCCATGGGATGAAGGAATTATTGAGGTTGGAAATACTTCCAAGGTCATCAAATAATTTAAAGTAGAAAAATCCTGAGCATTCCAATCCATTGATCCTTTGGAGCACTGAGCTCCCAGGAAAACTGACAGTGCAGGAATTATATCCAGAAGTTTATAGAACCTATGGCTCATTATATTGTATAGATTAGACATTGGATTATCATGGAATCCTGGAATGGTTTGGGATGGACGGGACCTTAAAGCCCATCCAGTGCCACCCCTGCCATGGCAGGGACACCTCCCACTATCCCAGGTTTCTCCAAGCCCCATCCAACCTGGTCTTGGACACTTCCAGGCATCCCCCATTTCTCTGGACGATGAAATCTGTACGTTTGTGTTGCACCTGGCATGAGGAGATCACAATCCTGAGTGGAAGACACAAAAATCCCAGGGAAAAAAAATAACGGAATACTTGGAAAACCCAACTCCTTCCCCTTTATGGCCAGGAAGTTGCTCCTTATCCAATGAATTTGCCTTTGCACCAGGACTGGGCTTGCTTGGGCCGGAAAGATTTCCCTGGGCATGGAGGGATTTGAAGGCTGGACTTTGGAGGTCTTTCCGAAGCTTAAAAGATTCCAGGATGGAACCCCAGATCTCTGGGATCACCAGAGCTCTGAGTGCCGCCTCCAGGAATTTCGGGGACACTTCCAGGAGTGGGAACTCCAAACCTCCCTGGGCAGTTCCAAGGCCTGAGCACCCTTTCCAAGGAGAAATTTAGGAATTAAGGGACAGATTTTGGGATGCCTGGACATGGCAACTTATCCTGACCTTCTCCAGGTGCCCTCCTTTACCTGAAGGGTTTCACAGCTCCTGGGCCCCCGTCACCTCCTCACCCTGAAGATTTCCACCTGTCATTTTCCTGGCTCTAAAAGAAAAGAAGGACAAGCAGGAAAATATCCACAAAATTCAGATTCTCAGCAGGAATATTCTCATTCCCAGACTTCTCTCCCTGGTCTGCTGCTGCCGTTGATTTCCTGAAAATTAAAGAACATCTGGAGAGCTGGAATTTGTCTCAGGGATGGTCAATCCGTGCCTGGCTTTTCCTGTTGGTTTGTGGTTTTTTTGGGAGTGCTGCAGGAATATTATTTGGATGTGATTAACCCCAAATGCCGTTTAATCCGTGACATGATCCTGATTATCCAAATACTCCCCTAATCCTGCGTAAAGAAGAGCAGAGCTGAGAGATCAGTTTTAATTGGATACAAAAATATCAAATACAGGCAGGTTCAGTGTTGCAAAACTTTAATTCATTTCAATTTAATTTAATTGATTTAAATGAATTTAATTTTAATAAGTAGTTAAGGGAGCTAGGATGCAAATGTTAACAAATAATCTCAATTATGGTTGTTTAGTCACCCAAATTTTTTAATCTAATGTTGTCCTTTGAGGGCTGTGTTGGAATCAGCCCTCATCCTGCTGTTTTTCCTGGACAGAAAGAAAGGATAATTCCAAAAAAAATCTATTATTTTCACGTTAGTTGGAGTCTCACTGCCTCTCTTCCAGATTTTTTTTGGAGAAGCTCTTGTCTTGCGAAGGTGTAAACATGGGGGAAGGCAGATACTTATTTATTGATTTACCTCCATTTATTATTTCCCTATTGATTTATTTGCGCCGGACACAGATCCATGGGGATGGAATCTAGGGATTGGGATCGATTTTCCTCCGAGGGAATAACAATCCAACGGGATCTCCCTCCTCCTTCCCGTGCTCCGATTATCCCGCTGCTCCCGCCATCCAAGGAACGCTGCCAGGCCGAGCCATTCCCGGGATCGCTGCCAAGCCCTTGTCCGCCAGCAAGGAGCTCCTTGGGCGAATTCCAGCTGGGATGAGTTCCCCAGGCTGGAAAGAGGTGCAGCCGGATCCGTGGGATTCCTTGGATTGATCCAGAAGAGGAAGCTCAGTTTGAAGCATGCTTTGTTACGAAGCACGGGAGAATCGCCGAAGGGTCGGACGGAGGCGTTGGCTCAAGATGAGTTAATTAATTAATTAATGGCATCAGCAATTATTTGGGAGGAGTAAAATCAATGCTGAAGAGGGAAAGGGAAGTGAGAGGGAAAAGGAGGGGAAAAAAGGAGCCTTTTTTAAAGGATTTGGGTGAAATTTTCCTCCTCTTGCTCCAGAATCTCCAAAGGATCAGATGGAGGTGTTGACTCATGGAAAAATCCAAGGATCCAGATTTTTCTCCAGGAGGCTTTGATCTCTCAGCTTGGAAAGTCACTGTTGGGATTTCAGGCTCTTCCTTGAAAATTTTGGGGCTTTATTAGTCCTGCTTGAAATCCATCCATCCCTCTCTGGGCATTTCTGTATCCCCAAAAATCACCAAAAAAAGAAAACTAGGAGGAATTAAAACGTCAGGATGCTCATCCCCGTTCCAGGTGTCCTTTGAAATGAATTTTATTTAAAATTTAATTAATCTTTAATTGTTTCAAAGTTTTTTGCTGTTTCCCAGGCTGGAGATCTCAAGCCAAAAATAACAATTAAAAAAACATGATACTGCTACTAATAATAAACAACTATAATAATATAAATATAAATATAAATATAAATATAAATAAAAATAAAAATAAAAAATAATAATAATATAGAAAAATAATATACAAAATAATAAATGAAAATTACAATCATTATTATTATAATTTTAAAGTAATTAATTAATGAACAAAATAGAGGAAAAGGAGGGAATGTCATTCCTTAGAATCCTATACATGGGAATGAAGAACTCATTTGCATACAGTCAGAATTAACTTGCCTTAAGGATGATGACAATTAATTAATTAATGGCATCAGCAATTATTTGGGAAGATTAAAATCAGTGCTGAAGGGGGAAAGGGAAGTGAGAGAGAAAAGGAGGGGGGAAAAGGAGCCTTTTTTAAAGGATTTGGGCAACATTTTCCTCCTCTTGCTCCAGCTGTTTGGACAGGACAGGAAATACATCCCTAATTTTAGCCAGAAGTAGTAAAATAATAAAAAACTGCATTTTTTTATTACCAAGAAAGTGCCTAATTTCAATAAAAGAGTCTCATTCATGTCATAAATTATTGTTGTTAATAATATTTATTACTACAATATATATAGATAACAATTTTTAAACTAATAATAAATGAACCTGAATATTTCCCTGGCAATTTTTATTCCCTCTCAAAGCCCAGCATTGTTTTTTCAGGGTTTGGCACTGAAGAAGCCCCAGAATAAAAATAACTCCTCAAGTCCATGAATGGATTTTAAAAGCTCTGGAATTACAAAGAAAATATTGGGAAAAAGGAGAAAAAACAACACCCAGAGACCATTCAGAGGCAGGAAAGCTGAAAAAACTCAAAATATTTTGATTTAATTGGCAATAGCAGCAGGAAGAAACATCCATAGGATTGTTCTGGTTTTCTTGGATGTAATTCCATGGGATGGAGTGAAATTTTCATGAAGTGCCAAAGCTCTTTCCAGGAGTTCAGGTTTCCCAGTGGCTCTGGGAACGTCGAAGTGGGAAAAGTTCCCCCAAAGAGCCTCAGCAGGGAAGGAGGAGGAGGTTGGATCTGAAATTGATGCACTTAAAAGCTCTTGAAGAGGAAAATTATGGATGAGGAGGTGCTGGAATGTGGTGAAAAATTATCCCGGCGTGTTGATGGCTTCCAGGATTGGGATTAACAACGGGGCCCTGTTGGAATTTGGAAAAGCTTGGAGCAGCAGGAAAACGGAGGAATTCTGGTTTGCAGGGACTGGATGGTTCCAGAAGGTAAAGTTATTTTTCATTGTTTTTGGGGAGTTATAAATAACTCTTCCCTCCCTTGTTTGGGGAGCTTTGGCTGCAAAACTTCCCGGGAATCTGAGGCAGCACCTCAAATCCAATTGTCATTAATTACTGTGCTTTAAAAAGGTCGGGAGGGGAAGGATGGAGAGAGAAAATGAGGATATGATCACACAAATGGATGGAATTCTGGGGGTTGGGAAAGAGGCATTTTTTAGGAATCCAGGAAAAGCTAAAACCTGTGGGACAGGTGATGTTCATCCTGGATTTTGGCTGGATAAATGAAGGATTACAGAGAATTCTGCATGGACACGGCCACAAACAGGGAAGGAAAAATGTCAATATCATCTGTCCTAAACCAAAATTCCTGGCTGGATTAGGACAGGGATATACGAGGTGCTCCCACTGTCCCATCACAAGAGGAGAAGATTTTCCAGCTTTGACTCCTTCTGGAATCTCCATGGATTGCATCGAGAAGCCAAAGGCTGGGCTCTGAGGTCTTTTCCAACTCCGTGCCAACAGAGTCTGGAATTTCCCTGTTTGGAGCAGGAGGAACCTGATGCTCCTCCAAAACATGGATTGGGAATGTGACACCACTGCTTGTTCCTGTTTTAGGGAAGTTTGGCTCCTGGAATGTCTCTTTGCCACCAAGCACCCGGAAAATGCAAATTGAGGGGTCATGACATCATTAATGGGGGACAGGCAGGTTGTGAGTGATGTTTTCCTGAAGGATCGTCCATCCCAACAATTTTTGGGGACATTTTTTTGTCCTAGGACATTTTTTTTCCTGGGATTTCCTGGTTTGCAGAAGTTTGATGTCTCCTTTGCATGAATGTGGGAACGAAGTCACCGCTTGGACACCCGCTCCCAAAAAATGAAGTTTGGCTCTGTGTGTTCACCTTCTACTTTTAGAATTTGTCTCCTCATCGCTCCCTGCTGGAATGTCCCATGGAATCTTTAAAAGCAATTTTAAGGGGGAAAAAAAAAAAAAAAGGACTCTGGCAAATGGCAATAAGAGGAAGAAGAAAAATTTGGAATTCAACAAAAAGAATGGGAATTGTCATCCATTCTTTGACAAAATAATAAAAAAAGTTGGGGAGCCAAAATCCCCGATAAGCACAGAAATGGAGGAATATCTGGCAGGCTGCAGGAGGGTCGGAGGTGTTTTTTCACACCCTGGACACAGAATTTTTGGGATGTTTTTTGGGTATTTGTGTGACTTGCACCCCCATTTCCCAGGAAGGATATTCCCAGTGTTGGCAGAGCAGCGGATGAATTAAAGTCCCTGGAATTTCAGCCCCACCTGTTGGACTGCCCACCAAGAGGAGCTGCCAAGGCCTTCCCAGCAGGGTGACTAATCCATGCTGGGAACATCAGGGAGCTTTCCAGGCCTTGTTTGGGAATTGCAGGACCGTTGTTGGTGTCTTTTGCATTTCCTGGTTGCTCCAAGTTTGTTGGAGCAACCTTTTATTCCTTTTATTAAGGAATAAAGGTCTCCCACGTCACCCCAGCAGCTAAAAGTTATCCCTGACTTTTCCCCATGGATCGAGGTTTTCTACCTCATCGTGTCATCCCTTTCCAATTCCAGGGTTTGTTGTTTCCAGACAAACAGGGAGGTGGGAATGACACACACCCAGACTTGGAGCAAGGATGCCAAGAACTCGGGGTGTAGTGGCCTTTTAAATGATTTTATTTTTGGACAATGTCAGGATTTTGAATTATCTTCTCTCCAGAGCCGTAAAAGAGATCCACATGCTTGATTTTCTGGGATATTCCTGGAGCCTGGGCTGCTGCTCTTCCCTTCCTGCTCTGCTCAGCTTCTCCTGAGCACTGGAATCGTGTGGTTAAAGGAGAAAATACAGGAGCAGCTTTGCTTTGGAGCTGAGCTGATGTCCAAGGTCTAAATGAAGGATTGGAAGATCCCAAGGCCATTCCCCAATGGAATTTGGGCCGTGGAGGAACTGATACATAAGAGCTGGATGATCCTTGCGCTTCCCTGAGTTCTCTGATTTTTATATTTTCCTGTTTATATTTGGTTTTCAGGAAATAATTTTGCTCCACTGTCGCAGTTTCCATGATTTTCTTCACCGGTCTCCTCTGAAGAGCTTCAGAGGAACGGCCGCATCGGGAGCGGGACCTTCGGCAGTCTCGGAATGTTGGACGTGGTCAAAGTGCAGGCAACGAATGAAATGTGAGTTCTGGAGCCACAGGGCCCTGTTTAGAGCCCTTCCTTATCTCCAGAGAATCCTGGAATGGTTTGGGTTGGAAAGGACCTCAAAGCCCATCCAGTGCCACCCCTGCCATGGCAGGGACACCTCCCACTGGCCCAGGCTGCTCCAAGCCCTGTCCAGCCTGGCCTTGGGCACTGCCAGGGATCCAGGGGCAGCCACAGCTGCTCTGGGAATTCCATCCCAGTCATTCCTCACCCTCCCAGCCAGGAATTCCTTCCCAAAATCCCATCTACCCCTACTCTGTTTGTGTTTAAAGACATTTCCTCTTGTCCTGGCACTCCAGGCCTTTGCCCAAGTCCCTCTGCATTTCCAAAGAAGGCAAAATGACCGAAAATTTCCCAGATTTTCCCCAGATTTTGTATAGTTTTATCCCCTGCTGGTCTCGAGCAGAGGGAAAACTTTCCATGAGAAACACATGGAATGTGATCCGTGTCTGTGTCCAGTTCTGGTCATGATGAGAGTTCAGGGCATCAATCCCTAATTTTAGAAGAACTTGGGAGAAATTGAACCACTTCCAGTGGAGGGGAAAATCAGGAAAATGAGGAAAAAATTTTGTGCTATGAAATTCCTTCTCAATTAATGGATTGGAGAGGGCCTTCAGGATCATCCCATTCCGCGGTCAGGAGGAAATCCCACTATCCCAGGCTGCTCCAAGCCCCACCCAGCCTGGCCTTGAACACTCCCAGGGATCCAGGGGAAGCCACAGCTTCTGTGGGAAAACTGCTCCAGGACCTCACCACCCTCAAGGTCTGAAACCTCTTAAAATGTGGGGGAAACAACAGAAAATTCAGGAACACTGATGAGGGGAAGGCTCCGAGCCATGGAGCTTTTGGGAGAGAGGGGTGTAAAGGACATGAAGATTTTAATCAGCAGATAAATGACAGCAGGAGGGGGTGTCAGGGAGGCCACGCTCTTCCCGGGATATTTCCTGTGGTTCCGTGCCCAGGAACAGCTCCGGGGTTGGTCTGACACAGCTTCAGACAAAGCTGTCAGCCAGCCCACAGAAAATCCAGGGAAATTCAAGCTGCAGAGAGATAAAAATCAATGGATGCTCTCCCAAAAGAAACCCATCTTTCAGTGCTCCTCTTGAGCTGCTCTCATCTCTCATAATTCCCAAAAAAAATTCAGCTTTGTAGTTCTGCCCTGTCGTAGACATTCCGAGAATTGGCTTCCTGCAGATCCTTTGGGTCACTGGGATTTCTTTACTCCTTGCTGGCTTTGGAAATGTTTTTCCCATCATCAAGCATTTTGTCCCAGGTGCTTATCGAGTTCTCCAGTATTATCTGATCCCTAGGGAATGGGCTGGTCTTCCTCATAAAACCATGATATTAAATACGAGTTTATAATTCATTCATCATTATTTAAGATTTATTTAATATATAAACGCTCTGTGTTTGGACTGCACACAGTAAAGCTTTAGGGCAGTGCCAGAAATTGCTGATCCTGAATTTGCTACCTGGAATTTTATCCACCAGATATAAATATGGGAATATTCACCTTCACTCATATGAGGGGTGTAGGCAGAGAAGCATTTTTTAGGGGAAAAAAAAAAAAAGGAAGTCTGGGATTTCAGCCTGGATATTTATTGAAGCTGGAAGGGAATCACGGAGCTGACAGAAGTTCTTACACACTTCCGAAATAAAGATTTATCCAAGAGTCCAAGGATTGCTCCATCACTATCCATTTATTCAGCTCGAGTGTGTCTCTTAATCCCTCTGCCCTCGCTGGATTCCAGCCATGGAATAAAGACAATTCCATTAGTTCATTCCTTGTTTTTGAAACACTGGAACACCTCTGAGCTGGAATAACTGGGAGATTGTCTCAGGATTCAGCCGGCTCCTTCCAAACCAGAAATGCTCACAGATCCATTACAAATAAACCTGGGAGCTCGGGAAGATCCCTGGATCTTGAGGCAGGAGGAGCCAGGGACAATTCCCAAAGGGCGATTGGGATTTGGACATTTTCTTCTTGGGAGGGCGGGGAGGGAAAGAATTCCTGTGTGTGGACGTGAGTCACGACTTGGGACTGGGCCTTGGGGCCAGAAGCAGCACCCGGAGTGTTTGATTTGCTCCATGATTAATTGGGAAATCTCCTGTAGGAACGAAATCCATGGCCTGGAGTGTTTGATTTACTCCATAATTAATTGGGAAAGGGAAAAAGAAGGGATCATGGATAGGAAATAAACCCATGGCCTGGAGTATTTTATCTGCTCAATTAGTTGGAAATTGAAGAAGAGGGATCCTTCGTGGGAATTAAATCCCATGGCCTGGCACTTGATGTTGGTGTGGTTGCAGATCTCTAGGTCTGACCTTTCCTGTGACCTCTCTTCCAGCCCTTTGTCCATCCTGCCTGGGAGAAGCTGCTGGATCCAAGACTCTCCTGGCTCCACAGCCATCCCACCACTCCCCTTTTCCACCAGGGTCACTCATGTAAGTGGAATTTAGAGGAATTCAGGACCCTCTGGCCCTGCAGGTTGTTACCCCATTCCCTCCTTGAGCCTTCGGGATCCTCCTCTTTCCCATTGCCCTGACCCCTCTTCCATGCTGGGAGACATTGCCCTGCTCCCAACACATCCCAAAAATTTCTTCACCAAGCGCATTTCCCTTTGCTCTGGATGAAAAATTCCTCCTTTCTCCCTGTTTGCATCTCAATCCCCTCCCCTAAAAAGAGAGGAAATCCTGATATTGGGGAACATGGGATGAATGCATAGACTTGTACCAAGATGTTTGGGAATTATGGAATTTTATCTTCCCTTCTTGCAGATTCCATCACCTTGAAGCCTCCTCAGGGTTCTCGTTCTCCCACTGCTGCTCTCCTTCCTTCTCTTTCCCTGGCAAATCCCCATTCCCTCTTTCCAGGTGTTCCCAGCTATGGCAGCAGCACTTGGAAGAGCCCCCGAATATTTCCCCCCACCCATGACCCCCATTATTCCCATTTTCCTGTCCTTTGCTGCAGCTCCTGGAACATTCCTAAATCTTTAGCTTCCAGCAAGAATAAACTGCATCCATCCTCTGGAAGCGGATACGGAGTCAATTCCAAAGGGTTCTCCAGCTCCTATTTATAAATCCACCAGGATTTATTATTATTGTAATCACCATTATTATTCCAGGGCTTGGACAAACACAGGGAAGCGTGGCCCTGTTTGTGTGGATTTGCTGTCCTGGAATATTTCGGGTGTCGTTTGCAAGTCCAATCCCAACCAGCAGCAGGAAAACAAGGAAGCCCAATTAGGAGTGGAGTCAGGCTGGAGTTTTGTTGCCATTGGCCAGCAGGTTTGGATGGGAGCTCCAGCCAAGAGGAAATCTGATCCAGATGAAAGTCTCACTTCCAGCACCTAAAAAAAGGCTCAGACGGCTCTGTGTGCACAGGGTTTTTCCCTCAAGAAATTCCATGTGTTTTCCCAGGGGATTCCAAGCCTTGTGCTCTCACTTCTGTGACAGGAACAAGACCCAGCTCCTTTTCCTGCTCCTGGCCTGGTTTGAGGAGAAACCCTCCAGGCTCTGCTGGAACCGGGATCCCCCATCCTCCTTCCCAGCCTCCCGTTTTTTCTGCATGGAGTGACCTGAGAGGAACTTCCCTGGAGCTGCTGTTTTCCTGCTTCCCAAGCTCCTGGCAGGCTGGCAGGGGCTCAAGCTAGGCTGGGACACAAAGTCTGGAGAAAATTCCCAGCTGTGCTGCTCTCCTACACACATGGCCCAGAGTGAAGGCTGAATTCCAGTAGCCATCCCTCAGACCAGGAATCTTTTCCCTTTAAAAGGAATCTGCTTCCAAATCGTCCAAAGCTGCTTCAAGGCACAGACTGAAGGATCCAAGATGCAGAATATGGGACAAAGATTCCATCCCATTTCATGGAAATTTCACTCTCCACAACTCCCTGAAGGGAGGTTGTAGCAAGGCAGGGATTGGCCTCTTCTCCCGGGAAACAGGGATGGGAGGAGAGGGAATGGCCTCAAGCTCTGCCAGGGTTGGACACCAGGAGGAATTTCTCCTTGGAAAGGGTGCTCAGGCCTTGGAACTGCCCAGGGAGGTTTGGAGTTCCCACTCCTGGAAGTGTCCCAGGAATTTCTTGACATGGCACTCAGAGCTCTGGTGATCCCAGAGATCTGGGATTCCATCCTGGAATCTTTAAGCTTGGGAAAGACCTCCAAAGTCCAGCCTTCAAATCCCTCCATGCCCAGGGAAATCTTCCCCGCCTAAGCACCCCCAGTCCTGGTGCAAAGGCAAATTCATTGGATAAGGAGCAACTTCCTGGCCATAAAGGGGAAGGAGTTGGGTTTTCCAAGTATTCCGTTATTTTTTTTTCCCTGGGATTTTTGTGTCTTCCACTCAGAATTGTGATCTCCTCGTGCCAGGTGCAACACAAACATACAGATTTCATCGTCCAGAGAAATGGTGGATGCCTGGAAGTGTCCAAGGCCAGGTTGGATGGGGCTTGGAGAAACCTGGGATAGTGGGAAGTGTCCCTGCCGTGGCAGGGATGGCACTGGATGGGCTTTAAGGTCCCATCCATCCCAAACGATTCCAGGATTCCTTGATAATCCAATGTCTAATATATAAAATATACAGTATAGAGTCATAGGTTCTGTTAAATTCTGGACGTAATTCCTGCACTGTCAGTTTTCCTGGGAGCTCAGTGCTCCAAAGGATCAATGGATTGGAATGCTCAGGATTTTTCTACTTTAAATTATTTCTGCACTGAAAATTCCTGTAAAATTGAATTACCCTGGGGAACGAGGGAAATGATCAATGTCTAATTGATAAATCACATCCTAAACATTTCACTTTGCTCCTCTGGTGTGAGGGATTTAATTCCCAGTCTGTTCCATAGCATTGTCCTATGAATTCACGGCTCCGTGGGAATTGTAGTGGAAAACTTGTGGGATGAGTGGCCTGGAAGCCTTTGCTCCCCATGTCCTCATTCTAAGGCACGATTCTTTCACAGGGATTGATTCGGGGCATGACAAGAGGTGTAATTTGGCTATAAAACTTTCATCCTACAAAAGAAACAAGATTCCAAACCCTGTGGAAGCTCCGGCTCTCCCACACCACATCAGAGGACCAGAGTTTGATGAGGAAAAAACCCCAAACAAAGCCCTATTTCAACAAGTCAAAGTAGAACATTTTAATTTCAGGGAGGTTAAAGTGCTCCGCCTCCAGTGAATTATGGACACAAAACAGTGGGAGATTTTTCAGTGGAATTCCTCACGGTTTCTATCCCACAAAAAAACCATGGCAAAGCCTCGATGTTTTGGGATGATCGTGGCTCCGAGCAAAGAGAGGATGGAGATTTCCAAATCTCTGCTGCAGAAGTCACAAAATGACAATAATGCAAAATGACCCATGGGCTGGAAGGGATTCATCCCTAGGGATTCACACCATTCCCGCTGAACAATGGAAGGACCATTTTGTTGCCTTTTCCGACAGAAAGGAGCTGTCTGATGCCACCAAATGTCCCAGGAAATGATTGGTAAAGATGGGAGTTGGGCTGGATTCTTTTCCCCCATAAATATTTGTAATGTAAACATGGACTCAAAGTGGGAATGGCTTTAAGCTGAAGGACGGTGGATTTAGATGGGAAATAGGGAAGGAATTCTTCCCTGTGAAGTTTTGGGTGTCCCTGGATCCCTGGAAGTGTCCAAGGCCAGGTTGGATGGGGCTTGAAGGAATCTGGGATAGTGGAAGGTGTCCCTGCTTGTGGAATGGGGGGAACAGGATCATCCTTAAGATCCCTTCCCACCAAAACCCTCCTGGAATTCTATAAAACACAGTTGTTGTTGTTGTTGTTGTTGTTGTTATTATTATTATTATTATTATTATTATTATTATTATTTTCTTTGGGGAGAAAATGATAGCAAAGAAGAAGTGAATCCTAAAAGTTGTCAGGATTCCTCTTTGCAGAGCTGAGAATTTGGGATCCTCCCTGAGATAAATAAGAATGACCCATTTATTTTTTATTTCCAGAGCCTGAACTTATCCGGGGATATTCATCCACTGGGATAAGAATTTGATAAGGAAACATCTCTGATTTTCAATAAACTACTGAAAGGTCATTCCAGGGAGAGGAGGTTGTGGGTGTTGTTTAATTGCTATAAATTAATTCCCTTGCTCCATTAATTACCAGGAGCTTTAAGCCAAGGATTTCCAAGAAATCTGATGGATAAGTGGATTTTTTGATTGAACAGGTGCAAGACAGCTTGGAAACTTTATTATTTATTTATTTATTTATTTAGCCCAGATCCTAAATCCCGCCTGGAATACCACAGAATTCCCAAAACCCTGTGGGCAAGAGGCCACTCCCCACCGGAATTGCTTTAACACCTTTTCACAAATAATGGGGCCGAGCCCAGCATCCAAATGGGGTTGGATCTCCCTTCCCAATCCCTCTTAATTCCCAGGGGGATCTGGGCAGGAAACACCTCCTGGGCTTCACATTCCTTGTTGGAATGGTGAGGAATGTGGAACCACGGAGGGTTCATTGAGCACCTGCTGGATGCTGATGGAATCCACCCCGTGTTTGTCCATAACAACTCCAGGATGCCTCCAGCTATGGAATTCTGTGGAATACTGCAGTGATTTGGGAGTGGATTTCAATCCCAGTTGGCTTTAAAAAGGGAAATAAATCCCTGCAATCCAATCAAAACCCTGGTCCTGATGAACCTGGAGCTCCTGATAACAATGCCACATGAAATAGGGAATGATGGATAAGAGGGAGCAGCCCAGTTCCTCGGGATAACGCCAAGGGCAGCCACGAGTGAGGAAAACATCCTGATCATGTTTCTCCTGTGACTTTTCTAGAGCAGCTGCTGCCAAAGGAGAGAGAAAAAACAAGGAGAAAATTTAGAAAGTGGAGGGGAGGGAGAAATTAAAAAGCAGGAGCTTTGGAATTGTTCTACTCCGAGGAGTTCAAGGAAAATGGTTTTCTAACGGGGACAAGGGTGCTCCTGCATGGGTGGGTCAGATCCAAGCCTTGCCAGAGCCAATGGAGAGATTCCCTTTGACTTGGGAGTCTCTGGATCAGCCCCAGCATTCCCATAAGGATGGCTAAGCCAGGCCTGGCTCCTGGGATGCCTTAGGCCAGACAGAGCCAAGGAAAACCTGCTCCTCTCAAGAGCAGTTTTGTTTCCATGAGGCCGCTGGAAGCAGCACCTGGAATGATGTCCTGGAGCCCCAGGCTCTCTACCGTGGTACATTCCCATGGGAGATCATTTCTGGACACCAGGATCCACACAAATACTTGGGAATTCAGTGCCACGTCCCCTCAGCTGAGTGTCTGCCAGAGCAGGAGGTGCCCAGGCATGTTTGGGATGGATATTCCCGCTTTATTCTTCTCCCTCACCCACAGGACCAGCAGAAATAACAGGAAATTTGCAACAAATCCCACTTCAGGGGTGATTCCCCCAAAATGTGCCAATGGCCCTGGATCCTTGGAAGTGTCCAAATGTTGGATGGGGCTTGCAGCAGCCTGGGATTGTGGCAGTGGCAGGGGTGGGAATGGGATGATCCTAAAGATCCCTTCCATTCCAATCCATCCTGGGATTCAAGGCTGTCTGGACAGCCCGAAGTCAAGCTTTTCGCAATCCGTGGATCCTCAGCCCACCAGGCCTGAGGCTGTTGTTCCAGCTGAATTTCAGGATGTGGGAATACAGCCCTGCTCCCTCTTCCTTACTAAATTACTGCAGATTCTTTGCTTCTTTTCTGCCAGGATCAGGATTAAATGCGTGAGTCGGTATTTCTTGTTGGGACTCAGATGTTTATCAGTTCTGATCCATGTCTCAGTCTCACAAACCCTGAGTTCTGCAGCACTGCACTCTGACAAACTAAAAATGGAGCCCATCTCTCTCTGCAAGGCCTTTGAAGGATCAACTGTCCAATTAACAAATGACACCCAAATTATTTTCACTTTTAACCCAACCACCTGTGGCTGCAATGGGGATTTTTTTATCCAATTGCACAAAACCACCCAAACCCATGGAGAAGAAGGAGAAGGAGAAGGAGAAGGAGAAGGAGAAGGAGAAGGAGAAGGAGAAGGAGAAGGAGAAGGAGAAGGAGAAGGAGAAAGAAGGAGAAGCCTCTGCCCCAAAACCTCCATCTTGCTTTATCTATATTACTGCATTCTAAACCCTTAAACTCTGAGTTTCCCACCCTGTGATGTCACACACTTCTATTCAAACTCCACACCCACAATCCCAGTTCTGTCATTCCATTTTGGAAGCTTCTCCAGGCCTAAGGAAAGTGCAGTGTTCTCTTGGGGGTCAGTGCCTGGCAGCACAGAAATCTGAAATTCTCAGCAGCCAGGGTTCCAACAAATTACCCCAGAAGATGCTCCCAGAACTCCCCTCCTGTGGAGACTTCCACATTCCAAAACTTTGGATGAATCCCAGCCACCAGTCAGGAGCTGTGGCACCAGCCTGGCTTTCCTGGAAAACCCAATTTTCCAGCCTTTTAGAGGGAAAACAGGAATTCCCTGGGAGCTCCCAAGCACAGACTCCGTGTTTGGAGTCATTGGAAATGTCTCAACCCCTGGACAGTTTCTTCTCCTTTTCCTTCATTTCTCACCAGGGTAAGGAATTCTTCCCTCCCTCTGGATCAAGGCTACTTAGAACTGCTCCAAGCTGGAAATTTGTCTGATTAGATGATATTCATTAAAATAATTAATATTTATTTCATTATATTTAATTTATTATTTGTATTCATTAAAATATTTAATGTTTCTTTATTTAGATTTAACTTATTTCTATCTATTCACACATTTACTATTTAATTAAATATTTCTACCCATTCAAATACTTACTATTTATTTAATTCTATTTCATTTCTTTAATCATATTCCTTAAAATATTTCCTAGGCAGAACAGAAACGAGATTTTTCCTCCTGTGCAGGGGAGCTTTATTCCCTGGAAATTGCGTTATCCCACTCCTATCTGATTGAAATAAATTTATTTAAATCACTTTTTCTGTAGGAACTCAAATTTGACCCCAGAGACCGTTTAGGATCAATAAAAAATTCTTTTTTTGGCAGCACATTTTGGATCAGACTGCTCCTGGATTTAGGAAAAGTGGTTTGAAGTGGGAGAATCCAGGGGCTGGAATATTCCATGACCCTTTTTTTTTTTTTTTAAACAAATCCCTCATCCCAAAGTGTTTTTAGCACCTCAGGGAACGTTTGTAACATCCCACCCAGGGTTTAAACCTTCAGGCGTTAAATTTTGAATTCCCTATCATTTTTCTCCTGCGTGAAACTTCTCCCTCAGCCCAGAAACGGAAGAATTGCAGGAATATTTGTGAGGAATAAATAACTTTGGTCCTTTTCCATCGGGCGTTCGGGAACGACGTTTTTATGGCGCTCAGGAAGTCAATTTTGGGATTATTTTAGGCCTGTGCTGCAGCCAAGAACATGAGATAGGACAGATTAAAGGCATTGAGGGCAGCCAGTTCTTGGCTGTTCCGGCTGCTCGGGAAGGAGGAGTCCAGGCTGATCCCTGTTCCTCCTCAGCGTTCCCAAAGGGATTTTTTAAGGAGCCACTGATGTTCTCCATTCGTAACAGCAGCTGCTGGTCCCATACTCCTGATTTAGGGGCACTTTGGAATTCCTGTGTTTGCCACAGGTTCTAAACAGTCACTGCAGAAAGGGAGGGTTTGGGAGGTGGAAAACATTCCAAATTCCAGGGTTTAAGGAGAGAGAGTTGTTTTTCGTATGGGAAGAGAAGGAGAGGACAAGGGGAATGAATTTAAACCAGAAGTGGGGGAATTTCCATGGGATATTGGAAGAAATTCTTCCTTGGGAGAGTGAGGAGGGGCTGGGATGGAATTCCCAGAGAAGCTGTGGCTGCCCCTGGATCCCTGGCAGTGCCCAAAGCCAGGCTGGACAGGCTTGGAGCAGCCTGGGACAGTGGAAGGTGTCCCTGCTCCCTTGAATTTCTTCCAAGGTCCTTTCCCACCCAAACCATTCCAGGATTCCCAGAATAGATGGAATTTTACCCGCAGGAAGCTCAAATCCCAGGCCCACCTTCCAAAGGGTTTTGATGTCGCCACCTCCACCCTTGGTGCTGCTATTGGAGCTGCACAAAACAAGTTCTGGGAATGTTTTCCTCTTCATATTCCAAGTGACTCCCTATGGATTCTTCATTTCTGCTCTTATTTCCACCAGGAATAATAGAAAAGTACATTCCAAACATTTTTACTGGGAAAAAACAGCAAGCCCAAAGCAAACCCCCAGTTCTGTGTGTGTGTGTTTTGGGAATGAAGGAAGAGGGACAATTATCCTCACTCTGGTTATTTTGGAAGCAGGAATAACCTGTTAGGATCATCCAGGAAATGTAAAGGAGTGGGAATGGTTGGAAAATCCATTGCTGTCAATTCGGGGGATGGAAAAATAGAAAAAAAAAAAAAAAGGAAGAAACCAAAACTGCTCCTTTGGCATCCCATCATGGTTTGAGGCCATTTTCCCTTGGCTGATCCCCTTAGGAATTTTTAGCTGAGTCAGCTGTCTGAGGGAAGGAACAGCCAGCTGGGAAAACGGGGAATTGCCACTGGAATTGAGGGGAGAACAGGGAATTGCACCTGGAATTGCACCTGGAATTCCACCTGGAATTGTGGGGCAAACAGAGAGAGCGGGGAATTGCACCTGGATTTATAGGGAGAGCTGGGAATTGTGCACCTGGATTTGCGGGGAGAGCAGGGAATTGCACCTGGAATTGTGGTGTCAGCACACGAGGGAAGGTTGTGGCTGGAAAATGGGAGGGCTCCTTGTGATCCCTGGAGATAAATGACCACTCCTGAGCCTGGTCCAGGGAATTCTGGAATGGGCTGGGTTGAAGCACCTTAAGGATCATCCATTCCATCCCATGGCAGGGATACCTTCCACTACCCCAGGCTGGAATTATTTGGAATTTGCCCTTCCCTAACTCCACCTCTCTTGTGTAGATCCTCATGATGGGTATCCCGTTCTTATTCCAATTAACAGCTCCCGTTTCCCTCAGTTTTCAATCCCCCAAATAATCAGGATCCGTCCATTCCAACCCCACGGGCAGGGACAGCTCCCACTATCCCAGGTTGTTCCAAACCCCATCTAGCTTGGCCTTGGACACTTCCAGGGATGAGGAATCCAAGGAGAACCATCACAACCTTCAGCACAATTCCAGAGCCAAGCTGGAAACCTTCCCTTTGGGAATTGCTTTTCCTACTCCTCTCCCCTTGTTCCTGCAACCTCCCCCTCTTTTCCTGGGATTTGGACATCCTTGTGTTTTCTGTTGAGAAACTTCTGCTTCCCAACACAGGAGGAACCTCTGGAGTTCCCAGGAATGCCAACAGCTCATCACAAGTCTGCTTTATATATTAATTTTATTTTTTTCCCTGGCAGCTTTCTGACATCGGGATTTTTTCCTTCAATGAGCAAAATCCTAAAAAAAAAAAAAAAAAAAAAAAAAAAAGGGAAAAACAAAAGAATTGGGGCCAAGTGTTGTTGGCCTAAGGTCAAGTGCATGGAAGTGTGAAAATTCCCAAAGGAGCCAAGGTGCTGCTGGGCCAGGGCAGCTCCAGGAGCCAAACTGGATCCGAGCACACGGAGCTGACGTCACCCACGGACACTTGGAATTCGGGATGAGCTCAGGGAATGAGCTGTGGTTCTTTCCCAGGCTAAGATTTATGAGGCTGTGCCAGAACCTCTGCTCCAAACTCCTCCTTCCAGACACTTGGAAAATTGGTGTTGTTCCCAAGGTTTAGGGTTGGAGTAGGGAATTAACGCCACAGCCGTGGGGGATTTTGTTTCCAAAAACATAATATTTTCTGGGAGAAATTAGAATGTGCATCCCAAACTGATGGTAATTCTTCCCTGGGAGTAGAAAAGGCAAATATTCTAGAAATTAAAATTATTTCTAATTCTTGTCTTCATTTTTTGGTTTAAATTCCAAATAATTTGATCTTTAATAATATTCCAGGAAAGAGCCAAGTTCCAAAGAGATCCCAGATAATCCACAAGGCTTTGCTTTGCCAAAGTCTCTCTTCTCTGC
Source organism: Onychostruthus taczanowskii (assembly GCF_017590055.1). Classification (NCBI taxonomy): domain Eukaryota; kingdom Metazoa; phylum Chordata; class Aves; order Passeriformes; family Passeridae; genus Onychostruthus; species Onychostruthus taczanowskii. Next base: position 24,659,098 of record NW_024500349.1, read on the forward strand.
CCTCTCACCATCCCAAATTTTTCTGCAAACTGTTCATGAGTAGGAAAAAAAAAGATATTCCAAGAAGTGCTCTGATCTTTGCTCCTCAAATTCCTGGAATAAACTGGTCTGGATCTCTGGATCCAGGCAGGATCCATCCCTCGGTGATGTTTTTGCAACAGGAGGGGATTTTTGGGCCAAAATCTGCAGCTTTTTTACTTTACTGTCCTTGATCTTCCTCCAGCTCTACCCAGAATTTCATTCTATGGAGGATTTTCCCACAATAAAGATTTTTCATAATTCCTTAACAATTCCTGATGTTGCCCTATCAGTTCTGATTCATCTAATAACAGATCTAAAAAAATATTCCTCCTTTTGCCTTTTTCCAGCTTTCTTGCCACCGATTTCTTTTGCTGGCACTGGAGGAAAAAAACGTGGGGAAAGAAGAAAATACTGGGAAAGAAAATTCCATTTGTTCTCAAGACCAAAAAGAGAAATAAGGATATGAACACAAAACACTGAAATACTCCCTTTGGAAAGAACATTTTCATTTTTTGAGCTGTTTGTAAGGAAAAAACCCACATTGATTCCAGGGAATGATGCTCATGCCCAATCCCAGCCTAACCCCAGGAGCTTCAAAACCTCAGGAAATCACAAAAACACCATTTCTCCCTCAAATCCAAGCAATGGCATTAATATTCCCTGTAATTTGCAACCTGCTTTCTGCCTGCTCTATTTTGACCCTTTTTTCCATTCCATTTATTCCCAAATTTCTGCCTCTAGCACCTGTTCTCCATTAAAAGCCTCTCCAAGCAAACATTACCGGGGCAGACACGAGGAAAACTCGGAGCTGAACGTTCTGCTCCATTAACTTTCCTGACGGGATGATGTCCTTTGTGTTTTGAACATTGCTTTTAATGGCCCGTTAAGGATGGAGCAACCTGGGAGCTGGATCACCCTGGAATTTCTAAACCAAGGAATTCAAAAATCCCCTTTTTTTTTTTTTTCTCCTCTCCAGCTGCAAACTCGAGGCTGTGGAGTTCCACCCTTGGTATTGAGCGGGGTTTAATTGATGGTTTTTACTCTTAGGGCAGTTTGAGAGCAATTTTCCACTAGGAAAGAAAAAAAATAGGAGGAGGGAAATGTGGAAAAAATGCTGGGAGAGGACATAAAACTCCCTCAGCTGTGAAGGGGGAATCAGGGTGGTTCCACTGAATCCCTAAAAACGGGAGCTGGATTTCAGGGATACAGAGCAGGCTCTAAATTTACTCTTGGGGTGATCCAAATGATGCAGGAAGAGAATTCCCAGCACATCCATGGGGTTGCAAATATCCAAGTTTGGAATCCAGTTCTGTTCTGCAGCTGATCCATGGGAAGGAAATGCAGGATCCCAAAAAATGTCACCTGAGCCACTGCACTGGGAGCTCTGTCAGTGCCGTGGAATTCAGTGCTGGGAATTGTCCCAGATTCAGGGAGGTAGAGTGGAAAAGTGTGTCCTGTGGGATGCTGCAGGATTTCTGGAAATTGTTAATCCAGGAAGGATTGGCTGAATCCTGCAGGACTCCATTCACAGCTTGGGTTTTACGGGAATATACACAAACATCTCTGTCCTGGGGTCATTCCCAGGCTGGAGCTCAGCCCTTATCCCTGAAAGTGTCCAGGTTGGACAGGGCTGGGAGCAACCTGGGATTGTGGCAGGTGTCCCTCAGATGCTGGAATTCCCAGAATTCCCAGAATTCCTAGAATGGCCAGGTTGGAAGAGACCTTCAAGACCATGGAGTCCAACCCAGCCCCAACAGCTCAACTGAACCCTGGCCCCCAGTGCCACATCCAGGCTTTGTTAAACACACCCAGGGATGGGGACTGCACCCCCTCCCCGGGCAGCCATTCCACAACTTTATCCCCCTTTCTGTAAAAACATTTTCCGGCTATCCAGCCTGTATTCCCTTGGTGCAGCTGGAGGCTGTGTGCTCTGGTTGTGTCAGTGCTGCTGGAGAAAGAGCCCAGCCCCCAGCTGAGCACAGGCACCTTTCAGGAGCTGTGCAGAGTGAGGAGGGCACCCCTGAGTCTCCTTTTCTCCAGGGGAGCACCCCCAGCTCCCTCAGGGGTTCCTCTCAGGGTTTGTGTTCCAGCCCCTCTCCAGCCTCGCTGTCCCCTCTGGCCGCGCTCATTGTCCCAAGGTCCTTCCCAAACTGAGGGGCCAGAGCTGGGCACAGCACTCCAGGTGTGACCCCAGCAGAGCAGGGACAGGGGCAGAGTGACCTCCCTGCTCCTGCTGCCACCCCATTCCTGACCCAGGCCAGGAGCCATTGGCCTCCTTGGCCACCAGGGCACTCTCTGGCTCGTGTCCAGCTGCTGTCCCTCAGGTCCCTTTTTGCCTGGGCACTGCCAGCCACACCGTCCCCAGCCCAGAGCACTGCAGGGTTATTGTGGCCACAGGGCAGGACTGGGCACTTGGACTTGTTAAACTTCACCTTGTTAGATTCTGCTCATCCCTCCAACCATTCCAGGTCTCCCTGCAGAGACCTCCCACCTTCCCACAGGTGGACACAGCTCCCAGCTTGGTGTCATTGCAGATTTATTGGTGACAGACTCAATCCCTCATCCGTGTCATTGACATTGAACAGAACTGGCCCCAGCACAGAGCCCTGAGGGACACCCCTGGTGACGGAATTCCCGGATCTTTAGGCTCCCTTCCAACCCAAACAATTCTGGAAATCTCTGGCTCGTCAAAGGCGGCTGGGAGATGGAGCCAACTACATGGAAACATGAGGGACACCCCTGGTGACGGAATTCCCGGATCTTTAGGCTCCCTTCCAACCCAAACAATTCTGGGAATCTCTGGCTCAAGGGCGGCTGAGAGATGGAGCCAACTACATGGAAACGGATCCTTGGAAGCCTCGGAGCTCCTCCAGCCCAGGAGCTGCACCTGATCCCTGGAATCCATGGATATGGAGAGACAGGATCATGAGGTTCTAAAGGTGGGAAAGGCAGGAGCTGAACCTGCCAAGGTTTTTTGGGATATTGTGTCTGGGACTGTCACACCTGGATTTTGTGAGGGTTTTTTTGGGAAACCTGGAATAAGGAATTATCTGTAGGAGCTACAAACAAAACCAGAAATTCCTGATTCTGTTTATCCCACTGGAGCCTTGCCCAGCAGGGCCTTCCAGAGGGGTTTTTTGGGATCTCTTGGTTCAAAAGAAGCCCAGAGGTAAAATGAGATTGCAAAAATTCCCTCCAAGTCTGGAATATTTACCCAGCCTTGGGGACACTCTGTGCTCATCCATCTGGCCACATCCCACGGGCTTTTCCTTTTTTTATCTGTGTTGTTCGCTGTTCCTTTTGCTCCTGGAGGGATTTGTGGGGAGTCACAGGGAAAAGGATCTGTCCTGTGTTTATCCTGGGAAGGTTGGGACGGGCTGAGCACGTTCCCCTCTGGCAACAATTCCCAGCCCAACCGGAGCCAACCTGGCCCTGCTGGTGGCACTGGGGACGGGCTGGAGAAGCGTTTTTGGGATCTTCAGGAGCTGTTTTCCTTGGCTGCACTGCCCTGGCTCCAGACTCTTCCCGTCTTTGCGAGGTTTTGGGGTAATTTATGGATTATCTGTGTCGGAATTGAAGCTCCTCCAGGGAATTGGGGCTTGCTGGAGTCAGCAGAAGGGGAGGGAAGGGAGGAAAAACCAGCCTGGAGGTCCCTGCTCCACAATGCAGCTCCTTGGAAAGTTCCAGCACCCCGTTATCCCACAGCACTTCTTGGGGTAGATGGGATTTTATGGGATTTTTTTTTTATTTTATGGGATTTTTTTGGATTTTATGGCATTTTACGGGATACAGGCAAGTTCTTTTTGCCACTTTGCCTTGTGGACAGAGAACTTCAGGTTTTATGGGATTTTTTTGGATTTTATGGCATTTTACGGGATACAGGCAAGTTCTTTTTGCCACTTTCCTTTAAAGAAGAAAAGGTGGACAGAGCTGCATAAGGAACTTCAGGGAATTCCAGGAATTTCTGTGTCAAATAAAACTGGAATTGAGCTCAAATCACAGATTCCTGAAGAAGTTGTTTGGGCTTTTTTATCCACAGTGGAGGGAAAAACAGGGATTCTATGGGGTGGTTAATCCTTGAGTTAAAAAAAAAACAAACATGGAAAATGGAATAGATCAGCTGAGGAAAATTTATCCTGGGATCAGTGCTGGGGAAAAAATCTGCAGATTCTTTAGGAGGAAATTTGGGGTTAAAATCAGGGGCAGTTTTGGCAACAAAATTAAAAAAAAAAAAATTAATAAAAATTCTGCTGTTAGAGGAAATTGTTGGAAAAGTTAAAATATTAAATTTCAAGGACATGCAGGTTGATTAATTAATTAATTAAAATCAGCTTCCCAAGGGATGAATAAATACAAATGTCAACCTTGGGGGCAATGGATTTTTAATTAAGAATTATAAAATTATATATTTTAATTAATTTATTTATTTCCTTGTGAATACCAACGGGAAAAAAATATTAAAATATTCACTTTTCTTTGGATAAAAAAATTCCCAAACTTCACTCCCTGCTGGAATCCAGGCTGGGATGGGATTAAGGAGAGGGCAGTGAAATTCCAGCTGATATTCCTGACTCCATCTCCAGGAGTGGTGTGGCAATGGAAATTCCTGCTGGAATGTGCAGGAAGGAAAGGGGAAAAGGGGGGGGAAAGAGGAAAAAAAGGGGGGGGGAAGGGAAAAAAAGGGCAAAATGGAAGAAGGGAAGGGAAGGGAAGGGAAGGGAAATTCCTTATTTATTTTTATTTGCTCTCCTTGCTGATTTTCCTTTCTGGTTATTCCCTGGCACATCCTGGGACAGTCTGTGCTCTCTTTTCCATCCTCTGTGGGAATGACCTGACCGGCTCAGCCATTCCCATCCATTTGTATCCCAGAATTCTGATGCTCCACTGATCTTTCCTCCATTAAACTCGGAATTTCCCTGTTTTAACAACCCCTTCTGCTCCAGGACTTTTGCATATCCAGGTTCTTTGGCATTCCCTAAAAAACTCTACCAGCTCCTGGCCTCTCCTTTTTCCAGCCCCAGAGGATTTTTTTCTTCCCCTTATTTTTTCAATTATTATTCCCCAGAAAAGGAGCTCTCCTAATGTGATTTTCCATGCTTCTCAACTTTCCTTGGCCTCTGCTGAGGTTTTTCTCAGGATTTCTTTCCCTTTTCCCCTTCCCTCACACAGACACAGAAACAATGAGGAAACAAAGACGCAGAAAATCCCATTTTTTACTGCAAAAACTCAGGACCAGGGTGTGTTTATCAGAACAACTTCCATTTTTCCTTTGGGGAAGATTTTTCCTTGTTTCCTAGGGAAATCATTGGAATGGGAAGGAATCCTCATAGAGAAAAGATGGATTTTAGCATATTTTTCTTTAATTTGGTGGGTTTTGCTTCTATATCCTTAATTTTCCATCATCCAAAGCACTTCCCCTTATTTTTTCAATTATTATTCCCCAGAAAAGGAGCTCTCCTAATGTGATTTTCCATGCTTCTCAACTTTCCTTGGCCTCTGCTGAGGTTTTTCTCAGGATTTCTTTCCCTTTTCCCCTTCCCTCACACAGACACAGAAACAATGAGGAAACAAAGACGCAGAAAATCCCATTTTTTACTGCAAAAACTCAGGACCAGGGTGTGTTTATCAGAACAACTTCCATTTTTCCTTTGGGGAAGATTTTTCCTTGTTTCCTAGGGAAATCATTGGAATGGGAAGGAATCCTCATGGAGAAAAGATGGATTTTTAGCAAATTTTGCTTAAATTTGGTGGTTTTTGCTTCTATATCCTTAATTTTCCGTCATCCAAAGCAGAGAAAAAAACACCAGCAAGGTTCTGTTTGTCGCTGATTTCTGGGAATTCCAGTTTTTCCCTAAGGCTGAAGGATATTCCTGGGATTTATACTGGTGTCCCATAAACACAGGGAAAAGGTGGAGTTTGGGATGGAAAAAGGAATCAATCATTTTTTGGATCGATTTATTCATGAAAAGAATTCCTCCCTTTTCCTCAATTTTGTATTTCTGTTTATATCCTTCCTCCTAAAGAAATTCCCAGGGATTCACGGTTCACATTCCAGTTTCTTCCATTGGATCTCCACAGGATCCACCTCTTCCCACGGAGGAGCAAGGCAAACTAAACAAAAATATCCAAATATCTTTAGGGATTTGGGCACATTTTGGAGCTCTGGAATGGGAATCTGGGCTGAAAAAAAAAGGAGAAATTCCAGCACATGGGAATCCAAGGCCAGTATCCGGAATTCTCGGTGCTTATCTTGTCCTGAAAGATAAAGATATTTTTTAAGAATTAGAGAAAAAAAGAAGGAACAAACAATTCCATCAGGAATCATCCTCAGCTTATCAATAAGTGCTGCCAAAACACCAGGAATCATCCCAGTCCCACAATCCTGTGCTCAGTGATGGAGAAAACATGGGAAGAAGTCCCTAACGCCTGGAGCAGGTAAGAAAATTCCATATAAAATGGTCCCAATTCCCTCAGGAAATCAGGACAAAATGAAAGGCCTGGTTTCATGCTGATACAGAGATGCAGCTTTAGCTTCCCTCCATCCCACAGGAATGGCCAATAGATAGAGCTGTTCCTGAATTTTTGGGCTCAGCTCCAGATTCCCACCGAGTTCAGATCCTGTGGCAAAGGACCTTTGCTCCTTCCAGGGTAGATATTCTGATGCCTCAGGTTTAGCTTTTCTATTTTCAGATTCTGTGCTGCTTTAGTGTGTGGGTCTGAGCTTCACATCAGGGCATGGTGAGCTCTGTGCACAGAGCAGGGAGACAAAACAATTCCTGCTCCAGCTGGGCACCAAGGACAAATGATCCAAATCTCAGCCCAAGAGCACAAACCCCGTGGGCTGCAGAGAGAAAAACAAGCAGGATGGGAGTGCAGGGGCTGAGCTGGAATTGGACACTGAACTGCAATGTGCACATGGAGCAGAGCTGATCCCAGGGAGAGACCCCGTGAGCGCTCGTGCATTTTGGGACCATTTGGGTTCATCTTGGGGGCAGCCCTGGCTGGGCTCTTGTGCTGCCCAAGGTGGATCCATGGAGGAGATCCTTTGAATCAATCCCTGCTTTATTCTTTAGCTCTGTCCAGCCTCTGTTCCAGCTCAACCTGCACAAGGCATCAATTCCATTTGACTTTCCCTAAACATTCCAGGAGTCCCACAGCAGGGGTGGGACGGCCACCATTGGATAACACCACCAAGGCTCATCGGCAAATCCCAGGAATGTTGGTTTCCTGGGAATCAAACCTCCCAGCCCCCTTTCCAAACCCATCAAAGATGCTCAGAATTTCTTCCCAATCCTGTTCCAGTTTTCCAGCTTCCCAGCTTTCCATGCTCACTTCTCCGGTGGCTGACGTTGGTTCCCATTGGAGCAGGAATTTCCCATGGCAGTGGGTTTGGATTAAGGATTGAAAACATCCCTGAACAACAGGCAGGGACCATAGATTGGGTTTTCACCAGGGCTCCTGATCTTTGGTATCAAAAACTGGAAACCAGTTGGAAAAGTCCAAGTTCAAAGGTAAATGCGTTAAGGAAAAAAATGGATACTAATAGGGAAAAAATAGAAATAAAGGGAAAAACAAAAACAAACCAAATCCAGTGGGGTTTTGTTTTGGCTTGTTTATATTTTGTTAAGTTATATCTTGGAACAAAATTTCCGAATAACCTGGATGTGACTCCTACTTAACCCAGAAACAAAAGTCACCACAGCACAGCCAGGTCAGCTCCAAAACCAAACCAAAGCCAGGCCTAAAAATAAACCAGAGCCACGGGAAAAGACTAAAAACAAACAAAGCAAACCCAAAACATCCAGACCAAATCTGAGAGCAGCTTTTCCCAGGATATCAGAATAGGTGGATTGGTCAAACCCTTCCCCAAGAGCTGAGCAGGGAGAAAACAGGGTGGAAGGCAGGGGGCACCTTTTCCAGTAAATTTGGGATAAACCTTGCCCAGGAAATCCTGGAAACAAAGCCCAGCTCCTTTGTGAGGGTGAGACAGAGATGCCCTCGGTGGTGCTGTGGTTTGGATGTGTTGGACAAAACTCCAGCCTCTTCCTGGAAAACCAATCCATTGTCAGGAGATGGTGGGAGCCAGATTTATGAAAAACCACTAATTGTACTGCCAGGGCGTAAACATTCCTGATTCCTTCTTATCTCTTTTCCTTTTATTTTTTCCCCCCTCTCTTGTTAGCTCAATTCTATTTCCTTGCTTTTTGAGGAGTTTGGGAGCAGGGATTTGCAAATGCATGTGGAAAATATTTTTTTCTTGGAAGTTTCCAGTAAATCCTAAAGGAACAAGGACTTTGAAATCCAGGAGAAGAGCAGAGGAGACTCACCTGGGCTCAGTTAGCCATGATGTGTTTCACAAAAGCTGGAAAAAAGAGGGAAAGAAGGATCAGTTATCCAATGGAAAACACAATTAACCTTTCATAGATGGGGTTTATCAGAAGAGTTAAGGATTCAGAATTGTCTAAAATTTGGAAATTTTGCCCCATATTTTCCATGGATTTAAACTTTCTTGGGAATATTTTAAGAAAGCTTTCAGGGCTCCCACCCACCTTCATAGTTGATGCAGCCGTTGGCATCTTCCTGCCCAGCCATCAGTTTATCCACTTCCTCCTCAGTCAGCCTCTCCCCTGCATGGAAAACAAAATCCCTGGATCAAAATCCCCAATTCAGGAATT